>NC_051158.1:44042133-44698874 GCF_013339745.2 Dermacentor silvarum | reverse complement strand
CAGTCAGAATTTGGCAATGCCTGCCGTATGCACTCCAACCTAATTTTATTCTTCTGTAAATTTCTTTCTCATGATCAGGGTCCCCTGTGAGTAATTGACCTAGATAACATATTCCTTTACAGATTCTAGAGGCTGACTGGCGATCCTGAATTCTTGTTCGCTTGCCAGGCTATTGAACATTATCTTTGTCTTCTGCATATTCATCTTCAACCCAATTCTTGCACTTTCTCGATGAAGGTCCTCCATCATTTGTTGTAATTCCTCTCCATTGTTGCTCAATAGGACAATGTCATCTGCAAACCGAAGGTTGCTGAGATATTCGCCATCGATCCTCACTCCTAATTCTTCCCAGTCTAAGAGCTTGAATACTTCTTCTAAGCATGCAGTGAATAGCATTGGAGAGATTGTGTCTCCTTGCCTGACCCCTTTCTTGATAGGTAACTTTCTACTTTTCTTGTGGAGAACCAAGGTAGCTGTGGAATCCTTGTAGATATTTGCCAAGATATTCACGTATGCCTCCTCCACTCCTTGATTACGCAATGCCTCTATGACTGCTGATATCTCTACTGAATCGAATGCCTTTTCATAATCTATGAAAGCCATATAGAGAGGTTGATTGTACTCCGCAGATTTCTCGATTACCTGATTGATGGCATGGATATGGTCCATCGTAGAATATCCTTTTCTGAAGCCAGCCTGTTCTCTTGGTTGACTGAAGTCAAGTGACTTCACTTGACTTTACACAATCAATACTTCACTTGAATTTACACAATCAATACGTAAATACGAATAAGTTTTTTTACTGGATTAATCACTATTAGTTTCGCAATTATTTCTCACGTGCAGCAACTCAACTGCATGCATACGTTAAGCTGATGTTGCTAATATATGCTGGGCTTGGCTACCATTTCCAAAATATGACAAAATAAAGAAATGTCCATGTGTATGACTAAAATTGATGGTTTGACAATATCTTATCTGCCTGGGTAGTAAACTTGTGCAAAAAAATGCAGCACACTGACCAAAACATTGCGGCTAATATAACATAGGGAGCAAATATTCTGCCGGCAGAGTCACTTGGAAAATTTTGCCACCAATTCATTCTCATTGGCTCTCTTCAATCACATATCTAGTGCTGACATAATTGTGAAATTTCTGTTTAGAATATTCTCATGACAGCCAATAGGCACCCTTTTTATTGTGATAGCAGCTTAATTCTCAGGTGCAATGCACTGTGGCCATGAAAATGCTTAAGAATGATGAGGTGAGGCACTTCTTTCCATAGTCTGGCGGCGCAGCTGAAGAATGTTCAGTTAATGAGTGGAAGCATGGCCTGTGCAAAATAAAGATCACCGAGATGGCCACTCATAGTGTCCAACATCCTACATCTACGAATAATAGGTAGCAGTACACTTACAGCTAGATGAAAATGCACCGGAAAAACACCTAATGGACATACCTTGCAGGCTCAAGTCAGTTTACCACACATTGTTTGGTAATGACTGTGGGCAGAACGAACAACAGGATAAAAAATATAGCACTTCCTAGTCAGATAATGCTGGTCCCTGTGATAAATAATGTTTGCATTAAACTGAAGGCTTGTGCCAAAACAGGTGACACGAACCAGAGAACGAAATAGGGTGGATGCACACAGTAACGGCAAACTTTCGTTTAGCTTATTCTGCCTGCATTACTAACGTGACCATAGCTAGCCAGTGAGGAAGAACTCTGGGCAAAATTTCTTGCATGCAGTTCTGCTGGCTGCTAGCAGAATATATGTGTTGTCTTATTTTTTTTTACATGCATATTGCTTTTTGTCAGGGAACGTAAATTTGTACTTAATCATAAGGAAGTATCCAATACTCATTCATACCATATTCATCTACAATACCACTGGTTTCTTCACAGACTCCGCTTAGTCACCAGCAAAAACCAAGCAGTTAGCATTCTTGGGTATGCAAGCCACTTGCATCACAAAATGTAAAGCTATTTCCTTCGTGCAATCTAGAAATACCTGATATTCACAACACTGCCTACATGATACAAATCAAGGCTGCTAGAAATTTGCATTCACAGCATTAGTGCTCAGGCGCATCCACATTTCAGGACAGCACAGTATGTCTTGACGTATGTAACTATTATGATGTTCCCTATATTACCCTCACCGATAGAAGCATCTTCAAAAGTGCTGTAACAACTTTTGCAACAAACGACACATGTACGAAGCAGAAAGGTCGGTGTGATAGGGCTTCTCTTTCGGGGTACTACGTAAGAAAACGCGATCGGCAACACTTATGCACAGTTCACTTCTTAGCATACGCACATCACATAAAACGAGCACATTTACGCCTAGTACCACTGCGGAACATATATATCCCCGATTTGTAGCTTGCGAACACTTCGTAACAGCAACAACAGAGCTCGAACGTCGCGGTCACCACGGCGCATCGCAGGCGGCCAAAACGGCTCACGCAGTATAGCACACGAGGAATGACAGCGATAACGAGGAAACAAATCTTATCGCTACTGATCTTGTCATCACTTCTAAAGGTTGTAAAGGACTGGCGTTTACCACTGCGCGGCAACAAACTGCATACACAGAACACATACGAGTCGCGTACGCTGTGTGCCGATCGGACACTTTTCACTTCGCCACGCCCTGAATATGTGTTGTATACTCAGAACACACGGGTATGTGATGGCCTTCTCGTTTGCAATTCACACGCGAAGCACGGCACAAGAAATATTTCTTCCGACGCTCGCGCAAACACAACACACTTCCTCCGCTCCGTCTGATTCTGTCGGCGATCGCCCGCACTGATGAAGCCTGGGAGGGTACACCGGCTTGCTGCCTTCAACGACTATCTTCGTGGGTGCTGGATAACTCTAGTAAGAATCACAAGAACGAGCAAAATAGACTGTTTCTGACGCGGCTGTAGCCTAGGCCTCGCGTCACCGCTTCGCTTCGCTTCGAGCAAGCGCCATGTTTGCCGTGATGACGTCCTACGCCGTCCGCCTCGTACCAGCCAATGAGAGACGAGCAGGCATGCGGATGGAAAAGTGCGTACGCCCGTCCAGACGATCGGACAGGCTTCCGCCCCAGTCCGCATGCATGCGGAGCGGGCGTGCGGATTGAGCGCGTATGCGCCATTATGGGACCTGTTCGCACCGCATCGTTCGCATACGGCAAGTAGGCTTCATTCACTGCAACACTGAACGTGCGAAAGTCAGCTTACAAAGACCAAGCTTACGCCGATCCCCTTAAAGGGGGCTTCCCTTTTAAGCAGAATGCATTGCTGGAAATACGTGTTTCAAGGGGTATTATATGTGGTCTTAAAATAAAATGTGAAGGCCCTAGCACCTTTTTTAATGATTTTAATAATTGTGTGCTATTGCCCCAATGAACGCAGGTCTGGTCGAAATGCTGGAGAAGGGGTTTGTGTTTCAGTTTCTTCGTAGCAGAATTAGGTTTTCTCATACATTCAAATTACAATCTGACGCCGATTGGTAAACAATCCGACGGCGAATCCGACGCCGAATGGTAAAGTCGTACTTTACCATTTTTCTGACAGATTTCACTGTGAGGAATCCCATTTTTGGTCACCAAAACCTTGCACCACGTGGAGGGCCTGCGCAGTCGATGTGGTTGGATGATTTTCTCCCCGCCCCATGATCATACGCCGGTTGCCGACGCCGGATTTTCTGCGACACAGGGCCCTAAACGCTGTCGCGTTTAGGTAGCCTACATGCAAGCGCTGTTCTTGCATGTAGGCTCCCTAATCGCGTTAAAGCTAGGGCGCCTACATGCAAGCGCTGTTTACACAGCGCTTGCATGTAGGCTCCCTAGTTAAAAACCTGTCACTGTTTAACATCAAACGCCTTGAACGGCTTCCGGTTCAGCCCACTGACGTAGCCCACTAAACATAGCGACCAGAAAGGCAACGGTAAGTAGGAGGAGTGCGTCAAAAGAGAAAACCGCGGATTTTCACTAAGTTTCCGCTGCACATAACCACACTTTTATAAGTAAAGGGTGCCGTTAGGCAAATAAATAATCATAACCATTATGATTAAAGAATTACGCACCCTTCTTTTATCTGAATACGTAAAAAGATTTTCAGTACACCGAAACAACACAAATAATTACTTTTCACGCGTCTCGGACTTACGGCCACCACTGCAGCTTGATACACCGACACAGCGTTCCAATGCCAACACCGAGTTCCAGAATAACCGCTCCGTGAATGCGTCTCTATCGCTCTCATAGAGCACAAAACCCCTTCACCTCGCAGAGCACGAGCGTACGAACGCGCCAGCTGTGGACGACGCTCGAACGCAATCATATGGTTCGCATAAATGCGTGCTCTGGAAGGGTGGCTGTATAGCCTAGTGGTTACTGCGCTCGCTTTGGGACAGGCGGTACGCGGGCTCAAATCCAGCATCAGGAAGAATTTTCTTTTTTGGGTAGTTTCACGGCCGCTACATAAAAAAAAATTACTCCATCTTCCACTAAAGGGAACCATATGTGGATGCGAAGCAGCGGGGCGATGGTTAGCTTGAGCGGGAGCTGGTTTCGCGGCAGCAGCCCGAGCGCTCATCGCGGCGCTGCACAGGAGAGAGAATGAGGCGCGCGCGCTCCGTCATTTTCATACCGCGGAACTACCGTGGCGCCCGCAGCGGAGTATGCAGCTGTCGCACCACCTGTCGGGCGCGCCGCTCCGGATTCCTAGAGGAGAGAAAGGGGGGAGCGTAGGAGAGGAGTGAGAGGGGGAGGGGACGCGCATGCGCTGTGGGGTTGTGGGACGCTGCTTGACACAGGAGCAACGGACAAAGCCACCGCCATAAGTTACGTCGCATCTAAAACATGCTTTTTGTTCTCGAATAATTTATTCTAGCACCACCCTCGCACTGCTGTTATTGCACGCGTATGGTGTTGGGCTGCTAACTAAGCACTAGGTAGTGGGTTTGATTCCCGAGAGATGCCAATGCCACTCCCTGCCCGTCTATAGAGCGGCGTCACCGGTTATCAGGTCGCCGACACCGGGACGCGTTCGCGATGCCTGCGATTTTTGCGAAATCGCTTATCGCGTCGCCGTTGATCCGCGATGGTTCGGCGATCAGGTAGCCAAAGTGTCCGGTGATGCTGCGTGCTACAACAGTGACAAAACGGGCTACAACAGTGACACAACTACCCGGGCTTGGCAGCTGCGCGTATCCCGGATAAATGGTACGAACAGAAATGCAAGAAGGCCGGGATAAATGCCGTCCGCAAAATCAAGTAAGTCGGAATGCGAAACTTGGCAGTTTTAGCTAGTGCGTCCTATTATTCACGGCAGCGTTGTTGCTTCAACTTGTAGCTCACTCATGATAGTTTTCTTGTAACGACGAGAACATTGCTGCAGTTGTACTGCGACCTGCTTTTAGTGACGCCTTGAGCGTCGGCTGATTCGTGCGTGCCACGCAGATTGTGTTTTGTTGTGTTTGTTTACAGCGCGCACTTGATTGGTAACATTTCTGTAGTAGCAAGTTTCAAGTAGTTGAGCGCTTTAGCACAAACGTATGATTATGTAGCCTAGAATGCGGGCCGTGTAATGTGCCATCTTGACCCCGCAAGGTGTGTTTCCAGAGGAGCGCAGTTTTTCTGCTTTGACTCTCAGTCATTCCTTAATGCCGGTACCACATGGGCACTTTCAAACGCTATCAGGCCGGATAAGGATCGAATTTTTCGGTCGAGATCAAGAATCGTATCTGCTGTATGGTCATCTGGATCGAGTTGGCTGAGCTCACTCAGCATTACGGTACAGACCGTACGATCGCAGTGTGGGCTGTTCCCGAAGACGGAGGTGTGGTCTAATACGGCGTGTCAAAGCGGGAGCTGTTACGAGGAAAGAAAACGAAAGACTGGCATATGACACATTAACCAACGCACACCCAAAATATCGTCAACAGCTAGTCTACTTTGGCGCAAGAAGAGTACAGTTGTGATTGTTGCCTAGTGGTTAGAGCATTGAGCTGATATGTTCAAAGGCAGATGTTGGATTCCAGTGCCGGTCATATATTTATTTCTCTTTCAGAGGTCTTAAGTTTGGCAGGAAAGGAAAAGTTGCGCACCTACCCACCGAGCTCCAGTCAAGTTGTCTAATTTAATGAAAGAATCCTTCGAATTAAAGTGGACCACATAACGTTTGGTCGATTTCAATAGTAGTTAGATACAAACTTTACAGTCAGTCCACACAAGCATTTTCGAGGATAACAAGAAAGCTTTAGAAAAAAAATTACACCGTCTTCCCGTAGGGGAACCCTGAGTAGTATGCGAAGCAGCCATGGGGTCGACTCAAGTTCCCTTTAGTTTTCAGTTCGTCGTTTCCGTTAGGATGAGTTACGTAGCTACCGGCTTCGCGAGCCCGAAGTTCGGGATCGGCCTGTCGCCGCTGCCGTTTCGTGGCAGCGGCTCGAGCCCTCTTCTCCGCGGCGCTGTCCACGGCGCTGACTTAAAACCCCTTGATGTTAGAAAGTAGCGACACGCTTTGATCTACGCCGCAACACCCTCGCCGGCGCGGTCAACCTCCTCCTTTTCTCCCCCTCTTTCACGGAGGCAGCGCATCCGCCACGCTGAATGGCTGCGGCGCGCGAGACTACCCCGTCAGGTGACCCTGACGTCACGAAAACTGCGCGGAACTTGCTTTCGCGCGCCTTTAGTTTCTCCCGCTCGCCATGAGCAGTCCAAGTGGTGGTCGCCCTGCCGCTCCGAACGTGTGTTTCCCAAGTTTTTCCATCCTTTCGTAGGAATCTGAGCTTCGTTCTCAGTGAAAATGCCTTGCTGCTGCGCGTTTCAATGCAGCAGCAGGTGAGAGAAAGGGCAAGCCTTATTTTATATCCCCCGAGGTGAACGGAATGTCGTGCGTCGGAAGCAGTGGCTCCGTAACATCGGGAGAAGGGATTTCGCCCCTTCTAAGCACGCCGTTCTTTGCGAGGTGAATGTTGGAGCTTTCCTCATATTTGTGGATGAATTTGCATGGAGATTTTAATGCTCTTCGCATAGCCGGACTCTTCGTTCAGTTCAATACAGAGCACCGATAACTGTGCATATAGTTTTTTTCTTAAAGTGAGTCGGCTGAAATTTTTGTTGAGTCTTCGAGCCGTGACAAAGCTTTTTGTGTTTTCGCGCGTGCGTTAGTTTTCAAATGTATGTTATTTGTGAGTTAATGACTGTAACTCATATTTTGTGGTTGTGTGCGTGTATGTGTGTGTGTGCGCGTGTGTGTGTGTGTGCATGTGATCCTTGCGCCTGATACTTGTGAAGCCAAGGAACTATTTTACTCTTATTGCGTGCTTATTGTATCTTTGCAAAGTTTCAATACTGCGATCATTTCTTTTTCTTTACGTACCGTATGTTGCGAAGGCATGAGCCGCAATATATAGGTAGATAAGTGGTATTATGTATTATTCGCGCATGCTCATTAAGTAGAAGACACGCGCTTCTGATAATCTCCCTCAATTCTGATAAACTTGCCATCTTGAAGTCTGTAAGTTAATTATCAAATGCTAGTCTTAGCAGTTTCCGTTTAAGCAATCAGCCTTTTGTTGTTGTTGTTTTGTTGTTGTTTTTTTGAGAGAGAGACTTAGGTTACTACCAGAGGTGATGGAATGTAATTTCTCGTCGTTTCATAGTGACGGAATACAGGCGCGTGTGTAAAGTTCTATGTTGGCTTTTTCGCAAACACAGCACGTATTTTGCACAGTGGCATTGGTACAAAGGCTTTTGGCCCACTCATTTTGGCGAATTCACTTTAGGTAAACTATCACATTTCTTCTTGGTTACCTTCTCTGAGCATTTTAAGAGCGAAGATTGTGAACCAAATTCTAGTTTATACTCTACGCTGCTTATATTGCATGCACCCAATACACCTCCGCGTTACGGACTACCCAAGTGGCGACGTAGAGGTAAACAGCTCAGCCACTGCTTGGTACTCATTTTTTCGAAGCGCTTCCGCTTGTATTTATCGAAGCGTCCTCAAAAAAAATGTCACGACGTTCTATCGGAAACGTACTTTCGTCATGACAGTTTCAGAAGGGATAAATTCCCATACAACGCTTGAAAGGGCCGAATAAACAAGCGCGCGCATTGATTCGAATGCGGCTGCAGCGAGCCACTGGAGGGTTCAGCGCCGCGCCGGCCCGGTGAGGGGGAGAAATCCGAGGAGAATTGAGGAGGAAAGCGCGCGCGCGGGGGAGAGTGTC
Source organism: Dermacentor silvarum (assembly GCF_013339745.2). Taxonomy (NCBI): domain Eukaryota; kingdom Metazoa; phylum Arthropoda; class Arachnida; order Ixodida; family Ixodidae; genus Dermacentor; species Dermacentor silvarum. The sequence goes on along the minus strand of NC_051158.1, from coordinate 44,690,636 downwards.
GCTACTTTCTAACATCAAGGGGCTTTACGCTGACTCTGGCGCTGTCCGTGGCACTCATCGCGGCGTTGCGGGCGGAGAAGGAGAGGAGCGGAGCACGTCATTATACGCGAGCTACAGTTGCGCCCCGCAGCGGAGTATGCAGCGCCTACCGTTGTGCCTCTAACCTAAGCTGCTTCGCATTATCGCGCGCAGAGCCGCAGGTTTTGCCATTCGTTGCGCAATCCGGAGAGGAGAGGAGCGTCGCAGAGGAGAGGAGCAATGCCGAGAGGAGAGGAGATGAGACAAGGACAGGAGGAGGAGGAGGATGCGCATGCGCAGTGCGGGTGTGGACGCCGCACGGCGGATGGATGGAGGGAGGGAGTGACGTAGCCCCGACCATAAGCTGCTTCGCATCTAAAAAAGCACCAGGGCATTCAAACTCTAGCGGAAAGCTCAACTTTCCCAACCCAAAACATATCGATTTTGTGGTTAACTGGCCAAAGCTCTATAAAGATGTCAAACGGTATGTGAGTAACCCGTGACCTAAACTTCATCCGCAGGATCACGAATGTTATGGTGGCGTGCGTTTATGCACCGTTAAAGATAACGTATGAAAAGAAGTCGACGAGTGGCCGTTATATGTTTAAGCGAATACTATTACTAGTGATCACCATCCTCCTGCATTCAACGAATGTTCTTTCACAGATTAACATTCATACTCGAACATTTGTCTTCTACTTCGCAAAGCTTTTATTTTGTTATCGCCTACACCAACCCCGACAATATCGATGGTAAGCAATCAGATCAGAGTTTATAGGCTCATCAAGCAAAAGTTCAATTCACTGCATGCGCAGGCTCAATGGTTTCGGAGCTCTTGCTGATCACTCGTGACAGGTGCTGATTGGCATGAGTCTAGAAGACACAGTGGGGTATAGTTTTGAAGGCCAAGTGGCGTTGTCGCGCTCGCATTGATGCTTGCGAACGCATATACAAGCTTACCATATAAGCTTGTTGTGCATCAATGGCATCTTTCAACTAAGCACAGAATAACTAAATATAATTGAAATTTCTCATAGGCAGGGCTATCTACAAACAAACGAAAATTCATTGCGAATGACCTAGACAAGCGCTCCGTGTTGTTTTATGCCATCTTCAGCGTTTGTACGCTTCTCTTAGGTCATCTGGAGTTCGTGTGGTGCTGCTGCTTTAAATATTAGTCGCTGATAATTTAATGTTATGCTAAACTACACTGATCGTGAATATCGCATACACAAGGACACACACGGATGCACAAATAGTATTTAGCCACATCCGTGTCGTAGAATACATCCCTCAACAATTACAATGAATTGCACGAAACTGCACTCGTAATGAACTATACAATCAGTTGTCAGCGTGGCGCAAATTTGCGTACAAGCTTGCGCATAAGCCTAAAATATTGTGTACTCGGAAGGCACACATGAGAAATATGTTATTCTGATCAGCAGAACCAGGCATTCCTAAGTGTCTATGCCAACGACAATAACCGTTGTTCAGTGGCGGTGCCTTTTCAAAAAGTGCAATTGTTATAAAACACTGAAAATATATATTGACGTCCGCCTATAGGCAAAAAAAAAGCTTTGCAATATTTTTGATGACATAAAGCAATCGTAGAACAAAGTTAGTCATGTTTCTCCTATCTTGATGTGTCTAATATTACTACGCACTTTCTTTAGCAGTGCCGTTTAGCAATATGGCACAATGTATGACAAAGTCTGAGCCACGTTGCTTTCGAAAATTAGCTCTCTAATACCTGTGGTTTCTCAACTAAATAATATACTAATAGGAATTCGGAAACATTTAACGGTCTTAGAAGGAGAGGTGTTATCGCCAGTCCCCAGTCGCATTACACAACGAAAGGTATATGTACCTGGCTTGTGTTCGTCATTTTTTATTGCCAAACGCATTTCTAGAAAACGGATTTCTCGTCTTCGAGTTATAGGGGAAAAAATATAACCTGTGAAACTTTTCTTGCATTTCATAGGAAACCTACACGGCATTTCACCTTCACATTTGAAGCTCACGTTTGTCTTGAAATCTTTACTCCTTGTATATTTGGAGCGAATATATTTGAGCTGACATGGTCACTGGCACGCTGTAACTGGTTGCATCGTTTCTTACCATTATGATATGGTTAGTTTCCTTGCCATACCATATTTTTCCGGATATTTTTGAAGAAGTAAATTGCAGCAATAAAGAGTTGTGGTCTTGTCAACTTATTCCAAGCTCTGGCTTTTACGAGTCCTCCAAAATGCAACGTAGTCCATGTTTGCAATTAAAAGATTGAAGTAATACAAACAAGCATTGTCAAAGTTGATGACGCCAAGGCCTGCTATTTGGGAAATTTCGCGGAAGCATCGCAACCTGTCTGTAATTTTTTACTCTTTTACAGTTTACACGGCCGCAATATTGGGCATTCAGTGGCCATTCGTGTTTATCGCGGAATCACATCCTTCTAATACAAATAACTAAATGTTTCGCCTAATTTCACCTTTATGTTATGACTGCCTCTTTTTTGTTATTGTCTGCTTGATAACAGCACCCTTTGTGTGACCACAAAATAACAACATGCCCAAGCATTAACTCCAGTTTCCGTGCTTTCGGAAGTGGCGCTCACCATTGGTGTTTTCTTCTGACAGCTACCTCCACAGAACACGCACGCGCGCAGCATACATACACACATGCACAAATAAGCATAAATAAATATACACACCCACAAACAAGCAAAAACAAAACAAAAGCCGCGTAGGAGAGACTGCCGTTTCAGCGGGAAAGCGATCACACACCTCTTAGGTACAAATGGCTCCCATCACGCAGCACTAATGAGTGGCGTAAACCGTTGGGCCGCGAAAGACGACCGCTTTGTGTACGCGACGCGACGAGCGGCGAAATATCGTTTACGGGCCACAGAAAAAAACTAGGCGCACAGGGTAAGAAAGCCAGACGGTGCAGGCTTAAGTAGGGGGACACAAAATGGAGGGATGTTTGCTCGGTTCTTGAGGTCCAGAATGAAGGGAGGCCTGGCACGCACTGCCAGCCATGTTTGCGATGGAAACACGGGACGTTGGCTGGCCGAGAGGAAATGCGGAACTAAAGCGGCCTAGCCAGGAGAGAACATGGGATGACAAGAAACGATGAAAAAAAAAAGGAGCACCATAGGGACACCCTCTGCTCCTTTTCGCCAGCTCTGTGACTGCAGTGCAATGAGAGCCAGGGGTTGTGCCAGTGAAGCAGCAACGAAAGCTGGCAGCGTGTTCCACAAAAGGCAGGCGCACACGCCCATATGGCTCTGCCAATTAGGACAAGCTTCTTCTATTCAGCCGCCGTCGCGTAGAGAGCTGTTAGAGACGGTAAACAGAGGAGCCCTTCTTCCGGTTTTCATTTTTTTTTGTTTGGTAGACGTGACCCATGGCTTTTGTTCCACTGCAGGGATTCTGTGTGATTCAATATAACTCCGGAGGGCCGTTTAAAAAGGCCGAGCATGGAAACAGCAAGACGCACGTAATAATTGAAAAAGCGAGATAAAAGGAAGACAGAAGAAAGCGAGACGTGGTTCTAGACACCACAAGAGCATGAAATAGAATTTGTTGACGCTTTCAGATGGCGGAAACACGTCACTTTGTAGTTTTTTGTTATTGTTCTTGCTGATGTTGTTTTGTCATCGTCGTTATTGCTGTTGTTTCTGCACGGAAAGAAATCGCGACATCGTGTAAGGCAAAAGATTGATTTATGTTTTTTTTTCTGCAATTGCAATTATATGGACACTTCAAGCGGATTTCTGCCGTCGGCGTCGCCGTCGCCGTGAGGTTCCGGATAAAGTCCAAGGGCGATAAAATCTTCGCCGCGCGCCGTATGTGCGAGTGAAAGCGCACGGGGGAGCTTTCACGGAGAGCTAACGCACGGCAGAGAGCAAAGGCGATATCTTCTGTTGCGCGAAAGGCCGTGGGGTTATGGCAGGGAGGGAGAGAGGGTGACGCTGTGCTGCGGCACCAAATGCGTATCTTGCAACCGGGCGCAAGGGGAACTGGCGACTCAATCAAAGCGCGAAGGCAGCGCGGGAAGGAGGGGGGGGGGGCGTCTTTTACTCTGCCACAACTGCGTACTTGTTCTTTGCGCCGGTGCGGGCTGTCGCGCGCACTGTATCTTGACAGCTATCTCAATAAGGCTCTGATCTTTGTATGCGCTGTGCTTTCGCCGCTCGGTTTTCCGTTGAAGCGATAGACCACACGAACCTTCGCTCGCTGGCGCTGACGCGCTTGCTCACGCCAGCATTTTGACAGAGGTTGTCTGCGGTCATCGAGTGTGATCTATTCATGTTTTCTTGTGCGCGCTGACACCACGCTTGTTCATTCAGTTAGTTAGCGAATGTGACAAGTGGATGCAGCCGATAAAACTACCATCCCTACTCGGTATAACTCTCTACTAATTTGCTATGGCAATTGATGCTTCGCCTTTCGGGCGAAACTGCGACATTTTTTCTGCCCTACATCATCTACAGATTAAGGTGACACCATCATCATGATCATCACCATCATAAACAGCCTATTATGTCCACTGCAGGACGAAGGCCTCGGCCTGCGATCTCCAATTGCCCCTGTCTTGCGCTAGCTCACTCCAACTTGCTCTAGCGACGTGGAGAGGTAGAAGAGGTAGCACACCCGGCTTCTCATCCGAAGGCCGTAGGTTCGAATCCTCCTCCAGTCCAGTACATTTTTAGGCTTGGAGCGTCATCTGATATCGGCAAAAAGTTGCCGCGAGCCAGTGGGTCTATACTATAGTCCAGGTGCAACCAAATTAGGAAAACCCACTAAGTTGTAACCGAGGCAATCCCTCACGAAAACAGGAATTGGCCTCCCCGGTGTAGTATTCAGCCACGACCTACGTCATCACCCCTGTAATGGCCTATATAGCCATCCTTTACCTATGAACAGTTGTATAAATAATACAAATAAATGACTGCTCATTTAGTGCTTGCGGCCCTACGATGTATGGTTCGAGTGCAGGCAATACGGGCTTGCGCCAGACACATATGGGCAGAGCACCGGAATATTTAGATTTATCACAGAGGGCTAATGGCCGATTTGGCATAAAAACAGGTTGGAGTTGTTTTACCTTATACTGACCATGATGTTGTGACTCGAGATGTGCCGCGCATCTGCTTTCCCAATGCGCAGCATTTCACCGCCCCACCCCCTGCCGACACTGCCCGGGCACTCTCGAAAAAAAAAAGTAACTTGCAAATGTATGTGGCCAAAGGGTAATTGAATTCAGTGGAACAAAAATCTGCAATATTTTACCCCTAGAGGTTAAAAACGCAGCGTAATTTCAAGCAGGGTAGCAAATTCTTTTTTCTTGACAACCAGAATCTCTAACATACTTGCATCAACTAACTAGGAATGTTTCCTAATGTTTCTTGTGTGTTATAAATCAACACATGTTCCGGAATTCTGCTCTTAAATTCTGCACCTGACCTGTCTGTTATATTTTGACACTGGACTGGAAACTAGCCTTCCCTGGCTATCGGTCCAGATATCTGTGTAATCATGTTCATGTGAATAATGAATAAAGCACTTGCACTTAAAAAAAAACGTTTCAAACCGAAGCTTTCTTTGAATTTTCACCGGGGTTTTTTGGTGCTCGTTGTCGTTTCCTCACTGAACATATATGTGGATATGCATACATAACTTTGGACATTGGGCGTGTGCTCGATGTTGTCTTTTGCAGTAGAAAACCTAGGCCACTACGTATTTGCCCGAATGGACGACTTGTTACTGGCTGATGTACGGTCAAATAGACAACTTGGGTAATATGGAATGCACTACTGGGTTTGAGCCCAAAAGGGGCAACGTCAGCACTCGGTATGTGCAAATGACTATAGGTGTGCGCCACTGGATATGTATGTACTCGTTCCTTGCCAATCGACGGAAATGGATGTGCCGCATTGACACGAAGAGTACAAAGCCTTAACTGCATTGCGTCTGTGTCGCACTTCTCTGACCACACGCCTGTCATCAAAATTCTTCTCTCGACAAGCGTCTTACGCCATCTTCGTCCTTGTGGCGCGTACAGTAAACGGCTACAGGTGACGAGATTTGCTCGTGTGATCAGCTGCTTCTAACTCTTTAACTAAAATGAGCTTCGCCTTAAACAAGATTCCAACATTGAGTTCGATCTTCCTGCTGTTGATCTTCTGCGCTCATCATAGCATTTTTGTTTTGTATACTGTTCAATTCTTGGCAGCCTTGGCCACTTTGTTTTCATCTCGCTTTTGAAGGCGATTTATAAGAAGCTCTCTTTGCAGTTCGCCTGTAAGAGAAGACCGTAAGTAGTCAAGTGACTCAAGAGAAGATTGTCAGTTGAGACCTCTGGTAAATTAAAATGGTTGGTAAAAGCTGTCACACCACGTCGTTTTTTTTAATTCCCTGCCATCTCTAAGATGCCAACAGACTGCTGTACCTTGAACCGAGGCAATCTATAGTGGAACGTGCTACGAAAGTACGATACTGTATTTGGTAGCCAATCCTAGCAACAAGTTTTTTTTTTGTTTTATCGCCAGTTACTAAACATTTGTAACATGACATAAAATGTATACGGATACAGCGAGGAACCATACATACAGTCAACCGCTGATATCGATGGGGCTTTATGACGGCGGGTGTTATTGTTAACAGAACCAGCCGCATCAATCTATTCGCCATGCGGCATAGCTTTGCTCACCTACTGTAAGCTTGGTAGATTCAAATGCAGCAGATTTTAATTTATCAACTGCGCACTACTTCAGTACTCACGCACACTCTGTTACGGCGATACTTTTTAATGTTAGTTCAGGCCATTTTATAAGTTTGTAAGTTAACATATAAGTTTATAAGTTGTAAGTTAATATATAAGTTTATAATTTTGTAAAATAAATATGTTTATTTCGTATCTAGTGATGAACGAATGTCTCTACCAGCGACCACTATCTTGGACACGCGCCTGTGGCCAGCATCGTATACCTGAATGTAACCTAATCAGATGACATTACTTCACCCTAGATTAGAGGGTGCACCAGAAATCCCATGGCAGCAAGAAAGCACGAGATAAAAAAGAAGGTATAAATCATTTTTGTGTGCTTCTTTGCGTACACTTCTTTTCTCCTCCTTTTTCCCTTCCCTGAGATTCATTCCGGACGAATTCCGTTTGGGCATAGGCCCACAGACCATGAAGTGAAACTTTCTCCAAAATACCGTGAATCGTTCAATTCTCAAACAACTTCTATTTATGGGCGTTTCTCATGGGGGAAACGCTGTGTCGTCGACGTGGTGCTGTTTTATCTCGGGAGTACAAAAACGACTATGGGCACGCACTGGAATGAAAACATTCCTGTCGTGTTTTTGAAACAACACAAAACAAACAAATCTGATGCCAGGAATAAAAAAAATGAGCACGCACATACATATACACACACAAAGGCACCAAATGTGCAGTGATGAAATTCGTGCCAGGCCAGGCTTGACACTGTTGTCACTGCTCTGTTTGTTAGTTATTGTTCGAAGATGCGAATGCGGCAGGCGTGACGGATTTCTGAAATAGCAGACATGTTGATAGCTAGACAGCATGCGGCGTGGCTTTTGTAGAACATGCAGGCTTGATTGAAAACGCGCTCACGAAAAGTTGTTGAATGGCAGCTCAAAAATCAAACGCTGAGTAAAAAGTGCACGTCGGTTCGCTGCGAGACAAAACCGTTAAATGAAAATGAAGTGGCAAAGAAACACAAATAAGACTCGTACTAGAATAGCAACTACGTGTTTTACCTTAGCATTAGTGTGATTTTTCACGTTACGAAATGCGGGAGTTTGGCCGGGAAATCGACACCATGGAAAAGTCTGCGCAGAATTATTCTGTACGTATCAGGCAATTTGGAAGCCATTTCTGCAATCCAACAAATGAATACCGCGGAGTAGCTGAAAAATAATGAAGCAACATCAGTGTACAAGAACGCCATAATACAAACGCTAAGGAAGTGAGAAACATACAATACGATTACATTACAGACAAAAAATATTTAAATTTTGGGGTTTTACGGGTTAAGACCACTCTCTGATTATGAGGCACGCCGTAGTAGGTACTCCGGATTATTTTGACCAACCGCGTTTCTCTGACGTGCCTGGAGATCTATGTACAAAGGCGTTGTGGCATGTCGATCCCAACAAAATGCACCTGCCCCGGCCGGGATAGCAGCCACGACATCGATGTCAGCATGCCAACGTGACAGCCACTAAGCTACCATGGTGTGTCAGTCATCCCACAAGGCACGGGAGGTTTTAGTCATGTTTGTGAAGGTGGCCGTTACGTTATTTTAACATTCAACTACGGTGCGTGATAATAAAAGTTCAAATAAGAAACAAGTGCACAAAAATTTGACAATGATGCAACCGGCAAAGCCGATACCGGCTATGTTTGGGGAAAAGCATTTACAGGGCGATATGGCACAATAATCAATCCATGATATTTTCATTTTATTTGTGACGACAAAATCAATTACAAGGTGGGTGTAAGTGCACATTCGGAGGTCCCGAAGTAACAACTGTCGGGGGCAGGTCCCAAAGTAACAACTGTCGCGGGGACCCCTGACAGTTGTTACTTTGGGACCTCCAAATGTGTACACACAATAGGTGCATATAATTCATATAACCTAATTAAAGTCAGCGGGTACGCTTACACCTAAATGACGCGATTGCCTACGTAAGGGAAGGCTTTAGTGGCGTCTCAATGACCACGGATGTGTTTGCCATACTTCAGGATGCATTATTTAGCTTATGAAAATACAAAAAAAACCTTAATAGCCGGAGTGTATCTACAAGATTCATAAACGAAATAATGTAGCAGCTCTATTTTCTCAATGCCCCAGAAACGGCTTTGTTTTTTCCTAATGAAACTGTGCTTCTAATGTATCTCGTTGTGGAGAAGATTCACATTGCTTTTTCATAGATTGCAGACACTTCTAAATAGTACAAAGACGTGATTTTATTATTTTTGTGTATGTCATGGTAACACATACAGGATTCAGGGGCCCAGCAGATAAATGTCATAGGATGAAATAATACATTTAAAGACAAGTATTGGTAAAAATTCCGTGTAATAGGTTTTTAACAATGATGATAATAACGTCCCACACCAAAACGAACTATCAAAACGTTTTTGAAAGTTCATGAAGAGTTTCACAGGAAGAAAGAGGCTTGGGGGGAAGTGAACAGTGAAAGAACAAGAAACTTCACCAAAGCCAATGTTTCGACAAGAAGACTTGTCGAAACCTTGGCTTTGACGACGTTTCTTGTTCTCTCTCTCTTAACGTGGTCGACAAATGTTACAAAAATGCAAATGAATACTTTTCGCTATCAGGAGCGGGAGCGCAAGATTCACGGGTCGCATTAAACCCAACGTTTATGGTTTCAATTTCGTTATTAGCCCACTACAAATAAATAAGTTGCTGAATTTACTCTGTCAAAAAAATGTGCACGCTTTTTATAAAAAGTCTGCAGATTGGATTAACAAAAAATGCTTGTTCCAAAGAAAAGCACATGTTCAAAGATGAAGTGATAAGGTGTCCTCCAACATCTACTACAGGAGGAAACTGTGAGCGGAGCGCATGACGCATGAGTTATACGAGAAGTTGAAGAAAACTACAGAAACTGGTGCTAACAAATAACTAGAAATTGGATATCAAAGAACCACTCCACCTTTCAAGTGCTTAAGGCAACGCAAGCACTTAACTGAAACATCGCGTTTCCTTTCACTGCTTGTGCATTGACAAATGAAACGCAGCTGTTGCTGAAGGCCGCACTCTTCGTACCTGTCAAATATCATGGATAGATGGAACAAATGGGGGCAAATAGTGTCTGCGCCATGAGCCAATTTTTGTTGCGTGAAAGCAACATCTGCTTCTGAAATGGGATAGCTCCAGTTTTGAGAAGCACGTTGGACGCGCCCCAGTTGCTTAAAAAACATACGACAGTGAATGTCCGAGAATCCGATCATTCGTGTCGACAAAAGTTTCTTCCCTTGTGTATGGTCTTGCGGCAATGACAAATACGGCCTTGGTGTCACAGAGGATGAGGCTTACGGCGAAAATCGATTTCGCTGTGACAGAACGCAACGTCGCGACGATCACATAGTAGTCCACGGCTGAGAGATATCTGCCCTAATGTCGGCTGGACGTCCTATAACCGCAAAAATAATTCTGCAAGGCCTGCGCAACCTTTAGCAGCAACACTACTTAGCAGAAAACAGCTGTCAGGCGAGAAGCTAAAATGAAGTCCGAGTACGAGCTTACGCGTTCCTTTTCTGGCAGCGGAAACATAAATATCTGGTACAAATTGTTATGAACGCCGAGAGTCCAGAAGAAGCCATCCAATGTTGATATCGGGCATGTTGTTAGGCAAGGTAGCCGGCCAAGGGTAAACAGTAGTTACAAATGGAATTCGACTACAATGATATTAGCAGTAAGCAGAGTCCACCATATAATATTTTCCTTAATGCCCTTCTTTCCTTCCTACACAGGTCTGCTACTTTTTTCTCCCATTATGCTAATTTCTTCAAAGACTTCAACATTGCTCCCCTATTTGAAAGGAATGCACCAGACCATTGCCCGTTAATTTCACCGCAACATATTCCATAGCACAGAACTTTGACAACACTTCAAAGCTGCGACTGATTAAATAAAGACAGACGAGAAAGAATAATAAGGCAAGTTCGAAGTTCACAATAATAGTTGAACGTGAAAGATTCTGCAAGCTTCAGGCCATTCCTGCAAACAAATTATGGTGTCAACGGGACAACAAAATGGGTTCACTTCTGCATAAAGCGCGACCTTCTTTCTTGCGAAATGTTGTGAAGGCGATGTTTGCACCTTGCAAACTCCGATCATCACTCTTTGTGAGCGCCGAGCGCACGTCTCGAAAAGCATCTCGAAGTGCACTTATGCATGAGGAACAGCAGCGAAAAATGATCCCGTGTGTGTGCATGCATGTGCTCACGCACGTGCGCACAGACACACACATACATACACATGCACGCACAGACACACACTTTGTCAGAGAGTTAGAAAGTGTGGCTGAGGTAGTTTGTGAGGTATAGTTGGTATATATGGCACTACTCCAGCACTACTGCCAACACAGAAGACAAACTCGAGTATAGGTAAATGCGTCAGTATTTTCCGTTGTGTGCCTGTTCTATCATGATTTCTCATATTTGTTTATTGGACGCCAATACAAATCTGGTAGGTAGTGATAACTGCTTCTTCTGAACAGTGTCCACTAAAATTTGCAAAGAGAATAATTCACACACGCAAAATCAGTGACACTCAAAGGAGGCAAAGTGCAAAACGCGGAAGCGCAGTTTGAAACAGCTCTATTCTGTGAAAATTCGAAGCTACAATGACAGCGAGAAAATACTAATGGGAAATTTGAGCAGTGATATATCACGTTTCAACTCGTAGTTTAGTTTCCGTATATATATATATATATATATATATATATATATATATATATATATATTAGCGTGACAGAGAGCAGCGATGAATGAAATCGAAATCGTATTTTCGTGTCTCTGCCTTTCGTTAGCGCTCTTTTTACATTTTAAGAACCAGCACGTGCTTTTTAGATTACATGTCAGATGGCGACGTAAAACTTGAACACTGCCGAAAAGTGTGCACCCGTTCATATTTCAAAAGGAACCATTGTTAAAGGGCACAAATTGCGTGCTCAGACACGCAGCTGCATATACAAGTATACCAAGATTTCATAGACATTAAAGACAATTGTAGTTTCCCGAGTTCGTATTGTTTTCTAAAATTCTATTTTTTACTCGCGTACTGTATGGTATACTGATAAAAGAAGCGCGACAACACTACCGAACAGTAAATTAAAGCTAAGGTGTGGGGCGAAGGCACGCAAGCAATTTTTTATGATGATGTGCCTGTCGAGTATTTCATTTCAATTGAGTAGACGAAATCGCGTGTCATATTTCCTCTGTCGGCAGTTCACGCTTGCGCTTAAGGACCCTACGCCAGTACCCAATTCAAATTTCGATACACTGAAAATTGTAAATGGTCATCCAGTGAACGTCTCTTCATAATAACCATTAAGGAATTCAATTTTAGTGCAGAAAGGAGGAATAGAAATGCCGTCGCACCACAGTGCCAGATGGCGAGGCTTCACTGCAAACATCGACACTCTCTTCTTTTGCCTCAACTAGCGACCACAAGGGAGCTTCCTCTCCTGCCTTCTCCTATACTTCCACTGAGAGACCGCGCCACCTCTAGGTCGCAAGGACAACCTTCTTTCTTTCTTTTTCTTCTGTTCGTCTCTTCTGCGCGGTGCAGGTCCTGTTAGCGCTATTACGCGATCTCTATTGGACGATTTACCGAAGTCACGTGCCTTATTCGGTGAAGATGGAGGCAGCGCGTCTTACGTAGAGCCACCTTCGCTATTTGACTGGAAGTGGGGCTTCCTCGAGATAAACAGTGCGCGGGCTTCTGTTAGAAATTTCAGCCGTTTTCGGCACCGCGCAGCTGCTTGATACCTTGCATGCGCGATTTCCACCACGTGGTATGTACGCCACGCTCCTTTGTTTTCAGTGCCCAAACCTATTGAAGGGCTGTATAACAGTAAGTACACATCCTTTCATAGAATTAGAAAGACTTCATGAATCGAAATTGTCTCTCCGCACTGATCGGATAGAAAGAGTCGTAGCACAACGAAGCTGGCGTAAAATTTTGCCTTTTCTTGGGGGAACTAGTGCCTTTTTTACTTTCAACTGACTATCTCAGAAGTGCCTCCTGAAGTGTAGGTGAACATTGAAGAATTCTGTATGCTGTCTATCTCAGACTATGCGGAGAGGGATATATTTCATTTTTTGCGCCGTTATTCTTTTCCTCAAGGAGCTTCAATCGGTCTAGTAGCGAACAATAAAATAGCTCAAAATTATTCATTTCATGCATCATTATCTTCCATTTACACAATTTGACATTGTGGAGAAGCAAGTAACATACAGCGATTGTTGCGCTGCATTTCAAATCTATAATCAATGAATTAACCAATAAATAAATTCCCTATGGCGAAAGAGGAAGAAGATAACGGAACAATGTTTGGAAAATGCGTATAACAAGTACCATTTCCGGGGTCCTAAGTTGAAATATTTACCACATGGTAGCCAAATGCACTCTAAAGAATGGTGTCACTACCACCGACTCCTTTTCCTGTGCTGCGTTCCTGGCTCCGTGTTTTGTTCTTGCCTGTGTCGTGGGCTGGTTTTCGTATTGTTTGATTTATTTATTTATTTATTTATTTTGTGTACCCTCAGGGCCAGGGGCATTAAATAGGGGAGTGGTTACATCAAATACAGAAGATAAAAAAGTACAATGCAGCAAAGTGGTTAGTAGTACAGAAATAGATGGCTCTCGGTTATTCAATCTTTATCTAAGTGTTCTTGTAGTGCTGGTTAATAAAATGTAATACTGTGCATACAGTGCAGTAATACAGTGTTACGGTAATACAAGACAGTAATACAATTTTATAGTACAAAGAAATGCTCCTGTTTATACAATTGTATTTAATACTGCCATGAAATGCTGATGGTCAACAATAGTAGCGGTTGAGGCGGGTAGGTGATTCCACTTAGCAGATGTGCGCGGAAGGAATGAATGAGACATGACATTGGTATGGCATAATGAAATTCCAACTTTGTTATTGTGATCTAACCTTGATGAAATGTATTGAGGTGGGAGAATAGTTCGTCGCGAAGGAAAGGATGGTGAAATATCTTATGAAAAAGTGAAAGCCTAAGGCCTTTATGGCGAGAGGCTAAAGATGGCAAACCAAGGTTTAATTTCATTACAGAAGTGCTGGCAGTTCGGTTAATGAGCAGAGTTATTTTGTACCATTTCTAATGAGTGAATTAGGTTTTCTGAACGGGATCCCAAACTGCTGCGGCGTACTCAAGCTTTGATCGGACTAGTGACTTATATAGCATTAATTTTAGGGAAGACGGTGCCTTATTGAAATTGCGTTTAAGGTATCCCAGCATGCGGTTAGCATTTTTAATTATGTAAGAAGCGTGCATGGACCACGATAGTAATATGGATACCAAGCAGGGTCGAGGGAGATGTAATAGGCAGAGAAGTTCTGGACAAACGCATAAATTTACATTTTTTGATATTTAATTCCCTTGATCATGATTGGCACCAAGTAGAAATAGCGTTAAGGTCGGATTGCCGAGAGGATCAATCCTTTTCTCGGCAACTTGAATGTTGGAGGAAACACAAGAGGGCAGATCATTTATGTAATTAAGAAAAGGAGGGGACCACCCTTGTCGTGTACTTTTGGTTGCATTAGCAAAGACAAACTGTGAACGGTTAGAAAGAAAGCACTCATATCTGTCAATGTTAATTCGATGCAGCTTAATTATTCTATCTATGTAATGCTTAATTATTCTAGCTAGTTATTCGGGACACTAATCCAGCTGGACCGCCGCATTGTCTTTCCATGTCCGTACAATGCTCGCATGCTCGCACGAGGAACTATCTGCTTCCGTGAGGGTATGAATTTAGATAGGCCGGAATGGCCGCATCAAATCCTTTTCTCTTGTGTCGTGTTTTGTGCAACATATCGTCTGCTTATCATGTCACGTCTTCTGTTTTGTGGTTTGCCGATGTTGCCGGCGTATACATCTGAAGTCATTGACTGGTGTTGTAATAGGCTTGTTCTTCCTTACCTATGTCTAGTTTTGTGCAAGTTTATTGTAATGCTGTGATGAGGGGAGGGGTGGAGGGGAGGCGGGAGGAACACATTCTTACAGACATTGCTTACATCGTTAGGTAATGTTATTTTGTGATAATGTGTTTTAATGTTATCCGTATTCAACATATTGTCCACCTGTTTACAAGTACGTCACCGTGCCCCCTGGTCTGGTTTCATGATTGCCTGTGACACAGCCGAGCTGTGTCACAGGCAATCATGAGACTTTATTTCAGCACTATATTTTTCTTGAGTAGAATGATATTTCGCTTTAACAAACCTCGGGGAAATCAAATTTTTTTCCCTCAGCGTCATCTTTTAGCGGTCTATTTTCATAGCCATGCTGGCTTGGGCGATTGCTCTGAGTGGTATGCCAGATATATACGTTTGGGCGCCTCTTGTTGGTGGTTGTTTCCCAGTCGGCGCAGTCTACTTAGTATGACGGAACGTTTACTACGTTACTAGCTTCCTCCATGAGGCCGAAGGCGTGGCTCAACACAGCGGCCCCTGTGCTTTGCAAAACAAATTGTCCCGTAAGCTTCGTGATTCAGCCCCTGCCCCTTGGCCTGTGAAACAGTAATTATGGGGTGAATGTTGCAATAAGGGCATACTGGCGAAACGAATGCTTATGAATAGACATGTACACTCCGATGCTGATAGCAGGCTAAAACACGGCCGTACTTACTGGCAGACTCTCTACTTCAATACGTCTCACAGAATCATTTCCAACGTAGTAAACGTCCCGCCATACTAAGTAGACTGCGCCGATTTCCTACACCGCCATTCCTACACCGCCATTGGTTGGCGCGCATCACGCTCTCCCCCTACAACGCGTGTGTTGGGCGGTGCAACTTACGTCAACCCCCCTGCCCATTCTCCTTTTCATCTGGACCCGCTCACAGGATTCTCACAAGGGGAAAGGGGTCACTCCAACCCATTTTCCCCCGTTGAGCTCTTCGTTCCCTCTCCTATCCCGCTGGGTCACGTGGCCCCTTTTTAGCGAAGTCCGACAACGACGGCACAGGGTCCGCATAAGCAGCTTCGCTGTGAAACAAGCCTGTTACCACAGGAGTCAATGACGTAAGATTATACGCCGGCAAGCATCAGTCATCCACAACACAGAAGACGTCAGGATGATAAACAGACCGCGTGACACTACAGACGATAGAAGACGTCAGATGACGCACAGACTATATATGGAACAAAACACAACGCAAGGGTAGCGGGAGTGATGCCGCATTCCGGTATCTATATTCATACCCTCACGGCAGCTACTAGTTCCTCGTGCGAGCATGTGAGCATTGTACGGACATGGAAAGACACTGCGACGGTCCTGCAGGATTAGTTGCCCGAATAACAGAAACAATACAAATCCAGCATACCACGCAGGCAAGAACAAAACTGAGCGAGGAAAGGAGCACGGCAAAAGGAGTTGGCGTTAGTGACATGACTCTTTAGAGTGGATTTGGCCACCAGGTGGTAATTAATTTACCTTAGGAATCCAAAACAGGTACGCGATATACGCATTATCCGAATGTTGTTCCGTTCTGTTTTTCTTCTATCCCCGTAGGGGATTTTTTGGTTCGTCCGTTCATTGATTACTGATTGGAAGTGTTGTGCAAGTGTTGTGTTGTGTTGCCGGCTTCTCCACAATGTTAAATTGTGTAAATGAAAGATAACGATACGTGAAATGAATAATTTTGAGCTATTTAAATGTTCACTCCTAGACAAGCTATTTAAGTAAAAAAAAAATAGCGGCGCAAAAACGAAATATATTGCTCTCCGCATAGTCTGAGATAGACAGCCTACAAAATTCTTATAAGTTTCGCCTACACTTCAGGAGACACTTCTGATCAGATAGTCACTTTAAACTAAAAAAAGGCAGTTCCTACAAGAAAAAGGCAAAATTTAGCGCCAGCTTCGTTTTGCTTGGACTCTTTTTACCCGATTAGTGGAGAAAGATAATTTTGATTTTCGGATCGTCTTTCTAATCCACGAAAGGATGTGCAAGATAAGATGGCCCTTAGCCATGTTTGAACACAGCAAATAGACGATCGTGGCGTGCAGATTACGTAGTGGCAATCGGGCTTGCAAAGTCTGAAGCGGCTGGGCGGCGCGAAAACGGCTGAAATTTCAAACAGAAGCCCGCGCGTTCTTTATTTCGGGGGAGCCCCATTTCCAGTGAATTTGTGACGGTCACATGCACAAGTGACTCTACGTAGGAGGCACTGTCTCCGACTTCACCGAATAAGGCACGTGACCTCGATAAAATCGTCAATTGCAGAACTTGCAATACCGACACCGGGAGTGCGCCGCGCAGCAAAGATAAGGTGAATTCATATGGTCGCCAAGGCGAGGCTGAAATACGGTTCCAAGCCAGTGAGCAGCGACATCAATTATGGTCGTGCGATTGAAGCGCGACTACATCTCGCGGGGCAAAACAATAGTTGATGAAAATTGTCCACCCAATACGTCTCCAATGGAAACATTTGAAAAAGTATAGACATTTCCATTAGAACAGGAAAATATGAAGAATATTAAAATATAGCAATGAAGACAATAAATGTATCCGTACCTTTGTTCAAATTTCTGCGTCACCTCTGTGTCCTGTGCCAAACAGCTTCGCTGGTCATCCATCTTCACAGAGTGTAATGACTCATAATTTTTCATTCACCACTTATTCCACAGAATAATCGTTTCTCGTAGTCTTATATATTATTAGGCAAGAACATTGGCGATTGATTCATCCAAATTTTCACTCCTAATGAATTATTCGAGCTGGCATGCCCGTCTTCGCTAAGCTCTTTGCCGCCCTTTTCTCACCTAAATTCGTTTAACCCTTAAGAGCCCATAGCCAGGTTGGAGAAACTTCAGCTTCCAATAATGGAGCGCCAACCTTCGAGAAACTTTCCATTAATCTGATAAGACGACGATCACGGAGAAACTTGCGCGGTTTGCTGAGCCGCTAGGGTGCTTTAAAATTGAGTTATGTGGCTACCGCAGCGGGGCTTTGTTAACTTCCTGCAACTCTGAAGTCTGGCGATGACGGAAGTAATGCATTATGCATTGTGTGAGTGTGAACACTGGTAAGAAGAAGAAAAAGGAGGAAAAAAATTCGACCTAAGCGAGTAGCGGAGCTGCTACTTTATTACCATGGTCCCAAACTTTTCCGTTACTTATTCTTGCTACGTCTTAGTGGAGAGTGCCTTAGAAAAAAGTTATTTCATAGAGCACTTCCTTTTACGAAGCACGATAAGAACTTAACCAGATCACTGAGTACTGCTAGTGCTTTGACTTTCCTTCCGTGTTAGTCTGTGAGGTCGCTGATTCGATCCCCGGTGGTGCGGTTGCATTTTAGCAGTGGGGAAGTGCAGAAAACACTCGTTTGCTTGGATTTCGGTGCACGATATAGAATCCCAGTTAAACCGCAGTCCCCCACTATGGTGTGCGTCGTAATTATATAGCATTAATGACAAGCAAAGGCCAACAATTTTTTCAGTTTTAAATTTCTGGGCAAAGAGGTAAACAGCATGTAGTATCGCGACCAATGACTTTCTTTTCGGGCTTCATTGTTCAATTCTGAAAACTTGTTTGCTAATCTACTGGTGAAGTTCAAAGTTCTCGAGCAACACTTGCGATAAGAGAAATTCCATATTGGTGGTCCCGGATTGCGTTCGACTACGTAAGTTACTTTAACGTACGTGCACTTACAGAGAGTAAAGTGCGGAACCATTTCTGCTTTTTGCCCCCATGTAGAAGCCAAAGACGGGAACTTGAATCTGCGACTTTGTGTTAAGCTACCTTCATGTCGACTAGAGTCGCAGTATAGTACCATACAGCTACGGTTATGTGCGGATATTATTCACGTCGACTTCTCTACAGTGCAGGGAGATAACATAGGGCTCGATCTAATTCAAACCTTCCACGGCGCACATGGGACTTCCACGGCGCACATGGGAATGTTTTACAGTATCATGTGGCATGAACGATACATATAACTCATGCCTGGGAGACGGCCAAGTTTGGTGGTTGTGCCTAGTTTAACTGAAGTGCTGTTTATTGTAGTTATTTCAGTGAAACTGAAAAAGCCACCCGCGGTACAACACAGGGCACAACTCGACTATCTTGTACGCTTTTCCTTGTGCCTTTCATCCTTTCGCGCTGCTTCGAAAATCAAGGCCACCACCCATGACATCCCATTTGCTGTGGCATTGCGCTTCTGGGCACGAGGCCTGGCCGCGATGGACGTGCTTTAACGGTACGGGAGGCAAAAAAAAAATCACTGACGATTACGATACTCCCTAATGCTAAATTTTAGCGCAGCTCTATACGTGTTTTCTCAACGTGGCTCTATACGTGACAATCTGTCTCGCGCGCCGCGTTGCAAGAAGAGCGAAGTGTGGCGCGACTGCATCGCTCATCGGGAGATCGCGAGAGGCAGCGCGTGGGTCACACGTGGCGCGATTCACAGCAGCCCCCGCAGACAGACATCCGCGCATGCAGCGCCTTGTTTTCACACGTGGTATCGTTCGACGCGCCCGTCGCATTCCATCGGTGATCAAATGACGGCGCGTTACTCTGGCGCCATCTGGTAGCGGTCGCCGCCTGTCATGCGCGGCACAACGCTTTTCTTCTCACTGGTTCACCATACCATCCTCCTCCGCTTTCCTCCTCGCGCCGCTTGCTATCGCCGTCTTTCATCGTCCGCTGCGCTCCGCGTTCGCTCTATCATTTTTCGCTGTGCTCGTTCGCTCAGTTACGCCGAGGGACAACGCCGATGCCGATGATCAACGCAGAAACGGGCGCGTAAGAGCCGCGCTCTTAAAACATTATCGTGTACCTAGTTTCATCGGAACGTAACCCCATGTGGTCAAAATTGACAGGAGCAGCCCACCAGGGTACGTCTCATAATATGATCATGAATTTGGCATGTAAAATCCCAAAAATTGTTTATTTATAAAAAGTTAACTGCATAACCAACTAGCTCATTGACCTTTTGTCCATTCCCTGCTTGTATATTTACTTGTAGTTCCATGAAAACATATGAACACATTAATGAGAAAATGAAGCAGAGGAGAAATTGTAACTTAGCTCAGAAAGGAGCTCCAGCTCAGATATGAGGCATGCAGGGAAAAGTACAGCGCAACAAAACACGTCAAGTCACGGGGGGATAGAGTGTGAGCACTGCAGACAAGACCGCGTCCTGTAGTTGAGAATAGTTCAAGGACACATTTATGGGCGTTATACGGACATAAGGCTCGACATTCTGAAAATATAATAAACTAGTGATGCTCGTGAAATTAAATGTTTCCGGAGCTTGGGTAGCCGGGCGAAGGGATTGACGACTGAAGCGAGTGTTGTGTCATCTAACCAGGTGTTAGTAGGATTTGCAAGGTCTTATACACAGCTCACGCTACAGCTTTGGAGCATGAATGTCTTCGCAATCACAATGTGGTGGAGGAGGATCTGGGGAGCGACTGCGTCCTTAATAAGAGAATACCTTGGTCGAAGAGCGAGCTCAGCTCCAGCAGCTTATTACTACTCCCAAAGGAACAGCGCAGGCCTTTGCTCTGTTACAAACGCATGGCTTTCGTTTCTTTCACGTTTTCTCATCATTGTACATGACGAAGCGACTTCCAACTGTTTTTCTGTTTTCTTTATTACATTCTTCTTTCGCCGCTCTGTCGGCTTGCACTCCATCGATGGCTGAATGAATGCAGTTGGCAACAAGAATTACCAGAGAAATACGTTGCGCTGCGATCTTTATTATACGATGCGAATGATCGGAAGTACTTAAATCAGTGAAATCATCTTGTTTATTCGTTGAGAGGTTCTTGAGGCAATAATAATTAGGCTTTATCGGATACGTTTATTTCCAAGAGATAATCTGTAAACACAGCGAGGAAAAAAAACTCACTGAGTACCTGCATCAATACTGCAAACTATTGCATTTGTACATCAATGATTTGCTGAAAATGATCGACTTGCAAAGTGACAAAGACGCTTGAAGCAAGAAGGACGAATTTTAGAGAAATGCGTGCACTGCCTATAATTACCATGCTCTGCTGAACAGTCCTGCTTGTAACTCCTGCATACAATAAACCAAACTTATCTCATATATTTTCTAGGAAACAGTATGGTTCAATCTACCTACAAAACTCGGCTGGATGCCGGTCTAATAAATGTACAGTTATATTGAATCGAGTGGATTTCCATTGTTTCCAATTGAGAATCAATAGTTTCACGTGCACTCTTCCGAGAACAATTGGCAGGTGAATAGCCAGAATTGTAATGTCCCAAGCTCGAAACGTAGCCTTAAAATTAACAGAACGTGTCGCATAGGCTCATCACACCATAATACCGAGATGAACAGAAGTAGTCCAGAAAACATCACATGAGAAGTAAGTGATAACCACACTACTCGCACAGACTCCGTGATTCTCAAGACGGGCATGAAGGCGACTTGATAGTAAGATTCAAGGCAGAGGTAGTTTATTTTGGTGCAGTGAGTACTTAGTAGATATTAAGTCCAAGTGGTGAAATTTTAAACATACTGGCGTATTTAGGACAATGTGTTCTGTGGAAAAAATATATTTCTTGTATCAGGTACCCGAAGTAGTAAAGTTGTTAAGTGTTGCACGCTTGTAAAACGTCAAGGCGAAAGCCTGATTGCACACTTGGCACACTTTTTCTCACGATCAAGATACGTTTATGAAGAATGGTGGCAACTGTGCGCCAAGTACGCAATCAGGCTTGATGTTTTTCAAGCGTGTAGCATTTGCCTAATTTTTTTTTTGTACCATCTCCAACAAAGGTTCGTCCAACGGAGCGCACGATAGAACTCACCGAAATCACCGCACCTACTGGTAGTCGGCCAGTGCCGTGAGCGCCTTCGCTAAGGCCTGACGTTCCCATCGCATTAACGTTAATCGCAGTAACAATAATGTTACCAACGCATACCATAACGTTCCCATCGCATTATGGGAACGCTGGTATGATGAGTGGCATCGGAGCCATATGTGCGAGGAGACGACGACGAACGCGCGAGTAGTGACACGAGCGCGTCTCTGTGACGTCGGCAATCACGCACGCACTAGGCAGACCTTTAGTAAGCCAGAACCGCGTAGCAGCCGTAGCTTCAGTCAAGTGTGCTCGTCTCGCACTCCGGAGGCCCGGGCTCGATTCCCACCGAGACCCACTAATTTAATATGTTTGCACGAAATCTCCGTGAGAAATGTGACGGCAATCCGATAATTTATTGTGGCGTTGGCTTTTTTTTTTGCCAAGGCACAGTTTCACCAAGGTCACCGCCAACATAGACACCTAAGGCTTTCGCCTTACTAATGGTCATTTGGCAGAAAAAGAGAAAACTTTGTAATTCGACGTTCCGAAGTATGCACTTTTGGGTAGCTAGGCTAACCAGGGTGCTACAGATCTGCAAAGTACGATGTTGGCCCAGTTTGTACATAGCTGACAAGGCTCACTCAGTTACGCATGTCACGAAACATGACCCCTGTTTCTCTTTTTGTGCTTTTTCATCCTGCGCTACCTGCACTAAATGGTTCCCGCTGCACGGAAATAAAATACCAGTCAGCAGAATAACGTGATGAAAAAATAAATGAAAAAGAACCCTTCACTCAAGCGGATCAAAATTAATTTCTTGTTAACCGAAAATGTAACTCTTCAAACCTGTACTCAATCTGTCGCAGAGCATATATTGTATAATATGATTTTTGTTTGTGTTGAAGCTTTCCTAATCCTCATATTCGCGTTTTGAAAGGCACCCTGCGTTTGTGTGTTAACTTTATTACTTTTACCCACAATAGTGCTGTGCTACTATTGTTGTTAACAGTTAACTGTATTTTTTTTTTGGGGGGGGGGGGGGTTGCAGTGTGTTCTCTAGGGAACAAAAGAGTCTCAGGCCTCCCCTCACATAATGGCCTCTGACCTTTCAGGGGACAGTAATGAATGAATCACGAGCACCAAAAACAACAAACTATGGGAAAAGAAAACATCAGCGACGCCTCTTTTGTTATCTAGCAGGCATCTTATTGGCTTTGCATGATACTTTGCGATGTGCGATGCTGGCCGGACCTATAATGAACGGCTCTAACGAAGGAGTAATTAAGAGGCGCACGCACACGCACACAGACACAATGCGAAGGCCTCGCTTTCTTATCGGGTCTCGCGCAGGAATCATTTCCTGCACCATGGAGTGGTAGGTACACAGTTCCTGCAATGTTAATGTCGCTGCCTAAAGCGCCTTCGAAACACCGGAAAGCAAGGCTCGCACTTCGCGTCATTTTCATTTCCTGCGATTGGCCAGCTGCGTTCGACCCAACTGACTTTCCCGAGCGTGCGGGCTCTTACGTATCGCTAAATGCCGGTGAAACTGTCCTGTAGATTGAGTTTCTCATCGGGACTCGATAACGCGGCCTCGTTTCCGTATTTAACTCCGTTGCGCATGCTAGGGCCTGCCGTTTCTATTAAGCAGTGACTCTGCCAAAGAAATACATGTAAAGCTTGGTTACGTCTGAAATATAAATAGGTTGTAGTGGCGCATTTGTGCTGCTTTGAAAGATGACGTGCCCTGAAAAAAAATTCTTCAGTCAGCTCGTGAACTCCGAATTGATTGCAATAGCCGCGATAAGGTCATTAAAGCGATGAAAAACAGGTAGTGAAATTTGCGATTGTTCTATGAAGTTCATTATAATAAGCAAATGTATGAATTCAAAGATAAAAAGCATTGTGTTGCTCAATATAGATTACTGCTACAAACCTGGGAGTCACCTTGTGCTTGTGTCGCATTACCCCACCACGTACCAAACAACATTTTTCAGAGACGACTGCCAATGGAGATATTCGGCTGCCTGATGGTCGGTGCGGGATTCACAAATACCTATTGTCGTGTCCGGCGACTTGTAAAGAAAACTGCAGTGGCGTGAATTGGTTGTACATCGTATGCGTAACCAGACACAATCGGTTCACAGAGTGATACTTGTATGTTTGAAAAGGCATTCTCTTTCTACCTTCGTGCTGCCAGCACGATAAATAAACATGCGTTTCGTCGGAAGAATTTGCCTGCTCCTTCGTTGGCTGATGCCACCGCGACGAATCACCACAATTGGCGACGAGGGTGGGACTCGGGTTGGCACGGAAGCCTTTTCATGATTTGACGTTTCATGAAATCTGGGGAAACAGAAGCAGTCGCCTCGGGAAGACATGACAACATGACTGAATTTGCTGGCCGGCTGGCTCAGTTGGAGCCGTTCGACGATTCCGACAGCGATTGGATTTCTTATGAAGAAAGGCTCGCTTCTTTCCTACTTTTTCACCAAGTCCCGGAAACTGACAAGGCCCATGCTTTACTGAGAATCATTGGTCCACAGATGTGCGCTCTTCTCAAATCCGTGACGTCTCCGGAGCCGCCTTAGACGAAGGGTTTCTACGTCTTGAAGCAAACGCTCTGCGAACACCTGTCTCCAAAGCGTTGGATCATCGGCGAACGTTTTACCGGAGGGTCGAGCGAGAACGCGAGGTTATATCTGAGTACGTCGCCAAGCTACCAACGCTGTCGTGTACATGTGACTTTGAAAGCGCCCTGGATTCCCTCCGTGATCGCTTCGTCTTTAGCGTGCTGAGAGAAGACATTCAGTGGCTGTGTTTCAATTCTTTCCACCATCGTAGACAGTCTACTTTGACGTCTACGAAGACAGCCAAGTCATCTTCGAGGCCAAGTAATGGAACGCGTTTCCAGCCGTCTGGAAGAAGCTTCTGCGACGTGACGCCACCTCGCGGCGACAAAAAGAAAGTTGAGAAAAGCACACATTAGTTCTGTATTTTAAGTATTTTTGCCTGCGAACCTATGAAAAAACATGATGCGACTTATATTTAGGGTACAGAAAAGCGTGTCTACGTTTTTGCGTGCGCAAACAACCTTCCCGTCGAGTTTCTACGTCCTGCTCAGTCGCCATCTTGTTTAGACAGGAAAATAGCCTGCATCGTTCTCGACTTCGATGCTGTCTTTGCGATGCTGTCTACTTTGACATCTTCGTGAGAATTGGAACGAGACTCAAGATGGCCGCCGTCCGCTTAGCTGTCTATTTAGCCGTCTAAGGCGAGTATTGTCCTTTTACAGAGGATAGCAAGCCCACTTGTTCGGAAGCTATCGACCAAACCTTGGTCCTTGAAGCAGCTACGAAGAGTGCTGTGGAAGCACCGTCCGGCCAGCTGCTGACAACAGTGGTGAGTATTGTTTACAAACTTCAAGCACCACCAGATATAAACGCAGCAATTGTCTTCACTGTAGGTTCATGAAGCACGTAGGCCAAACATGCAGTCACCAAACCGATACGTCAACAAATGCAACAAGCAAGGGCACACACTAAGAGTTTTCTGTAGCAGTGGCGGCCGGTTTCAGAAGAACCAACCTTTGTTTAGTAGCGGCGTTCGGCAAACACATCAGTTAAGCCGGAACCTGAAGACCCTAAACATTGTGTCGAAAGAACAAGAAAACGTCTACGACAAAGGTTTGGTCTGAGCCAGCTATATATACATACATACATACATACATACATACATACATACATACATACATACATACATACATACATATATATATATATATATATATATATATATATATATTGCTGTGATGGTCAAAATAATGGTCGACTGCGTTCAACTTGATATGAAATTGGGCCCTGGCGCAGCAGTCCCCGCTATGTCTCGCAAGCAGTTGGTTCAGCTCTTTCCTTCGGCTGATCTCGCCCCGACAGTCGTCAAACTGCGCACCTACACAGAAACCTCAGTTTCGCCACGGGCTGTAACAACGGTGCAAGTGAAGCATGGTTAAAGTTCGGTGTGCCTACCTCTGTACGTAGGCCATCAAGACGCATGCACTTCTACGTTCTACGATACCGGTACCGGTAGCCAGGCAGATCAGACGCCCGACACATGTGCCTCAAGATGAGCGGCGAATTTCTTGGCACAAGTTCAATACCTGCCCTATGAAAAACTGTTTGTCTTGCCCTCTAGGCGGTGTCTTCCGAAGCCATGGTTGGAACGCGATGTTTGAGCGCTGATTGCCTAAAAGCTGCCGCTTGAAATTCGCCCTTCTGTTCACTCTCCTCGGTTGTACCTAGTGTATGTACATTCATGTTTTTCGCTGCTTAGTTAACCAATCATTCACGCAAACTCGTTCTAATTTCCGTTTTTGTGCACATCCTAGATTTCGTACGACAACCAGCCAATGCTATTGTGTTACTGGAAATGATGGTCTTCTCGTCCACAGTAACGGGCTGCCACACCGGTACGGGGTGACCCGAGCTGTAGCTTAAGTGCGTAGGAAACTGGTGAAGCATACGACGAGAGAATGGACCGAAATAATGTCAGAAGTAGAACAAGCCGAAAAGACAACTTTTTCCCCCAGACAGTCCCCTCCCTCGCCCTATAGTATAGAGACGGCCTTGACCCACCGTCACCCGATAACCTTCATGGGGCTATAATCATCCTCGCACCGAAGCCTTCTCGCGATTGCGCCCATAAATCTCTGACGGCTGCGTTAGCAGTCCCGCAGGAAGAGCGTGCCGCGAGTAATCTATTCTGTGTTGGTCCCAACGATGATTCCAGCCGCCTCCTTTGTCTGGTGGATGGTAAGGTTAGCTGTCGCTGACATGTCATAGAGGTATCAATGATGATTATTGTATTCTTGCTTTCTGTACCGAAGCGCCATCTTCTTGCGCATAATGAGCGGTATTTGAAATATTGCAGGAGAGGAATATCAACCGAGCCATGGACTCGCGTACATTTTCCTCAATGCTTTCTAGACTCGAGGCATTTCTACACTATTGTTTCTTTAAAGTACACATTCAAAACCATCACGAAACGTTGTAAGAAATATATTTTCGCTTTAGAAACGGGGAATATGGGATGTCTTTTGTCAGTAAACGTTTAGTAACGTCAAGCAAATCAACGTTTTGTGCGCCATGATCGCCCGTATTGACTGGCGCAATTGTATATGTCTTGTGGTACTAGTATACCGCGTCTATAAACACAGTTCTCGCAATTGTTAGCCGAAGCTAACCTAAGCTAAGGCATGTTTGATAAAAGTTTTCTAAACATTTGAAAACTCGAGGCATGTGAGTAAGTTTCGCCGTTTTACGACTGCGGTTGGTTCATAAAATGCGTCTCCAGCGCTTGTTCTTTTTCTTTCATCGCAGTCCGCTTCGTGTACTAGGCTTCTTGCTGTACCGATTCGATGTTGATTAGACGATCCTAGTTGAGCAGTTAGCATGTTCCTTTATTTTTAATGCGAAAGCATTATATACCTCGTAACGCGAAAATCAAGCGTCGTCGTCGATGGCGTGATCGATTGATGGTACCAAAAAGGCAGACGGCTAAAAAAAACACGTAAAATATGCCATAATTGACTTCAAATTTCTCAAGGAAGTTCCTGTAAAGAAATGAAATTAAACAATTTGAAAATAAAATGCGGTACATTTCAGTCTGGTTGGGAATCGAACGCGGGCCTCCGGGGTGCGAGACGAGCACGCTTCCCGATGGTATACGGTGGCTTCATGGTTCTGGCTGACTAGATGTATGCTTAATGCGTGCGTCATTGTACACGTCACGTCCCCGCCATCTGGCTGACTAAACGTGTGATGCGTCATTAGGCACATGATGGCGCTTCCAATGGAGAGGAGCTAGCGCCGTGTCATGAGTGTATAAAATGAAAGCGCTGCCTCCCGCTTGTCACTTTCTCTTCGGGTTTCATCAATGCTGTGTCTACTGCAATGTACTGTCGACGCCACGCCATGACTGTATAAAATTAGCTGGTCTGTGGCTAATGTTTACACAAACACACACACTGAATCCGCAAAAAGAACTTTAAGGCATGTTGAACACATCAATCGAAAACATTTCAGCAAGGGGACTATAATGCTTTCGCATTCCCACACGTAAGCAGTCTCAAGTGTCTCTACGAAAATTTTCTCTTCCCTCTCCATATTTCGAGAATTTGTTGGCTTTACTTTTCAAAACCCTACTCATGCATCTCCTTTTTAGGCAAGCTAGCGTTGTGTTTCTTTCAGAGGAAGATGCAAGACTGTCTATCACTCTATTTTACGTTTTAAAGCGAAGCTTGTATTGCATCCCAAGTATCGGCGCCAGTGGTTGTGGCGTCACGCTGAAAAGTTTGCCGATACTGGGGATAGTGTAGAAAGGGTCAAAGCTCAATGTCACATACCCCTGTGTGCTTGCGCACCTGTAAAGCGCCCCTGAACTACCGTTGTCACACGTGGGACCCAAAGAGACAAAATCACCAGCCCCTCCCCTGTAGAGAAAACGAGGGTAAGCGAAGCTTGTCGTCCGATTCTAGCGTGCCGATTCTAGCGTGAGTGCTCCCGGAGCCCAGGCAAACGTCAGCGAAGAGCTGCGGACCCCGAGTTGCGGGAGCGAGATCTTGAGGCCAGGCGTCAGCGAAAAGCCGTCGACACTGAGTTTAGGGCCAACGACGCTGAACGCCTGCTGACAGAATCGTCTTGCCACAAGCTTCGCTTACCCCCATTTTCTCGACAGAGAAGGGTTGGTGATTTTTTGCAATTCTACCAATAACATTAATTTATGTATTTATGTGCATAGGTCATAACAGGGGCCCCTTTAGTTCACCTTTTATTACTGCTTCTCGATCGTGTAAATTTAACTTAGGCGTCATGAAACGTTTACTCGTTTCTCTAATTGGTAAAACGAGCTCTCGTTGGTGCATGAGCGTGACGCCTGAGGTCTTAAATAGATATAACTTCGTGAGGAACAAATAGTGCTTAATTGGGCAGCAGAACTTCTGCGTAAGCCAATGGCAATCGCAAAGTCCATGATGACGTCCACGTCGAGATGACGCAGAGCTTCCTCTCTTGCGACTTAATTACTCCAAGTACCCTATGGGATCGCAGAAAAATGCAAGAGAGTTATTTGTACGGTGATTTAATCTCACAGAGAGCCACCGCCCAGAAAGAGTAGCAGGATTGTGCCTTGCATTTTTGTCTTTATTTTGGGACAGAGCCACAACTATCCGATTACCTGACCGTTTCCGTCCATTAAAGGAACTAGATGACATGGCGGGGCTAATGAAGGAAGGTAACGTTCACTTTGCGCAGTCGTTTGATTTTAGCGGTCAAAACGCAGCTCGCTTAAGTTGTTTATTCTTGAACTCTTTCTGCAAATCAAGAACTTCAACAAAGTAGCGAAATGTCGTTAGACCATAAGAATCGAAGTACCAAAAGAACGAGTAAAATTGAGGGAATTAATAATTGAAAGGTCATCTTGTGCTGTCAATTTCTACTGAGTTCTAGTGTCTTAGTGGTTAACGCGCAGATCATGCCCACTTTAGCTGAGTATGTGTAATAACATTTTCTTTTATATTATTGACAAAACACATGAAGACGTGTAGAAAAATGCCAAACGCACTGTTTAGAACTAGCATAACAACTTTGCAAACAGTTTAAAATGTAGAGTAAGCAACCTTTAAAACATGAATGATTGAGCTGGGGGGTAGGGCCATGATTGAGGTGGGGTGTAGGGGGAAGGGCAGTATAAATTAAAGATTGCTCCATAAATACATCAAGGTCGTGTTACATCGTTATGGTACATCCAAACGGTAGAAACCTCAATGCATCTCGTACTCTGTGCGCTTGCCAATCGTGAATGGCGAAATGCGTCAGAAAAAGTAGTTTGAACACTTGTAATTTCCACCCCTTTGTTCTTTGCGCAGGCGTCGCCCCCTGTCATGGATTATTTCCCTTCCTGTCTCAGTCTTTCCTGTCTGCCGAACACAAATATAAAGACATCACCGCTTCTAGGAAAAAGTGGCTTCTGTTTTGAGATAGATAGTAGTCCGTTTTATGTTTTTACGCAGAAAGCTGCTTTCCGCGCGAAAGTGCCATCAGTTCTGTTCGACTGCGTATGCACCCAAATTTTCAGTAAAATATCGGTTATTGCTTGTGATGTATCGACCCACAGCAATCGCTGAACCGAGTTTTTTCCGATACACGCACGTGTGCACGCTGCCACTACGCGTCTGACCGGTTTACAACGAAGGACATAAATATTGGCTCATTACCACAATAGCTTGCAATATAAAAACTAAGAACAGAAGCATGAATGCGATGCTAATGAAAAGAATGTATTATCTTTGGCTGGAGGGCGATTTGCATAGATTTCGGTAGTACCAGGCGAGATGCTTTCCTCTGTAAAATAATCTGTAGCGCCACCTTCATGGCAGCAATTATTTCCAATATTTTGTTCGTGTCGGCTCTGCGAAGTGCGCGCTAATTTAATTATGCACGGAAGACGCGAAAAACCAGATCCCTGGTTGCTGTCATTTTTTATTTCACTTGAGCTACCGCAACATGCCCTCTTCGTGTGCTAGTAAAATTTTCTCCATACCGTAATTTTTTTACGCGATACAGATATTTTTCGTGTGCCCACATCGTTTCCAATAAAGCACTGTCTGTTTTTCTTGATAACCGAGACATTGAAATTTGCGTAGCGATGCAAACTGCAGAGTATGGCGATATGCAGGAGTGTGTGCAAAAACATCATCAACAACAACGACGACGGCGAAAGAACATCATTATCATTATCATCGCTATGAGCAACCGCAACAGCGCTTCTTCGACAACAGTGACAGAAACGACCAGAAGATCGTCGTTTCATTAACAATAGCGATGACCACCGAACAAGAGAATGACAAAATCATTATATCACGACCGCGACCACAAACACGAGAAACGAACACCATCATTATCATCATCATCATCATTAGGAACATCAGTTACAACTACAATGACGACAGGATTATCATCTTCATTACACCACCACCACTACCATCATTAATGAACGCCACGATGGCAAAGAGAGAAACATCTCCATCATCAACAACTACAGCAGCGAAAACACCAACAAATATGGATGCGTTGGTTGAGGCCGCACGGCTTTGAAAAAAAGAATGTTCCACTGAATCTGCATTTCATTCGCTCAAACGACGCATCTCAAAAGTTCGTTGCTGCCGTTTCCGCGATCGATCTGAGTCAAAATTGACGCGTGGTTTCGATGACGCCAATGGGTTGTTCCTCCTAACTGTGTCTCAGAGGTGGTCTATTTGCGTTGCATCCATATTCGCGCCAGCATGCGAACTCGCAAATCAATACACCGATTACGTGTAAAATGTAGGCAACGTATGCAAAAGCACACTGTTTCGTGCACCCTTGCATTAGCTGAAAGGGTTTGCACATTGCTTAAGTTTGGCGGCGGAAAAACGTGCTCACAAAGCTACGTCCCGAGACGATGACTCTTTTGAAGCTACCCCGTTCCACCACGAGTGTTGAAAGGCAATCACTTGTGCTAGAGTTTCATATCAGGATTAACAGAGGCAAATGTGGCGGCATAGCATCAGTGACGCGCCGCCACTACACCGCTTCAGTCACCTTGGTCATAATGGGTAGTACAGTCGGCGTCAAAATTATGCAAAGCGCGAGGTCTTTGAAGAACCTTAACATTTCGACATCGCGGGCATGCCACCTGGGATTTAGATCCGCAGCCTTAACAAAACCAGTCATGTGCTGTTATATGGCTGCTGGCAAACACTGAGCCGTAATACAACTTCATCGCGAAGCAAATGTCCCTTAAACTTTAAACACTCAAAGCAGAAAGGTATGTGCAAAGTATGCAATAAATTGTTCCATCTAACGACTTTCACGCTTGCTATTTCAAGCTAATGCTGTAATCGCACATTTGTTATAGACTTCATTTATCCCACAATATCCACGACAATATCCTTTCTGAAATGGTACAGTTAAAAGGAACTTCACACAAGATCCCAGAATAATCACCTATGGTTGTCGGCGCTACCTAAATTAAATTGATATCTAGCCATCCATAATACTAAGTGTCGAGACATATTTACGCGCTCGAAATTAGGTGAAGGAATGAATAACTTGAAACACTCAACAGCTAAGATAGTTTTTTAAAGATTTGTAAAGCAGAACCACCACGATAATTAAAAAACGGGCAGTATTTCTTAATGAGGCTATCTCTAATCAAGGGTAATTTCTTAGGCTACTCTTTGCTCCCACGGCATCTGAATGGCTGGAAAGCTAAATTTGCCTCCGGTCAAATATGTGTGCAACACTTACTTTAGCGATCGAATGTGTTCTTACTAAAGACCTAATACTTGCAATAGACAGTTGTGCAACGATGTTGCGTAATGCAGTTCACTGTGGTCATTCCTCCATCAGATAGACCTTTACTTCGACCATTTCTTGCCAGTTGGTTTTTCGATCCACGATACGTACTTAAAATTTCACTTAAGCTTACGCTGTTGGTTGAAATAGCTATACATCTTGAAGAACACTTCTCGTTTCCCTTATGCAAGATGCAACTTATTCTATCGTTTTCTATCCAATTTTATTCAGAATTATATGCTCCCATACTTCTAATAGCCCTACGAAATCACATGAACATAATCGAACCGAAAAGCGAATAAGCAAACCTTTAGTAAACAACATAATAGTTATGAGCTTCTTGCATTTGGGTGTTACATAGCAGCAAAAGTGAAAATGCAGAAAATGAAAATAGTAACAAATAAATTAAAACTGTTCAGTAACGTATACGCCGCAGCGTCTGTTTGAGCACAGAAAGAAACATCAAAGTGTAAGTGACGGATTTGTACAAATTCAGGGCCTAGGAAACAGCCGGTTAGAGTTTGAAATTGCACCATAAAACCCACGGTAACATCCCGAAATGATTTTGGACGACAAGAATTTTACGCCCTCGGTCTTCGCAAGACTCATTATCCGCGTGTCCACGGTGAAGTGCTTCCTATCTATAGCGCGACGTTGCTTCCTATTTTTCTGTTCCTAGCACTTGTGTGCTGTTACATGTCTTGGCATAGCGTCTGCAAACACGGTCGTCTGTACAAATACACTCATTAATCATGTGCTGTGCGATTTCTTTCTTTATATGACTAATATGAAGCACTGAACATAGCTTCCTAAGTTAATTTAAGTACCTCACTAAGCGTCTTATACGGGGCATGCCATGTAATTAGAGAAAAGCGCAAAGGCTCGAGAAAACAGGAGCATTTGGTTAGCATACATAAGGGCAAATGTGATATGTGCCTTAGAAGAGCAGGCGCAAATCTTCATTCGGTCACGTTCCAAGCCCTATATACAGAGGTCCTCCAAATATTCTTTTGGCACTCACTATTTTTCCCGTGCTAATTAGTGAACATCTTCGTTTTCCTAATGAGTCCCCCATGTTTTTCTTTCTGAAACCTTGTTCTGCCGATGGTTAAATTATTTATGAGCGATACATAAGCGCAACGTAAAGGCGACAGGAAGCAAACAGCATTAAAACAAGGAAATTATCCTCATGTCCTTAAAAAGTTCTAGCTGTACTTAGCTCCTGGACTTATTTCGTTTAGGCTTCTTCGATTATTCGAAGCTTCAAATGCGAATTTAATAGTGCTCATTATTCGATACGTATTTGCTTAGATAGCTGACTATTTGATATTTTCGAATATTTGTTCTGGTTCGAATTGATACAAGGGATAATAACACTGATGAATGCCTCTACGCAGAGAGCCTGTGCAAATGAGGCATGGTTCAAGTGATTCTGCTGCAGAACCGGGGTTGTTGCGCAGAGGCGCCAGTTTCTAAGCGAACGCATATGACTGAAAAGGCTGGTGTATTTTCCCAAGTAATGGAATAAGAATGACAGGAATGGCCGCTTATATACCATCTTGTTGTCTTAATATAGGCAAATAATTGTGTTTCTTGTAGGAGTGTCGGAATAACAAACTTTGTCGAATCAAGCAAAATAGAAATATTTAAGAGAAAGGACCTTCGAAAATCGCATCGAATATTGAACATTTCATATTTCTCAAAAGAAAAAAGAGTGAAATAAGAGTTCCGTGAAATCCATTTGACAACAAAGGCGTTTTTATATTTATCTGACATCTATGCTGTTAACGACAGCATGTCTGTTCAAGTGAGAAGCTTGTAAGAAACGAAGGAAAGTACGATTATAATGGAAACACGATGACGATGACAGTAACGAATAAAAAGAAACAACACGTCCCAGAATCATGTCATAGAGCCCAGTGCATGCTTGTTGAACATGATAAAGCGCAATACTTGAGTTCCGAGCACCGTTTTGACGGAATCCAAACATGATTAATTTGGACAAATAATAACCTTCTTCGTCCTAGTAACAGCAGCAATATTCGTAGCCTGTCCGAGGCAAAACATGCTTACTCGACGGCTTATAATTATTGTGCATGAGTTCCCCCATGTGATTGTTTGGGAACACGGTCGTCTGCTCAAGAAGCGTGGTTGCACTGCACCCGAATAGTTCGAACGAGTGCCCATTTGCATCAGTCTTTCTCTCTGTAGACGGTCATGATTGTCATTGTCCGTTAAATTATTTGAACTCAACGAATATTTGACAACTTCGAATGGTAAATTCTCGATCTGAATACGAACGAACGGCAATGATTGTTTGGTTTGTATTCGAAATTTCGAATGCTCGAGCACCTCTTCTTATTTTGTAATTCTCATGACGTACGCATCAATTTAAAACAATCTTCAGTGTGATAGTGTCACACTTTTCTTCAATGAACTCAGCAAACTACGGGCTTTAGGTAGATTGTTGTAGCCTCGTTTTAGTGCGATCATTGTAACGATATACAAGATACTGAAAACAGTTGCTTTCTCGTCGACGAGCTTCCCAATTGACTAGACGTCCACTTGCAAATGACATGGCATGCAAGTATCACATGCTATCTATAGGCCCACTTTTTTATTCTTACCAAACGAACTCCTCACAACATTCGCATATTACTTTGTATAAAAAATTATAAAATATTTTGTATTCAGTATTTCGAGGTATATTTTCTGAAATTGTTATATTCGATTCCTTTTGGCAAACTACTTTATACTTGTTGCCACACTTGGTTCCATGAACCAAGTGTGGCAACACGTACCTTCGTAGCCACACTTGCACGGCATGTTGCCACACTTGGTTCATAGAGCCAAGTGTGGCAACACGTACCTTCGTAGCCCCACTTGCACGGCATGTTGCCACACTTGGTTCATAGAGCCAAGTGTGGCAAAAAGTACCTTCGTTGCCACACTTGCACGGCATGTTGCCACGGCCACATGCATCAGATCTCGTGCAATGTTTACTCAAGTGTTTAGTCAGCGGCAAGACGCGACGCTGCATTGCTACTAATAAACAACGTATAAGCTATCATCCGAAAAATATTGGTACGGAGAAGGAGCAGACGAAGGCTGCCTCATGCGGCTGCAGCGGTATCGAAGACAAAGGGGCGCCGATATCGTGTTCGCGATTGGACTAGAGTTGTACGTATAACGTGTGAACCAATTTGTATACGAGTTACCCAACATTGAACTGCAGGCGCAATTCAATGTTGCAAATTTGTGTGCAATTGGAACCAACTATTCGAATGACATATAAAACAGCAACAAGCGCCAACGATGGTCTTTACAGGTATCTAATTATTTCAGGATTATTTCCCTGCACATATGGCTCATTACTGCGCGACAAAAGCTAAGCGCATGTGCGTCTTTAGCGTCTGCTTCCATCGGAGTGCAGCGCCTTATATCGTATCATTGCCTTTGAGCATCGCAGCAAAACAACACGGACACCGAACCACCATGGCTAACGAGAAATCTAAAATTCTAGCAATTTTAGGCTCGTATACACGTAACACATTAGATGAGTAAAGAAGATGATTGTTCGGTAATCTTTCTAATGTTTCGTAGAAAGGCCTGCCACATGTGGAAATTGCAGCTATGTACACATGTTTCGGTCGAACACGCACCGCTCTTAAAAACTGCCCACCGCTGCTTTGATGGGAAAGTATGCACACTTTACGCTCCGCACGTCGGGCGGCATACGGCGCTCATAAAGGAGCGGAAGCGGTCTAACATTATTAACGCTGGTGGCCAAACGTCCTCACGCTGAAACATGGAGTCGCCCAGAAGACCCGTTACATGGTAGCGCGACGTTCTCAAAACGCATTTCCTTGACTCCGGCTTTAATTAGCCCAAACGACCCTGTTACTCTAAAATGCACTGCTGCTCGTGAGATTGCTTAAAGCACTTCCTCGACCGCTGCGCGTCGCAAACACGAGGATCCCCCGCTGCTGCCACGTGGGTTTCTTTTAGCTTAACCATCTTCCATTAAGTGGTGTGTACTTACTGCTCTGTACTCACACCCCCTTCCCCTCAATTTCCCTATACTTCAATGCCCGTCTGCTCCGCACTGGGGCGAATCAATAACTCGATTACGCGGGAAACGCATGCGTAGCACACGCGTTCTACGCCTATATTGATTTAGCGAAATCGCTTCAGCCAAAAATTTCGCACGCATCCGGAAAGAAATAACGCTTTCAGCGGCTCAGTGCATTGGTACCGAGTTTCTTACTTTTCGCCTACTCTTCGAAGAAAAGACAACTTGAGAAGTTCCGTGGTCAGAAAGTTACCTTTTCTTCTACTTTGATTTTCCTAATGGTTCACAGGA
This sequence comes from Dermacentor silvarum, assembly GCF_013339745.2. NCBI lineage: Eukaryota > Metazoa > Arthropoda > Arachnida > Ixodida > Ixodidae > Dermacentor > Dermacentor silvarum. The sequence continues at coordinate 44,654,244 of NC_051158.1, read as the reverse complement.
ATACCAAGGCTTTTTGAAAGTTACGCTTAATTCACAGTAAATAAAAAATCTTGAGGAAGCCTTTCATTCCCACACGGTTTTCACAATCTGATCGTCTATGGCTTTGTGTGATCGTCATAGCTTTCAGATTCACGCAGAGCGGTGAGTAGTATATTTCGCTTTCGGGACGCGTTACAGCACATGCTTACATAATGACATGGCATAAACACTCAAAACACGGTAATATAACCCGAAAGGGGGTTCCTCCATATTTTTTTATGCTGGAGTTGGTTTCAAATAGCTCAAGGATTGGGCGATCGCAAATTCTTCTAACGTCGGCATACCACAATAAATGGCAGAGTCAACACTATTTCGTACTTCGGCAACAAATTTTTAAATTTAATCTAGTATTGTGCTCTATAGGTGTCCCACGTCACTTAAGCCAAACTTTAAAAAATAATCAAATTTCACATAGCTCAACAGAACCGAGGTAATGTTGCTAGCCGTCGCTTGGAGATACTGAGGGTATTTCTTACATTCTGCCTAATTACATAAGTTAGCCTAATTATTCATGAACTTCTCAAATACTATAATTGAAGGAAGAGTCAATGATAAAATTGTAGAGAAACATGAAAAACTCCCGATATAACTCTCTGTTACCCAATACGTGCTCTATAAAAGTGTTTTCCCAAGCATGAGAAAAGCCCGACCGACCGACCGACCGACCGACCTACCGACCGACCGACCGACCGACCGACCGACCGACCGACCGACCGACCGACCGACCGACCGACCGACCGACCGACCGACCGACCGACCTCAAGTGGACCGACCGACCACTTGAGGTCCCAGCTGCAACAAAGTTCTTCAACCAACCTTCACGAAGAGATATTGTATTGTTCTCTTCGTGTTGTGGGAAAAATTTTCCCTTCTAATTTATGTCTTCTCATTCTTATAAATCTCCATTGTGATTTTTGTTGCATTTTTGTTTCAATTTTTCCCGCTTTCTTTCTGATGACTCCCGGTTGTCTATTTACACTTTCAATTTCCCTATACTTGGTTGCTAAATTTCTTGACCTCTTCCTCCATTCTGTGTCCACGCTTTTCAGGTACAGATACTTGTGCACCATAACCGCCCATTTATATTCATCCATATTTCCGAGTTTTTCTTGAAAACTAACTTTGCTCTGCGCTTCTCTGACTTCAGATGAGGCCCAACCCATGTCACGTTGCAGGGCCTCATTTGTGGTTTTTGCCGTGGTCTCCAAAATCCAAGCGGCCTATCCATCTTTGGTTCACTTCGAACCCCGACAAGATATCCGATTTTAAGCATAGAATTGCATTTGCGAGTGTTAGTGCTGGCACCATCAATCCCTTCCAGATTTCACCCACCCCCTCATACTTATTATGGCCCAACAGTGCCCCATGTTTCATTACAGCTGCATTCCGCATATCCCTTATTTCCATATTACCTTGGTGGGTGCTTGAAAGTCTTTCCTTCGTTTAGGTATACATCGATGCATTTATATTGCCTAAACGTGGGTATTACTTGATGTTGAATGGACACCACGTAATTGCCGACGCCCTGCGCCAGCGCCGCTTCCAGGCGGTTGCCGGGGACCCTACTGGAAATAAATCGCAAAAGCAACGACGCATTCATGATGTCACTGGTGACGTCTTTAGCAGAAGTGGCAGAGGGGTATGGTTGCAAGCCGTTGTTTCGTATAACATGCGTGCGTGGTTTGTTCGGGCGTTCATTATGGGCGTGGCCAGCGCGCCTGTCATGAAGGCATGGCGAAGAATACGCCATGTCTTGCGAATGTCTTCTCTCCTTTCGGGTTCCCGCTTTCGTATGCCTAATTCATTTCCGTTCTCATAAAACACTATAATTGCACTCTTGTCAACAGGGAAAACAATTCATAGCGCTTTTAGCCATGTGGCCCCATGCATTTCAAAGATGAACACTTAAGTTTCACTGATATCTTAAACCAATCCAAAGAGCACACAGTTCCGAACGGAATGTTTGGATTTTAATGACCCATCTTATATTGCGAAATTACCAAAGCAAGGTGAAATTGCCAAATTATGTGAGGCACACAAAACTTGATAGCACAACCGCGCGATTACGAAATCCCCTAAATGGCTTAGCTGGTGCGAACGCCGGCAAAAGCGCGCTGACGGAAGCTGCCTAGCGCTCCCGTGACCGGAAACTGGCCGGACCTAGCTGGGAATTGCTCCTACGCCGTCTGTGCGAACAATTCTGGGCGCTCCATGTCAGATTTTTGTCATGTGAAAGAACCAGCAGAATGTAGCCAGAGTACCCTTTTTACACCACTGGCACAACATGGCTGCCTCTGGAGAGCTCCGAATCAACCACCTCAACATTCCATTATTATCGCTTGCAACTCACAAGCACTGTCGAGCTCGTACACTTCGCGCACTGACACTACCCGGACATATTTTGGAAACACTCATGCGTTTAAAACAGTTGCTCATCAAGAAAGCTTTTTTCGCGCAATTGCAATTTTCTAAATAACTTGCATGCCTACATTGTCGTAGCGCATGAAAAAGGTGACGGCATAGTGCAGGTGGTGGTTGCAGAGTACTAGCATGCAGACTAGTAATAGTCTGTCAGGGCTCTTTTATACACATTATATGCTACATTGTGGAGCGGTACACAGAAACGTCTTTCATAGTAAATAGCTGAAATGGGAGCAATAATTACTACATGAAATGTGCGATTCAGAAGCAAAAAAACTGCTGCAATTAAGTTATCTGATAACTTTAGAAAAGCGAAAAACTTAGTAAAGTAATGTATTAAAACAAAATCTTACAAGTAGTACATACATACAATTGTGTTGCAACCACTCTACAATCTACGGAGCGGTTAATAATTAAAGAAAACAATATTCACCTTAATAAATAAACGGCTAACCACACCAGAATAAATCTAAAACCATGGACTAGCCGAAATCAGCTCTTGAACACATGAACAGTACATGCTGGACGCAACATGAACTGCCACTTTAGCGGATGCTCTCATAGATCGCAATAGAGTTAGGTAGCAGCAGGGAACAATGGCATGCTCTTGTCGCCTGCCGAGATAGGGTCTCCTCCGCGTGCCACGCAAGTTTGCTGTACGGCTAATCTGCTTTATTATTCAAGCAAGCATTTTTGATTTAAGAAAAGACCATTTTGTACGCTCCCGCATAGGCTATAAGAAACTTCGCGCGTGTTATCGGTTTCTTGCCACATGCTTCTGGAATGATTGATTGAGATTAAATAAAATTAGATATTTGGCGCGATATTATAACTTTAAGAGATCAGGATAGCTATTTTGCAAGAGTAGAGCTAGTGGACATGTGCATTTCGTCTGCTGCCTATGTGCTGATTGACTGGGGCGCATTGCTCCTGCTGAAGCGCATCCCAGCACACCGAATCAGAACTTCAACAGCAGACGAAATGGGCCCGTCCAGTAGGCGGACTCTTCCAGAATACCTCCTCAGGCTTCTTATGAGCGACTGACCTAAAAGCTCTTCCACGATAGCAGTACACCGTAATCGACGACGCAGAAAGAGAAAGATAGGACAATTGCTGCTGACAACTAAAATCTAAACAGAACATGACAATTGACAAGCGTGACTGTCGTCACGAAAGGTAAAAACATTCAAGTGTAAGACAGACAACTCTTGTTTTTTCTTTTTCTATCTGGGTCGTCGCTGCTGTAATGTATAAGTTCCTACTCACGTTTTAAAACTTCCAGCTTATGGTGTGCGAAGTATTTCCGCAGAAATACTGATACTGATATTCAATATATAGCATACAGTAAACAGTATGTGCAGGCGACACGAGCTACAGCGAATGATTTCGCCAAACAAGCGAATAACCTCTCAGATAATATGCACTCTTGGTCTAATAACTAAAGCAAAGCCGCATTTTCAGAGTTAAACATCAACTTGTTTTTGTCAGCGGTACTACTAGCTTAGCAGGAAATACCAAAAATTTTACAAACACAGTCAAAACGCTGTGAGTACGTTTCAATAAACTTATGGCATGGCATGACACTGAGCATCTGCAAGGTAAATGTGCCCGTGTAGTTGGAATCATGAGGCAATTTCTGTATCTATTACCTGTAAAAGCAAAGCTTACGTTGTACCACGCATAATTTGAGTCGCAATTCATGATACTGCATTTTGGTGTGCGGCAGTACCACACAGGCAAATATCATGAAGCTATCAGTTATGCAGAAGAATGCGCTTAGAGCAACATCTGCCGTGCCTTCCAGAACACATTCTGCACCACTGTTTACCACCTATCTCATCATGCGCTTATCCAACAGCTTCACAAATAACAGATTGTATACGGCATATTATTTTTATCTGAAATGGCTAACCTCCACACCAACATTCACTACTACCCTACACGACACCATGAACAATCTTCTGCATCTCAACCGTGTATGAACTGCGGTTTTCAAACTGTACAATATACTTTGCCTTCTTTACTAAACAGGTTAGGCTTATGTGGCCCCTCGATCAGTGAAATTTCTTATAATTCCATTGAAGACATCTTTCATTCATTTTTCTTGTTTGTACATTGCCCTGCCACTATTTGTCTTATATGTATTATGGTCTACAACGAGATGTGATTGTATTTGTTGTATGGTTCGTTTGATGCTTCACCACCTGTTCTTCATTTTTCAGTTTCCCTTATAGATAGATTTCCCTGTGCTGTCTGTTTTTATGCGTACCGCTGCACCGGTCTAGACTTAGGGGAAGGGAGCATCGTCAAGATGTGATTTAACGGCATTTTCTGCCTTCTCCTCAGCCATGTACTACCTATGTATTATGCATGTCTGGAATAAGGACCCAGATTCAGGCACCTGGTCTGCCACTCTTCTACGGGATGTAAGCATTTTAGTTCTAATTGTCAATGAAAATTAAAAGCAACAGAATTTATACACGTAACGCGTTTAATTGGTGGCTTCGTAGATTGCACTGTATCTGCAAGTCCGCTAGTAGTCAAAGCACAACCTTTTTGTGTACACACAATATGCGGCCACCCAATTCGAGAAGTAAGAAATCATAATTGGCCGTGAAATAATGGCATTGCGGAGTTCCACGTCCAGAAAGTGGTCAAGGCATTGTAAAGGACCGCGCATCGTAGAGGAAGGCTGCGGATAATTTTTTTTCGCGTATGGGGATTATTATGCACCCAAAGCATGGTACACGGGTGTTCATGCATTCCACGCCCTTCAGGAAGCGGCCGCAGCTGCCGGAAATTGACCCCGTGACCTTTCGCTCATCAGGAGCAACGCCATATAGCCACTGAGCAACAGTAGTGGGTGTGCTTGAAACGTAATGCTACTTCAGCAAACACTACATAGGCAATGAAATGACAACAGTTTCTGGGTATAGTGTTTGAGGGTAGGGTTCCTTGATTGACTGATTTGTATGAACACGAGAAGTAATTGGCCCGTATTAGGATTGCAAACTAGGCAAGTAGCTTACGATCCACTTTCTACTGCACCACTCGGTGGAGTATATAAGCTGATGTTTGCATGTAATAAACTCAATTAGTAGTCAGCACACTTCCTTTGTTCTATTGCTCTGCCGTATCGTAAGTGTTGCTGCTGAAAATTAATGTATTGTTCATAGTTTGAAGGATGTGATATTACCATAAACTAATATGAAATATGTTCCGGCAATAAATTTCATTCGACAAGCATGCTTACAAAGTGAATAAGCAAGCAGAAAAGAAACACTTGCGCGCTCTACAGTTCCTCCAATTGGGAACAAATAAACTCATCTTGTCCCTGAATAACACGAAAAAAGTAAAGACGTATACAGTCTTTTCGATCTCTTCTCACTTCGTGTATTTGCATAATAACCCAATAAATGGGACGACTTCAAACTCAGTTCGAGGAGCCTTGATGTTTCTACAGTGACGACTGTCTAGACCTACCGGTGCTAGCAAACCTGCTCTTCCTCTCAAGATGGAGGCCGTGAACCGCCGTGCTCGTTTCTGCCTATAAAAAGGTAATATCTGGTCATACCCAAGATTCGCCCAACTGTGTGCAGAGTAGCCGATAGCACCGGTACTCATACAGATAACATCAAAGACACCTGATTGCCAGCACTGCACTCTGGTCCCCGAGAAAACGCGGTGGAAGTAATTCTCTAGATCGGAAGGAACCTCCTCGCCTTTTCCAGCGGTATCACAGATGTTACATGCTGGTCAATACTCTACCGGCCATAAATTTTGCCCTGAAAGCCATCAGCCATAATGGAAACAAATTCACAGCTTCAGGGTAAGTGGTATTCGGAGCTCATCGAAGTTAAACTAATGTCATAGCTCTTGCTAAGGAAAGAGCCCGACAACTTCTTCTCTAACGAAATTTCTTTGCTTGTTTTATACGCAGTTTCTTAATGGGAGATCTCCAGCAGTAGCACACTTTGTGTTTTTCAACAATACGGTCAGGTGGAGCAGCTGCTGGCACTGAGTTCCAGAGGAACACGGCCTGTAAGGACATCAGCACTGCTACTTCGTTCTCTAGCCTAATATTACTTAACGATGGGTTAGTGGTTTTACTTTGCTACTGCTTGACCACTTGTTTTTCCACTGAGAGGCAGTTAAGTCAGAGCAATGGGTCAAGTGACACTGTGAGAAGCTGAAGTGGTCAAGGAAGTTTTCTAGCAACTAAAGTAAATCTTTGAATATTTGCCATCATGTCATGTACGGAAGACACAGGCAGAGTTTATCAGATCTCGCCGAAGTTTTCTTGCAATCAGAAGGTACAGTTGCTTCCACTTATTTATGAAATTTAACCTAGTTGCCATAATATATTTCTCACCACGAGCAGAGATTTTAAAAAAACGTGAGCGTGGGCGTCAGCCGTAAACGTTATAAAAATTTGGACAAAAGCCAGCACTCCAGAGAGAGTACTTTATATATATATATTGTAATGAAGAAAAAGACGCACCTAGGCTCGGGCGCTCGGACTGCGGGCGCGCGCACAGAGAGAAGAAGACGACGAGGCAGAGAATAGAACAGCCGGCCCAGGAACGGGTGCTGTCTCTGTGTCTCCGTTCATTACAATGGCGCACCCTGCGAACGCCACGTCTTAAGGGGCTTCAGCCTTAAGCACCGTCCTGCGGAGTCCTTGCGTCCTCCGGCATCTCGCCGTCCAGGGTCCTTCCGGCGAGGGAACGCCGTCAACGCTTCCCTTCGCATAGATACCGCGCCTGGGCCTGCGTCAAGGTCCGATCTGCCAAGGCATGCCGTCCACGCTTCCCTTCGCATAGATACCGCGCCTGGGCCTGCGTCAAGGTCCGATCTGCCAAGGCATGCCGTCCACGCTGCCTTAGACATGGATCCTCGCCGTCGTACGTTCCTGCTGCGGCCAGGGAACGCCGTCCATGCTTCCCATGCCCTTTATCCCGGCCCCATGATATCAACGACATCTCAGCCAGCTAGGGATGCTGTTCACGCTCCCCTGACCATGCTTCCGGCTGCAGTGAGTGCCGCATACGCCACCAGTTCTGGCTCAACGGATGCCGTTCAGGCTCCCTTGGCCGCTGGTCCGGCTGACCCGAGTGCTGCGGCCGCTGCCGCCGCCTCAGGGTACGTCGATTCCTGCCCCGGTCTCTACGGGCGGCTCAGCCAGCAGCTTGTCCGACACCATGCGCGCCATCTCGCTGCTGACCCAACAGCTCGAGGTTATGACGAACACCTTCGCATCCCTCAGTGGTTTCGCGGTTGCACCTCACATTGGGACAGCGCTTCAGCCCCTCCGTCATGGACCCGCCCTGCCTGGGAACGCCGTCCACGCTTCCCTTGGCGAGACTATCATGCCCGGCACTACATCGACTCCTCAGCCAACAAGGTATGCCGTCCCAGCTTCCTTGGTGGTAGAACCGGCTGTCGCTCCTACAACGACCGCACTGTCCGTGGACATCGGCCCTAGTTCCACGGGAAGCTGGACAAGCAACCTGGCGGAGACGAGGCGCTGCGACTTCCAGCAGCCGGCTTCCGTAAAAATACCGCCGTTTCGCGGCTTTGAAGATGATGTCGCCCTTTGGGTTTGCACCATCAATGCCTTGGGTTATCAGCATGCTTGGCCAGACCACAAAAGATGGCTGGTTGCAGCCAAACGACTTTTCGGTGCCGCCAAGGCATGGGACAACTACGCAGGCATTAAATTTGGGTCGTGGCCCGAATGGAGTGCAGCTCTGATCGCTGCCTTCGGCCCGCCCACGTATGCCTGCGTCGAGCCCGGCCAGCAGTGCTCTACGGCCGGAGCTCATGAGGAGCACCACCTTGACGCGGCAGTAGTTCCCTGCAGCGTCTCGCCATGCAGGCCCGCCGGCTCCCTGAGTGTCGTCCTTGGCCCCATCGCAGATGGTGGGAAGCGCACGGCGACGACCGCTCCCGCTTCGAGTCACCACCGAGCGGCAGATCACAAACCGGCGTCATCGGCTGCACTACTACCCATAAGCACGCAGCAGAGCACCGCTGCTACTTCGACTTGGCATTCTTCTGGCACCCGGGACTCAGTACCCGGGAGGGTTTTGGCAGATTGCCTCGGCACCTGCCCCGCTGTAGACCCAGGATGCGAGCCAGTTTTCCCACCACGGGTCTCGGACTCTGCGTCTACCACTTCCGACGCTTTACCATTCCTTCGAGAGACCGAGACCACTTTCGGTCCGCAGCCGTCAGCGAAACGGTTCCGAAACACATCAACGCAGGGGTGCATGGAGGCGCCGACGCTATCACTCCAGGAACCCGACCTATCCACGGATCGTGGCAGAGAGATGCTTCCTGACTCCTCGGAGCCACATCGTTGTATGTCCACGGAGTCGTTCGCCGACTTTTATGCCGTTCACAGTGCACTGAGAGAGGCCTCGCTGAAGGTAATCATCAGCAGAGAGCTGCCCGCACGCGAAAGACGACTAGCACGCGCAAGACACCGAAAGAGGCGCGCAAAAGACCAGTCGCGCAATGCTCGCGGTTTTTTGTCAAGTGCGGCTGATTCGCGCGCAACTACGAGCCTCGTTCATTTTGTGGCAACGTTGCGAAGAAGTACGCGACGACTGAGCAGAGCGGCTGCACATTGTGCACGATCTCTTGCCCTACGTGGTGTCCAATTGCGACGGGATATACGTCAACGAGACATGCGACCCGATCGCAACACGCAGTGCCGACCCCCAGAGACGCTGGTTGCGCGCAGGACGGCTTTCCCTGGTTTCCACAATCAGCGTGTCCTCACAACCACCTGAGCTATCTGCAGCAGCGTGGCCGAGTGTAATGAAGAAAAAGACGCACCTAGGCTCGGGCGCTCGGACTGCGGGCGCGCGCACAGAGAGAAGAAGACGACGAGGCAGAGAATAGAACAGCCGGCCCAGGAACGGGTGCTGTCTCTGTGTCTCCGTTCATTACAATATATATAATTAAAATTCGAGCAGTAATTACTTGCAGCACGTCCGATCACCTTCAATATAACAAACATTGTGTGGAGCCTTGCCTGTGTGCTGTTCAAGATGCGCTTCGGGGTGGGATACAAGAGAAAACTGTTTTCTGATTAGTGGAGTCTTCAGTAACAATTTTACACACGAAGCTGAGCGTAAAAGCGTGTCTTCCACAGCAGCGCCACCAGCCACGTTAAACTGAAAATGTAGAAGAATAAGACTAAATAAAATGAGGTGCGATGGTTCCGACAGTTGAAGTGCCGAACGCGGCTTTGGAAGTTCATTTTATTTTAAAGCGACACGCTTACAGGGAAAAAAAACTTTCCCTCCAGTCTTAGTAAAATATAGCAGCAGTTTTTGTCGCGTTCTTTGAGACGCAAACAACTAATTACTCATGCTTCAGGCACTACACTTCACCTTGATGCGAACACTTTGTAGAATCCTGTCAAAACCTTTCATGCGGAAAGCACAACAGACACTATAATTATAAGATTTTGATGTTAGGTTTTTTTTCTTTTTTTTTCTGATCAGCCAAGTTTTTGATGTCGTCCTTTTGTCAGAGTGTCCGAACAAAGGCTTATATCGAGCACGATGCGCGTTTCAGGGTTATTGTACGGATCACTGCTTGTCAAACGAAAACACCTAGCCTCACATTTATCAAGTGAGAGTAGGTTGAAAATCTTCGCTGTACGAAACACAAATAATTCAACAAGCTCAAAAAGATGCATCGATCGCTTCACTGAGCGCAAGTTTCTGTTTTCTTTTCAGGAGTCACCTAATGTTTACGTACCGCTGAAATGTATCATTCGCAGGAAAAGTCGCGTGACACCTGTTGCTTTTGTGCTTATCTGTCTCTTCTTCATTTGTCGATTTTGTGAGTGGTTCACACGTGAGGCAGTGATGATCCAGGATGCAGATATGCCAGGCAGTGCTAATGGTTGAAACGCGTTTCAGATTAGAGCATAGCGTTGAAATATGGCTTTAGTGAATTTCTCTTAACAGCAGCTACCTTGCGGCAACATTACAAATCTTCACCCAACAACACTTATTACTACTTACTTGAATTAATAGCGAGTGATGATGTTTAGCACTACCTCATATTCCATCAGTCGCCTGACAGTTTCTAGGGGAGTCGAAGCACCCAACCATTGCTCCATCTCGCCGCTTAGTTTTATCCTTCTTGCCAGTGCGAGGAATAAAACACGTGCTCAAGTGGCGTCAAACACCGCTGTTAACATGACAAAACGTACAGTTTAAACAACAAACAATATTTCATCCAGATTGAAATAAAGTACACCAAATTTACACCAGCATAGTTAAACGTTATTTCACTCGGACATTCCATCATGACAGAGTGATGATGAGGATGATGATGGTGATAATAATAAAAATTAGGATGGTGATGTTTCAGATATGATTACTACTGAAGAGAGGCTGGCAGAAAATGTGAAGTAACAGTGAATAACAACAAGCAACTTCTTGCAGATAAAACCAAGCTGCTTAAGCGTAGTATCTTCTCTGAAAAGGTTGGCTCCGCTTTGCTTGGTGGAGCTAGAGCCTGTTTGCGATTACCAGGCTTGTTCTTTGTTTTCAATATTTGTAGACACTTATGCAGGCGCGCACAAGTAGGCGGAATCAATCATCACCATCGTGGCGCGATTTGTTCTTTTTTTTTTTTTTTTGGGGGGGGGGGGGGGGGTCTCGTGGTAGGTGTTGCTCGTTTCAAGGGACACTTAGGGTGGTTTTAGAAGCCGCTGAGAAATATCGGGCTCTCCCAGACTGGTGGGAGTCTTATTTTGCTTACCAGAACTCTCCTGTCGTACGACCGACATTAGGAACTCAGCTCCAACGTCGGTTTTAAGCGTGACAAATGACATGGTAAGTCTTCTTGAAGGTCGGACGCTAAGTATTACAAATAGCTCCTCGGTGTTTTCCACTTGTGTTCTCGCAAACGCAACAAAAATAGGGCTAACGGCGGTAAGTTCTCTTGTCGTGGCAATCAATGAAGAGAAAATTTGACGCTTTCCATACATGCATGATTAAGGAACGAGTAGAACGCAGTGTCATTTGTAAAGAGCTATACACGGCGTTGTTTTTGTGGGCCACTCTTTCGGTATTTCACTTGTCTGTAACGTGTTCGATCAGATGGCGATAAATGATGCGTTAGAACTGAAAGTCGGTGCGAACCGAAAGTCGGTGCGTTAGAACAGAAGCATACGTAGATGCATGCATGCATACGTACATACATACACAGACACGTACGTACGTACATACATGCATACACACACACACACACATACATACATACATACATACATACATACATACATACATACATACATACATACATACATACATACATACATACATACATACATACATACATACATGCATACACGCACACACACAAACATACGTATAGCTGGGTCAAAAGCTTTTGTGAGACGGATTTGGTGTAAAAGCCTAATTCCAGCTATTTTCACATGCCGCCTGTAAAATCCAGGAGGAATTGAGCATGACCGTGTACACTATAATGCAGGTATCAAATATTAATTGATGGCGTGGTTTGCAGGCTAAGAAATATTAAGCTTTAGCTCAGAATCAGGGTATTGAAAACTTTTAACGCCAGTTATACGTGCATATCTACACACTTTTTGCCGTTAGTACAGCAGAAAAGAGAACCAAGCGACATGGACGACGGGCTGCAGAGGCGGTGGCGGATGTATGCTCCCTTAAATTGTTCTCGTGCCTTTTGGAGGTTCATTCCCTTTTAGCTGTTCTACCTCGTCTCTCGTCCGCTGCCGCTTCCGTTGCAACCATGTTGCGCAGTGTTTTCGTTTGCGGTGTTCCCTAAAATTCCTCTATACCACTGAAACATGTGAGTTATGTTCAACTCAAATGACAACTTCAAGGACGTGCCGCTCTTGCAACAAGCCCCTTCCGACTGGCAATCGCTATATTTGTGATTATTCCGGTTGCCCTGATACAGCATCGAAAGTGAATGTAAAATTCGAAGGGCAAGAACAGAAGCCAGACAGGTGGGAGATTTTGAATTTTCAGTCGTGTTGACAGACATAGCTCGCACAACGGATACCCTGGCATGCTTGCCGAACCAAGTCAAACTATACACCTCAATTTAGATAGATATTACGCGAGAAAAACATAACTAGCCTGGAGAAGCGTTTATCTAAAATTTAATAAAATAAAATTGAGCAACTCAGGGGCATCAGTAAATGACCTGGAATGGCGCAGCAGGATGATTAATCGTGAGCTGCACGGAATTCCAGCGTAGGATAGTGAAGACCTCCCGACAGCGCTAAATGACGTAGCGAAATCTGTGAACCTCTCAGAATAGACTCCAAATGAGATCTAGGCAATGCATAGCCTGCGCGTGAGTGAATACCCGGTATCAAAGTACGGTTTGAACAGCAGTCAGAGTGGGATGTATGGCTCGCAAAGTGCAAAGTTCTAGAACGCAAGAGCTGTAGTCGGTCAATCACTGAAAATATGACATCACAAGGCAAGCGTGCTGCGCCGTGCGAAGGAATCTATCACCAGGAAGGATTATTCCTTCATGTGGCAGGCCAACAGTAGTGCAGTGAATACAAAAGGGAGGAGGTCTGTAATTATCATTCGTTACACAGTGGACTTGGATAAACTGTGCCACTCCTGCGTTGCTTTATGAGTCTGTACTTCCTAATATTTTTATTGATCGAGTTATTTCTTGTGACTCGGAAAATATCATTGTAAGCCATGGTTTGAAGCTGTGTAGCTGAATGCATTTTCACCTGCCGTCGGCAGGAATGAGAGTAAAGAACGCGATTGTTTTCTTGGGAAACTAAGAGGGCGTTTTTAGTTAAAAAAACGTTAAATATAGGGGTTTTAGATGCCAAAACGACAATCTCATTAATGCTACGCCTCAATGAAAAAGTTTTAGCACCTTGAGAGCAATAATTCTCACCACCTCGAATTCGTTAACATTCATCCAATGCGTGGTACGTGAGCATTCTTGCATTCCGCTCCATGGTATGCGGCCGCTGTGGCCGAGATTGCAGGAAGGTGTGAGACGGGGCTAGTTGGTATTCCATATTGGTACGGTCAGCGCAATAACATACACGAAACACAAGAAGAGGCAATGAGGACAAGCGCCGAGATTGAACCCGGCATCTCAAGCTCAGTAGCGCAACGTCATAGTTGCTGAGCTACGGCATAGGGTAATGGGCTTTTTGATGTCGCGTTTACGAAAACATGGTTTGTCTTTGAGAAAGATGTGTATATCAGTTTTTCTGGATGAAAATCTTTATACATGAACCAACCAAGAACAAAAAAGTCTAGTTGCAAGGTCGATCGTGCTTTCAGGTTTCAATGAATTGCCTGCTTTCTGTATTTTGTTGGTCTCTCAGTACGAATATGTTCGTCATTTACTCTCGCAGTTTATTTTTGTGTGTTGTGGGCCACCATTGGATGATTATTTGCTGCTTCTGCCTTAGATTCGCTTTTGAAATTTGGTCAACTGTATTAATACAGTTTTAAATTTTGATTGTTCTTGCTTAGTTTAGGAACTAAGTACCTCATCTGCTGAAGTCTTCTAAGCGTATACATAAGGCTCTCGACGACAATGAACAGAAACTGTTTCTCCGATGACGTTATCAAAGCAATGAAGAAGCAAAATAGCGGGAAACAACGAACTGTGCCCCCCTCCATACTTTCTAAACATTGAGTGAGACATGTTGGAGATGTGGGACTATTTACAGATCGTAATTAAAATCGTGTAATCAAGCTTAGTGGCTAGGTTGACCTTGGAAACAAACAAGGGCCTCAATCTTATAGTTCCTCCTGCCAATTGTCACTGTACGAGCCTTGACACGATGCTTCGAGCTGCGCCTACTTCTTTTGCCGACGTCACAAAACCGCGAAAATCTACAAAGCTAGTGACATGTGCACATTGCACGTGGTGTAATATGCCGAAGAAAATTTATTTTTTTAACACCTGGAGACCGCCCCGTTCCAAAAGGAATGGAAGGTGGCTGCACACCAATCGCTCTAGCCCGGGCTACTCGGACCTTTCAGCGAGGAATAATTTCTTTATGCATAATAAAATTCTCGCGTGGCAGCATAAGGTTGTAGATACTTTCGGTAGGTATACCACATTGCTAGTGCAATAATTTTGCGCAGAGAACTCTTTTTTATTGCACGCCGCCGCGAATTTCAACCGGCCAACGCAAGTTAAACACGGGAATCGAAAGAATAGCTGATGGTGGCACCGCTCTCTTAACCCGATTATCGACTTCACCTGCGCAAGCTCGGATCCATCAAAATTCTCTCCACTTCAGCGCGCTCCTTACCACTTTTCAGCCGACCAGATAACAAACAACTATCAAGGTAGGTAATGCTACTCGCTTTGAAAATAGACAAAAGTGACCTGATAAAAACAAGATCATTTGATTGGGCTTATCACACAACGCTGCGGGCTTCGGCCCGATGCTTGCGTCGGCGATTACGTAGGTTTGACGTCAGATTAGGGGAATAAACTCTGAATGTAGTAGTTTTACGTTAAATGGCCCCATTATCCAAAGTGCTGGTTTTTCCTACATTCTCAGTGCTACAACAAGTTCCAGGAAAGACGAAGTTAAAATTGTGCTGTGAAACGAAGAACATGAGAAAATTTTGAGGTTTCCCTTCCCTAAATTGTGCATTGGATTAAAAGGAACGCGGCACATTAGTGGAGTACTGCGGCTTAATTCTGACCGCATGATACGTTTTAATTGGCTCCCGAAGAACCCTACAAGGTGTTTTTCAGCATCCACCCTGCCATCTGAATGGTCGCCGCTGGCGGGAATCGAACCCGTAAACTTCGTTCTCAGCTGCGCCGCATCATTGCAAGTGGGCCACCACAGGCGGGTTTGCGTGAAATTTAACGCTGCTATAGTGAGCAGTTCTCTGCGTTTATATCAGTCAAATAAAGTTCATTTTGCATTTAAGTTTCAGGGAAGAAACCGAGGGAAGCTACAAAACAGCGGTGTTAACCACAGTTTGACTAGCCTCGTCATCTCCGTACAGTCGGAAGTGTAAGCGCATGATACCAATGGACGTATGACCGGCGCTTAGAATTTTGTGCAACAAATTGCAAAACAAAATGCACTGTCCTAAATAATGTCATTTTCTTACAATGACAAACAATCCTTCTCATGCATTACACATACAGACAAGAAGAAAAGAAAGAAAAACATAATAAAATATGCAGTACAGAAACTGAATTTGCTAGGGTAATGACGGTACGACAAGATGCAATATCAAAAGAATCACTACACCATGGAGGAGACTAATTACAGTAATAAGCGCGAATTTTAGAAAAGAACAGTACACGAGGGCTTACAGGTACACGCGTTTAAAACATTTGGCACTATATTGTTAAGCATGGCGACATAAGACATACACAGTACATAGATACTCCAATTCGAAACACTTCATGGCTGGCAGTCCAAGAGTTTGGTTTAGTGATTCATCAATCAGGATTAACACAAGTAATACATTGTTCAATGCTTAAAGGGGCTGATGTAACATAAGTCCTATAAAAAGTACCCGCAATAACATACAGTTCACAAGACAGGGTGAGAACGGAAGGAAAGCCAATGTAGGTACTTTGACCAGAGGATGGTCCGGTTTGCTACCATACACTGGAGGTGAGGGAAAGGCCGATGCGACCGAAAAATGGGGATAGAGTGAAACCTGTATGCAAATAGTAGCACGCCCAACAGGACTGCACAATCCGTCATTGAGACCGCTGTTGCTCAAAAGGACAATAGTGCACAAACAGTTCCTGCACCTTCAATACAGGTGACCTCGTTACACAAATTTTGGCGTCATAGCATGGTTTAAAATACGGTTGGCCGAGCGTGGCCTGTAAAGGGATTCGATGGAGGTTTTATTAAGGGCAAGTGCACACGACGTTCCCGAAAGTTTCTATTTTTTCTGACTCACAAGAGTCACAAGTTCCGCATGTACACAAATGTACCTAAGTATTCTTTATAGGAAAAAGATCAACAAAAGAGCGCAGTCTGCTATTTCTGCAATGAGACACAAGCCGATCATATGATCTAATAGTCCAAAATTTCTAAAAAAGTATGCAACTACACGATCTCTGCTCAGTGTATGCCGATGAATAGAAACCCTAAAAAGGAGCTGACCTCCAAATAAACCCGAGGAATCCTTCTGTTTGTACAGTGGTGAACATCCCTTCCAACTTGTGTTGGTATAGACTGGCTCTTCCTCTGAAGATGGAGGCAGCGAACAGGCTACTTTCTTTCTGTAGAAAATAAACATCTCAGCATATCCGCGTTTCAACCAACTGTGTCGATGCTCAGGCAATAGGAGCGCTTTTCAATCAGATTAATTCACGGACCACTCATTGCGAGCTGCGCACACTGATCCTCGAGGGAACGCAGCGGAAGTGATTCTCGAGACCGGAAGAAAACTTCTTGCATTGCCCAGCTGTCTGCAAGACGTACATGCTGGTGGTGTCTCGATGTGCCATAAATTTTGCTCAGAAAGCCATTAGCCAAAGTGCAAACAACTTCCCCGCTGCTGGATAAGCAGAAATCGGGGCTCACCAAAGTAAGACTAATGAGACAGCTCTTAGCCAGTGAAGAGTCCGGCAAAATCTTCTCCAGGGAAATTTCTTTGCTTTTTATGTAAGTTACCAAGTCTATAAAGCGGAGATCTCCAGTAGTATTACATCTTGTGTTTTAGACGGTAGCGGTCAGGTGGAGTATTTGTCGGCCCTGAGTTTCAGAGTGACACTGCCCGTAACGTCATCGCCACTACTGTCATGGTTCCCTAGTAAAACACTGCTTAGGAATGGGTTCGTTATTTTACTTTTCTAACCGTATTTAACTAACGGGCAGTTTATTCATGGGTATGCTAAAATCCTTGCTAAGAGAAGTAATGCGTCAGGTGACGTTTTACGAGAAGCTGTTGTGCTCAAGAAATTTCCCTAACAACTGTTGTGTGGCTTTAAAATTCGGCATATACGTGTGGTGCATCTTAGCTTGTCTGAAACAAACCAGAATCTGTCTCCCTGACTGTTCCCTTGGTAAGTGGAGAAGAGGCACTTATCGGCGGCAGTCCACTTTCCTCTTTTCCTTAATGTGATACAAAGGCGTTTGCAAGCTCCGCGTGAGTGCACATACCTGTTTCAATCTAACCTCTTGAAGACAATATACGATTCGTTTTGCTAGTGAGTTACCACCGTTTGCATGGATGCGAAACACTGAAAATGCTATTCCATGCGCTACGCTCGCATTCACGTGAACGATTTTCTTAAAAGAACATCATTGCAACTATATTTGGCGAAGACTCAGGTTCTGTTTATCCCATTCACTCTAATGCAAGAAGAAGCAACACAAGCTACCACTTATGCACTAACTTTAACTTGGTTGCTTTGTTATTTTCGGCCCTACGAAAAAAGTAGTCTGCTTCAGAACAAACGGACAAGTACACACCACCATCATTCCTTTAAATAATGTAGAAATTCGAGAATAAAGAACTAGGTGTTCAGTGACGTTGTATTATATTTATGAATTTTCTTAACAGCCTGAAGTAATTCGTTCCAGCGCGTCGTGTAAGCTTCAGGACAACGAGCCTCTTGTGGAGTCTTAGCTGTGTGCTGTCCAAGGTGCGCTATGAGCTGACTACAAAGACAAAGAGTTTCCTGATGAGAGGAACCGCAAGTATTTTCTTTACAGACGAAACTGAGCGGCCGAGCGTAAGAGCACGTCTTCTGCAGGGACTCTGCCAGTCATATTCAACCGACAACCAAAAAAATAAAATTGACAGGAGGTGCGATGGTCGCGACAGTTTAAGAGCGAAAATCGGCTTGGAAAGTAGCTTTTGTTTCACTGGTCACACGCTTACGGTGAAGAGAAATGTCTTTCCTATCTTCGCAAAATATAGCACAAGCTTTTGTCGCGTCTTGGGGGACGCAAACAGCTCATTACTCGTGCTTGAGAAAGAAACTACTTCACTTTGATGCGAGCGCTCAGTCCAATCTTCTCAGAACCTTTTATGTAGAAAACACATCGCATATGTTTTTAAATATTTTCGAACTTTTTTTTATTGGCCTAGTTTTTAACGTCATTTTGTGACCGCTTCCAAACGAGGGTTTATACTTTGCACGATTCGTGTTTCTGATTTACTGTACAGTTTACTGTTTCCGGAAAAAGGCTCTGAACTCTCATTTATCAGCTCAAAGTAAGTGCAAAAATTTTATCTGTGCTGTGCGACCCGAAAATTCTTAAGTTGAACCAAAATGAGTGCGTCGACTGTTTAACTGTTTCTTTGAAAGCCGTCATTTATAAATTACGCAACGGTGAAATCCACTACCTGCGAGAAAACTGACGAGTTCTTTGTCGGTTGTCAGGTTAGAGATGTGTTTCGCATTTGCTGCTCTTGCCAGTGCATCCCTGCTCAGGTGGTGGTGAGTTGGAGTGCAAGTATGCCAGGTAGTTCTTAAGTTTGAATTATATTTCTGTTTTCTATACCTAAGAATAAAATGCAAATTTACTGAACTTCTTCGAAATGCACTTAGCTTACAAGAATTTTCTATATCTTGACTTAACGACACTTTGTACGACCTACCACGGCGGCCGCATTTATATGTGGGCGAAATGCGAAAACACCCGTGTACTTAGATTTAGGTGCACGTTAAAGAACCCCAGGTGGCCCAAATTTCCGGAGTCCCCTGCTATGGCATGCCTCCTAATCATATCGCGGTTTTGGCACGTAAAGCCCCATTATTTAATTAATTACGACATAGTTTGTGTACCAGTAAGTGGCAATGTTAGCAGTATTTCATAATCGACCAGTCGCTTCATATTGTAAAATTTTACCTTGTGCAGCGAAAGCATCCAACATTTGCTCCGTCTAGTCCGCTTGAGTTATTCCCCTTAGTAATGAAGCATCTTTGCCGCTAATAAATAAAATGATATGCTTGGGCTCAGCAATTAGCCAGCGTGTTCTTGCAAGACTAAATCCCCCCCCCCCCCCCCCCGTTGGTAGCTTTTTATTACTGGAGGTATTGCGACGCAATCGGCGCTGAGATGGCGAATCGCAGCGTGCGCTAAGCCAGTAAATGTTCTGTGATTGCCGGCCATACAGCATTTTTAACTACTGAAGTTGTCGTATTTCCTCGACACTGCGGCCGCCATGACAGAACTTCCAGTTCCCACGACAAAACTTGCCGTATTACATCCATAACTGTCATAACTCCAAGCTTAACCAGAATTGTAAAACGTTCGACCGCTCAGATATTACATCTCGACTCATTGGTCGCGATGGTGGAGAGCGATTCACTTTGAAACGCCTGGCGCCACGCGCTACAAATCCCATTTATTTAACCTTCCTAACATATAGAAATCTCAAAGTATATTTAAACTAAAATAGGCAAACATTTGTTCATTTGAATAAGTATCGAACAGTCTTGGTTAGTGAATTCGCACAAGATGGGAGAATTCCCTATTTGAAATTGTCAAGAATAACGGATAGGTATTCATTAGAGCTGACGCAAGTGGAAACTGTTATGTATGATTCTCCTAGAGGAGTTCCCGTGTTATTGCAATGAGCCGGCAGTCCCTGAGCGACCTCAGAAGGAACATACTATTGATAAAGAATTTCTATAGTCATCCTCTAAGAATGCCTTGCTTTTAAGCAATTTGTTGTCTATATTTAACTAATGCAAACTATTATTTTCCCGTGTGACCATATTTTCACCCCTTAAGACAATGTGCAATGCGGAAATAATACACTAACCTCCTTCAACAAAAAGAGCACACTGTGTGTATCAGATGAGGTGTTTCCTTGTTCGTAGGGTTAATGCAGTGCAAAGCGCCTATTTGCTAGAAGTTTTGTTATTGCATGGCTATAATCTGATCGCGCACCACATAACATAAATGAGGTATTTATCATTCAGAAGCCCCCATTTCACCGCAAAAACAGCTCTAAGCAGCATTGAAAGCATGTACCAAGTGACGGAAATTTGCAATTTTTGCAAGAAACAGACGGCACTCGATTTTCATAACCTACCTGCCGTAGAATAATCAAATATTCGGTGCTTTATTCGTCATCAGACCCAATTTGTGGACTAGCTATAGCCATTAGGTATGTGCTCGTTCCACCGTTGTAATTGCAGCTTCATCATGTACTCACGACATGCGGTTGTCCTCACACCCCCGTCGTCACGCAGTCGCCGTCATCACATTATTCTCATTATTGAAGAAAGGTCATCACGTTGTCCTTAATGTATCAAACTGATTGCACACGTGCTTCCTTACCGCGCCCATTAGGCATGGTTAGCTCTCTATCGGTGGTTTGAAACGCCGCTTCGGAGACCTTCCGCGCCACTCACGGACATACTGCGCTATCGGACGTGAAGGAGGAGAACTATATTTTAATTTTCTAAGCGGTTCGCTTTCTTCCCGCGAGGCGGTGATTTTCAAACGCGCTCCGAAGTTTCGCGATCGTCGACGGAGAACAAAAAATGACCGCCCGCTATCAATGGTTTGTAAGCCCGCTTTCGAGACCGTCTGCGCCGCTCACGGACACACTACACCATCGGACGTGAAAGAGAACAGGAGAAACTACATTTTTGTTTTCTAAGCAGTTCGGGTTTTTTTTTCTCCCAAGCGTTTATTTTTGAACGTGCTCCAAAGTTTCGGCGATCGTCAAAGCAGAACGCAAAAATATCCGGCTCCGGAAACGGCTCATGCGCTTCGGGAGATCGCAGATATCGCAATTCCGCTGCCTCTGCGGCTGATCTTATCGATACATGGAATAGCAGTGAGCCAGACGACGCTGAATTTTCGTCGGACTTTGAGTCTGAAAGCGGCGACGACGCCAACCAGCCCGGAACATCGGCGGCCGAAGCCCGGCACACCCAACTCTAGTGCTTGCAGTGAAAGTTTTGTAGTAAAATACCTGTTCCATGAAATCTTTTTTTATTTTTTTCAGATAGTGCCTAGTAAACGGCAATACATTTTGTATGTCTTATAATATTTGTGACATTTTTTCTTAATAGATACAAGCGTGTCTTTGCAAACTTTGTTCAATTTTATCACTCAATCTTGATTTTAACAATTTATGTCTTTTTATGACATACATCTTGTTAATAAAACTTTTATGCGCGATAAGTGCATTCATTTTGCTTTCTGTTTTACATTAAATATTGAGTACAGTAGTTCTTTTAGAAAAAAAAACATCTCTCGTAACATCAAAAAACACCTAATTTCTCAATGGTAGGCAAAGAGTTAACACATTGTTGTCATGATGCCATTGTAGCTGTTCCATTGTCGTCATTACACCTTCATCATCCGTTCTCGTAACACCGCCGTTGTCAGGAATATCTTCGTCACGATGGTGGTGTTTATACAGTCGTCCTATAACTACTCTATGACGTATGTCATTGCCATTGTACTCGTCATTATTTGTTTCCTGAATTCTTTTACGTTTTGTTTTTCTCCAGGGATGAGGACATCAAATGAAAGTACTTGGTGTGGCTGTCGGTGAAGCAACTCAGAGCATTCAATACCTGAAGATGAAGAGCCACTTCGTGCTTCCCTTCCAATGGTGCTGTTGGCGGTGGAGGTGCTACACAGAAGCTGCACCAATGTTGCAAAGAACAGCGTTGGATATAACCATAGAATGACACGTTCGTCACATCCGGCCATACGACTGTGCCAGGAGTTTAATGAAAACTGCATTTTTTACAGCGAAGCTGTTATAGGCTAGGCTCCAGGAGATCGCGTCCGGCAACGGAAGTAGGTATATAAACCAGTAGTAGTTCAAAATTTCGGCTCCATGTGCGTGGGGGTGGGGCGTGGTGGTTTGGCTCCATGAGGGCGGCGGTTTCCCGCCAGCTCTAGGTGTCAAAACGGATGATGAATATCCCATTGTTATACCCCTCGCCACCAGCGATGCCTCTTTCACAAGTGTCGCGATGCTCGGCGGCTCCACGTCCCAACAATTGTTGTGCCCTTTTGTCCCGTGACGTTGAGATAACGCTGGCGCGGTTATCAGCAGTTGCCCTTTGAACTCACTATGGGACGGACGCTCATTTAACCACATCCTGACGATACCATGCAGTCTGCCGCGGCTATGAACGCTGTGGCTCATACGCTAGTCTATATGAGGATGGGGCGGACTTGGCGCAGCAAACGCACTACTTGGCCACCGCGCCACGCGAGAGAAAGACACCGGTGTCCTTGCTCTTTGACGAACATGCCGAACATGCTGAATTCGTTAGAGCAACAAAAAAAAGGAAGCACTTTGTCAAGACTAAAGTGTGAAACGGCGGAAGCCTGACACTATTGCCTGTCGAAGTGTCTGTTAAAGTAGTTTGTGGCCACCTGAAACTGTTGCAGCGCCGTTTCTGGATCGGGAGGAGACGCGTCTTCCATGGCGGTGTCGGGGTGTAGTTGGCCATCCTCATCATCCACTTCGCTCGACTGACTTGTACTTGCTCGGCTTGCCGCGGCAAGATGGCGGTCACGGCGCTTCCGAGCTTCATTTGCCTTGGTACCCGGAGACGCAACGAGTGGCTTCAAACGCATTGCCTCTCTTGCGTTGGCCCGTCGCGTCCCTGGACTCTGTGGTGTCGGACGCGCCTCGACGCCCTGATGCATGCGACGTATACGCTCAGCCCCTCTTGAGCACCGCTTGCAATCAGCGGCTTCCGCACGTCGCGTGTTGGGAGACACTGGTTTGGCGAGATGAGGCATCCTTCCCACACGATACCGCAAAGTTAACTGCCGCCGCCACCGCACACACGACACAGAGGAGACCAATCAGGTGGCCGGAAAGCTGTGACAGTTTATGCTAACGGCAGATGACCTTGACAATGAGCAATTAAAGGATTCCGCCTTAAAATGATACATGACTTGTTTCTCCTGCTAACGTCACTCCGTGAACCGCAAAAGCTATGCGCTACAGGCGTCAGGGCATGAGTGGAGCAGACGACAAAACGGATAGGCAAGCAGGCGCCGTTGCCATAGCAACTGTAGCAACGACGAAGAAACCAACAGACCCGCGCATCGCCGAACCACCCCGACACTCGCACTTGACGACAGTGACGTCATGCACGCGAGCCAATCAGGAGGCGCACACCTGTGCCTAGCGACAGTGACGTCACGACACAGAGGAGACCAATCAGGTGGCCGGAAAGCTGTGACAGTTTCTGCTAACGGCAGATGACCTTGACAATGAGCCATTAAGGGCTTCCGCCTTAATATTCACTATGGCCGACCCAGCATAGTCTCAGCTTCGCTGGCTTCCATCTTCAAAGTAGTGGGAGGGCTCTGAATTGTTGCCTTAATTAGTTTAGTTCTCGAACTGACTTCTTTTTTCGTTTGCCATGATCAGCAAATACTCCAACATTATAGCTTCGGACATCCATGTATATATTATTTGGTAATGTTTGCCTAAAGGACATGGAGGAAGTGTTAATATTTTGATCGCGACTTATCATCGTGACGGCGCATTTTAATTATGTTTATATATTTCCACAAAAATTGGTGAAATGTGCAGAGTGAGAACGGTGACTTTACAAGTAGGTCTTGTAAGTAGCATGTGCTTGACTTCGGCTCCATAGATGGTTCGATTCACCCGATGGTCGGTCTTCTTACCATATCGTTATTCAAATAAATGAAGGCGAATACTACCAACAACACCTAGATAACTTTGCAAGGCCCCCACATGACCTCCTCGACAAGCAACTACGTCACTGCTAAGTGATCCGGCCGTGCTACCGCAATACCAGTAGATTAGATGGTGTTGCAGCAACGCGCGGAACATTTTCGACGCCTTCGGCGTTTTTCCTGCGCGCGCGGCGTCCGTGACTTGCCGGTGCCTCTGGCGGCGACTCGGAGGCTTTAGGCCAGACCAGAACTGGACACACTTCGAGCAGCGTCGGAAGTCTTTGCCACGTTCTCGCCCCGCAACGTTTCTATATATCTAGGTTGTGTTGTCATGGTACGCACATGACTGGCGTGACTGTGGGCGGATTTTCGCGGAAGAGCAGGAGACCTGCGCAAGCTGTTTCATCCGCGAATGCTTCGTTTACATGAAGGAACGTGTGTATTCTCACTTCGGAAATGCCTGGAAGTTGCTGCGCCCCAAACCGCAGATCGAACTATGGCAGTGGTCCAATTTGCAGTTTTGAGGAACTTTGTTGTGCCCTTCCGACGCTAAAGACTTCAAACTTCTGGACTGTGATCACTAGACAGTCAAGGGTATTGTTTCTTGACCTCTCCCTCGACAGTTCTCTCGCGGTGCGTTCGTTAGTGGGGTGTGTTAGAGGACCTGTCTGTTCAGGTGTTCCTCGGAGGGTCCCGTCTTCACAAACTTGCAGATGCGGGCGTGCCGGCAAAATTAAAGGATTTAAGGATGCTTGACCGAGTGCTGCAAACTGTGGAAAAGCTGCAAAGTTGTGCTGATACCAGTGAACAAGAAAAAGAACACCATCAACTTTCAACTGTCTTGATGCTCCTGGATGAAGTGAACAAGGAATATGAGCTCCAAGAACGTCATGCATGACACTTACAGGTACGGAAATTTGTGAGAAGCCAAGTCGAGCTTGTGTTGAGGAATGTGCCATGATATCCACCAGATGTGCTTGTGTTTTCGGGTCTGCTGTATACGTTTCTCCGAATGCGTACAGGTTCATCACAAATTCTCTTAAAGTTAAGCTGCTGCACCCAGACACCATTCCGCGATTATGTTCGTCATTCCTCTTGAATCTAGCTTATGAGCAGCAAGATATTGTTTTTTGAACTATGCTAAAACTGCCTTTCAAGCAATGGCTGAGCATGAGAGTACTGTAACATTAATGATGGATGAGATCCATCTTCAAACCTATTTTGAATACAAAGCAGGCTTCGTTATAGGTGCCGCAACCAATAGTTCCAATCCGGCTAAAACAGCATAAGTGTTCATGTTGCAGAGCCTTTTGTCGAGCAATAAGTATGCGGTTCACATTTTACCAGTGGCTCAGATCGAAGCAAAAGCATTGTATAAATTTTTGCTCAAGCTCATCATTGACCTTGAGTGACTTGGATTCAAGGTACTAGCAGTTGTTTCAGGGAACAATGGTATAAACGGAAAAGCCATGACATTTTTTGCTAGCCCCCCTAAAGCCAGTATTGTTTACCCACATCCAGCTCTCGTCCACTGTTCTTTATTTTGGACCCTGTACACCTTTTGAAGTCGATCAGGAACAAGTGGCTAAACCAGAGAAACAGTGAAAAGTGCGTGTATGCAACACGTCTAAAAAACACGTCTAAAAATGCTCAGATTGTCGTGACATTCCTTGCTTGATCCGAGCAGCAACGACTCAAAGCCGCCTATTCTTACGACATCATTTCAATCTTTGTCTTATTTACATGACGCTGTACAGAATACCCTTTTAAAGCTGGCACCAAAGCTGTCACTAAAAGCACTAAACCCATCAACCATAGAGCGTCAGAATGATAAGCTGGCTTTCAGAATATTTAATGAATCGACAGTTCCTGCATTGCAATGCTCCACAGTGCAACATGCCAAGGGAACGGCAGAAAGAGAGAGAAAAAAGGTAAAGGAAAGACAGGGAGGTTAACCAGAGGTTATCTCCGGTTGGCTACCCTGTACCGGGGGAGGGGTAAAGGGATGCGAAAGGAGAGAGAGAGAAAAATAAGTGAAAATAAAGAATAAACAAAAAGGAAGGAAACAAGAAAATCACACATGCACGCAAAACAGAACTGTTTCTATGGGCACTGTGATGAAGTCCGCGAAGGCGACAGATTTCATTAACACCATTTTGACATGGTGGCGAATCGTAAATGTAAAGACACCGAGAAAGGGTGAATGCTTACGTGATGAAATTCAGTATGCGATTGTGTCAACAACATGTCCACAGCTGGAATTTTTGACAAAAATACCAGAATGGCTAGTACTGGGCTAGCCGCAAGCACGATGCCGGCCACCTGACGAAAGAAAGGCACTTGGCTTTTGGCCACACGAGCCACGCTCTGCATGAGATCTCCGTATACTGCATTGAAGAGCTAGGATTTCGGTATGTGCTCCTTGGGAAATTTCGAACAGATTGTCTTGAAGACAGGTTCGGGGAGTACCACCAGCTATCTGGTGCCAAATACCACACCTCCATCCGGCAGATCTATGAATCTCAGAATAAGCTCCGGCTTCAAAACGTACTGGACCTGCCTGACCTGGACGTTATTGCACAGCCAGTCCCTACCAATAGTGTTGATTTACTTCGTGGGCAGTTAAACATAGCAGTGACCGATGCTGATGTTTCTAAAAAATCGCCAATGATTCCCGCTGTTACATACGTTGCTGGGTACTGTGAACATGAGCCACTAAAAAAGCGTATGTGTGTGGCGTGCAAAGAAAACCTTATACCAGGAGAATACACTGCTCATTGCAGGTATGACAGGAGGAGGACTGAAGTTTCCGCGTGCTCGTGTAGTGAATGCTGTACTTTGTAGAGCAATATTCCTTGATATATGGAATAATGAGGAGTTTACATCAAAATTTCTTGCCCTTCCAAATCAGAAAGAGGCCCTTGTTACTCTTTTGTCAACTGCCCTGCACGATTCTGGAGGCCTTGACGACCTTGATGCCTGTGATTCTGGCCACTCGCCAGAAAAAAGTCATGCGCCATATTTTGAGTGCAGCTGCCAACACGCTCATGAAAGATCTGCGTAAAACCAAGAACGACAAAACAACTGTTTCAAATGGGAAGGGTAAATTGCAAACTCTAAACGGTTGAAAATTGATGATCGTATGGTTTAATGGCAACTGTTTTTCAGTAGTGAATGTTTCTTCTCCATTTAATTACATGATTATGATAGCTCTGTATTAAGCCATCTTATACTTTGTACATGATCTTTTTGTACTAAGTGATTGCTGCATATAGCACTGTATTGGGTGAGAACTTGAGTTCCAAAATTTTTGCATTTTGTATCATGGAGATGCATATGTGAATGTCTATGCTTGTCGCTGTTTCACGCATTGTGGTGGTCAACAAATTGTACTTGGTTTTTCTGTGCTTGAGATGCATATCTCACCATGTCGCATAACTTGGTGACAGCTGCCTTGTGTGTGTGTTTATGTGTGAAGTACTGAAATAAACTCTTCATTCTCTGTATTGATAGCATATCTTTTTGAAGTCTTTCAGGAGTGTTTTGACATCCGTGCAGCGTGAAGTAGCTATAGATCAACATATGAAGGAAGCTAACAGTCACCACAACCGAGGAAAGTGTAGGGGTAAACAAGTAGGGGTAAATAATGGGAAGTGAATATGGTAATCATTATGTGGCGGCGAGGTAACTTACTAGAAATAATAAAAACGAAACCACATGCCGCAGGTTGTATTTGAGGCCATGACCTCTGAATGGATTTGTTATGAATTAGTTAGTTGCTGTAATCGCTAACCCATATGTTTTTTTTTTTTTGCGTCCAAAGCTGAGTTCAAAAAATAATCTCAGGGAGAAAAAAGAACAAACACGGATACTAAGTTCGCCGTTCAGTAGAGTAATTGACAAAGGCCTGAGGCTTCTCATGCCTAAATTAGCCTAAATACAATGTGTCATCCTCCCGAGGAATACATATATTATTCATCATCATCATCATCAGCCTATATTTTGTCCACTGTAGGACGAAGGCCTCTCCCTGTGATCTCCAGTTACCCCTGTCTTGCGCTAGCCGATTCCAACTTGTGCCTGCAAATTTCCTAACTTGAAAAATAATAGGGCCACTTTAAATACTAACAGTAAGCTGGCACAAGACACGCGGTATCTTTGAAAACAGGTGCTCTGATGGCCAGGAAAAAAAAACCGCGTGGGGTGAAGCTTAGTTCCAGGCCCATCTCTTGTGCGTGACGTCACGGACGCGTGCGGAGGCCTTGAGATAATCTCGGTGGTATTGATACTACCCGCTCATCATTCCTGCTACTATGAGGGGTTAATGTTGTCTAAACTATCCAAACTTACTTTTCCGGTCAGCAATAGTTGCATTCATGGTACCGTATCTCGTGCATCAACGTCGTTCATGTGCGTTACGACAAAGTGTCGATATTTTACTATGTAGTTTCAAGAATTGGCTCAACAGTTGAGGTCGCAATAACACTTTATTTGGCTACTAACAAAAAGTTAATCAGCGAGCTCATGCTGTATACATGAACTTAGTGGTAGCTCTAACCCCAAGTGCACCTGCTCGCCTTTGAATGAAATGCCAGTGCATGTAATTACGCAACACATTGTTGCGCACATTTCATCGCCTATTCTTCATGTGCTCCTGGCGGTAAGATGGATGTTATGCATACTTATTATGTAATTATGTTACAACGTGACACACTTATCTATGATTGTGCAAAGCAAACAGACACAATGCGGCCATCTTCCAAAAAAATAATGATGCCGTTCCAGTAGCAAGCGTTATCTTAATTGCGAGCGCTTCAATGCACGTCAGCAGAAAAGTGATGAAGCCGCGCAGCGGTAGTGAATGAGCGAGACTCAGTAAAAATCGGCTGACATAACATTATCCTGTTGTAGTCACGCTTTATTCTATTTACACTCCCCTGCCAGTCAATCTTCACGTGTCAGTCCACCCCTATGAAGATGCGGAGTTGTCGGGAGAATTCTCTTCCTTTGCTTCTTCTAACTTTGAATGAAACCAAATGTCCGGTTGCGCGACGGCATGCTTGCAATGCCGTGGTGTGCGAACAGTTATATTCGATATCGAATTGAATACTTACCAAATGTGTCGAAAAACTAATGTAATTGATTACAGAATATTTTTGAAGTATTTTTCATATAACAACAGCTATTTTAACCATTATATAAGAATACCTTCACAACCTAATACATTGATCACATTAGCAAGATTCTGTCATTACACTACACACTATCAAGCGTTGTTCATTAAGGCGAAAACCTTCGGTATCTATGTTGGTGGTGCCCTTGGCGGTGACCTTGCAGTGACTTTGACGAAACTGCGCCAGGAGGAAAAATGGCCCACACCGCAAAGAATAAAAACACGTCTAAAAATGCTCAGATTGTCGTGACATTCCTTAAGCACGATCCTGTAAACATAGTAAATTACTTGTTTTGAAAACAAAATTTGGTAAATTTAGATCTGGGGGGGGGGGGGGGGGGGCGAACCCCGGCCTCCACGGTGGGAGGTGAGCACGCTTCCTGAAGGCACGGTTGCTGCACGGCTCTGGCTTACTAAGTTGTGCCTAGCGCATACTTGATTGCACACGTCCCGTGGTCACCGAGTAGCGCTCGTGCCACTGCTCACGCGTTCGTCGTCGTCTTCTTCCATAGCTGGAAGACTTAATGTTTTAGAAACGTGTTACACTTGCTTTTGAAAGCGCAACGTTGCATAAGGGTCAAATGAGCAATTTTCACATACCAAAGGCTCGTTGGCGTATATACGCATACTAGCAGTTTATGCGGAAAAAAAGTGGGCAGCTTGCACTAGTCGTGCAAGGCTGGAGTAAACAGCGGAGCTGGTGGTCGATCTAGCTTGCATGTTTTACTAGCTTTGGCGTTATTAGCAGCAGCGGCCTCGGCGCGATAGTCCGGATTAGCACTCAATCGACGCATTCGCCCTCGGCTGGCGGCACGACTAGCTTCCAGCTGAGCGGCTTCTTCTTGGGCAGTCTTGTACTTCTCGGCCGTCCCATGTTACATTTACTCTGCGCGAAGCCTACGAGAGTTGGGT
Organism: Dermacentor silvarum; assembly: GCF_013339745.2. Taxonomy (NCBI): domain Eukaryota; kingdom Metazoa; phylum Arthropoda; class Arachnida; order Ixodida; family Ixodidae; genus Dermacentor; species Dermacentor silvarum. The sequence continues at coordinate 44,624,029 of NC_051158.1, read as the reverse complement.
GTGTCGCCGTCGTGGCGACATGACCTTTGTGAAGCTTGACCATGACGTAACACTCATTATAAAGTGTTGCCAAGACTAAGCAAAGCCATAATTTCCGCACGAAGCAATGACATGGCTGGGTGAAGCTGGGTAAGTGATTTCTAGGCGACCGCATGGACGGAGCGGGTCTGCTGGAACGCGGTGTCAGCATTGCAGCACGGCAGAACGTGGTGTCGGCACTGGAATGCGGTGTTGCAAGCTGCGCTATGCAATGCGCAGGGACGCCATCGCTGGCGCGGCGGCGGAGGAGCGTTACCGGAGCTAGAAGAAGGGAGGCGCAGCTTCGAATCTGCGCAGTCGCTTGCTAAGGCTTCCTCGGATCTCTGTGCAGCATCAGCTCGACGCCGGCAATTGTAGTCTTGTTTGGCCGAACAACGTGATTCCCGGAAAGCGGCCTCTTCCTCGGGAGTGCGGTTCTTCCTCGGTCACCCCATGGCTGCTACTACCGCCCGCACACTAGCAACCCCGCCTTAAAACCTGCTACACGGAAGGTTTATGGCAAGCGGAGCAGGCGCGCTGTACGCAGTGTCTAGGCGCGGAGTCTTGCGAAGATATCGCACAGCTGGTATGCAGTTGCTAGGCAACACAGTGAGGTCATAGCTCGGCGAGGTTTTGCGGCTCGCGGCACAAATTACGGCTGGCCTAAACAGCTCCGCTGTTAATATTAGGCTCCATGAGGATCGTAGCATACTCTCATACATGTAGTATTACGATGGCTATCCGAAAAGTAAGGTCTCCGATATTTTAAATGCGAAGCATTTCTTTACGAACATTTGCTACTTTGACAGTATCTATCTATCTATCTATCTATCTATCTATCTATCTATCTATCTATCTATCTATCTATCTATCTATCTATCTATCTATCTATCTATCTATCTATCTATCTATCTTTTTTTTTATTGCGATAAAGACTTGCCGTTAAGGCATAATTCTTGATGTGTATATGTGTATTATATGTGTGCCGTGAGGCCTGTGTTGTGTATGAATTGAAGCAGTGTTTTGTGGAATCTGTTATCATGTATCCAGCGGTCATAGCTGGTTGTCACACTGTAGCGGAGGCCGGCTTGCAGTAGGAGACGCGAGCGTTCCGATTGTAAACCAGTACATGTCCATATTAGATGGTATGCATCTGCTTCCATCACAGGGACGGAGCAGTATGGACACGTAGCACCCAGTGGTAAATGCGACCAGTTCCACCTTGAGATCACAGCCGGTGTAAGGGCCACCCCGGCCCGAAGCCTCCTAAGCACAACTTCCTCCGCCCTAGTAAGGTGAAGGGGGAGGGAGCAGACACACGGGGGGATAAGAGCGCGTGTGTCCTGCCGGAGAAAATTTTTACGGGCTCGGAGCGAGTTAAGGGGTTGAGGTGGGAGGGGAATAGATGGAAGATCTGGATTAGGAGGGCAGTGTGCCTGCTGGTCAGCAGCAATGTTGTGAGGGTTCGCTGCATGGCCTTGAATCCAGTGTACCTTGACGCAGGTAGCTGTTTTTCTATTCATCGTGTGTATTGTCTCGCAGATTTCCATCGCCTTGTCAACCTTCTTCAGTTCCTGAATAGCCGCTAAAGAATCAGTGAAGATATCTAGTTGTTTGATGGTAGGCAGCTTAGATGTCGCATCTTGCACAGCGTCGTGGATGGCTTGAAGTTCCATTACTAGAGCGCTGGCTTCCGTAGATAAATAGCGCTGGTGGCCGCTGATGAAATTATGCGTTGTACTGAGGAATGATGTCCTTCCGCCGTCTGGGAGAATAGCAGCATCCGTATAGACTTTGCAGGTGTCAGCGCATGATGCATCGATGATATTGTGGTCGTCAATAATACCTGTTGTATCGCTGCGTCGTAACTTCGTTGGCTTATTAGTTGTGATGCTGGTGAATTCCCAGGGAGGCATTGGATAGGGCTGATTGTCAATACGAGAGCCGCGTTGAAAATGAGCATGTAACGCAGCGACAGCCGGAACAAGTTGCTTTTTTATTTCACGTGCTTTTTCACGTTGCGAAATTAGCTCTGCAATTGTGTTGAGCTGGGCATGTTCCTGTAACGTTGGTATCGGAGTGATGCGTGGTAGTACTGTTATTGTGCGCATAGCATCGCGATTAATCGTTTCTAACTGTGCCAACTGTGCCAAAGTTAGCCGTTGAAATTGTGCCTGATATAAAATTCGTGGCTGCAAGACTGCACGTACCAGCCGTCGAGCTACGTCAGTACGAGCTCCAGCTGCTTTTGCTGCAATGCGACGAATAAGGTGAAGTGTTTTTGTCGAAGTCTGTCTGATTTTACGGAGCCAGTGTGCACCACCGCCGGAATGGTGAATATCGAGACCCAGTATGCGGACCTCCGAAGCCTCAGGGATTGTCACTGCGCCGAGTTTAAATGTAAAGGGGCGTTGCGTGATTCTTGTGCGTCCTTTCTTGTTGGCCACCACAACATAGCTTGATTTTTGGGCGGAAATGTCCAACCCTGCTTTCCGAGCGTAGTTGTGCAGAACATCAAGGGCTTCTTGAAGCTGTTGAGTTTGTCGAGATACATCTTCATGTGCGGACCACAAAGTGACGTCATCCGCATAGATTAAAAACTTCACGTCTGGAATCTGGTGTAGTTGCCAGGCTAGAGGTATTAGAGCAACGTTGAAGAGAAGAGGAGCTAAAACCGAACCTTGTGGGACTCCTCTGTTCGATGTGAAGTATCCTTCTTGCCTCCCATCTACTCTAATCGCAAATGTGCGATTTTGAAGAAATGAGTAGATAAATCTTAGGACCCGCGGTGGAAGTCCCAGGTCGATGAGGTTGGCAATAATGATTTCATGGTCTATATTGTCATAAGCTTTCGTTATGTCAGTTGCTACTACCGTGCGCACAGCGTGGCTGTGCGGTGAAATCTGTAAAACATCGTCTGATAAGATAGAAAGACCGTCTTCAGTTCCCAAGTAAGAACGGAAGCCAATTTGAGCAGGATGATATTTATCATGGCGTTCAAGCCACCAGGAAACACGTGTGGCCAGCATCTTTTCAGCGAGCTTGCAGACAGTTGAGGTTAGCGAAATTGGGCGTAAAGACTGCAGGTTATTTGGAGACTTTCCTGGTTTCGGGATCGGGACAACAATTGAATGCTTCCAGTCAGGTGGAACGTTTCCAGTCTCCCAGACTTTATTAATAGCCTGAAGAAGTGCGTCGAGAGCTGCTCCTTCCATGTTCTTGAAAACCTCATAAGGAATACCATCGGGTCCAGGTGTTGTGCGTTTCTTCGAAGATTCAATCGCCGCTATTAGTTCGGCCATGCTGAAAGGGCTGGATATTTCGGATTGATCAGACTCATCAATTTCAGGGCAGTTTACAGGTGACGCGTGATCGTACTTCGGGAAAAACGCTCTAGCAGCGTGTTCTGCAAATTCATGTGGCGAACTTTGCATCGCTAACCTAACGCTCGCTGCAGGGTCAGGTTGCTTATGACCGCGTTCCATTGACCGGAACGTACGCCAAAGTGCTCTGTTTCCAATGCCCGATCCAAGATTCTCGCACCACTCATACCATCGTCGTCGAGAAAGTTGCTTTTCGTGACGACGCGCCTTCGCCGCTATATGGTTAGCACGTGCACGGCTACCTGGTACATCGGGATTCCTCGACGCATACACTTCTGCCTGACGTCGCTTTGCCCAAAGTTGCAAAAGAGCGAGGTCCGGATGAGGTTGTTCTTCGTCAACTGTGGTTACAGTGGTGTTACTTCGGAGCAGTTCTTGCAAAGCGGGAAGAATTTCTGAGGGCTCTGAGGGTACTTTATCAATAGATGATTCCCGAAACTTATCCCAATGCGTGACTGTTACAAGCCGTCGAATTTTCTTTATGCACGTTCTACGCAAACCAATCATTATTGGCATATGATCACTGCCCCAGGTATCTGGTTCCACCCGCCACTGCGGCATTCCAGGGCCCAACCACCACGTGAGGTCTGGAGCGTGTGTTCTAGATACTGCGGGTACAGCACAGGTAGCCACAGCGTGAAGATTCAACAGAGTAAAAGTGGCATCGCTCATGACGTTTTTAACTTGACATCCTCTTCGGGAGTTGTACTTGTACCCCCATTCTGTATGTGGAGCATTAAAGTCTCCACCCACGAGAATAGGAATTCCCGGGTACGTAGACCGTAGATGGGCTATCCATCCCAAGTTCAAGCGTGTGCGCTGTGGTCTGGCGTAGAATGACACTAGAATGACAGGAGTCTTCACTGGTCGTGCCAGGACCCCGACAACTTCTTGATTAACACTACACCATGGCTCCAGATCAATCACTGTGTGAGCAATATGCGATGATACATACACTGCAGCTTTTCCAGGAGCTGAAGTCATTGTAGTAGCACGTCTATCTTTAATAGATGGGTTATGATACCCACTAAAATTGGAAAGTGAGCATAGCTTATTATGCTCTTGAATAAGCAGTGCCCATACATGTAGCTTATTATATTGAAGCTTGGTTTTAATTTCTCCTAACTTGGAGCTTAGGCCGCGACAATTCCACTGTAGAATTCCATCCTGTGACAGTTGATGCAGAGAATTAGCCATGATGCAGGCAATCCTGAATGAGCAACGTTAGTTGAGCAAGTTGATCTAAAACTGCTGTCCAAACAGCTTGGTTGACCTGTTGTGCCGGACGGGATCCAGGCTTAACAGTGGCATTCGTACTGGTTGATGCTGCCCAAACAGCTTGGTTGACCTGTTGTGCCGGACGGGATCCAGGCGTAACTGTGGCATTCGCACTGGTTGATGTGTTACGTGTTGGTCCTGTTTTCTGACGCCGCAGAATTACCAATTCTTTATGTTTGCGTAGTCGCTCAATCTCTCTGGCCAGTGCGTCTATCCGAGCGTCAATGTCATCATGGTCATCATCCGACTGATACAGAGGTTCCGGTAATTTCTGTTTCTTTGTCTGCGACTGCTTGCCACGTTTAAGAGCAGAAGAATACAGTTGTGTTTCTGGGGCTTCTGCTTCTTCTGCCATGAGCATCTCTGGCTCTTCTTCAAGAACCTCATAACGATTGTGAGTTGTTACTATACTCGTTTTTGGTACAGCCCTTCGTATCCGTGCTGTGGCCTTCTGTTTAGTCGGACAATTTGTGCTTGTCATATCGTGCTCATCAGATTTGCATAAGCCACATCGATATCGTGGTTGGCCTTCTGGTGTGAGCTTTTCTGGGTCAATAGTACGTTGTGGGCAAAAAGCCTGCATGTGTCCACGTTGAAAGCAGCGGTAGCAGAATATCGCCCGAGGGAGGTAGGGTTTAGGTCGCAATATACAACCATAATAGTAAAACCGTTCTGGAATACATGGGGGCCCCGTACCGTCACTAAGCAAGTACGGCTTTTGCCCATGAACCTAGCTGCGAGCACCCTGTGTGTCGTGGACGTCAATTCACGACATATTATCTCAGGGGTGTCTTCCGGGTCAATGCCATAGACAACACACCTCTGTATATTAGGGCCCGATGCAAAGTAGCACTGCACAGGTAGGTGCTGATCTTCTGACAGTGGAATAGATGTTAAAGGGCACATTTTCTGCACATCACTGAGAGATGCCAAGTGCACAGTGATCGAGTTGGTAGATTTATATGCGGCGAACCCTTTGTATCCAGTGGTTTCAAGATATTGGTCGATGACCCTTTGGACATATTTCGTGGCTACTGAAGTTATGTCGTAGTATGAAAGGGGACGTATATGAACTCGATAGGATTCAGAAGGGGTGGGCGTAGGGTAAGACTGAGAGGGAGCGGGCGTAGGGGAGGGCGTGGAGGAATCGTCTGGGGTGGCCCTTACCTTTTTTGCCGGTTGCTCCGATGCGATGACGTCTTGTTGAAGCACGTTGACTGGGGGACCTCGCTTGGCTGCATTCGTCGAACCGCCAGAGGGCTGCACGTCCATAGGGTCACCAGTGTCCGTCGGCACGATTGCGGATAGGTTCACATTCACATCACGAAGTGGACTGTCCTTCAATGTTGCATCTTGTGTCTTCGAGCTATCGGTTGTACACTGCTGCTGCATAGTTGGCATGGATGTTGTCACGCGCAGCAGTCCAGTGGAAGGTACAGATGAGGAGCTCACATCTGGCACAAACACTTCTTCGTCGGGCGAGCGCGGCGGCGCGGCCGCACTAGGCCTAAGCGCCAGCCGTGCGTGTTTTGAGGCTATTAGACCAGCACGATCAGTAGGACAAGGCAAAGGAGAGTCCTCACCAGAGTCCGCAGATCCCCATAGGCTTCCGAGAAGCTTTCTATCCGGATAAGGGCGAGATTTTCGTTGCTGTCGAGCAATTTCCAAGGAACCCAAGGAAACCACGTCTGCGTTGAAACGTCGTCTTCTTTCTCCATCTATCTATCTAGCCGCCTACGTCTTTGTGTTCTCATGCTCGTTTCGCTAACATGGTATGTATCAAAATTGGTATACTATGGAAAGAGCATATGACGAACATACATGATATGTCATGACATGAATATCATGACACGCGTGTCATGGAGGTCATGAAACAGTCGCCTACGTCATCGTGCTCTCGCGGTCGTTTCGGTAGCTTGGTAGGTGCCAAAATTGGCATAGTATGAGAGGAGTGTCTGGCGAACATAAGTGATAGGTCATGACATTTTATCACTTAGGTCATGTCATGACTCGCATGTCATCACATAAATGTCATGACATGCGGGTCATGTAGGTCATGACAATTACTCCGCGAAAAAGATTAACACTCAAAAACCACTGAAATGGGTTCGGACGTGGGTACTAAGTCAAGGAAACACTACAGGATGTTGGGAAAAGTCATAGTCATGATCATGACTAACAAAAAATGACAATGACTTAGCGAAAAAACATTAACACTCAAAAACCACTGAAATGTGTTCGGAGGTCGGTACTATGAGAAGGAAACACTAAAGTACGCCGGTAGAAGAAATAGTCATGAGCATGACTCAGCAAAAAGGACAATGACTCAGCGAAAAAGTATTAACACTGAAAAGCTACTGAAATGGGTTCTGACGTTGGTATTAAGTGAAGGAAACACTAAAAGATGATGGTAAAAGTCATAGTCATGGCCATGGCTCTGGAAAATGACAATGACTCAGCAAAAAAATAATAACACTCAAAAACAACTGAAATGGGTTCGGACGTGGCTACTGAGGAAAGGAAACACTAAGGGATCTTGGTAGAAGTCATAGTCAAGAGCATGACTTAGCAAAAATGACAATGACTCAGCGAAAAAAAGTTTAATACTCAAAAGCCACTGAAATGTTTTGGACGTGGGTACTAGGTACAGGGAACACCAAACGATTGTGGTAGAAGTCAAAGTCAGGACCATGACTAAGTACAAATGAGAATGACTCACCGAAAAAAAAGATTACCACTCGAGAACCACGTGCGGATTCCCAGCGACATCAGATCTCAACTACACATCGCGCCCATTCCCCGCAATATGCACCCCGCACACAACGTCGGCAGACGTCGGGCCAGGGGTAGAGCTCTACTCGAACATGTCCGTAACAACCACATTGAGGCAAGCTTCGTGGATGCCGCGGCATATGTCCAACAAGAGGCGTTCGCCGTCTCCATCGTCGAATCTAATTCCAGGATCACATGCTGCGCTACAGTACGCACTTCGAAGCCATTAGTAGCCGAACAGGTTGCAATCGCGCTGGCTGTGCTCGATGGTCGCAGAGAGGTAATATATAGCGATTCTAAGGCGGCCATTAAGGCCTACCAAACCGGGATGGTCTCCCCTCAGGCCCTTCGCATTCTCCAAAGCTTGAAAAGTATCTCTCTGCATTGTCTCATTTGGTTTCTCGCTCACTTGGGGTCGACTGAGGGCCTTCCCTCTAACCCTAACGAGAGCGCGCACGAGGCCGCGCGAGGACTCACTGACCGCGCCGCCTCCGCAGTCTCCCTACCCCGCGGGGAACCATTGATGACGTATAATGAGATCACCAAGCATTATTATCTGTCAAGACGGTTATTTCCCCTCCCTCACCCTGCCGTATGCAGGGCGCGAGCGGTGACCCTTCGACATTTACAAGCTCGTGCGTATCCTAACCTTGCGGTTCTTCACGCTATAATCCTGAAAGGCATCCCAGTGCGGACTGCCCTGCCTGTGGACTAACGGCAACATTGAACCATGTGTTGTGGGAGTGTGAAGCCATCGGCTCCGCCTTCAGCGAGGATAGGTGGGCTGCACTTTTGGGCAGCCCCGAACTCAACGACCAAACCCTGGCCGTCCAGAGTGCCCGCGATCGGGCCGTCAAGCTCGGCTTGCCGGTCCCTACGTGGGACTAGCTGGGTGGCGTGGGGTGTCCCCTGCGTCTTCTCTGGACCTCAATAAAGTTATTTCACTCACTCACTAGAGAACCAGTGTAATGGGTTCGGATGTGGTACTGAGTGAAGGAAAAGGCTAAAGGTTGATGGTCGAAGTCATAGTCATGAGCATGACTAAGGATTTCGGCTTAAGGTCTCTTACGAGTAGCTAAAGCGGTTCCTGAGCACTCATGACATGAATGTTATGAGATGCGTGTCATGTAGGTCATGAAAGAGCCGCCTACACCTTGGTGCTCTCAAGGTCGTTTCGTTAACATGGTGGGCTACCCGCACACTGCTTCGCATGACATCGATTCTCACAGGGCGTGGGATCTGCCGCCTTTTTTAGATATAGAAACAACCGTTTATTTACTATAATAGTTATAATATTTTAAAGGTTAAAGAATGCTTTATTTTTCTACATAATCGCCATTTCGGTCGATGCATTTTTGTAGACGCTGTGGCAGTTTTGCAATGCCCATGTCATACCAGCTCGCCGCCATGTCCTTCATGGACGTCATCTTTCACGTCGTCGTCGGACCAGAACCGCCGCCCGGACAAATGTTCCTTCAACTTAGGGAACAGCTGGTAGTCACTCGGTGCGAAGTTCATACGCTTCGGGCAAATGGCGATAAATTTCAACATGTTTATAGACGTTTGTATTCACAAATCGAATCACTGCGCGAATTTTGTATACGAAGTTCGCGCTGTTATACTTGGCGGTAGCCTTTAACGGGAGCTCCATTTCGAATGTATGCAAACCCAAGACTGAGCATCGGAGCGAAATGTCCACATGCTTATTTGGGAGAGAAGGAAGCGCAACTCACAGCAGTGTGGCCAACAGCCGCATTAACAGTTTCTCTACGTCGCCCCAAAATAGGAGACTTTACTTTTGGGATTGCGCTCGTATATTTATAAGAAAGGAAAGTAGGAAAGTTATTGCACTCTTGTTACAAGTTTACGTTGATTGCGCTGAGTAGGCGATTTGTAATATTTGATACCTATTTTCAGAATGGTCGCATTTACAAACATTGGCTACTTTATTCCACTACCGAATCGTTTAATATTCGATTCGTTCTTCTAAGATATTGATTATTCGCGCACTCTGGTTAGAATCAGATGACTGCGCTGTCTCGGGTGCTTTGGGCGCGTAGCTCACGGGTGACATTGCAAGCTCTCAGTTATCAATTTTACCTGTCCGTAACTCTTATCTCTTACAAACGGGCTCGCGTAAGCTCAACACGAGTCGAGTTATCTTTGAGATACCGTCAAAGTGGGTGCAGGCCGTCTATTTTGCCTTAAGGAAAGCAGCATGACCGTTGCTGGAATCTAACCTGTCTTCGAGCATAGCAGACCAACTTCGCACGCAATCTTCGCTATTGCCAAACTCGCTCTTTTATGGGTCTGGCGCGTGCGTCGTGTTCAAGTTTCTCCCATTATTTCCTCGTGACAGTCGTCTTTAAGACGCGTTGTCAGACTGCACTGCCTTCGGGATTGGCTCATGATCTTTTCTCAGACGGATACTTAATTTTGGGCGAGGTTAACCTATAATACCATCAAAATTTGAAAACTCATTCACTGTCGCTGCTTAGAACCTAACATAACCTCAAACTGTCAGTTATGTGTTCTTTGTGCTAGTTAAGCAGATGTAGGTGCACTGTTATCTTCAGTTGCTGAAGCGATTTCCTGTTGGCGTCCACGCTTCGTTTATCGGAAGAGACGTGACTATTTATATGTAATTAAGATTTGGCAACACACCAAAGCAGCGGACTCTTTTCATCTGGTGTTTGAGTTTGGTACTTAATGTTTGTGCATTTTTATGCTTTGTATTTTCACATTATGTGTTTGCACATGCCATCTATCTATACGTCTATCAGCTGTTCTTTATAACGATTGACATGCATTTTGTTCGCGCAATTTCTTCGTTTTTCATCTACGTTCGGTTGATAGGCACACGTATATTAACAGTACTGGCACCATCATTGTATTCTGATGAAGGCCGGAAGACGGGCACAACGTCAATAATTTGCTTCATACACGTGTCTACTTCACTGTGAATATGTCCGCGCACCCTGCACGACATTTACAAGTATATATATATATATATATATATATATATATATATATATATATATATATACCGGCTGTTCAAAATTAAGCTTTCCGGAATTTTTCAAAATCGCCTGCGGCAGGTAGCATAATTCTTAAAGTTCAGCTGGGTTAATTCGAAGAGGTGGACATTAGTAGCACAAGAAATCGAACCACAAATTCACCTTATCAACTAAAATTGAGTAATGAACCTCTGAGTTAATAACTTTACGACACATCTTGCAATTACGAATTGTCGCCGGTGAGTTTGCAAGACGCATCCACTTGAAAAGAATTTCGAGGATGACACCGGTTTCGAGATATTATTTCCCAAAGTGTGGGACGAAATACTTGAGCATTCCACTTGCTTTTGTGCTTCAATGTATAAAACCACATTTTGGCGAAAAAGTAAGCGGAACAACACTGCATTTTTACGGCGAGTTTGATGGCGCATATCTTCAAACTGGTGTCATTCTGCAAATTCATTCCAAATGGATACGCCTGACAAGCTTACCGGCTACAATTCCTAAATTGCAATGTGGACGTGTCGTAAAGTAATTTGCTCAGGAGTTAATTAGAGAATTTTGGTTAATTGGTTCAATATGTGTTTCGATTTCACCAATGTTCGCCTCTTCGAATAACCCAGCTCAACGATAGGAATTACACTCTCTGCCACAGGCGATGTAAAAAAGTTCCGTAAACCTTAACTTTGAACACCCGGTATATTCGCCGGGAAGAAGGCAACCGCAACTCCGCCTATGTGAAAGCACAAAAATGTGTCCGGCGATTACGATACGCCCTAATGCCAATTTTGAGTGCCGCTCGATACCTGTTTTAATTTCGCGATATGTTTTTCGCAAAGAATTTGAGGCCGAAATCACCGTTCCGGGGGAGGGGCAGTATGAGAGCACTTTCATGATTTGCGGCATCGGAGGCAGCTGTGGAAGAAGACAACGATGAACGCGCGAGCAGTGGAACGAGCGCGTTCGCTAGGTTACGCAGAGGGACACCGACGCTCCAACCAGAAACGGGAACGTAAGAACTGCGCTCTGAAAATTGGTATCCGTACAGTGAGTGAAAGGTTCACTCACACTTTAACATAGACAACTCTATGAAAACAGTTCTTCAAATTGGGCTATGAATACATGCGTATATTAGACGCTCAAGCACATACGTGGTAGCTTGTTTCAGAGTTCTGTGGCAGACGGGAAAAAATGTTGTGAAAGTATCGCAGCTCGGTAAAAAGGTCGTACACATTTTGCATGGTTGGTTCTAGTCGTGTGTTAGTAAGGTGCCTTGAGGTAGTCATTTTTTTACAGCTACGTAGTCGCGATAAACGAGATATAAGAATTTTCTACGTGCGATTCGTCGGTGCTTTTCCAGGGTCTGAATGGCGGCACGGTCCCGCAGTGCAGTCACAATGTTAGCCCTGGAGTACTTGGAATGAACGAAGCGAAGGGCCTTGTTTTGGATTGCCTCTAAATATTTGGTCGGATAAAAGTGATGGGGATACCGGAGAATGTGATTGTATTCCAGGAGTGGATGCACGAGTGTTCTGTAAAGTGTCAATATAACGGCTGGTGGTGCCTTTCCTACTTTTCTACGAAGAAAGTCCAACTGTCTAAACGCGTTTTGGCACGTGTCTTTAATGTATGCGTGCCATTTTAACGTATTTTGTATTATAACTCCTAACTATTTATATGATTCCGTTCGTGCCACAGCTGATCCCATGATGTCATAAAGGAAGTCTAGTGACTTTTTTTTGCATGTTGTTGCCATGCAAGCAGTATTGCTCCCGTTTACATCCTTATTATGTCCCGTTTATGTACTATGTGTTTCTATAATTAAGGATCAACAAAAATCGATGGAACTAAAAATGTTTGGCCTAACGTTATGAGACAGGAAGAGAGCAGTGTGTATCAGAGAGAAAACGCGGATAGCCGACATTCTAATTGACATTAAGAGAAAGAAATGGAGCTGGGCAGGCCGTGTAATGCGTAAGGTAGATGACTAAGAGAAGGGAAGCGCAGGCGAGGACGGCAGCAAACTAGACGAGCTGATGGATAGGAAATATACAGGCTCAAGTTGGAATCAGCTAGCGCAAGATAGGGGTAATTGGACATCGAGGGGAGAGGCCTTCGTCCTGCAGTGGACATAAATATAGGCTGATGATGATGATGGTGACCTTTCTATCTATCTATCTACGCCGACTCAGTGACCTAATTTGTCTGCTAGCTTGAGGCAATGGATATGTTCTCGTTGTCGTGATTGCTCCGTGGTCGATCCATCGTCGCGGTGGATCAGTTAGCTAAGGCGTTGCGCTGCTGAGCACGAGATCGCGGGATCGAATCCCGGCTGCGGCGGCCGCATATCGATGAAGGCGAAATGCGAAAACGCCCGTGCGCTTGCGTTGTAGTGCACGTCAAAGAACCCCAGATGGTCAAAATTACTCTGGAGCCCTCCTCTACGGCATGCCTCATGATCATAACTGGTTTTGGCAGGTAAACCCAGAAAGAAGAAGAGAAAAAAATCCATCGTTGTCATTCCAGCTTCGTCATGCGACTCCCCTCACACCATCATTTCCCGCCCTCGTTTTCATAAGGTGGCCTTCATCACGCTATCATCGTACCAATGTCATTATTGAAGAAACGTCATTCCGTTATCATCATGTCATCGTTTTTATACAGCCACCGTCGTTCTATCGACGCCGTTCCTTTCTTCGTGATTCTACTGTAAACATGCTGTCGTAATTCAATCCTCAATATTCCATGGTTGTCATGTCATCATTTTTTGTCTTCCTCATACATTTGGCGTTATGCAGTTGTTAACACACTGTTGTCGTAACGCCAACGTGGCTGTTCCATTGACGTCATAATATCTCCACCATCTGTTCTCGTAATACCATGGTTGTCAGGAAGATCTTCAAATAAGGCAATTCGTTTTGCGGAATCATTGAACGGATAAACGTTAACGATGCGCCATGGTACGCTACGCAACAAAGTATCACAACATATCCACCGCCCTTCAGAGTCTACATTATTATTGAAGGTGGTATACGGAAGGGTCTTCCTCAAAAACAAAAAGCAACCTGCCGATAACCCAACTGCATGAGACACACAAACATTGTACTCGTACAAAAATGGCTCTAATGCCCTTGCAGTGTCTTCATCACTTTTGATCTTTGTCTGCTGAAGGGCGACAGAGTCGAGTCGTTTGCTAGATAACAGTCGGCGTAGCTGCAACTGCTTCTGTCGGGACCGAAGCCCTCGTACATTAAGTGTTGCGAAAGATAGTTGCTGCGAGAGCGCCATGTTGCTTACAACCTTTCTTGTCAAAGCAACGTGAGACCAGGCACGGAGGACGAAGGAGATTCCTCTCCTCCACCAACACCAGGCCTTCTAGATCTCGACCGTCGGTGCCTCTACTTATGTTTGGGTGAACGTCGGTGACGCAGTTGTCTAGAAGCGTTTGGCGTGCTGTTCTCTTCACTCGACACGGAGGTTGTCGAGGCACGGCGCTTCAGAAAAGTGTTGTTGGAGAGTATGCTCTCCATAGGGGTAGGACACTGGTTTCGTAGCTGAGCAGTGGCGGTTTCTGCAACTGGAATATCTTCTTTTCCGAGTTCGCTGCTAACTGCCTCAACGGTCTCTGACTCTTCACTCTCCTTTGTTGCCTCTTCCACAGGCTCAGACTGTGCCGCTGGGACCTCAGTCGATGCACTCTCGCTAGCTTCTGCGCTGACCGGTGACGAAACTTCGCTGGTGTCAGCTGGGAGATCTCCCGTTCCATCTAGGACATCTGTGACATCCATGATGTGTTCTTGCAGTGCGTCATCTGAAGCTCTTGTGCGATGTCACAGCTTGTCAGCCTACGTTACTACACAGTCTGCAGTCGTGTGCCCAAAGTGTCGGCAATCGTCGCACCTAGGCGTGCGACAGTGACGGCGAATGTGACCAACTTTTTGGCAGCGAAGGCACAGTGGAGGTCTTCCAGGGATGAGTAGAAGATTTTGTATTCCGCAGACTGTCCGTAAGTGTGCGATATCGGCGACACTGACACCATCAGCAAGTGACAGAACAACATCTCGATTGAGAGTTCGCATTTCTTCCATATCTGATATTTTCCAGCTTTCAACGGATATTGACAGCACTTTTCCGAATGTCTGTAGTGCCTCGCGCATGTAAGCGTCCTCTAAATGTTGAGGAAGCCATAGCATCTTAATCTTTACTTCCGCTGGCTCTGGATCAATCACAACACATCTCTTAAACTTAACCAGAAATTCACCGCAGGTGACTAATCTGGCCTTCGCAGATGGCGATTTACATGTCACCATCCAGACGTGGGACATCTGGAATTGTCCGATTGAGATAATTTCTCTCAAGTCTATAATCTTCCGGAAAGTAGCTCTGAAGTCTTGAGCACGATATGGGCGTCCGGCTAGGTCAGCATGTAGAAAAACGGAGTCGTTGACGAGCTTACCATTTGGGAGACGAGGCACAACGATACGATAGCCATTACTTCTGGCTTGAGCCTGGACAGCACCTCGGCCAAAGGCTGATTGATCCTTTTTCGCGGAGGACATCAAAGCGCGACCGTTTGGAACACCGTATTCTTCCTCACACCACGCCGATTCGTGATTACTGATTCATAATTTGCCATGTCAACACGCAGACACAGTTGCAGTTTTGCACAGACGTCTCGCACAGACATGGTAGATGCGCTATCTCCCCGCAACAAAAACTTACGCCTCTATCAGAACGAAAAAGCTTTCCGTATGGCATAGTAACTCTGGCAGTGCTAAAACACTTATTTGCTTTTGCGATTGTATATTAACTCCGAAAAAAGCCTTAAATGAACTGCCGACCGGGGACACTGTACGGACCGTTATTGCCGATTTTGGCAGCCGTTTCTTGTTCTTCGCGCAAGGGTAAGGCAACATTTCCATAGCTCGACAACGCATTTCAATCAACACGTATGTGTAGTCACATATCTCCGTGAGAGAACCAGTCGGTTAAAGCCCAAACCGCATGAGAGCGATTTTGTGCGCCACAGCGACGAGCGACGGCTTCGAGCGACGAAACGGCCGTCGCGCGGACATATCGCTCGGTCTTTTCGCTCGGTCGCTCGGTTCTGGAAATCTAGAATTCGTCGCTCGTCAGCCGGAAGTGCTATGGGCGACTAGCCAATAGCCCGGAACAGGATGTACTTCCATTGGTCAAGTACTACCGATTGTCCCACGGAACGAGGAAACGACTAAATTTTGATACGTGCAGGGATAAGAACCTAGACAAGACCTTAGAAATATTTACGTTGCTCTTCCCAGTAAACACATCAACTTAAATTAATAAAGCACGCGTCACGCCAGTTTCGGCGAGTATTTGCTGCCCTCATACCGGCAACAGCGGGGAGACGTCGCTCAAAGTCGTCGCGCACGGCGACTTGTAGGCGATGAGCGAACGCGATAGCCATCTCCATCGCGTCGCTTGTCGCTGTCGCGCGCAAAATCGCTTGCATGCGGTTTATACTTAATGCGGCTGGCAGCCTTCGGCGACAGAACATATAGGTATGTTTATAACGCGTTATATCGGCGTTCATTGCTTGTTGTGCTGACACTGTAGCCACGAAAGAATGGTCTGTTAAAAACAAACACAGGTAACGACAGCGAACAAACGGAAACACTGCAGACGGCGCCCGGACAGCGCCCGAACGGCAGCAGACGACAGGCGCGAGTCCGTGCCGTGACGTCACGCGAGCGGCTCTCGCAGCGCCCCTGTAGGTCGTTCTCGGGGCTAATAGGAACATCGATGCGACAGCTCAACTACAGAATGATTTATGCTCGTTAGACTTGCTGATTCCTTAGCCCAGACGGGCCGATAGAGTGTAGACGGACTCAGCGGGTACGGTAGGGCTATTCTTCGGCTGGCGCTACAAAACGATTTATGCGTTCCCATTTACTCAGTTTGAATGTAGCTTCGTAGGATTAGCTGCCAAATAAATGTTGGCTTTATTTTACCAACTGAACCTCTGTCGTGGCGTATCTCCCTTAGCCTTACGCCATCACAAAGTGGAACAGTAAGACCCGTTTGTAGTGTCCATGGAACCAGTTCAGCATTTGGCATCCTCCGCATCCCACTCTTCACAATCTTCAAGAATGTCCTCGCTACACTGACTCATTTCATCATTTTTTTCTAAAGTTATAATTGCCCGAAGCAGTGCTGCGGCAATATATTTGTAGTTCTTTCAAACACAGTGCGTGGTCTTTAGTTTAAACTCGCACAATTTTGTTGGAATAATACAATATACGGGCAAGTTTGCACTCGTTCGCGCAAAGCTTAGGTACAGCGAAACTTATTGGCTGCTACTGCTAGGTATTAACTCGGTTGCTGCTAGGTCTTAACTTGGTTTAACTTAACTACGCACGTAGGAAGGTATTCTCGAGCGATCATTTTCGGAGGTACTTTCCCTTTCGCGACATTTCGCGTGAGTAGCGCTGGGCGCGTCGGTGCCTACGAGCGACAGCGCTCCTGGCATGCCACAAACGCAGGCAGGCTAATCAAGTTTGGTACAGTGCCAAGAACTCTGCCGCTTGTCGACGCCGAACACGTTGGCAAAATTTCGCGTGACTAGCGCTCAACGCGTCGGCGCCTACGAGCGACAGCGTTCCTGGCATGCCACAAACGCAGGCAGGCTAACCAAGGTTGGCACAGTGCCAAGAACACTGCTGCTTGCCGACACCGAACGCGTTGGAGGCTAGGCGCTCGATATTAATCGGCCAGCTTCGCTGTGTCTTGAGCTTTGCGTGGCCTAGTGCAAGCTTTCGCCTTTTTGTATGAAGATATGTAGAACGGTAGGCATTACATTAGCAAGAGCTTCGTGCCCCCCCCCCCCACCGCCCCGTTCCAAAGGGCACACCCCTAACATCCATCCATGCATCCGCGGTTTATGAGGTGGTGCGTGGAATCTCGAAGGGAGTAATTTTCCAGCGCTACCGTTCGAAAATGATATTCTGCACTGAAAAGTCGGATATCTTGTCGGGGTTGGAATTTAACCAAAGATATACGTGCCGGTTGCCTTTGGGAGCCCACGGTAAAACCTCAAATGAGGCAGTGCAGGGCGACATGCGTTGGGCATCATTTATTGCGATAGCAATTATATGGACACTCAAAAGCAGATTTCTGCCGTCGCCGTCGCCGTCGCCGTGAGGTTCCGTATGACGTCATTTGGAGAAGAAATCGTCGCCGCGCACCGAACGCTGTATGTGCGAGTGAAAGGGCGCGAGGGGCGCGTCTTTCACGGGGAGTGAACGCACGGCGGAGGACAAACGCGCGTTCTGCGCCGTGCTAGCTTAAGGGCTGCAGAAGTAGGCGTCTCTGTTCTCCTTCACAATCACCATGTATGTAGAGCAAACGCGCGTTCTTCCGACGAGCGAGAGGCCGTGGGGGAGGGGGAGGGAAGGGAGGCGACGTTTAGCTGCGGCACGCAGTGCCTATTTATATCAGAGGCTCCGGCAACAGTGGCTCCGCACGCATCAGAGGCTCCGCACGCATTTTGAGCGAACGCGGGCAAAACGCCGATGGCGTCGACAACAGTTCTGCGTGTTGCCGATGCTGCTGCATGTCCAAGTTTATACAGCTGATAAAGCTAATATCATTACTCCATATAGCTCTCTACAAGTTTGCTATCGCAATTGATGTTTCGCCTTTCAGGTGAAACTGCGACAACTTTTTTAAGTAGGAGAAGCGCCTAGGGAAATTAGTTGGAAGAAAGACTCGGGAACATAGGTTAAAATAAATGGTCGGCCAAAGTGCACTTATCTGTACCCGAAAAGCATAGACACAGAACGGAAGAGGTCAAGAAAGTGTAAATAGAAAAGCAAGAGCCATAAGAAGGAAAGTGAGAGAAATAGAGACAGCGAATTGGATGCATAAAATGGAAACAAGAAGGACCATGGATAATTACAAAAATGGGAAGGCATTACAAGGAGTAATCTGTAGGATAACACAAAGGCCGCTGCCATGCTATTTCAGGCTTGACAAAATCCGGAAAATGTGCTCAACGTCATACTTTCAAAATATCGGCGATGAAGACATGGGATTGACATTCCGGAACCAACTTTAGTACAAATGCGAATATAAGTCTTTTCGAACCTTTATAATATCCACTCGTCCATGTTGTAAATCCGGGAAGCTTCCTGAAACGCACCTGCAACTTTCAAAATGCGTGGCAGAAGTCGTGTAAGCTGAACGCTGTTAGAAGCCGTCGTCAAGACGGCTGCTAAAACAGTGGTCATCTGTTTAACACATATAGAAATCAGACTTGATGGAAACATATGCGATGCTTTGTTCGTACGATTAGTCGAAAAAAACTGTTCACAGTAAGTGAAAGTCTTCAAGTGATCAGAGCTGGTCGAACTGGAGGCGGCTCTGATATGATCCACGTTGATGGTGCGACAGTAGACTGTAGACTAATCTTACAGCCTTCGGGCACATGTACGACGTTTTACATCCCCTTGCAATACATACGAACGTCAAGGCGAACTCAAACCAAGGACAAGATGGTGACACAGTTTCGATGGCCTGCTGCGAGATGTAAAATCATCTAGAGCGCTGGCCAGTGAACTCTAATAGGGGAAGTCTAATGACTTTTTTGTGTTGCGTGTTATTTACATGCATGCAGCATTGCTTCAGTTTGCATCCTTCTTTATATTCATTTGACACCCGCCGTGGTTGCTCAGTGGCTATGGTGTTGGGCTGCTGAGCACGAGGTCGCGGGATCGAATCCCGGCCACGGCGGCCGCATTTCGGTGGGGGCGAAATGCGAAAACACCTGTGTACTTAGATTTAGGTGCACGTTAAAGAACCCCAGGTGGTCTAAATTTCCGGAGTCCCCCACTACGGCGTGCCTCATAATCAGAACTGGTTTTGGCACGTAAAACCCCATAATTTAATTTTTTATTGCGATAGCAATTATATGGACACTCAAAAGCAGATTTCTGCCGTCGGCGTCGCCGTCGCCGTGAGGTTCCGTATGACGTCATTTGGAGAAGAAATCGTCGCCGCGCGCCGAACGCTGTATGTGCGAGTGAAAAGGCGCGAGGGGCGCGTCTTTCACGGGGAGTGAACGCACGGCGGTGAACAAACGCGCGTTCTGCGCCGTGCTCGCTTAAGGGCTGCAGAAGTAGGCGTCTCTGTTCTCCTTCACAATCACCATGTATGTAGAGCAAACGCGCCTTCTTCCGACGAGCGAGAGTCCATGGGGGAGGGGGTGGGAAGGGAGGCGACGTTTAGCTGCGGCACGCAGTGCCTATTTATATCAGAGGCTCCGGCAACAGTCACCAACGCCGCACGCATTTTGAGCGAACGCGGGCAAAACGTCGATGCCGTCGACAACAGTTCTGCGTGTTGCCGATGCTGCTGCATCTCCAAGTTTATACAGCTGATAAAGCTAATATCATTACTCCGTATAGCTCTCTACAAGTTTGCTATCGCAATTGATGCTTCGCCTTTCAGGTGAAACTGCGACAATTTTTATATTCATTTGACGTTGTATATGCTTCAATCTATGTATCTATCTATCTATCTATCTTTCTATCTATCTATCTATCTATCTATCTATCTATCTATGTAGACTCTATCATATAGGTATGTTCTCGCGGTCGTGATTGCGTCGTCGTCGATCCATCGTTGTCATTCCAGCTTCGTCATGCGACTTCCGTCATGCTGTCATCCTCCCGCCCTCGTCGTCATAAGGTCGTCTTCATCACGCTATCATCGTGCTATTGTCATTTTTGAAGAAACGTCATCCCGTTGTCCTTACGCTGCCATCGTCGTTCCGTCGACGTTATTCCTTCATGATTCCATAGTAAACCTGCTGTCGTAATTCTATACTAATTATGCCGCCGTTGTCATTCTATCATTGCTAGTGCGTCGTCATCATACATTTGCCGTTATGCAGATGTTAACGCACTGTTGTTCTGACGCCATCGTGGCTGTTCAATTGACGAGATATTGCCTTCATCATCAGTTATCGTAATACCACGGTTGTCAGGAAGATCTTCGTCAAACAAATGGTAGTCGTATACAGTCGTCGCATGAGGACTGCATAAGATATGTGGTTGTCTTTGTCCTTATTAGTCTTTTTGCAGGTATCCTTTTTCGTTTTTACAGCGAAGCTGCTAAGGGCTCAGTCTTCGATTGTCGCATCCGGATGCAGAAAAAAAGCTCTCATTGGCCGTATGCTGTATGTGCGAGTGAAAGCGGGCGTGAGACGCGCGTTTTCATAGGGAGCGAACGCATGGCGGAGAGGAAACGCCACTTCTCCGTCGTGCGAAAGGCCAAAGGGGGACGGGAGGGGAGGCGACGTTTAGCTGCGGCAACAAATGCATATCTTGCGACCGGGTGCAAGGGGAACTGGCGACTCAATTACCCACGCGAAAGGAGGACAGCAGGAAGGCAGCACGGGAGGGAGGGGTTGGGGCTTCTGCTCTGCGAGCAACTTGTACTTTGCGCGGCGCCGGGCGGTCGCGCGCACCGTATCTTGAAAGTGATCGGCAAGACGGCTCCTA
Source organism: Dermacentor silvarum (assembly GCF_013339745.2). NCBI lineage: Eukaryota > Metazoa > Arthropoda > Arachnida > Ixodida > Ixodidae > Dermacentor > Dermacentor silvarum. The sequence goes on along the minus strand of NC_051158.1, from coordinate 44,603,020 downwards.
GCTTTGTATGCGCTGTGCTTTTGCCGCTCAGTTTCCGTTGAAGCGATAGACCGCATGAACCTTCGCTTGCTGCTGCTGGCGCGCTTGCTCAAGCCAGCCTTTTTACAGCGGTTGTGTGCGGTTAGACAAACAACGCGCAGAACTGTTGTCGACGGCGGCGGCGTTTGCCCGCGTTCGCACTTAACGCGCTCGGTGTTGGTGACGTGTTTATGAAGAACGCGTCAACCTTTGCAGTACACCCTATGGCGGTGTACCATAGTGACCGTAAGGCCATGGTCCCTGTGGTGACTAAATAAATGAAAACCACCGGATCATGTATATTTCTCATTCTTTAATAGTTCAAATAACCAATTACACCATCACATCTTAATAGTCATAATTGGAAATACATAATTTCCAGCATAGTACAGCTTCGCTGGTCTTCCATCTCCATCCAAGTGGCTGACAGTTTTTTTTTTCTTACTTTTTTCTTACTTTTTTTGCCCGCCATGGGGATATGAAATGCAACTATTTGGTGTGGCTGTAAGTGAAGGCAATCAGAGCAGCCTGCAGGTGAAGGTGAAGAGTTGCTTCATCCTTCCCTTAGGGCGGCGCTGTTCACGCTTGACGTGCTGCACAGAAGTTGCAACAATCTTTAAAACAACACCGTTGAACACAACCACACAATGACACTTCTACCGGATCCGGACATACGAGTGTGCCAGGCGTTGAATGAAAGCACCATTGTTTTTATCTTTAAGAGGAAGCTTTAGCTCGGGTGTTCCTATATAAATTTATTACATGTAAAACGAGAATTTGTTTTTCTCGGCAACCACTGCACCTAATCTGACGAGGTTTCTTGGCTTTAAAACGAAAAACTTTAAAGCTAATGACTGTTTTTTCCGAATTTTTGATTCAGGTCGTTATTTTTTATTAAAAAATTGGCAGAAATCACGAATTCTCACAAAGCGAGACTATCATGTTTACAATTTTACCTCACCAATTAAAGCTGATGTCACAATTCTGTGAGTTGCATCTAACTGTAAATCCAAAACGACAATATTGATATGTATAGAAATGAATCTCAACAAATTAGTATATGGAAATACAGCTCTTGGACAACGTGAGAAATTCATGTAAGATCCTAAACTGACATATTGAATTTGTCCGCTTTCAATGATCTAATGGATGCCTTTGACAGAACCGCGATATTTGTTCTTCATGCAGAGCTATTAATTGGTAAACTTCATGCTTCTATTTTTTCTTGAGCTGTCGAATTTTTTATATTTATTTAGACAAAATACAGGCCCTAATTCGAAATTCCGCTTCCAACAGTCACTATAACTTAACTTTCTCCCTCAAATGCAACAAATTTCATTAAAATCGGTCCAGGGTTTATCTCAGAAAAGCGTTTCTGCGTTTCACAAGGATTTGAATAGGCCACATCAGAGTTGCATGGGCCCGAGCTAAAGCTTCCTCTTAAGAATATTGAAAAAAAGAAAGCTTCCTCTTTAGAGGAGGCTTTAACTGGGGCCCAATTCCGACACGTCCTATTCAAATACAAGAAATGAAACCTGGACGAAAGTAATTGCTGTAGAAAGTAATAGCTTTTCAGTTTGTTCTTTGTCTCTTTTTCACGAATTCTGCAGCCATCTGTTACTAGTGTACTATATTTCCATTGAAGTGTCTTCTACAACATTTCCCCTTGAATATGATACAGAATGTTTGCCTCTGCGTTTAAGAGTTTATATCTTGGGACCAGAGAAATAACAGAGCTATAGACTTGATAGGAGTGCAACTGAGATTGCAGTTAGCGTTTTTAAGAGTTCCGCAGACGCGATGCTGGCTAGATTAAGGTACGTGATTTATTAATTACTCCCTTGTTTGTTGCCGGTTACTCCCAGCGGAATCACAAGATTCCTTGACGCCACAAGTGAATCTCCACATAGGAAACAGTCTATACCGTAAAAGACTAAGTGTTATATATCTGAAGTGTTACACTTTTTTGTCGAACTTATACCTAAAATTTTATTTTGTGTACATATTGCTTTAGAAGTACTGAATACTCAGAGAGTTCGTACTCCATACTGTCGAATAATAGCGCGGATAAACAAGGGACATGGAAACAAACCCGAGTCGAGCGCAGTATTTTGTTCGCTTCTGTAGGTTTCTGTTCGCATACTCTGCTCCCTCCCGAGGAATTTAGTTTTTGTTCCCGATGAATTCCTTATCCCTGTCGGCACTCATGCACAGATTCAATGAAACTCTCGGCAGCTTGGGTCACTGAATATGTGACAGTGGGTGGGCGACAAGTGAGGGAACGGTTCTCAGCGTTCGCACGCACTTGTACATCTTGGCGGTGCCACCAGATGAAGCTGCGTGTGCTAAAGAAGCGCGACAGGAGGCTGGATGCCGCATGACTCGTTTCCCAGTGTTCGAACGCATTGGCGCGCCATGGATTTCGGAGTACACCCTGCAGTACCCGCCACAGTATACGCCTCATACATACCTCGTTTCGGTGGTGGCAACACGTTGTGTCGTTTTATTGATTCAACGGTAAACACATTAGTGTCGAAGTCATCGTAGAGATGGGTTCTGGAACTTTTTTTTTTGACACGGCAAGAAAACAAGCATCGGTGTTTAGGCATAACAGTGAGCAACCATTGAAATAAAAATAGCCCAGTTCTTCATAATGGCGGCTGCCACCCTTTCCTACCTTCGCCTGTCTGGCTAGGCAACCTGCATTGCTCCAGTGCGCACCAACTCTTAAAAGGGCCCTGCAACCGTTTTTAGAGGTGGGTTACCAACTGATAGCTGTTTAGGTCGCTGCTCCCTGGTTAGTGCGCGCTTGATGCTATTTTTTAACGAACCGAATTTCCTTACGATCTTTGTAGCTCGTCCGCTTTGTTTTACTATATCGTTCTTGAAGATAAAGTATACTAAAACAAAGTGGAGCAGTATCTTTCTAGAGTCTAACGTACATAAACACTCACCACTCCTCTTATCATCATCATCATCCATCTCAGTACTTTCACTCCCCTTCCCTCTTCCCCAGTACAGAGTAGCAGACTAGACCCCACAAGCTCAGGTCCACCTCTATGTCTTTTCTATCCACTAAAATCTATCTATCTATCTTTTTCGAGTGGAGAAGAAAGTTTTTCTGAACGTTCCCGCAGACTTCTGTTGTACGTAAACTATGATACTGGTAGAGGTGCCAAAACCTGGACAGGAACATAACTAAAATCGATGTAAAAAACAATCAAAACTTGGGAAACCGTTCTGGAACAATGCGTGGAGCAGTCGAAGTAAGTTCAGCTTGTTTTTATTGGTCTGAAAATGTTCGCCATGCGCTGGCCACTGAAGCATTTGTTGCTTTATTCCCTACCATTAAAATGAATTGCCCAAGGCATTTCAATTGGCGGATTCCTTAACCTGTGTGTTTTCTTCTTTAGGGTATTCTTAAATCCGATTTGCTTAAACAAGAGCTTTGCTTTTACAAGGAGTTGAACAGTTTTTTTCTGTAGGGTCAGTGAATTTTGCATACCGAACTTAAGCAATGAAGCTTCGCATTTACACCGAATCCTTCTCTTTACATGCTCCAATTTGAGCTCGGCGTAAACTCACACGTATGAATGGTCCTCGAATTCCCATACGTGTTCCCGCACTTGTCAAGCGCATATCATGTTCCGAGAGAAGCCTTTAAGAAATCAGCAAGGATCCCAACCATATGCTGCTTTTGTTTCTAGCATTCTATATACTAATCATGGGTCATTATATGCCACATTGCGGTTCTTCATAGTCAGCCCCGTGGATGGCTTTTAAAGGGCTTCAAGCCCTTGAACAGAAAAATCCGTGCAGCATGCGATATATACGGTACACAGAACGCACAAAATATGGTATGCCAAGCTGCAATAGTTGGATAGATTTACGGCAAACCTCTGACTTTTCGCAAGTTAGTACCTAGAATGAAAAATTCACCAACAATTACGATATTCCCTAATGCTAAATTTGAGCACAACCCTATACGTGTTTTTATCTCGAGATATATAGAGGCAAAGAAATTGAGAGAGACATGTACCAGAGTCGGCAATCGTCGAAAATCTGATCGGCGGGTCATGCTCGTCCGCTTTTTACATATCTCGTCGAAGGTTCCAGTGCAATCACTGCTGCCGCTTGACTTCCAGAAAGTACTTCACAGTTTGCGTCACGCATACGATCAAATTATAAAACAATCGCAAACCATGACAACTAAAACAAGCATGAACGAGACCAAACCAACCTAACGAAACAAGCGCGAGCGGGAGCCTACACGAGCAGACGATGGTACGAAACGAGCGGTCGGACTGAGACCAGGTACGAGTGCGCATCGAGCGGTCGGGCGGATCAACATGAAACCAGTTTCCCACGCTCACGTCACTGAAGGGGCCGCTCTGATTGGTCTCCGCCGTTCAAGGCTCGTGTCTTTCATCTTTCGCTGTTATGCTCGTTCGGTCGGTTACGCAGCCGACGCTCGCCACAGGAACGGGCCATTAAGAGCTGCGCTCTAAAATGAAATTACACAGTTGCGATAAGGGGAACCTATCAGCCTTTCAGTTAAGGAGCGGCCTGAAAGCGCACGCATACCCAGCAGAAGCCGCTGCGGCAGGCGCGGATTGACGCGGTTTTAGGCAACATACGATCTTGTTCGCTTGCACTAGTTCATTTCCCGAAACAAAATACGTCCACTCGCCTAAATTTAGTCACACAAATAGCGGAAAATGTTTTAAAGTGTGCTTTACATGGCGGTACAGACAGACAGACAGACAGACAGACAGACAGACAGACAGACAGACAGACAGACAGACAGACAGACAGACAGACAGACAGACAGACAGACAGACAGACAGACAGACAGACAGACAGACAGACAGACAGACAGACAGACAGACAGACAGACAGACAGACAGACAGACAGACAGACAGACAGACAGACAGACAGACAGACAGACAGACAGACAGACAGACAGACAGACAGACAGACAGACAGACAGACAGACAGACAGACAGACAGACAGACAGACAGACAGACAGACAGACAGACAGACAGACAGACAGACAGACAGACAGACAGACAGACAGACAGACAGACAGACAGACAGACAGACAGACAGACAGACAGACAGACAGACAGACAGACAGACAGACAGACAGACAGACAGACAGACAGACAGACAGACAGACAGACAGACAGACAGACAGACAGACAGACAGACAGACAGACAGACAGACAGACAGACAGACAGACAGACAGACAGACAGACAGACAGACAGACAGACAGACAGACAGACAGACAGACAGACAGACAGACAGACAGACAGACAGACAGACAGACAGACAGACAGACAGACAGACAGACAGACAGACAGACAGACAGACAGACAGACAGACAGACAGACAGACAGACAGACAGACAGACAGACAGACAGACAGACAGACAGACAGACAGACAGACAGACAGACAGACAGACAGACAGACAGACAGACAGACAGACAGACAGACAGACAGACAGACAGACAGACAGACAGACAGACAGACAGACAGACAGACAGACAGACAGACAGACAGACAGACAGACAGACAGACAGACAGACAGACAGACAGACAGACAGACAGACAGACAGACAGACAGACAGACAGACAGACAGACAGACAGACAGACAGACAGACAGACAGACAGACAGACAGACAGACAGACAGACAGACAGACAGACAGACAGACAGACAGACAGACAGACAGACAGACAGACAGACAGACAGACAGACAGACAGACAGACAGACAGACAGACAGACAGACAGACAGACAGACAGACAGACAGACAGACAGACAGACAGACAGACAGACAGACAGACAGACAGACAGACAGACAGACAGACAGACAGACAGACAGACAGACAGACAGACAGACAGACAGACAGACAGACAGACAGACAGACAGACAGACAGACAGACAGACAGACAGACAGACAGACAGACAGACAGACAGACAGACAGACAGACAGACAGACAGACAGACAGACAGACAGACAGACAGACAGACAGACAGACAGACAGACAGACAGACAGACAGACAGACAGACAGACAGACAGACAGACAGACAGACAGACAGACAGACAGACAGACAGACAGACAGACAGACAGACAGACAGACAGACAGACCACATCCGGACGGACGGACGTGAACGTTCTGACGAGCCCTGCCCTATAGGGCAGAGCTGCGGGCCACTCGCACATGTCTAGGCGAAACGAAAAAGCGTCTGTTAGTCACCAAGGAGGTTTAAAAAAATTGCATTTTTTAAACCTCCTTGGTGACCTCCTTTAAAAAAAATTTCATTTTTTTAAACCTCCTTGTTGGTCACCTGTTGACAGAAAGTTATCATCATCAGCATTGGCGCCAGCGTCATCATATTCTTCCGCAGCTGGCTAGTTAGCGCCCCTCGGGTTTCGCTCGTGGTCGTGCTCAGGCGCGCGCTCGGGCCACTGCTCCCAAGGAGTTAAAAAAAAATGCAATTTTTTTAAACCTTCCTTACTGCTCCCGCATTTGTCGTCGCCATCTTCTTCTACAGCTGGCGGCGTTGCCGTTCATCATTCCAGCGTAAAATTTCACTTCTCTTCTGTCGTCCTAATGTGCAGCCCTGGTAATATCATTGCGGCGACAGAAGAGAAGGGAAGGGAGCGCACCAGCTGCCACCATACATACAAATCATGTGTACTCCGAGGCATGAGTCGTTACGCGCCAATCAGAAGATACACGCCTACGAACGAGCGCATATACACTGGGAGCCACGAGATGGCCGCGCCAAACAGTTCCATAAAGAGCCCGTACCATTAAGCTACAACCACATCCTACAACACTATATATATATATATATATATATATATATATATATATATATATATATATATATATATATATATATATATATATATATCGCTTTTCATGAAGAACACTACCGCCGCCTCAAAATGCTCTGACGAGAGAGGAAGCCGTAATATGGCGAAAACTCCGAACAAACACATATTCACATTTGAGTCTCTACCACACCATACACCCTGCGCTGTATTCCTATAAATGTCCGCACTGGGATGAATGCACAACCCTTTACCACATGGTATGGGCTTGCGCAAACGCATCACAACTGACACCCATAACACACCCTACCACACGGCAATGGGAGGCAGCGCTGTCCAGCTCCGACTCGACGGACCAGCTCAACCTGGTCAACCGAGCGTGAAGGAAAGCTGTACTCCTGTACTCAGGGGACCACCCACTGCAGAGCGGAGGAGCTACCAACGCTCGCGTGCTCTTTCGCATAAAGTTTATTCTCTCTCTCTCTCTTTGTCGTCGTAATGGATAGGATGCGTTCACTGGGGTATGAGCCCTGCTTAAGGGGGTATGAGCCATTAATTGTCTTACGTAACGGAAACATTCAATTTTGAAACAATTTAATTTCAAAGAATTCCAAGTGGCACTGGCGGGCGAATGCTGCTAACCATGCCACCGAGCAAACTCGAAACATCGAACGCAATTGCGACAACGGCTGACTTTGGGCATAGCGTCAGTGACGTCATTCTCCCCGTAGCAGCCGAACATGTGTGTAACTTCATAACTGAGAAATACTTTATTGAGCCCTCGTGATTAACCCAGTGATAAACACTTGGGCCGCACGTTTCAGCTTCGCTGGTTAACCATCTGTACGAAGTGCTTGGGCGGTGATATTTTATTGTGTTCAACGTGAGGTCAAAAGTGGAAACCAGGTAAATTATTTTGATGGATTCACATTGAGCCCCTAGAATGACAACATCCGCTATTTTGGTGGATGCGGTGGTACATGCAGTTGTAGTTGAAGTAAATTTTCGTAATACTTTTTGTTTTCATAGTATAACCATTGGTAGTAAGTGGTTGCTTTATTTTTTTTACTCTTATCAATACAGAAAACACATCTATTTTATGTCCATTTGCGTCTTTTGCAAATCAGCTCTGCTGGGAAATAAAACGTCATCCACCCAGATTGTAGGAATAAGCTACGATCTCCTGCAGCTTCTTGCTATAACTTGAGCGGGTTACAAGCTTTCACTTTTATTTGCTTTTTGGTATCAAAGGAAGAGCAGGTCGTATTAATCATTCACTTTGTTCATCTCGTCGCAAGCGACACACATTTTGCTCGTATTTTCCCTGAATCAAACAGATGATACGATTTCCGCCGCTCGCCGATGGGTCCTGGCGATGACACATCTGCTGCAATTTCTTCAATTCTTCGGCTTTTCTTGAGTCATTTTTGGCAACACTGAACAAAATCGTAGCAGTGTAATTGCATGTCTGGAAATGAGCGCAAAAAAGGTCAGACATTTTCTTTTCTATATGAGTACAAAATGGCAAAGGCCTTAAACGAGAATGATGGCATCAATGTGAGAAAGCAAGCAAAGTACACTTGTGCAATTAGGCCAAACGCGAGTAGCATTTCAAACGAAATTATTAAAGCATTTCTGGTGCTTCAATAACTGCAACATTCGATCACTTATTTCTTTGTAGTTACATTAAAAACATCACGGTATATGAAATTGTCACGACATAGCGACCATTAACTACTATAATGGCGCAACGCAAGCCATGAAGGAAGGAAGGAAGCAAGAGAAAGGCAGAAGGCAGGGAGGTTAACCAGGATAACGTCCGGTTGGCTACCCTACACCGGGGGATTGGGAAAAGGGAATACAAAGATGACAGGGAGAGAGAGGAGGGAAGGAAAGAAGGGAAATGCGCGGTTAGTTCACTGACGCGTGTGTTAGTGCACTAATAGTCACAGACGTTGACACAAGCCCGTCGTCCTCAAAAAGCACAAAAGTGCCTTCACCGCTTTATGGGCCGACGAGCGATGGGGGCGGTGTTCCAGGAGCATGAAAGTAAGTGTTTATCGGGTGAATCTGCCCCTATCTAAACTAATAACGTTCATAACAATGATAGCGACCAGTACACTCACTGTCCGACAAAATCTAATATGCGTATCAGACGCGTTGGCTATGTATTTATTCATGACTCATTGAATTTTCCGCCGTAATCGCTGGTGCTGCCTGAGTTCTAGCATGTACAGAACAATCCTCGTTGTGCACTTTACCTGATTACGGAAGACTTGGTGACAACATAGGCAACATATTGAATCAGTGACAACATTCGACAAACTTCCGATACACAAAATCGCGTTTTGCGCTGGGCGATAACTTTGAACATTTGTTACCTTTTGAAAGACAGTCATCGGGAATTAAAAATAAGAACACGTGGCAATATCGACAACACGCTCGAATTACCGTCTTTCTGCTAAACAGCAAAATACTAACATAACACGCGACTAAATAATTCAGTCTATATTTATCCGTATTATGGATAACCGGTGGACCATTAGAGTTATGGAATGAATACCAAGAGAAGGGAAGCGCAGTCGAGGACGGTAGAAAACTAGGTGGGGTGATGAAGTTAGGAAATGTGCCGGCGCAAGTTGGAATCAGCTAGCGCAAGGCAGGGGTAATTGGAGATCACAAGGAGAAGCCTTCGTCCTGCAGGGGACATAAATATAGGCTGATGATGATGATGATGATGATGATATATCCTTTTATGTATCCATGCAGGTAACCAAAGCTTGGCTTCAATTAGTGAATGAGTATCACATTATAACTCAGGCATAATCTGCTGAACTATGTGCCTTGTAGCAGCGCGCTGCATCGGCAACGTGCGAACATTACTGAAAACATTCAATTTCTGTTGGGTCAGAAACGAAAAGCAGAAGTTAGAAAAACCTTGCAGATAGCGGCGAATTAGCACTTGACTGCAAATGCTAACACAATTCATAACAAAGCATGGCCTGACCACACACATTTAAATATCGTGAAATTATTCTTTTACACCTGTCGATGACGCTAACCAGAAATAAAAGATAGTAAATGTGCTGAAGTTACCTTTTTCACGTATCTCATATTTTCCTCATTTAGGACGTGCTCGGCCCACCGCACCCATACTTCTTGCCATCCTCCTACGGTTAAATTTAGCTCCACGTCAACGGTTCTTCGTGCCTTCGGATTTCTAATCATGGGCACAGTTACATTATACAGAAGCACGACGGGACTGCACCATTCTTCTGGGACATGCCAACGGAACATTTCGGTACAGTTGTCTGAGTGGACTTGCGTCTCTTCCACCTTGACAACTGGTCAAAGGATTACAAACTACCGACATTACTCTTCCTGTGATAGCGGCCCTATAGCAGTGAGAAAGAAAAAGAAATGTTATAGCTCACACATGCTTTCATGTTATCGCAAGAACATAATGTCTTCAATTTCTTTACAAAAGTGTTAAGTACCGTAGCCAGTACTTCCAAGCTATTTAAATGCACACGAAAAGCAGCTACTGCCTTCATTCTTGATATTGTAAGTTTTTTCACCACAACTAATGAGATAGAAGAATAAGTAATTCAAGGTGACCGCAAGGAGAAAAATAAATCATTGAAGATTAATTTATTGCCAATGCATTTACCGTTAACTACTACCTCAGATATAGAAAAATATGTTTTCAAAATACATTTTCAATTAAAATACTATGGGACACCTAATATATTTGCTAGTCATGTTCAGCTGAAGAAGACAATGGAGCAGCGCCCAAACACTGCGTACACCGAGCTTGTTTCAAGACACATTACTAAGGAATCGCGTCGATGTCATTCGGTCACAGCCCCTCATTTATGCTTTTATACCAATTCCCTATGTTGTATTGCTAGGCGCACCCTGACTAAATTCATCATAGACGCAACAAAATTAAAAAATGTGGTGTAATTTCCAAAGTGCAGCACCAACGATCTGCTTGCATACTGCCATTGCTAACGAGCACATTTATTAGCCTAATATATTCTGTCCTCTATGAAGCGTGGAAGCATTGCTATTTCAAGGCAACATTTCCATTAACTGACTGCAAAACTGGTGTTCTGTTAAGCAGGTTTGGAATTAAAGGCCGACACCATTTTGCAGAACTACTCATCGGCGTGAAAAATATTTTCGAGCATAGCGCTACGTCACTGTTTACAATTGATGAAATGCGGCTACATGGCTTTAGTGTAGTTGCCCTCAATTCGGATAGAGAGCAAGCGCTCGCTAAACTTGACAAACCAGCAATATAAGTACGGTAGTTGGCCGCAGGCATGCCATATAAATCCAAAGCTAACCTACTATGAATGAAACCCGAAATCTGACTTAGCCTGATAGCATGGAGCAGCACTCATGCAGAAAAACTCTCTAGCAAGCAATGTATAGGCGTTTTGCTTTCCCCTGAATATATTGCTTATCATGAAATATCAGTGCAGAATAATAATAAAATGATATTAAAGGGGCTGGACACCAATGAAATGGTGATGTTACGTTGTAAAGGTTGTGGACAACAGAGTTCAGAAGACAGTCATATTTTATAAATGCATCAATACATTTTATATGCTTCAGGTTTCTTTTTAAACTTCCTAATTAACGTACCACTCACCTCAGCACTAGAACGAGTGGGTTAGCTACATTTTCAACGTGTTCAGAACAAACAAGTTCACCCACCGAAACCCTACCACTGATGGTGCGATCGCCTTACGCTATGCGGAAAGCTAAACTATTCGATTATATTATCGTGACGCTTCCCAAAGTCGGCAATCATGCGGTCCACCAGAAGATTAAGTCTAGTAGATTTGTGGCTGCTGATGAATATCTTAGAGTTAACAGCTGAACAATAATCTTAGCAAAAAGCAGTTGGTAGTTCTCGTGATGGCGAAAGTGGCTGAACACGTCTAGTGGCTGAACACTGACGTAGAAGAAGGCTTCTGGACGTATAGCAGACACAACAGCGAAGTATCCAGATATGCACATATGCCGAAACAAATTAAAAAATTCACCGACGTTTACGATACTCCCCAATGCGAATTTTGAGCGCCGCTGTTTCAATGTTTTGAATTCGCGATATATCGTGGCAAAAAAAGAAAGGTAGACACTTTGTCGAGACTTAAGTGGTGAAACGGCGGTGGCCTGACACCATTGCCTGTTAAAGTGTCTGTTAAAGCAGTTTGTGCCGCCTGGAACTGTTGCAGCGCCGTTTGTGGAGACGCGTCTTCCATGGTGGTGCTATGCCAGCTATGCGTGCTACAGGCGTCAGGGCATGAGTGGAGCAGACGACAAAACGGATAGGAAGCAGGCGCCGTTGCTATAGCCACTGTAGCAACGACGATGAAATGAGAGACCCGCACGGCGCTGAACCACCCTGACACCCGCACTTGACAACAGGGACGTCACACGCGCGAGCCAATCAGGAGGTGCACACCTGTGCCTAGCGACAGTGACGTCACGACACAGAGGAGACCAATCAGGTAGCCGGAAAGCTGTGACAGTTTATGCTAACTGCAGATGACCTTGACAATGAGCCATTAAAGGCTTCCGCCTTAGTAATTAAATTCTGAAATACAGGGTCCTGTCAGCGGCATCACTGAGCCTCTGCTCCAGCAGCTCGTTTAGCAGCAGCGGCAGACAAAGCATTTACACCGGTTGCTTCGTTCATTGTTCAGAAAGAAAACGTGAACACGGGAACGCGTGGCTCGCCCGGAGCGCATTCTGTATCGGCGGCAGCTCAGGAAAAGTCACGGATGTGCAGTGGGTTAGAATCCCACGCCAGCACTTTGTTTCCTTATAGGGTATTGACGAACGTGATCGCTGTATATGCCTGGTCGTCACCTTAGAGCACGTCTCGTGCGGTACTCCACTTTCCACCTCAACTTTTCGCCATGATCTACTCTACCGCTTTCCTTGCGCTCTCTTCACTCTCGCCGTCTTTTATCCCCTGCTGCGCTCCGTGTTCGCTATTTCATCCTTCGCGGTGCTCATACACTCGGTTACGCCGTGAGACGCTTAGGGACGCAGACGCTCTACGCAGGAACGGGTGCCTAAGAGCTGACCTCTAAAGGCTCTCAAATAGGCTAGGTAAGCAGTGTAAAGATAGATAGACAGGTTTTATTGGTAGGAAAGACAGAGAGGTCGACCTGAGCTAGTGTGCTACTCTGTACTGGGGAAGAGGGAAGGGGAGTGAAAGTACTGGGATGGATGATGATGATAAGAGGAGTGGTGAGTGCTTATGAAAATTAGACGGTGGTCCTGCTAGAACAGCTCGTATAGCTTCGTGTCCTGCAGAAATTTAAACAGCGCTTTAGTTACCAGCATTCAACCTGCAGTGTCGATCAGGCCATGTGCCGAGGATAGCGTCATCTGACAGTGGTTTTCTGCTAACGCTGGCTAGGGAACCTTCCAACGTCCTTCGCTCCTTCATATATGTTGCGCAATCACACAATATTTGTTCCAGCGTTTCAGACGTCTGGCAGTGTTGACAATTAGAGCTGTTCGACTGGACGATGAGGTGTGCATAGCGACGGGTGAAAGCAACGCCCAGCTGAATTCTGCGCAGCAATGACGCTTTGCTCCGCGTAACCTTCAGGGGCAAACAGAATTTGCCGTCTGGGTCGATCATGTGTAGATGTCGGTGGATGTGGTCAGCATGAGCTGTGTATGCCTTCGTAAGGTCCTGAATGAGTGCCTTAATCACTGAGTTGGTGTCTGGTCGCGAGTATGCAATTCGTACTTCGTCAGAGGAAGAGAATGCCGATCTTGCCTCACTGTCAGCGAGTTCATTGCCATTCACCCCACAATAACAAGGCACCCATTGAAAAGTGACCACGTGGACACCTAGCTCGGCAGTGTGATGAAGTTCAGCGATTTCTCGCATGAGCAGGTAATATGGTATACTTTATTTAAGGAGCATTTTAGCGCCTGTACGTCCATTTATGAGGTGGCTGCGTCCTCATAAAACGGACAGCCTCCCGTATTGCCGCAAGTTCCACAGCCGTAGATGTCGATTTGTGGTCCAATTGAAATTGCTGCATATTTCCAAGTTGTGGCATAAGAAGTGCTGCCATTGTGGCAGGTGGTGTGACCGAACCATCGGTATATACTTGTACAGTCGCACTATACAATGTAAATACATATTTGGGACAGGGTCAGCTGCTTCAAGCCAATGGTATAAACGTGGAATTTCTTCGTAATTCCAGGTATTTGATGCCTCACTAGTGGTCTCAGTTATGTCCAGGGAAGTGTCTCGGGAATGTTGGTGGCCTGGAGCCTTGCAGGTATAATGCTTGCGTGGCATGTTATTGCTTTAGAAAAAAGCAAAGTCAAGGTTGGTATTTGGAAGTATTGACATAGGAGGGTGTGAGTGTCTGGTCAGCAGGTGAAGATAGGTTCGCACAGGTTCACAAACCTTTACACGTCGATTGGGCAAGCCCGTGCTTCCGCTATTGTGCCCTTAGTTGACATGCAGCGTGGCAAGCCAATGCATATCCGCCGTGCTTGTGCCTGAAAGCTCTGCAGCGTGTGCATACAAGATGACCCCATGTTAGATAGCACAGGCATGCTGTACCGTATGTAACCCACAAAAAAGTGCCTGGTACACTTGCGGCAAACTTCCTTCGAGGGGCCCCATATCACTCCAGATATAACACGAAGAACGTGTATGAAGTTCGTCAGTTTAGCCCTATGCGCAGTAACATGTTTTGTCCAAGAAAGATTACAAACATTACAGTTTACCCGCCGCGGTGGCTCAGTTAGCTAAGGCGTGGTCGCACGAGATCGCGGGATTGAATCCCGGCCGCGGCGGCCGCATTTCGATGGAGGCGAAATGCAAAAACGCCCGTGTGCTTGCGTTGTAGTGCACGTTAAAGACCCCCAGGTGTTCAAACTTAATCCGGAGCCCTCCACTACGGCGTGCCTCATAATCAGTACTGGTTTTGGCACGTAAAACCCCAGAAAGATGAAAGATTACCGTCTATTAGCACACCGATAAATCTGTGGTGGGGGACTAAAGGGAGAGCCGTTCCGTCGACAACGATTGGATATTGTCACGTTGATGCGTGCCTGAATGCCAGTAAAATATTATGCGGACCGTACGCACAGTGAAAATCCGTGTTATGCAAAGCATGTTGCAGGTAGCCGATTATCTAGCAAAGTTTGCAGAACCGGTGAAGCATTATCAGATGGACTAACGCATTTGTCTATACGGCGAGCAGCCGTGAGTGAGTGATGCGAGCGTGTGTGCGACGATAGTAGCGAGACAATGGCGACGACAATAGTATGACTGACAGTGGCCATGGCGTGAGTATGTTTTTCTTTGAATAAACGTTACTACATGTCTTCGGTTGTGACCTGGACCGATCCGGAAGCCTGTCACACAGGGGCACGTGTTGAGCTAGCTGCTACAAATAAAGCACCATGTGAGTTCTGGTTGATCCTGAAAGTGGTGCAGTCGAACACGATGTCTCAAATAAATCATTAGCAGCCCGTCAAAAGAAGGGTAGAAAACTGGCGCTGATTTCGCTTTAATAAGCATTTTCTAAATGTGAAACAACGCACGTCAAAGAAAGTGGTAAACTCACATCTATATAGTCGCCTATTCATGTATTTGAACACGTTGCATGAATAAACAATCGATTGAGTGAAAAAAATCACTATTATTTACGTGTTTCATGAATACGTCTCTAATGTAGTTAGTGGAAACTCGAGTGTGCGCACGTGCTTTTACATGGCCATGAAGCACGCACCAACCATGTCCAATAACAAGCTAGAATAACCCCGGAAGAAGTACTCACGTGGTTGTGACGTTATGGTTAGAGCATCGGGTTGATGTGCCAGGAGTCGGTAATGCGATTTCACCATTGGGCACGTACTTTTTTTTTACTCATAAAACCGCAGGTCAGGCGAGAATAAAAGCTAGCTCAATTTGTATCCAAATAGGCCAAGAGTACTTTGCATAACAACAGACATGAATTATTCCTTCGTCTCTTAGCTCGTTTACTGCGACCGTAGCATTCTCTACCTCCAGCCACCGTTTCGTTTGTTTGTTCGCTCGTTCCTCAAATAATTGCGCTTACGCACTAAAAGGGGAAAGCCTTAAACCACCGCTTACAACTTTGTTGGTTCGGGATAGGGTGCGTTGTCGAAGGCTACGTTGAAAATAATGTAACTGCTGGTTAATTTGCCTGTCCTGCATGGTAAGACGTCACTTTTCACAAGGCGCAGCGGTCAAGATCTCACTTTCCAGCGTTGGTTAATAGCCATAAAGACTGAGGCTGGGGATGACTCCTTCGAGTTCTTAGCTTTTTCCCCACCTGATTTCTTCAATGGAACGACGCAGTGCCACCTACAACTTTGCAACGAAGAAATAAAAAGCCCGTTTCCGCGTACATTTGCAGCAATGGTATATCTATCGGGCTTTTGGATAAAGATTCAGTTGTGTTGTTCTAAGTGTCAGAACCACAATATGATTACGAGGCACGCTTTACTGAGCGTTTCCGGATTATTTTGTCCACCTGGCCTTATCTAACATGCATTTAAGTCGAAGTACACAAGATTTCCCCACTCCCGAATAGAAACCGCCGCGGCTTCGATTGAACCAGGTGCTACGTCGAGCTCAGCAGCGCGATGCAATCGCCGCTGGCCTGCCATGGTTTGGTCGGGCTGCTGTTAATAATGTGGGCGACTATGTAAAAAAAATTATGGCTTTGTCGTTGCGAGGTTCTCGTTGACAGTGACGCCGTCGATAGTTTTGACTTTGTTTTTCACCATTCGCATGATTCTGCACGCATTCACCCTGCTGGGTATGTGCTATGTTTGATGCTCATAATCATCCTTGTTCTGTACCCTTAGATGGTGTCGCCAAGGCTGTTTTCATGAGAATTAAGGTGCAAAGGCACACAAACACACTCCAATCATGCCAAGAAATAAATATTTACGATGCATTGTCTTTGTGTAGCGTAGTATTACCGGTCGAGTCCTCCGAAAACAAACCAAAACAAAAACACGCAACCTCTTGCTTGAGTTTGTGCTTGAGTGCCAGACCTCGCACATAAAACAGGGCGCTTTTGTGCGATAGCGTTCTAGTTATGTTGTCCCGCATTAAAGTGGAATATTCCTACAGTGACATGATTGTGAATACCTATGGAGACGGTCGACTAACCTTTTGTTTTAAGCACATATTTGGCTACCGTCTAGCTTGTTCCCCATGTTCGTATATGACACTTGGCTTGCCACCACAAATTACCTTTACCACTTCTTCGATGAAAATCTTGTGCATTATGTATTATTAAACACAATAACTCGCATGTATGTGTGCTTTACTGAGACTACGAAGCGACTGTATGTTATGCAGATATTATGATGCGACTTGCTATTTGATTGCGTGAAACAAAGATACGCTGATTTGCATTACAGTTTGAGTGAGAATGTCATTCCGCATGAGCTGACTTGATGGGGCTGCAATTTTCTGCGGTGCTAGCACTGCAGCATGGTTGTTGGGAATGATTTATTTCTCTTCACGCTATAGCGATTCGCGCAAAGGTGATGAAGCTAGGAGACGATCTGACAACGGAACAGCAACATCAATCACGACAATGTCCGCCGTCAGCGTAGAGGAATGTGCGTACGGACGTACGGAATGTGAAAAGTCATTTGCGGGCACCCAACTAACGTCATAATAAGAACTTTCATTGTCCATCGCGATAATTGCAATTCATCAATTAAGTAATGCCGGCAGGCAGGCTAATATTTTTTTTTCCATGAGGGTTCTTCATTATGTGCTTTCGAGACCGCTCACTAGTCGTAAGTACGTGTCGCACAATGACTTTGAGGCGATGTTTCTTGGAACGCAAGCTTGAACGCATAGCCCAGGAGAGCCGGCCCTTTTGTAATTATGAACATCGTCAAACAATTACGGCAAGCGAGAATTACCGCAGGCTTGATGAGTTTTTTTTTCCAAGTGCAGCTTTTGATGGACTGCCAAGCCACACAGGCACACATCTTTCATGTGATAGGGCGGGAAGCTGTAACGATGCATGATGCTCTCTGCTGCAGATAGGCTGCCTCCGATTCGATTAAGAAGAGCGGTGGCAACAACGCTGCCGTCGGTGTCCTACCGCTGTGATATTTCCAACGTCAACGGCTTGCTGCTAGGCTACTTTGTCGTACCTCACGCTTTTATATTTACCTTGTGCCTATTTGTCTTTCCAATAAGTGCGATCCTTGCCAACAAAAAGCATTTCACTGCAAATACAAGATTTCGAGGCACTTTAGAGTCAAGTGGCAATGCATTCCGAATTTCCGCCCCATAAAATTGCAACATTCCGCTGACCGTAGACATTACATTGGCAGGGAGATCAAAATTTAGACTGCTTGCATATCTAGTGCTAGGTGTTGGTATATTAAACATGCGTATTGTAAGTGGGTATTTGTTGTTTATGATGATATAGATGGTACTGACCCCTTTAGATCAAATACAAGTAGAAGTGGTAGTGTGCGGAGTTCTTAGAAGAGGGGTCAGCTTCTATTGTATATATTAGAGAACGTCACAATCCACATGGCTATTTTTTTGGAGGTGAACGACCGGTTGCAAGTACGACCTAAATGTACAAGCCCATGATTCGCGACAGTAGGTTAAATAACAATGGAATGGAGAGTAGTCGATAATATTTAATACAGAAATTTCAAATTGTGTCCTTGTCGTAACACAATGCACGCGGAGGCTAGATTGAGGAGACAATTTTATTGTGTAATTTCCGGTTCAGACTACAGACCATTTTACGGAAGCGTTCAAGTGCCGCTATATTGGCCTGATAACGCTTTTGTCTGCTGTCTTTAACAACGAAGTTTACGGTATACTACAGTCGATTCGCAAGCATTAAAACACTTCTATAATTGCGTTCAGTGTTTCATGACCATGTTACGTGGCTTAACGTCTCATAAAACTAAGAAATTGTTTGTGTAACAGCTCAAGATGGCGGTGCCCATGATCGAATATAAAATAGTCGATAGTCTAATGTAACTCCTAAGCAATTTATTGAGCCCACGTGCTACAGGATGGTATTATCAATGCAAACCGCGCTCTCACCCGGTAGTTTCATAGCAGCTGGCCGATTTCGAGCTGTCGCTTCCCTCCGATGGTCTAGTACTGAACTTTCTTAGGCACAGTCCTACGACCAAAGAAACAGCAATATAAACTAAACAGTGTGGATAAATATCAAATTCAGTAATACTAGTTTACGAAAAAGTGCGAACCGCACCCGCCGTGGTTCCTTAGTGGCTATGGTGTTGGGCTGCTAAGCACGAGGTCGCGAGATCGAATCCCGGCCATGGCGGCCGCATTTCGACGGGGTCGAAATCCGAAAACACCCGTGTACTTAGATTTAGGTGCACGTAAAAGAACCCCAGGTGGTCCAAATTATTTTGGAGTCCTCCACTACGGTGTGCCTCATAATCATATCGTGGTTTTGGCCACGTAAAACACCATAATTTATTATTTATTTATTTATTAAAAATGCGACCACAGAGGCGTATTTTTCAAGGATGATTCTCCTCCGATCCTGTTTAATACTTAATCACCTATCATGGCGAGTGGCTTATGCCTAGGGCTAGAGTGTTCACTGGTTTATGCCCCGAAATTACAAAACGCCAAACAGAATAGCTAAATAAACAGCTCCAAATTATTAAATTAAATTCTGGGGTTTTACGGGCAAAAACCATGATTTTATTATGAGGCACGCTGTTGTGGGGGACTCCGGAAGTGATTCGATCATCAGGGATCCTTCGTGACCCCAATGCACGGGACAGTGGCGTTTTTGCATTTCGCCCGCACCAAAATGCTGCCACCGCGGCCGGGATTTGATCCCGCGACCTCGCGCTTAGCAACGCACCACCATATTCACGAAGCCACCGCAGCGGGTAGCTCCTGATTATTTGACAAAGAAATTATATGAGGTCCACAGAGCTACACAAAAGCTAGGGCGTCGAATTGAAATGAAATTGATGTTAGCATTTATACTCTTCAACCCAAGAATTACCCAAAGAGGTAAAAAGTTTATTTTGCTGAACCTTCCTGGCGGTAACAGTGTGGCCATAAAGTTATCACTTAAAATTTTGGTAAATAATCAGAAATCACTGCAGAAGTGGCTAGAACGCCAGAACAGCGAAGACCTCATAGGAGCCTGCCAAAAGGTTATTTTCGGTTTTATCCGCGCAGAAGTCTTCGCTTTGTTTTATTGCAATTGCACTTATAGGGACGTTCGCGAAGCAATCATGCAGTCGGCGGCACCTCCCCCATTGTCGTGCCTTCCCGCTATAGTCGGCGCATGCGGGACACGCACAAAAGGGTTAGTTGGTCTCCAGCGACGCGAAGTGAATTTACCTGCAGTGCAAAATAGACGAAGTGAAGTGTAGTACGTAGCGTACACGCAACACGCAATCGCCTCGGTGGTTTAGCCAGGGCAACATTCTGCCTTCGTCTGCTACCATGAGCTTTGTGCGCAGGAGCACTAAAAACACAGTACCATTGCCGCTGAGATGCTTTGTGTATGCACTGGTCTGAGCGAAACAGATAGTATATGGGATGATAACGTTGTAGAATATCTCACTATGTGCCACTGAAGCCGACGCTTATCCGTTAGTCACATTTTAGGCATCGTTGAGGTGCGACCCCCACAACGCCACTGGCGGTGCTCCGCATCACACCGACGTTGTGCCACGCCTTTTAGCTGATAGTGCGCTGCATCTTCTGCTCAGCAGCAGTTTCTTTGCACACGTTGTCGTGCCAACATGTCACAACCGCGTATAGCTAGCTATAACACCGCCAGAGGGGTCGGAGAGTAGCGTTAAGTTCTGCTATCGTTGTCAATGCTACGTCCTTCGCTCGAAACTGCAAATGTTTAAACCTTGGGGCATCTTGGCTCGGGCACTTAAATTTAAAAAAAAATAGCTAAGGTGAGCAGCCTTCTGTTTCTAGAAACTAATCGATTATTTCATAAAGTTTTAAGAGAGTTGAATGTTGGGATAGTTGGTATTTTGACATGAGAACCATCTTGAAATAGGGCGCAACGGGACGGCACAACAGAAAGGAAAAGACGAACACAGGCGCAACGTAGCGACAAGGTAGCATATATGTTCCTTCTTTCTGTAGTGCCGCCCGGCGGCGCGCTATTTCAAGATGGTGCTCACGTCATTTCATAAAGCTTTAGGCCGGAGGTAGACAGAACAAAGCTTGGAAAATACAGCGCATGAAACTTACCTCCTTGTAAAATTACCTGCAAAGGCAAAAACTCAAATTAGAAGATTTCGTTGTCAAGGACTTTAGGAGATGCGAGATTATGAGACAATTAGAATAAGAAATTTCAAAACATGGACTGCCACATTTTTTTACAGTGCGGGTTTTGCAGCGATTTAAGCTAATAACTATAATGGAAGCTGTAAATAAATTACTGTTATAAAAAAGCCTCTGGATGCCGACGTTACAGCGATTATTACTGAGGCGATGTATCGACACAACGTATTATAAACGCTGAAACGCGTGACGGATAAGGTATGTGTTAGGCCGGGCTGCCTTATCGCGCTTCTGTCTGCACACGATGCGCCATCTATAGTGCCACCACCGCAACGTGCCCGCTTGGCACGCGTGGCGCGGGCTGCATTAGAACCCACGTACTAAATAATCTGACAAGATTGTCGAAATATATATGAAGTGGATTCGAATCCACGCTTCACCAAAGAAGTCTAAACAATTTGCTGTCATTGAAGAACGCCGCTCACCTAGTTGCTGATACTCAATGACCAAAATTTCTGCCAAAATTATTTGCTGAAGTGGGCCACGTAGTTTCACATAAGTAGTAGTCCAATTTGGGCTCCAAGGGGCTCAGTGAACAGGAGCATATAAGCACTGGCACACACCCAGCGCTGCGAACTGGTTCTGGGTGTTCGTTGTTTGGACTCGCGTGTAACACGGAGGGTCGCTTGCCCACGCCGTCGTGCGTCTCTCTCTCGGAGAGTTGCATGTAGGTGAGGAGATGAGGCCAGGAAGTTGAAGGAAACGCCTTGGTTGATTATATATATATATATATATATATATATATATATATATATATATACGTACAGCTCACAACTGTCTCTATGGAGTTAGGTGCACACTCAATGTCGGAGCACATTTTATGTCTACACTACATGTCCGAGCAGACACTCATATACCACCCTAGATTTGCATTTTAAGCCTTTGTTCTTCCTAGGCGACTAGACGAGGGAATTTGATGACCTTGCCTCGCACAATAAGGAGGACGAACTGTTCGCAAAATCCCGCTCACCATGTCGTACCATTTCGTTGGATTCCACATGTGATGTCGCACCTTCACTCCTGCATACGACGCAATGACGCGCGACCTGGGAATTTACGTTGTCGCTACGTTGTTTCAAAGCTAATCGCATTACCACCGCCATCCATCGTGAGATACGCTTTGCCCGGAATTATTCATGTACATACTTTGTTCAATACGCTTCTATATACTCGCTTACGCATTTCGCTGATGATTCTGTGTTTCTGTAGCTTCTTCACCTTACTTTGCGAGTATTATACCTCTAATGTACACTCGAGAAGGACATGGTACGCCTGTACTACAGGCGTTTTTTCTGAATAACAGAAAAATGTAATTTTCTTCTGCTTGCTTATTTATTTGAAGCATTTTGCGCACATATATTATGTCAGAGGGCAGGACCAGCTGGCGACATCTGCAATTTCAATTTTTTCTGAAAGAAGACATATTACACGAAGAAAAAGAAAGACACATAAGTATGGCCCGTGCTGTCTCGTTCGCTTCGGTAGCCTGTGTTGCAGGGTCGAACCTATACACTTGCGTAATACTAATATATTTTGGACACCAGCAATATTCAAAGAACGACAGGTGTTTGTTTAAATTGAGTGGCAAAATATGAAATTCCGAAACACGTTTCTTACGAGAGCAAGAAGAAGGCCCAAAGCTGGCGTTCGCTGTGTTAGCCCATCCAAGGTAAACTGCAAATAAAGAGAAGACGTCATTCCTTCTTATTTTGTATAAAGAGTGTCTATTTCATAACAATACCATGGTTCACATTTAAACAAAAGTTTAATACGGTTGAAATTTTCATAAGACCAGATGTGAGCCAGTTGTAAGGTCAGAAATATTGCTAACGAAGGTGAACTGTCAATGAGAAAGAACACACCTGGACCGAGTTTAACAATTTCCACCCCGCAATGAAACATGGAAATATGCGATTTCTGGTTGGTAACAAAGTATATGTTCAACCTCGCAATTCAGTCTACCTAGATATCACGAACATACATATATTGCAAGCACATTTAACGTACTTCATCGTTCTCATTTGTATACAGCCATCATCATCCCCGTTCTTCTTCTTCGCCGAGCGTGAACCTGGGCCGTGGCTGCGGAATAAACGGGTCTGCCAGTGCTGCCTGTCCTGGTCGTCTTCAATCTTTCACTATATATATATATATATATATATATATATATATATATATATATATATATATATATATATATATATATTTATATATATATATATATATATATATCAGAAGCACGACTTCGCGGTGATCTTAGGTTTATTTACCTAACAGTTTCGGTCGGTCCACCGACCGAAGCTGTTGGCTAAATAAACCTAAGATAACCACGAAGTTGTGCTTCTGATTTTTAGTTACGCTTGGCCCATTGAGAAATCCAGTTACTATATATCTGTGTGTGTGTAATCTGTAATGTCATTCTGCAATCTTTCTACTATTATATTCGCTGCGCGCTGCGTTTCTTCCTTTCATGGAGCAAAAACATATTGAAGGGTAGTTTTTCTTTTCATTTCTCCTATGTAGCCGAGTCCACAAGCTATTTGTTCGTAAGTGTTTCCGCAATCTGCACCATGCCATTTTAAACGTATCTGTATCGCAGCGCACCCGCTATAATCAAATCCACCTGCGCACATCATTACGCTGCCCTCCTCGCAATAAGCCTAATAAATGAGTGTGCGCACCGCACGTAAGCAGTTTGTTTTCGGCAAGTGCCAACCAACGTATGATGGCGGTCACGTCAAATTGAAGCTCGTTCTTGTACGGGAGCAGTGGCGTTATGTTTCATTCTTTAATGGCAGCTGCAAAGCATACCATACCCATTTTGTCATTAACCGCGCCCATGCAACATACGCCAGACCAATTCTCTAATTATATAAAGTTGAAACTCGATTTAACGAAGTGATGACCACGCTCGAATTCATTCAATAAATCGGGAAGTTCACAAAATCGACAAAGGGATGTTTCGGTTCTCCGAAATCTAAATTTGTACGGTTGTGACACCCAAAAGCTGCCGCTGCATTGTACGAGTATTTGCCGCTAACTCACGTCTGCGCGTGTGAAAAGTGCGCAAGGGCGGCCCGCATTGCTTGTGCGATGTGCGATGCAGGCCTGGTAGACCGTCACGTGAAGCTATGACAGGTTGCCGATATGTCGAACAAGAAAGTTGCTGGGCCTTTGAAATAAAGCTAGGGCCATGGTGAGGGCGCCAAGATGTTTTAACGCGATATCTTCTGAGGGCACGCTCGAAGAAAACCCGTCTGTATCAAAATTAGAACAAAATCACCGATTTTTTTGCTCATTTTCATTCAGGGAAAACTTCGTTAAATCGGTTTGATGGCCATTAGTGTCCTTAATTCGGGTTGATGACGGCATTTAACCTCATGGGTACCTGCTGAGGAACTTAAACTTCTTCGTTAGATCGGCAGCTTCATAAAATCAGGTTTCGTTAGATCAAGTTTTAACTGCATCCAAACTGCATCCAACATCAGAATTAGCTGGCGTCTGCTCTCATCAGCAGCTCTAGCAAAAGAACCTTGTTATGAACACGGGCCCTGATGCCCTTAAAATATTGCGGATACATTCACAAAATTATGCCAGTATGGTTGTATTCTCACCATGATATGGGTGTTGCCTGCGTGCCTGCTTAATTTTCAAGCAACGTTTCAGCTCCACTCGGCGTCAGCCTCAAGGAAGCAGCTGAGCAAACCTATATGAGCAGAAAGCTCGATGTTTACCTGCTGCGCTAAAGCTCGTTCAATTGTTTCCCAGAAAGCTCGATGTTTACCTGCTGCGCTAAAGCTCGTTCAATTGTTTCGCATTTTATTCTTTGTACTGCTGGCATGCTGAAGTGATCAACCACCTTACATGACAGTACAAAAACAACAGACGACAAAAAATACATGTGCGCGCCGACCCATTCTGCAAATCTGTTTTGGCTTCTTTCCGTGTAGATGAATGGGTTATTTGTTTCTGGCGAAATAGCCACCTTGCCCATGTTCAAGGTCTCAAACATCCGCATGTGCACGGTACCCTACATCTTGCAGAATGGTCTCACAGCCTTTATATCCACAAACTGATTGGGCTCGTTCTATGAGAACGCACGAGAACGCATAAGACACGACTTCGACCAGTTGGTGTCTAGAAAAAATCATTACCTCAAGATCTCAAAACTAACTATATGGTAACAAAAAAAAAAGACTCTTTGTGCGGAATTCTCTGCAGCGAATTTGATGAGACAATGCATTAAAAACAAAAGTTACGATCCTCTAAGGCTACCAATTGATCAGTGAAAGAGCGAGAGGTTAACCAGGACTTGGTCCGGTCGGCTACCATGCAATGAGGAAGGGGAAATGGGAGGGAAACATAAAGAGAAAAAGAGAAAATCCGGTGTATAGATGTGACCGTCGTATTTGCGGAGCGGAGTGTAAGCAATGCTCTGCTAAAACTGTCTGTTGTCTCACATGCTGTAGCACGCCGACAAAACGGCTATGCGTATTACAAGAATACCGAGTGAGCAGCTGTACCGAAACGCTTAACTATGCTACCGATTTCAATGCATCGCGTCGGGGTAAACTGTCAATGTGATGCTTCCATTGCAAACCTCCCACCTTTCTCTGACCATGGGTGCGAAAGATCTCGTTCAAGTATTTATTTCACCGCCACAGAAGTACTTAATAACGAAGAGCCCACTGCTATTTCTGAATTATTTGACAAAGCCAACCACGCCTATGCCTCCTTGGCGGCATTACAGCCGCAAATAATATGACAAATGTAAGGTAAGCAAGCATTCACCTAAAGTTTAACAGCGGCTGCAATAGAAAGCTTAACATAACATAAGCACAATAGACCATTCGTAAGAAAAATTAGTATATTGAAGAGCAAGGCCGGTGAAATTATTCACGAACTGACAAAACATTCAATATTAAATAAAATCCACATGACCCACAAGAAGTAATGCAAGACCAGTACGCACAACAATTTGGCAAGAGGGCTATTTCATAAAGTTTCGGGAAGAATGCTAACCATGCGGGTAAATAAATTATGCAGGTTTTCTTTGAAACACTCGTTTCCTCGATGATCTTATTCGTGCGTAGACATGTTCAAAAGCCGTGGCAAATTTATTCTAACGGCTGCCAAGCGCCTTCTTTTCATATATGATAAACAATCTAATTCTGGAGTTGACGTGCCAGAACCCCACCTGGCATTTTCTTTACCTGTACCTATAGTGCACAGAATTAGGCGTTTTTCGATTTAGTTCCCATCACAATGCGGCCACCGTGGCCGGGATTTGATGCAACGCCCTCGGGCTTAGCAGCGCAACTCCAAATCCATTTCCTGACCATGGTGGATTATTTATTGTTTGAAGACCACTCATTGGTTTGATGGATTTCGTAGGACGTTCTTACAGACTGGCAAGCTGTAGAGAAAAAATATTTATATATTTTGGGTTGTTTTGCCACACCTCTTCACATGTGCATAAATTTACTTTTAGCACGGGAGCAGCCCGGCGATAATATATACACAGTGTGCCACGTCAGTGGTTCCAAAGTATCAAAATATGCGAATTAATTATGTGTATTGAATTTTTTTTGCCACGAGCTCTTCACATGTGCATGAATTTCCTTTTTGTACAGAAGCAGCTCCACGATAATATATACAGAGTGTCCCACGTCAATGGTGCGAAAGTGCAAAAAATTATGCAGATTCCACGCAGCTGGACAGAACCAAGGTGATGATGCTTGCCTTCGCTTGGAGCTAGTCAGACAATTCTGTTATAATTCGCCTTATTACATAATTAGTTATAGTTATTTTACCATATTTATTAAATATTATATTCAAAGCTCAAGGCTTACTGTCAACTTTGTAGACCATCCTCAAAAATTCCCGATCGAGCTTTCTGTTGCCCAATACGTGATATAGAAAACTTGTTTTTCATGCCTGAAAGAAGCTCTAGAAAGCCCTCGAAAGGTGCCGTGCAACTGTTCCCAATGCACTTTTATTGCACTAGCAATTACATGGCCACTCCAAGCGCATTTTTGCCGTCGCCATCGGCGTCGCCGTGCGGTTTCGTATAAAGTCCAACGGCGGTAAAAGCATCGCCGTGCGCCGTACGCTGCGTGTGCGAGTGAAAGCGTGCGTGGGTGAGCCGGCAACCGCAGCTTAATCTCGCGCACGCGAGAGACGAAGGCTGCCGGAAGCGCGCGGTCTTCGTTCGCGCCCGAGGCACGGGGAGGAGGTGACGTAGACGAGGGTGTGGAGGGGTTGGCCGATGGCGGGGTGCGTTCAGCTGCCGCGGCTGCTGCTCACCGAGCTGGCGCGTATGCGCGGTATCTTGAAAGCCACCTGCGATGTGCCCGAAGTGTGCGTCCGCGGGAGCTTCATCTTCACAGCGATCTGCTATGGGGACAAAGTGCATTCGCCGAGTGCCGGTATAGCGTCGTATGCGCTGTGTATTTGACGCTTACTTCGCGTTGAATCGAGAGCCCGCGCGAAGGTCCATTTGCTTCGCTGCCGCTGGCGCGCTTTCTCACTGCAGCGTTTTGATGAGCTTCCGCGGTCATCGAGCGAGATGTGTTCATGTTTACCCGTGCGCGCGTGACACCGTGCTTGTTTATTAGGTTAGTAAGCGAATATTTACAACTTTATATGGCCGATAAAACTATCCTTACATCGATAGCTGTCTACTAATTTGCTATCGCACTCAATGCTTCACCTTTGGGGGGGAAGTACGAATTTCTTTTTTTGTTTCGCGGAAATTCGTTCAACCTTCAACTATATATATATATATATATATATATATATATATATGTGTGTGTGTGTGTGTGTGTGTGTGTGTGTGTAACCGATGATTACGATACTTCCTAATGTAAAAATTGAGCGCAGCTGTACACGTGTTTTTATTTCGGGATATATTGAGGCATCGCACCGACCGCCGCGAGGAGAGGCGCTGCGGTCGCCGAGGTCTGTGGACGTGCTCTTATCGGCTCCGTCATCTTCACATGATTGCGAGCGATTTCTATACAATTTCGCCGAAGTTCTTGCACCAAGAGTTTCGTGAAGTTCCAAGGAAACCGTGGATACCCGATTTGGAGGTAGGGCACTATTTTTGACGATTCTACGAGAACTTTTATACCGCGTCCACGCTGCTACCGAACTGAGCCTCACAGGACGATTGAAAGAAACACCGTGACCGCAACCCCTTGGCACTAGCGGCGAAAAGAATCAAGAACTCATGATCAGTGATCATTGTGTTTGATGGACTTCGCGTCCCAAACTTCGTAAGATATGGACCAACACTGGTACCCTGCTCCTTATATGGCAGACAAGTGGACATATGCTACGTATGCGGCAAACTCGGACATCGTGCGAACGTTTGCCCCGAGCCAGGCTCCACCGAGTACAGGGGCGGTGGGCTTCCTAACCCCACCTCATCCCATGTGTGCGATCCGAAATGCAAGCTGTGCGGGGGCTTGCATGCGACAGCGGACAAGGTGTGTAAGAACCGCTATCTCATTCCATACGTAGTACGCGCACGACGACAACGAGCGCGGCTGGAGGAACAAGAGAAGGCACAGCTAGTCGAAGAAGAAAAGCAACACGCGGAACGAGGCCGATCTACGTCGAAGACGCCGGGACGCAGCCGCTCACGCTCTCGATCGAGGAGCCGCACACCTGCGAGGACAAGCAGGAGTCGTTCAAGGTCACAGGTGCGCTTCGGTAGAAAGAACAACGGAGGCGACGGCACGTGGGCAGACAAAGTCAGAGGTGCTACGACGACCACGCCAAAGGAAAGTGAGTCCCGCAACCCAGATAAAGAGCCGATAGCTATGTTAGAACAGGAACTAAGAGAGCTTAAAGCCGCGTATACTAAGCTAACACTCGAATTAACTGAAATACGTAAAGCGAACAGCAGTAGGCCAACGCGCACTCCCGGACCACCAACCGACATCGAAATTCCCCAGCCAGTTGAGATTTCGAGACAGGGAGAACAACGCGAAGAATGCCCGCCTCCTAAGAAGCGAGCTGTAACGCAACCGCGAATGGCCGTGCGATCAGACGTTAAGGACGCCATGGACGCCATGAGCGAGAACATGAGGCTAATGCACGAGAGCATGGTGCGAATGAACGAGAAAATGGACATATTTAGCACGCGAGTTCAGAAAAATGGAAATGTATCTAAACAACACTGTAGTACCGTCCATGGAGAGGATGAGTTTACAACACGTTGGTGCGCAAGGCCCACCACATGACGGTTTCACTGCAAGTGAAGGGGGCTACAACAGCCAACATGACAATGACAAATAAGACACGAACTCTCCGCATCTGCAAATGGAACTGCAGGGGGATCGCCTCAAAAAAGGCGGTCCTCCTGCAGATGGTCAAATCAGAAACCGAGAAGCCACATGTCATCTTGCTACAAGAAACGCACATAACTGAACTGGCCCTTACGGGATATAAAGCCGAAGCCCACAGAAACGAGCAAGGCAGAGGCGTCGCTATTCTGATTGGAAAGAAGATCCCGTACATTCGGCACGAAATCCGCAACACAGCCTGCTATCTAGAACACCTCACGATCGAGATCATACCAAACGACCACGTACGGAACAAGCAAAGATTTTTCTCACTAATCTGTAAAGCAGCCCTAAGAACACGAGGCAAGGGTTCAGAAGCTTACTGGGCAAGACCGCGCGCATCGCCAAAGATAGTCCGCTGATTGTAGGTGGGGATTTTAACGCCCCACATCAGGCATAGGGCTACGCGTATCCCTCTAGCAAGGGAGATCGTCTTCACACGACAGCCTCCGATCTCGACTTCACGCTGATCACAAACCCGGAAACCCCAACTAGATGTGGCACTTCCACATGTCGAGACACCACACCGGGCCTCACTTTCGTCCGGGGCGTAGAGAAATGTGCCTGGCACAACTCGGGCATAGACCTTGGCAGTGACCACTATATTCTCCGAATTGATGCAGAGCTCCCGGGAAAGAAGCAAAGGGAGTACAAACTAATCGATTGGGACAAATTTCGTGCAATACGGACGCAGACATCCAACTCAACAGGAGCAAACACGAAGCACATGATAACTAGTTGGACCGAACAGCTCAAAGCAGACATCGTAGCCTCGGAACGAACGATTACGACGGACGTTAAGGTAGAGAGAATGGACAGTCGGCTAGCGAATCTACTCGAAGCAAAACAATCCATACTAGCGAGGTGGAAGGGTCAACGTTTCAAAAGAAGACTACGAAGGAAACTCGCCGAACTCAACAAGACCATTGAAGAATACTGCGTGGTTCTCTCCCGACAACAATGGGACGAAGTCTGTAACTCCCTCAACGGGCAAATACGCAGAGGGAGTGGGTGAAGGCTCATAAAACACCTCCTCGACGAAAACGGAACAAAGTCCAAAACTATGCAACGGATTAGGCTAAGCAAATGAGTACACCACGCGAAGCAAAGCTGTACTGCCGAAGCCCTTATAGAAGACCTTGCCAAACGGTACTTGCCACTTAAATCGGGGCAGTCTCGTAGCTTACAAAGGAAGAACTACGACGGCGTCCGTTTCGCAATTCACAACGTTTCGAAAGTACGTTTCGCAATTCACAACCTCAACAGCAACTCTGCAGCAGGGCCCGATGGTATCACAAATCGGGCTCTCCGAAATTTAGACGACACTTCGGTCACGTTCTTAACGATCAACGAAGCCTGGAAAACCGGCCATCTACCTGCAGAGTGGAAGCATGCCAACACGGTCCTCTTCCCAAAACCGGGCCCGCTGCTGGGGCTACCAAACCTGAGGCCGATCTCACTAACGTCCTGCCTTGGAAAACTAGCCGAACACGTCATCCTGAACCGACTATCGGAATACGTAGAGGAAAAGGAGTACTTCCCCTACAATATGATCGGCTATAGGCCGGGTCTCTCAACGCAAGACGCTATGCTAAGAATCAAGAAAAGTCTGCTGGATCGCCCCACACAAGACACCAAGGCGCTGCTAGGACTTGACGTGCAGCAAGCTTTTGACAACATCCAACATCAAGCCATTCTCAAAGCCATATCTGAACACAATCTCAGAACACGTTTCTACCGCTACGTCAAGGCGTTTCTGGAGGATCGAACGGCCACTCTCCGGATAGGCGAGCACGTCTCGGAGATCTTTGAACTGGGCGATAAGCGAACACCGCAAGGCTCGGTACTTTCGCCATTCTTATTTAACTTGGCAATGACAAAGCTCTCTCGCGCACTGGGTGAAATTGCCGACGTGGAGCACACCATATACGCAGCCGATGTCACCATCTGGAGCACTGGTGGCAGTGATGCGTAATTAGAATCTCGCATGCAAGAAGCCATCTCGGTTACTGAAGCCCATCTCACCCCAATGGGATTTCGCTGCTCTTTCAGAAAATCCGAGCTACTCATCTACCATCCCCCAAGACCTGGGCGCCCGTCCAACGTCTGGCGCAGACACCACACTCCATGCATCGAGTTACACGACAGGGACGGAAATCGCATACATACGGTTGACAAAATACGAATCCTAGGACTAATCATCCAAAGTAACGGCTCCAACTGGGTGATGCTGGACAGCATCAAGATCAAGATTGCGAACGCGATCCGAATGTTTCGGCGCATCATGAATAGGCACAGGGGACTGAGCGAGGACAACGCCATTAGAATGGTCCACGCTTTTGTACTCTTTCACATCACATACGTGGCTGCGATGCTCAACTGGAAAAAAGAACACCAGAAAAGGCTCGAAGTACACATACGACGAGCTTTCAAGACAGCGTTGGGGCTCCCCGATAATGCCTCCACTGATCTACTCTTACAGCTAGGAGTGCACAATACCCTTGCCAAAATCATCGAGGCTCAGCACACGGCACAGATCGCACGCCTGTCAAGCACTAAAGCGGGCAGAGAGATTCTCGTCAAGCTGAGCCTGAACACCATAGCGGAAAGGGACAACGTCTTGCAGTTACCTAAAGTCATGCGAGAAGCAATTAAAGTGCTCCCCTTTCCAAGAAACGTACACCCGATCCACAATCAAGGAAGACTCGCCCGCACCAGAGCCCTCGCGGCAGACGCGACAAGGTTTCCCGACCAGACAGCTTTCGTTGATGCTGCGTACATACCGGGAAAGCACGCCTACTCGGTAGCAGTAATCGACGGACACGGGCGAATGCGCAACTAACTCACGCTTTACACTAAGAAGCCAGAGGTAGCTGAACAAGCAGCGATAGCACTAGCTCTCACAGACTCGAGCTTCACAACTGTATACAGCGACTCTAGAGCAGCCATTCCAGCTTTCGCCAGGGGCGGGATAGACAAGACGACGCTACGAATCTTAGGCGGAAGTAACATCACCGATCACTCCATTGTATTGTTCCCGGCACACATGGGCAGCTTAGGGGGCGGCCTGCGGAATCTCAACGAGATCGCACATGAGGCGGCGCGAGGACTCATCGTCCGCGTCCCTCCGGTTTCCCTCGCTACCCCACATATCGAGAACAGGGATCAATATTTCACTTACAACGAGCTCACTAAGCACTTTTATTTAAGCAGACGAGAGTTCCCCCTCCCAGATAAGAAATTAACGCGCAGCCAGTCAGTCACGCTACGCTTGCTCCAAACGAACTCATACCCCAACCCCTGGCGCATGAAGCACATCGACCCACACTACGACGGACAACATGTGTGTGAACATTGCAGTAAACGTGTTGATTTGAATCATATGCTGTGGGGTTGTGCATCGAGTGACGCTTACGCTAAAAACAAGGAACAGTGGGACATAGTGCTAAAAAGTGCTTCACTACACGACCAACTTCGGGCTGTCCAGAAGGCCGCGAGGCGGCGGAGAGCTTCGGGCTCTCTGTGCCGACATGGGAGGTGCCCTCTACACCTGGCGCCTAGCCGAGTGTCCTTCAGCACCCCTTATTTGGGAAATAAAGTTTTACCACCACCACCACCGACCGCCGCACCGACCTGCAGAGCCTCTACGCTCACAGCTATATAAAGATGGCCCCACAGTTGCCGCTTCCCGGCAGCTGCAGCTTATGCAATCGTAATCTTTACCGGGCAACGCTTGCGGCGGACGCTATGTACGAAGGCGAGCTCTCTGGTTCTTTTTAGGGGCAAAGCTCCTTAGGGTGTGGGTCTGTCTCTCCACTGCAGTATGTAGTAGTAGTCGTCGTCGTCGTCGTAGTGGTAGTCGTCGTCTTCGTAGTAGTCGTAGCCACGTCTACTTTTATGAGAAAAAAAAATCCGAAAGTTGTGTCCGTAGCGGATTCGATCCAGGGACCCCTCGCTTCCGAACGCGCGGCGCTAACCACTACTCCACGAAGCGCACATGGACACGCGCACCAAGATGGCAATAAATACCCAACATTTACGAAAGACTGCGCGTTTCTAACGCGTTTGTGCTAGCGCGTTACGGCCCGTGTAAGAAGCTGGTGTAGGACGCTGTGGCCTCTCCGCCTTACCCCCGTATTCATAAACGTTGATGGCGTCGGCAAACGCGGTGCACGTTCCGGCATGTGTAAACTGCTGCGTAAGACGCTGTGGCCTCTCCCCCTTACTAGAGAGTACTGCACGTTTCTAACGTGTTTGTGCTAGCGTCCCCTTAAGCGTGAGATGGTGCAATTATAATGAAGGGCGCTGTTATAAAATAGGAATGACGTCACATATGGCGCGTGTCATTGGTGGAAGTCAATCGTTCGATTTAGTGCGGCGATACTGGGCGAATTACACGGAAGATTCACGGTTTACCGATGATTCCCTCCGGAGCTTCGCCCACTCATCATCATTCACCCCGTGGATATGCGGTGTTTTATTGCGATAGCAATTATATGGACACTCCAAAGCAGATTTATGCCGTCGCCGTAGCCGTCGCCGTCGCCGTGAGGTTCCGTATGACGTCAATGGAGATGAAATCGTCGCCGCGCACCGAACGCTGTATGTGCGCGTGAAAGGGCGCGAGGGACGCGCGCATTCACGGGGAGTGAACCCACGGCGGAGAACAAACGCGCGTTCTGCGCCTTGCTCCCTTAAGGGCTGCAGAAGTAGGCATCTCTTTCCTCCTTTACAATCACCCTATATGTAGAGCAAACGCGCCTTCTTCCGATCGCGAAAGGCCGTGCGGGGGGGGGGGGGGGGGGGGGGGAGCGAAGGGAGGCGACGTTTAGCTGCGGCACCAAGTGCCTATTTATATCAGAGGCTCTGGCAACAGTCACCAACGCCGCACGCATTTTGAGCGAACGCGGGCAAAACGCCGACGGCGTCGACAACAGTTCTGCGCGTTGCTGGTGCTGCTGCATGTCCAAATTTATACAGCTGATAAAACTACTATCCTTACTCCGTATAGCTCTCTACAAATTTGCTATCGCAAGTGATGCTTCGCCTTTCAGGTGAAACTGCGTTTTTTTCTTTCCCCACACGGCCAGTGCCGCTGCTGCCGCGGATTTGCTGAGGTTAACGCCATCTGGTGGTGCTTCAAGGCGACTTCCTCCACTCTCCTCCTCATGCTTCTGCTGCCTCGCCCTCGCCGTATTTCATCCCCTGCTGTGTTCCGCGTTCGCTCTTCATTTTTCGCTGTTCACGTTCGCTCAGTTAGGCCACTGAATCACGCCGATGCTGAACGCTGGAACAGGCGCCCAAGAACTACGTTCTAAAAACTTTTATGTAGCACGTATAGAGCAACAAAAAGATTTATCGGGAATATTTTATGATTGCCTACAATGTTTTATTGAGAATCTTGCTCTCACAAAATACAAGTGCATTTCACATAAAGTCAGTAGCGTAGGTAATGATTTAGAATGCAGTCAGCAGCGGAGGAAGGTGCAGCGGAATGTTGTTGCGGAAAGCGGAGGTGGAGAGTATGGCGAAAACGGGAGGGGGGAAACAGCGTTGCATGTAGGCTCTCTATTCTTTCTGAACAATAAGCGACGGAAGTGCTTCGTCGGCCGCTTCTGCTTAAGAAGCTGCGTGAGCAGAGGCCCAGCGCCGCCGCCGAGAGCACCCTGCCGTTCATATTCATATTATTTGCCTCAATATAACGTGAATTCAAAACACCTAAGCACCTGCTCTCAAATTTCGCATTAGGGGGTATCGTAATCGTCGTTGAATTTTTTTTCGTTGCGGCTTGAACCAGTAAACATACCATTGGCCTAATTTTGAGAGTGTAAAGTCTTGTGTCGCCGAAGTTGCCCTTCCAAGTTATTCAAGCGGAGATCAAGGTGATAACCACGCGCCCTCTGTGCGGAACAGCAGTGACATATTGAGTGGCGATGGTGCTTGTGGGAATCAAACTAGTATAAGTAGAAAGCAATATGAAATGAATTTTGGGTGACAGCCCGTCTAGCCAGTCTGCTTCTACATTCGCGGCCATCACTTGAATATAATTGCAGTTGCAGAGTTCCGGGGTAAGACAGAACTGTGCCTTTGTTATCGCGGGTCTGCGATGAGCGTTTATTAATGTTTTGAGAATATTTCTTTACACTATCCCATCATTCGGCGAAATAAGTGGCGTAGTTTTATTTGTAGGTTGTGGATTTTAGCCTGGTCGCAGGACTAATATCCTATACAGCATGCCGGCTGAAGCAAGCCCAGATACAGGATGCAGCATGCCGTAAATCGAAATTCATGAAGACAGAAAAGATGTGAAAACCCGCACAAGTAAGTGAAGCTATGCGTTACATTTTCTCTCAGTATAATCTAAATGCCCACAATAGTGAGGCGGTTTACAGCGTTTCACTTAGGTTTATTAATAACGGATGTAACTTCAGTAATAACATATCATCGAAAAAAAGTTAGCTTGTTTAACAGTCGCTACCATGAGACTGGCAGTTATAGCAGTAAATTATTATGCCGTTCAAAGCAACGAAATATTCAGCGAACTGCGGCAGGAGACAAGTGGTACTCGCTAGAGCTCGCTCCCTCACAGTGCCAAGTCAGCTAGCACCAGGAACGCGGGCACATTTTCACAACAAACAAATCAGTCAAGCAACTGAATAGTCAACTTTGCCTCGCTACAGGCCACACCGTGCATGGACTACAGTAGGCGACGCAGCACTGTGTGCTAGCTACAAGTTTCTTTGCCATCTATGATTTTAGCCACAAAGCAGCTTGCTCACCGGAACACAAGCTGGAACTCCTTACCACGTGAGTCGGCGCTCCTGTCTATGAAAGCTGCGTGGTCGTAATCAAGGTAAATGAATAAACTAGTGTCATAGGCAACAATGCACTACTTGTATAATAAATCTAAGGTCACCACTAACTAAGCTCATGTAATAACCGTACGCTTTACTGAAATATTAGCAACAACATGTCCTTGTCTAGATGAATCACTTATTAGAGTGCCTAAGCAAATATTAAGCGTCTGGTCGACGCAGTTAGGGCGATTTCTGTCCCCGCCCCCTATGTGGGGCTGGTGCCTATTGTAAGGTGCTGACAATAACAAATCAAGAACAAGGAGGAGAACTATTCATGACCATTTTCTCAAAAGAACTCTGCCGCACAAGCCAATTGAGATTTTACTGCTAGTTTGCTTACCATAATACGTGCCTTGACTTCGGGTCTGAGGGCAAGTTTAAATCAAGTAGCGAGCTTTTTCGAGGTGCTGACTACTAGAATTCCGGTAAAAGCGTATACTGGAAGGCTGCATGTGGCCCGACTTCCTTAAGTTTACCCCGGAGTAGGTGAACACATTAGCAATTTCATCATGCTGGCGTGAGCTTTGTCATGACGTAAATGTCAGTGATGCCAAGTCTAAGGTGCTGAGTCAAAGTGGAGCACCAGATGAAAATAATGGGATTTTCAACCTTCATACTTTGCTAAGTGCCACCTTTTAGAGCGCGAGAAGAGCGTAAGGGGATTTCGATAACATCAAAAATTTGCGCGTGCGCATTTCAAACACTGCGTTAGCTTCAGTGCGCTGCAGCCAAGCCAATTGAACAGGTTTGTGTCCGGGGCAAATGGAAACTGGTATCACAAAACATAGTGCCCCCTCCCCCCCCCCCCCCCCCTACTATCTCTCTGGTCATGTTGAAATAAGCGCACAAGCCATTTCACCTTCACGTCTATAGCGTCATTACGCGAACTCCTCATTCCACCGTTCTAATCATTACAAATATTTAGAATTTGACGCGGAGCCACATCGGAAGTGCGTGATAGGCTTGAGCTATCTTATGCGATAATAGAGAAAATATTTTTTGCCGCCATCTATTTGTTTTGTAGTTGTTTATGATGAAACCTTAAATGTGCAGCCCATCCCAACTCGCCAAACAGTGTAAACTGCTGGATGAATGCGCAAACGCCATGCGATTATTGCGAGCAGCACTTAGATGAACAATATTGGCGAACTTGCGCTGCCGCCATGATGTTGCATTTCAACTTCAAGTGTGGTAAGAGCCTATTGGGCACCTCGTGCTTTTGCTCTCGGTGCGAGGGAAAGTGTGCCGGGTCGAACCAAGAAGACTGCTGGAGACTGGTGGCTTGGGGCACACCAGCTTCTCGCGCGCCTAGTGTTGCAGGTGGTGGTGGAAAAAACATTTAATCAGAAAAGTACACAGAGTTGCTCTACAGAAACACTTTGGTGGTCTCCCTATTCCGGAAGTCCACTGGAAATGATCGCCGCTCGGGCGCGGGCCACCAAGAAGCGTTGAGCGTCCAGGGTAGAGCAGCACAGCAAGAACTCCTCCCAAGCCTCTCTTGTGGGTAAGGGGAAGGGGGATGAAAAAAGAAGGGGCAGGTCACGCGATCTCAAGTTTCCGAGATGCCGTGATGCAAGATGGAGCCCGAAGTGCTTCCTTCCCACCGCCGGCGCTTAAACAAGTGATGAAGTCCTACCTCCTCCGTGGACTTTTGTTGTCGTCGAGCATCAGCACAACGGTTAGCATAGTAGTTCCTCCAATGCTTTTGTGGGGGGTCACGTCTAATTACTGCGTCCAAACGGCATTGTCGCGTTCCCCAGGGTTCGTCAGACGGCATTGTAGCCCCACTCTACCAAAACGTCGTTGACATCACGCCATCTCGTCTCCCGCACACATTCCATGACTTCTTATCCCCCGCCTGCAAGGCAGCAGCAGCAGCAGTGGAAAAGTCGAAGGGAGCTGCACAAAAAGTTTGATTTAAAATTAAATATAGGTAACTAAGAGAACCTTTGTCAATGCATCGAAAACATGTCCACAATAAGTGTCCTCAATCATCGCCTGACACAGCTCAAGCACAGTGCGCGCATCGGAAGCTGATCTGCCTCAGATCCTACGTACTTATATAGAGCATATCGAATGGAATGCGAGTAAGAGAAAAATTATGTCGGTGTGCCGGCAAAAAAAAGTTTCTGAGCTTATTTCGACAAGGTGACTAGTTTCATAAGTCATGCAATGTTGCCCAAGACACTAACCTATTCAGTTGACTTGATTACGACCACGGACTAAAATAGACAGGAGCTCCGACTCACCTTATAAGGCGTTTCATCCTTTTCATCCTTTTTTGATAAGGCGTTTCATCATTTTGTGTCCCGTTGACCCTGCCTATTTGTGGCTGAAACAAAAGATGGCACAGAATCGTGCTACTAGCAGCCAGGGCTGCATCGCCGGTAGCGACCCATACGTGCATGGTGTGGCGCGTAGCGAGGCGAAGTTGACTTTGAGTTTGTTGACTGATTCGCTTGCTGTAGAACTATGCGCGCATTTTGGCCGTTATTCGCCAGTCGACGTTCGCTAAATATTTCGTTGCTTCAGAATGCATAAATATGTACTTCTGTGACTGCCACTACCTTGGTAGTGGCTGTTAAGCAATCCAATTTTGTATGTCCATATGTTATTTCATTTTTGCGTTAAAGAATACAAGGATTTTCGGACCATTAGCTTGCTTTCAGTATTGCATAAAATATTTGCAAAGATGATTTCCAATACAATGAGGGCGTATGAGTAATCTTCATGAGTAATTGCATGAGTAATCTTCAGTGGGCATTCAACCTCTCTCAATGGCTTTCATAGATTATGAAAAGGCATCTGATTCAGTAGAGCTAACAGCAGACATGGAGGAATTGCGCAATCAAGGTGTACAAGTACAAGGGGTATTGCGTGAATACCTTGGAAAATGTCTGTCACGTCGCCTTTAAGACCTACAGTTGGGCTAGTTGGTTAGT
The DNA here is from genome assembly GCF_013339745.2 of Dermacentor silvarum. Lineage (NCBI taxonomy): Eukaryota > Metazoa > Arthropoda > Arachnida > Ixodida > Ixodidae > Dermacentor > Dermacentor silvarum. Next base: position 44,563,600 of record NC_051158.1, on the reverse strand, counting down.
CATCATTCATTATAGCAGCGAATTTTGAAACGATGACGTGACACCGAGTAAAGAAGCATGGCGCTCGTGTTCGTTTATTCTGTGTTGCGTTACTGTTTGCAAGTGCGCTGCCATACCCCATCTTTACAATATCTCTACAGCTACACAAATTATCCACAACAAAAGTGGGAAATTACCTAAGAGTACAGGAATCAGGCGACGACACACAATCTGACCGTTGCTATTCAATGTATGCTTAGAATAAGTATTCAAGCTATTAAGCAAGAAATACTTAGGAGTGAGGGTCAACGGCGAATATCTTGACTACCTTCGGTATGCAGGTGGCACATTCTTGTTCAGCAACACTGGGGATCAACTGAAACAAATCATTCAGGACCTTGACCAAGAAAGTGTTAGTACAGTCGAAGATTATTAGGCAGAAGTCAAAGGTACTGTTCAATAGCCTGGCATGGGAAAAAGGAATTATGGTCACCAGCCAGTCTCTGAAATCCTTGCATGATTACGTCTGTCTAGGTTAATTACTCACAGGGGACTCTGATCCTCGAAATGTAATTTACAGAAGAATTACCATGTGTCGGAGTACGTACGGCAAACATTACCAAATTCCCGATTGGGAGCATACCAATGTCGTTGAAAAGAAAAACGTACAAACATTGCATTCTACTGGTGCTAACATATGGGGGCAGAAACTCGCTGGTTAACAAAGATGTTTGAGAACAAGTGCCGTGCAAAAAATTGATGTAACGAAAAAATGTCGCAGTTTCACCCGAAAGGCGAAGCATCATTTGCGACAGCAAATAAGTAGAGAGCTACACGGAGTAAGGATAGTAGTTTTATCAGCTGTGTAAACTTAGACATGCAGCAGCACCTGCAGCGCGCCGAACTGTTTCTCGACGCCGTCCCCGTCTTGCCCGCGTTTGCACCGAACGGGCGCGGCGTTGGTGGCTGTTGCCGGTGCCTCTGGGGGTGGCTAGGAGGTTTTCGACAAGATCAGAACGGTACACTCGTCGAGCAGAGTCAGAAATCTTATCCACCTTCTCGCCTCACAACGTTTTAGAGTGTAAGTTGTTACGGGCTCATTTCAATAGCCGTTTCGGGTCACGATGATGCCGCCTCCGCCGCCCCGTAGCCGCTATCGCACGCGAAAAAAAGTACCCGCTCTCCGCTGGATGGAACCCAGGCCAGCTGCGTGGGAGGCGGATACTCTACCACTGAGTCACGCAAGCGCTTGCTATTCGAGGGAGGGAAATGCGCTAGCCATCGGCGATGCAACGCGTCGGCTTGCACGCACGACGGCGTCCCAAGCAGGCCGCGTCGTGCGTGTTGCAATGGGAGCGAATGTGACAGCCATATTTGCATTGTCGGCCGCTTGGCTGGGACGAACGGAGCTATCCATCGGCGATGGAACGCGTCGGCTTGCACGCGCGACGGCGTCCCAAGTGCGTTCCTGACGCATTCACTTAAATTACTAGGTAGTACTGTCGAAACGCTCGTCTACCTTACGGTGTGACTGTGCTGCGTGTGCCGCGCAGGCCCGGCATTTTCTTGCGATAGCAATTATATGGACACTCAAAAGCAGATTTCTGCCGTCGGCGTCGCCGTCGCCGTGAGGTTCCGTATGACGTCAATGGAGATGAAATCGTCGCCGCGCGCCGAACGCTGTATGTGCGAGTGAAAGGGCGCGAGGGGCGTTCCGCTTTCACGGGGAGTGAACGCACGGCGGAGAACAAACGCGCGTTCTGCGCCGTAGTAGTAGTGATTTTATTGAAGAAGAAAGTGACGCTTATTTCTGCTGCCCAATAGGGAGCACGGCGCAGCGTCGTTCTGCGCCGTGCTCGCTTAAGGGCTGCAGAAGTAGGCGTCTCTTTCCTCCTTTACAATCGCCATATATGTAGAGCAAACGCGCCTTCTTCCGACGCGCGAGAGGCCGTGGGGGAGGGGGAGGGAAGGGAGGCGACGTTTAGCTGCAGCACCAACTGCCTATTTATATCAGAGGCTCCGGCAACAGTCACCAACGCTGCACGCATTTTGAGCGAATGCGGGCAAAACGCCGACGGCGTCGACAACAGTTCTGCGTGTTGCCGGTGCTGCTGCATGTCCAACTTTATACAGCTGATAAAGCTAATATCATTACTGCGTATAGCTCTCTACAAATTTGCTATCGCAATTGATGCTTCGCCTTTCAGGTGAAACTGCGACAACTTTTTATTTATATAAATACGCATTTGGTGCCGCAGCTAAACGTCGCCTCCCCTCCCGTCCACCCCCATGGCATTTTGCGCGACGGAAGAAGTCGCGTTTGCTCTCTATATATATATGGTGATTGAAACGGAGGAAAGAGACGCAGCCATTCAGGGAGCACGGCGTAGAACTCGCGTTTGCTCTCCGACGTGCGGTCGCTCCCCGTGAAAGCGCACGTCTCTCGCGCCCTTTCACTAGCACATATACAGCGTCCGGATCTGGGAGACGATTTCATCGCCGTTGACGTCATACGGAACCTCACGGCGACGCCGACGGCAGAAATCCGCTTGGGAGTGTCCACATAATTGCTTCGCAACAAAGCTTTGCGACACATATTGCAATTTACGAATTGTATCAGGTGAGCTTGTAAGGCGAGTATCCACTTGGAATGAATTTCCCGAATGACACCACTTTGGGGATAAGCACCATAAAACTCGCCGTAAAAATGCAGAGTTGTTCCACTTACTTTTTCACCAAAGCGCTGTTTTATATATTGAAGGACAAAAGTACTGGAATGCCCACGCATTTCGTCCCCCACTTTGGAAAATATTACCTCGAAACTGGTGTCATCCTGAAAATATATTTCAAGTGGATACGCCTTCCAAACTCAACAGCTACAATTCGTAAATTGCAATATGTGTCGTAAAGTAAATAAATAAGAAGTTCATTAGTGAATTTTTGTTAATTAGTTGAATATATGTTTCGATTTCTCGTGCCTCATCGAATAACCCAGCTCAATCATAATCACTCTACCTGCCACCGGTGATTTCAAAAAATTGCGTCAAGCTTAATTTGGAACACCGTGCAGTATTACTGCGAAGACTGCATTGTGCAGCAGAAGGTTAACATATGTTGAAAAACACGAGGCTATCAAGGTAAATTGTGCTAATAACGGGAATACAGCTCCTGGATTGAATGATTGATAGGACTATCCCGGAACATGTTAGCTGAGAAATGCACCCTATTGTTTGAATGGGTGCAGAATTGCGTTTTTTTTTTTCAAGCGAATCATGTATACGCTAGTCTGCGCCGGCGATGTAACGCTAAACTCCCGGTCCAGCGGCAGCTCGCCGGCGCCGGTGCCACAGCTACACCGTGGCTGTAGCACATGCGCCGGCCGCAGCTGCATGGGGGGCGCTGCGGCTCAGGGGCCGATGGGGCGTGGCTACAGTGAACACGATCTGTGCGCGCTCTCCGCCGTGGCGGACGGCGAGTGTCAACACCTGAAGTATATTTCTTACACCGGGGACACGGTGCCAGCTGCGTAGGCGCGCGCTCACGCCACCTGCGCAGCCAACCAGAGCCGTTTCGTTTCCGCCTTGGAGGGAAAGGGCAGGAAAGGGTATCGCGCGCACTGTATGTAATTACAATAGTTGATAAGTATTTAAGAATTATGTAATTACCTTGGTTGTGTCCAGCTACGTGGCACTTGCATATTTTTTAAATTTTGGAGCGTGATAGTTGGGACATTCTGTATATTCTCCTGGCGTTTCCATAGAATTTGTTTTTGATACACATGTTTTATTGTTTATTATGTACTTGCACTCAAGTTCCTATCGTATGTATTTAACAACGTACTCTCTTATGCAACATTTTCTATTTAGTATTTAACAATTTACTCTCTGACACAACATTTTCTATTTCTACAGTTAGTAAACATGAATCGTTGGTCTCACTCTGACAGTCTTTGAATTTGAGGCATTTTTCTGTATGCATTTATTCCAACATGTATTTATACTACATCTTGTAAACATAATAGAAATATACAGAACTGTAATAAAGTCAATATAGCGTAGCCCATGGGCTTTAATTTGCCTGCCCGCTCAGCAAAACAATATGAAAAACATGCCACAGCTGTCCAATTGGCCCGGACTTCAACAAGCAGGTCTTCTCCACCTTCATGCATCAGGCCTTCACCCACGACACTGTTCCGAAATGGAACCCTGGAAACATGAACCTTACTCGAGAGGGAAACAGCGCATAATAAACACAAGAAGAGAAGGGAGACACACACCAGCGCTGACTGACGACTGAATTCTTTATTCAAAAAGGAACACATATATACCAAAAGAACATGTTCTTTTGGTATATAGAACATTTCTATATTTCTATATTTATATATTTATATATTTCGTATATAGAACATCTAGAACATATGGAACAAAAGAACATTCTTTTGGTATATATGTGTTCCTTTCTGAATAAAGAATTCAGTCGTCCATCAGCGCTGGTGTGTCTCTGCCTTCTTGTCGTGTTTTTTTGCGCTGTTTCCCTCTCGAGTATGTACCGACTCGCCCAAGCCTCTACGGTCTTGCAATGAACCTTACTACATTGGTGTATTCGCCTAAAGTCATACTTTCTAAATAAAATATATGCAGATCCCACGCACTGTGAGAATTAATGTAAGCGATGCTTTCTGTGCTGTTTGTCTTCATTGACGATGTTCGGCGGTGATGTTGAGGGCATCTGACAGTCATGATGTGATGTTAAATGTTACCTTGCCTGCTGCACTTCTGTTTGTCGCCGCAGTAGACAGAACAGAGAGAAGGGTGTCATTCATTCACTCATTCCTTTGAAGAGAGTCCCAATGAGCAATGCTTTCAGACGAAACATTTTCTTTATTTCTCCCGTATCATGTCACGTGAACTGCCACGAGCGCAGAGCGCTAAGCTTAACCACCCCTTTCCTGACTGCGTCAGTACGGAATCTACTTGTACCCATTCCCGGCCTCAGATCTCTCTATTCTCTCTCTAATGTTTTCCCTAAGTCCTCCCTGGACTGTCGTTGTCGTTGCGCGTGAGCACAAAGGCAAGCGTGGTAGTTCCTCCAATGCTTTTGTGGGGGGTCACGCCTAATTACTGCGTCCAGACGGCATTGTCGCGTCCCCCAGGGTTCGTCAGACGGCATTGTAGCCCCACTCGATCTACCAAAACGTCGGTGACGTCACGCCCATGTCGTCTCCCGCACCCATGCCGTGACTTCCTGCCCCCCCCCCCCTCCCCCTGCCAGGCAGCAACAGCAGCAGTAGTGGAAAAGTCGAAGGGAGATGCGCAGAATGTTTCACTTAAACTGAAAGTAGAGATAAGTGTCAGCCGTGGACGACCTTTACCAGTGCATCGAAAACATGTGAACAATAAGGGCCCTCGATAATCGCCTGATACAGCTCAAGCATAGCGCGCGCATCGGAAGCTGATCTGCGTCAGATCCTACGTACTTATATAGAGCAGAGCGAATGGAATGCGAGTAAGAGAAAAAATATGGCGGTGTTCTGGCAAAAAAAATTTGTGAGCTTATTTCGACAAGGTGGCTCTAGTTCTATAAGTCGTGCAATGTTGCCGAAGACACTAACCTATTTAGTTGACTTCATTACGACCACGGAGTAAAATAGACAGGAGCTTCGACTCAACTGATAAGGCGCTTCAGCTTTTGTCCCGATGGCCCAGCTTATTTCTGGCTGAAACAATAGATGGCACAGAATCGTGTTACAAGCAGCCAGGGCTGCATCGCCTGTAGCGACCCATACGTGCACGGTGTGGCGCATAGCGAGGCGAAGTTGACTTTGAGTTTGTTGACTGATTCGCTTGCTGTAGGACTATGCACGCATTTTTTCAGTTATTCACCAGTCGACGTTCGCTGAATATTTCGTAGCTTCAGAATGCATAAATATGTACTTCTGTAACTGCCACTATCTTGGTAGCAGCTGCTACGCAATACAATTTTCTTTGTCCATATGTTATTTCGGTTTTTCGTTAAAAATTCAAGGATTTTAGGACCATTAGCTTGCTTTCAGTCTTGTATAAAATATTTGCAAAGAAGATTTTCAATACAATGAGGGCGACACTTAACTTCAATGAACCAAGAGAACAGGATGGCTTCATGAAGGGATATTCTATACAATTAATCAGTAATTGAGTAATCTGCAGTGTGCCGTCAACCTCTCTCAATGGCTTCAATAGACTTAAAACGCGGAACACCTTGACACAGAGAGCACTCCTTTCTGAAACACGACATGCTGTGCTTGAGCACCATTACGGTGGCACATAATTCAAGGACAGAGCATTGCAGTACTAGAACATACTTCACGAGCTGCTGGCAACAAACATCTTTTCATCATTAGTATCATCATTCGCCTATATTTATGTCCAATGCAGGATGAAGGCCTCTCTCTGCGATCTCTAATTACCCCTGTCTTGCGCAGGTCGATTCCAAGTTGGGCCTGCAAATCATCACGCGATCAAGTTTTCTGCCATCCTCTACTGCGCTTTGTTTCTCCTGGCGCCCATTCTGTATAAGTCTAATGGTCCACCGGTTATCTACCCTACGGTTTACATGGCCTGGCCAGCTCCACATCTTTTTGTAAATCTTGTCATCATCATCATCATCAGACTATATTTATGTCCACTGCAGGACGAAGGCCTCTCTCTGTGATCTCCAATTGCCTTCGTCCTGCGCTAGCTGATTCCGCATAAGAATGGATAGTTGGGCGAGTTGGTACGGTAACATATTCTTGATTTAAGCGCGAAGAAGACACGGACGGTGGCGGAAGAAGTCAGGACGAGCGCTAACTCACAACTAAATCTTTATTGGAAAAAACAAACATATATATATATATATATATATATATATATATATATATATATATAAGTGATTGCAAAAAACCGTAGCAAAGAAAGCATCACATGGTCAAACGGATAGCAGTTACCAGAAAAATCTAATCAGGAAAAGGTGAAGCCGCTAAAATTTAAACAAGAAAAAAAGAAAGAAAAAACTCTACTTTGCACTGACGCACGTGCTGAGCAAATATTCAAATTCACCTTCTGACATTGATAATGATGCCTGGCCAACACAAGTTTCTCCTAGTCTTTTAATGTGAAATGCCTCAATAATTTCGCGCGTAGTTTGGCATTTGTGACTAGAAAGGACTTTTGTGTCCTCAAACAATGGCCTACAACTGCACGTAGACACAAAGTCCAAACTACACGAGAAATTATTGAGGCAATTCACATTAAAAGACTGGGAGAAACTTGGGTTAGCTATCAATCATTATCATTGTCAGAAGGTGAATTTCAATATTTGCTCAGCACGTGCGTCAGTGCGAAGTAGAGTTTTTTTTCTTTTTTTCTTGTTTAAATTTTAACGACTTCACCTTTTCCTGATTAGATTTTTCTGGTAACTGCTATCCTTTTGACCATGTGATGCTTTCTTTGCTACGGTTTTTTGCAATCACTTATATATGTGTTTGTTTTTCCAATAAAGATTTAGTTGTGAATTAGCGCTCGTCCTGTCTTCTTCCGCCACCGTCCGTGTCTTCTTCGCGCTTATATCAAGAATGTGTTTGCTGATTCCAACTTGCGCCTGAAAATTTCCTAACTTCATCAACCCACCTAGTTTTCTGCCTTCTTCGACTGGGCTTCCCTTCTCTTCGTATCGATTCTGTAACTCTAATGGTCCACCGGTTATTCATCCTACGCATTACATCGCCTGGCCAGCGCCATTTTTTCTCTTATTGTCATCTATAATATCGGCTACCCCGTTTGGTCTCTGATCCACACCACTCTCTTCCTGTCTCTTAAGGTTATGCCTGAAATGTTTCGTTCAATCGCTCTTTGTGCGGTCCCTAACTTGTTCTCGAGCTTCTCTGTAAACCTCCAATTTCTGCCCTATATGTTAGCCCTGGTAGAATGCAATGATTGTAAACTTTTAACAGGATTTGGCAATGCCTGCCGTATGCACTCCAACTCAATTTTATTCGTCTGTAAATTTCTTTCTCGTGATCAAGGTCCCCTGTTATTATTTGACCTAGATAAGCGTGCTACTTTAAGGACTCTAGAGGCTGACTGGTGATCCTGAATTCTTGTTTCCTTGCCATGCTATCGTCATCATCATCAGTCTATATTGTATGTCCACTGCAGGACAAAGGCCTCTCCCTGCGATCTCCAATTACCCTGTCTTGCGCTAGCGTATTCTAACATGCGCCGGCAAATTCCCTAACTTCCTCACTCCATCTGGTTTTCTGCCGGCTTCGACTGCGCTTCATGCCTTTCAAGGCCTTTCTAAATTCATCGCTAGTTGTAAAACGAGCCTCTGCATCCTGTTCAACACTAATTCGAATGGAAGTAACTCGGCTGCTCTGGCCACTGTGTAGGTCAGTATAGAATTCTTCCGCTGCTTTTACTATGTAATTATATGGCATATCTTGTAGTATACCATAAGTACAGAGAAAATGCGTGCCTCTAGTCTAGATAGTTTACAAGACTTCTTTCTCCAAAGACTTTTGGTTTCGTTACCTGGGAGTTAGATGCGCCAGGACGTCGTGGTCAAATGGTTTGCTTTGTTCCCGCAATCGCTGCGGATTGGGTGCTTGCTCCAATGCCACCAAAATAAACTTTCCTAACGCCTTTGCTGATATTTTATCAGAGTACTCATTACAGATAACCTCTGCTCTGGACAGAGTCCGGAAAATGTGCTCTGCCTCAGCACTTCACAATATCGGCGATGACATGGACAGACATTCCGGAACCAACTTTAAACAAATGCGAAGTGTTTTCGAACCTCTATAGAAGTCCCTTGTCAGCGTTGTAAATCTGGGAAGCTTGCTGAAACGCATCTGCAATTTTCAAAATGTGTGTTCGAAGTCGTGTAAGCTGGACGCTGTTAGAAGCCGTCATCAAGACGGCTGCTTAAACGGTTGCAACCTGTTTAACACATTAAGAAAGCAGGCTTCATGGAAACAAGTGCGGTGCTTTGCTCGTACGATTAGTCGAAAGAAGCGGTTCGCAGTAAGTGAAAGCCTTCAAGTCATCAGAACTGGTCGAACTTTAGGCATCTCTGATATGAACCACGTTGATGGTAGGACAGTAGACATTGGACTGATGTTACAGTTTTCGCTCACTTGCACGACGTTTTCCGTCCCCTTGCAATACATACCAACGTCAAAGCCAACGCAAGGCAAGGACATGATGGCGACAGAGCTTTCGACGGCGTGCTGTGAGATGCAAGATCAACTAGAGCGATGGTCGGTGAAATCTAATTGGCGAACTCTAATGACTCTTCTTGCATGTTATTTACATGCAAGTAGTAGTCCATAAGTTTACATCCTTGATTATCTCCATATTATGTAGAATATCTATCTATCTATATATCAATCCATCTATCTATCCATCTATATAGGCTTTTTCGCTGACCCAGTGACCTAATTTGTCTGCTAGCTTTAGGCAATAGGTATGTTCTCGTCGTCGTGATTGCGTCGTGGTCGACCCATAATTGTCATTCCAGCTTCGTCATGCGACTCCCGTCACGCCGTCATCCTTCCTCTCCCGTCGTCATACGGTCGTCTCCATCACGCTATCATCGCAAATATTGTCATTATTGAAGAAACGTCGTCTCGTTGTCTTTCTTATACTGCCATCGTCATTCCATCGACGTCATTCCTTCGTGATTGTACTGTAAACATGCTGTCGTAGTTCAATACTGGTTATGTCGCCTTCATTGTTATGCAATCATGGCTAGTTCCGGCTCGTCCTACATTTGCCGTTATCCAGTTGTTAACACACTGTTGTCTTGACGCCATCATGGCTGTTACAATAACGTCATATTATCTTCGTCATCCGTTCTCGTAATACCGCCGTTGTCAGGAGGATCTTCGTCAAGCAATTGGCAGTCATGCAGTCATCGGATGAGGACTGCATAACATATGTCGTTGTCTTTATCCTCATCATTATTTCTTCATCTATCCTTTTAAGCTTTTTTTTAACTTTTTCTTACTTTTATTTTACCAGACATGGGCATTTCAAATGCAACTATTTGGTGTGGCTGTAAGTGAAGGCAATCAGAGCAGCCAGCCCTTGAAATTGAAGTGTCGCTTCATCCTTCCCCTTGGGCGGTGCTGCTCGTGGTTGACGCGCTGCAGAGGAGCTGCAACACTAAAAAAAACACCGTTGACCATAGCCTCACAATGACACGTCCACCAGATCAGGCCACACGAGCCTGTCAGGCGTTGAATGACAGCTCCATTGTTCTTATCCTTAAGAGGAAACTCCCACGTGTTCTATTCAAATACATGTCAAACGCCGAAACGCTTTTTTGGGATAACCCCTATGCAGATTTAATTAAATTTGTTGCAATTGAGTGAGACAGTTAAATTATTGTAACCAATGGAAGGGCAATTTCGATTTATGGCCTCAATGTTTTAAAAAGATTTTTCAAATATTTGAATGTTCGAAAAAAATAGAAGCACGAAGTTTACAAATTAATAGCTCTGCATCAAGAACAGATATCGTGGTTCTGTAAACAGCATCCATTAGATGATTCAAAGTGGACCTATTCTTGATGTCAATTTATATCTTACATGAATTTATTACGTTGTGTACAAGGGTTCTTCAAATACTGTACTTCCATATTAGTAAATTTGTTGAGATGCATGTGGTTACATATAAATTTTCTCCGTTTTAGATGTACTATTGGATGTAATTCACAGAAATATCATATCCTTTTGCACTGCTGAGTTACAGATTTGTAAACTGTTTTGTTTTCAGAAAAGTTGCGATATTTGCCAACTTTGATACAAAATTGATGTCCTAAATGAAAAATTAAAGACCTGCCGTGACTAGATTATAAGTTATTGTTTTAAATGCAACAAACCTCGTGAAATTTGGCGGATTGGTTGGCGAGAAAACCGAATTCTCATTTTACATCTATTTAGACATGAGGCCCTGAGCTAAAGCTTCCACATCTTCCGGTAGCGTTGAGCAGCAAATACTTCATCGTTATAGTTTCAGACAACTATGCATATTTTATTTCATAATGGTTACTTAAAGGACACGGAGGCACTGTCAAGGTTTTATCACATTTTATCCACGTAATGGTGCACTTGAATTATATTTTTATATTATGAGAAAAAATGGGCCCATTACGCAGAGTCAGCACAGTGGCCTTACAGATTGGTTCTGCAAGTAGCATGCGCAACCACTCGGCTCCATAGACAGTACCTCGGCCTTGCGACATCTTTGCGAGGCTATTTATTACTGGATTATGCGAAGGTGATCTACCCACTCTCCATTTTAACCAATATATGTGCTGGCGCAGGCCATGCAACACGCAGGATGGATAACCGGTGGACTATTAGAGTTACAGAATGGATACCAAGAGAAGGGCAGTGCAGTCGAGCTGGTCTATGGCATGTGCTGGTAAAATGAGTGAGTGAGTGAAATAACTTTTATTATAGGTCTGGCGAGGACGCGAACTCGTCGCGCACCCGGCTAGTCCCACGTTGGGACCGGCAGGTCTAGCCCACCGGCCCGGTCGCGGGCACGCCGGACAGCCAGGATTTGCTTGTCTAGAGCGGGGCTACGCAGAAGCGAGTCCCACTCATTCTTGCTGAACTAGGGGTATCTCGACCCGCACTCCCAGAGCATGTGTGCTAGAGTGGGGGTCTGCCCGCAGGATGGGTTTTCGCGATTCCTGACTGCCGTTTTGGAATCGCTATAGATCTCAGACTCACGACCGTCTAGCAGGGCGAGTGCGATGGCGGCTTGCCCGGCGATTTCGTGGTCTGAAGTACGAATTGAAGCGCTATTGGAAAGCTTGCCGCTGCAGTCGACCACGACGACGGCAAAGGTCTTTCCATCGCTGTACTCCGCGGCGTCGACGAAGCGTGCTCTGATGCCTAGTTGATAGATCTGTTTGAGAATTGCTACTGCTCTTGCCTTGCATCTGCCCTCGTTGTCGACGGGATGGACGTTTCGAGGCACGGGAGCCACTTCGAACTTGTCTCGAATGCACCTAGGGATCGGGGTACTGACCCTCGAAGATACCACAGGAGGGTAACCCAGCTCTTCGAGGATGCGTTTACCTGCCGCTGTGGTGGTCACGCGAGCGAGTTGCGCGCGTTCTTGGGCTTCGGCAATCTCCTCGGCGGTGTTGTGTACCCCCAGCTTGAGGAGATCTTCGGTATGGGTCCTAATGGGTAGCCCGAGAGCCCTTTTGACTACTTTGCGGATGAAAGCATTGAGCTTGTCTCGCTCCGCTCTGAGCCAGTTGTGTATAGAAATCGTGTACGTGAAGTGGCATAATACGAAGGCGTTGATAGGGGTGAAGAGATTGGCTTCCTTCATGCCTCTGTTTCTGTTTGCGATTCTGTGAACGAGGCGGAAATTGTTGTTCGTCTTTGCGATGATCTTGCGGAGAGCCGTTTCGTTATCGCCGTTGAATTCGACAAACATGCCCAGGACCCGAATGACGTCGACGCTGTGTATCACCCCTCCATCACAAGTGTGAAGACAGATGCTGCTTTCGGAGACTGGCTTCCAGTCTTTGGGTCTTCCTCCCTTCTCTTTTCTGTAAAGCAGAAGCTTCCACTTGGCGGGGCAGCACCGAAGTCCGGTGGGGCGGAGATACTCTTCGATCACGTCGATCACCTCCTGCATGGCTTCTTCGACTCTGCCCTCGCATCCCCCGGCGCACCAGATGGTAATGTCGTCGGCGTAGATGGTGTGCTTGATGTCCTCGACGCGTGCCAACCTCACGGAAAGACCAATCATACAGATGTTAAATTGTGTGGGGGAGATTACGGCGCCCTGAGGAGTGCCCTGTCCTTCGAGGGGCACATCTTCAGAGCGGAAGTCTCCAATGCAAAGCTTGGCCTTCCTGTCCGTTAAAAAAGAGCTGACGTAGCTGTGGAATCTGGAACCGAGACCTAGGTCCGAAATGGTCTTGGCGATGAAGGCGTGGAGCACGTTGTCGAAAGCCTTCTCGAGGTCCAGACCGAGCAGAGCGTTGACGTCTCTGGAACGGCCGTCCACGATCTGATGCTTGATTAGTTTCATTGCATCCTGCGTCGAGAGTCCGGCGCGGAACCCGATCATGTTGTACGTGTAAACGTCGTTGTCTTCGAGGTACCCGTTGAGTCTGTTGAGGACGACGCGCTCCACGACCTTGCCGACACAGGAGGTTAGAGAAATCGGCCTCAGGTTTATGGCTGGTGATTTATTAATTACTCTTTTCTGTGCTGCTGGTTGCTCACAGCGGAATGAGAAGACTTTTGATGTCGCCGGCAGATCATATATCTCCACATCGGAAGAGGGAGAAAGATATATACAGAAGAAAAGGAAAATGCCGGGAGTTTAACCAGATGACAAGATCCGGTTTGCTACCATGCGCTGGGGGGATAGGTGAGAGGCAGGTAAAGTGATAGGAAAGTAGAGAGAGATAAAGAAAGGGGACAAAAAAAATGTGGTTGATCCCTCTTATATAGGAATCGGTATAGAACACGAAAGTGAAACGTGTCTTCACAGAAGTAGTGTAATGTTTATTGCACATTGATATATAATGTCTATTGGTGTTTTGTGGCTAAAGCGCCCTTAGGCGTTGATGCACCCACGCTGACGCCTGGTGGCACGTCTCCTCCATCACGACTACCAACGTCGATGACCATGAGCAACCGTCGTGCATATGGAAGCTGCACTACGCTGCACACGCTAGCACAACGCGAAAGACGAAGCACGTAACTGACACACTAATACAACGCGCAAGACAAAGCACGTAACTGAATCGTCACCGAGTCAAATCAGCGCGTACAGCGCGTCGTAATTGCAGCCTCCGCGATCAACTTCAGAAACATTTTCAGAGCTAATTGCGGAGGCCACGCTCCGCTGTGCTGAGTACGGTGAACGCCACCTAGGTGGCGTTGGTAGTGCTTCTTGATGCCAGCGTCCCTTCGAATGCGTGGCATCGAGGCGTCGTAGTGCTGAGACCACCGAAGCGTTCACTGTCGGTGCGCGTTAGTGTCATAATGCAGTACTTCTCTTTTCTGCTCGTAGGCGGCGGCACCGCCCCGAGCAAGAGCGCGGGTACACGGAGGAGTGTTAGATATATAAGGCGCGTCTGTGTATTATGTTCTATGACGTATTTCCGTGACGGAAATACGTCAGTGAAGTCTTGGTGGACCCCGGCATAAAACACTTTCGTGTTAAAATACACAACCACCGTCGGTAACTATCGCCACATGCTATCAATGCACAACACAGTAGCCCTTGTAGCACTATAAACATCAGTTCAGGCTAGAGCCACTTCTCCAAGTCTTAGTCGTATATTCTACGGCATATAGGACTATATAAGACTAGGTGTTATATGCCTCAAGGGCTACATTCACTTCTTTGTCAAACTTTTACTTAAAATTGTATTTTGAGTACATACTGCGTGCTATTTTGTCCAGTTTATTTTATTAGTACATGGAAGTGTGACATCTCATTGCTATTTTATTTGATTTTGAATAGTAAAACGCTTAGGAGCTGTGCAAGCAGAGTTAACACCTCGTCAAACATTCACAGCTTTTTGTCTCTGCATCACAGCATATATAATTTATAGGCATGCTGGAATATATTTGAATTCACCAGGTGCATTCTCATCTTTAGCATTTTGTGTTGATTACAGTGACTGTTTGGTGTCATTTTCATCACGATTCTCTTGTGTCAACATGATCATCAGCCTATTTTACGCCTCGTTCAGGAAGAATGATTACCCCTCTCTCGGGTTAGCACCAACTTTGCATACCTGGATGTAACCTATGCTTATTATATAACCTGATCCTATGTCGCCCTCAATTGCGTTTCCCTCACCTTGAAAAATACGTTTTATGCCAGCTATGGCAGGCTCCAGTTAGGGAGATAGGCCACGAATCAGTCCACAGCAGCTAAATATTTGAGTAAAAAAGTAAAACTTTTTTCTTCAATTCCCTTTATTTCTGTTTGCATCCGCCGCTTCCTTCCCAGAACTTTGGTTTTCGTTCCAGATGAATTTTGTTTGCCTGCCGTCACACAAACACGGATAAGCTCAAGCTTTCACCATAACATCAGCAATTGCTTCACTTTCAAACATCTTTCATTGTCTGCATTTCTCTTTGTACAACAGCAATGTCGCCAGCGCGGTCTTCTTTTCAGTTCAGAGTACACCAGCGTCGATAGAGTGCGATGTGATGAAAACATGCTGGTCGTATAGTCTAAACGTCACACGCAATGAAAGAATCTTGTGCCCGGAATGAAAAGCTGAGAAAAAAATAAAGATGAAGAGAGCTGGATGTGTGGCAATTAAATTTGTGCAATATAATTCTGGGCACTGCTGCTGCAGTAAAGATCCAGAGACCATTCAGTACATCCTAATGGAATGCGACAGGATCCGCCCAGCGAGAACGGTAGGTAACCTGCAACTCCCAGAAGCGCTTGGGTTTAAAGTGGGAGGAAACATCAACAGATCAGCCTTAGAGATAAGCAAGAGACGAATAGAGTACTGGTGGAAAAAAAGCAGGGAAAAGATGGATCCCACCTGATCTCTTAAAATCATAGGTAGCGGTACAAGGTAAATTTTTGAAAAAGAAAAAGAATAATGAGAGGTATACAAAAATGCTACATAAAGAACATGTACAGTAAATCAAGCAGGCTAGGTGACTGTTTGTCGCCGCAGCGTTTCAAAGGGGATGCCATTATTAATCATCATCATCATCAGAAGCGCTGGACCGAATCACGGATGCCACTTCACACATTTCTAACCGTTAGCACGCACTGGCGCGCCGTGCGTTTCGGAGGCCACACGCAGGCTTCACGACAGTGGCTCTCACTGGCGCCGAGTGTTCTAGGGAAGCCTAAAAGAGGCGTCCTGCTGCAGTACATGCCTCGTGCATAACCTGTTTCGACGGTGGCAATCCGTCATGTCGCTGTACTGATTAGGAGATGAATTCGTTACCACTAACAGCGTTAATGAGATGAGACCTGGCAAATCATTTTACTGCTTTCTGAATATTTCCCACGTTATTTCGAATATCGCTTACTTTCTTCGTATTTTACTACTTCCTGAGTATTTCCGACGTTATAATTTCAAATATCCCTTAATTTGCTCTGGATGATCAGTTTTCGCACTTCAGCGAATTCTATCCGGTCTCTCAAGTTTGACATTTATATGTTTTATTGTTTCTTTATTAGGTCCTTTGTTACTTGGGCGTGCTTACCTACTGGGTGCCTTGGTGCCTTACCTCCCATTTCAATTGGTTCTTCTGAGATCAGCCTAGTGACGGTTTATTTCATTACATCTATGTTGTCTTCATCTTACTGTTCTAAAGCTGCATATTTGTTTGCGAGCACCAGCCTGAATTGGTCTGCTTTTACCCTGAATGCATCAAGGTTGGCGTGCTTCTTCTTGACAAATTTTTATTCTTTCCCTCTTCAAACTGCGCGAAATCATAGGCCTCACTAACCTATCGTCACTGCACTTTACCCTACCTAACACTTCTTCAACCTGCATGCACTATGATGGTATCGGCAGAAATAATGAAATCTATTTCAGTCCTTGTTTCTCCATTAGGGCTTTTAAAGGTCCACTTCCTGCTGCTGCACTTCCTGAAGTAGGGATTCATTATTCAGAGCCTTTTCCTTTCCGCTAATTATACCAACATCTCTCCTCCAATGTTCCTAGATCCGATGCCATAGAAGTAAAATGGAATACGCTTGATCAATTTGGGACCCATATGCTGAGACATTACCCAGTCTCTCGAACGTGTTCAAAATAATGCGCTGCGTTTCATCTTAAGCAATTATAACCGTACGGCAAGCTTAAATTCTATGAAAAATATCTTGCAACTTGCACCGCTTTCTGCTTGTCGCAAATGCTTTCGCCTAGCTCTGTTTCGTAAAATATACTTCCATAATTCATATCTGCGCGATAATCTTATTTCATCGCCAACCTACATATCTCCTCGCATTGAACATCATCGCAAAGTTGGAGTTTTGCAGTGTCGGACAAAAGCATGTCATGAGTCTTTTCTTCCCAGGACATGTGCATAATGGAACCACCTTCACGGCACGTTGATTGCTATTGAAGACCACGCACAATTTCATACGGTTATAATCGACACCATCGCTTCGGGCATCTCATGTCTATGACTACGTCACTTGCTGCCTTCTTTGTTTTCTTTGTTTTGTAACTTTTTTTTTACCCCACTCCCCTCTGTAATACCTTGTGGTCATGAGGGTATAATAAAGAAATGAAATGAAATTGCTTGTTCACCAGCCTGCCTTTTCCCACTTTTGCATTGAGGTCGCCCTTGACTACAGCATTCTGAATTTGTACCTTTGTCATTGCTAATTCAACATCTTCATAAAATTGTTGTATTACCTCATCATCGTGACTGGAGGTAGAGGCGTAGGCTTGTACTACCTTCTACAGCTCCTATTCAGCTTTATTACGATGACCCTCTCATTAATGCTGTAGAATTTATCAATGTTGCCCGCTATGTCCTTATGGATATAACCTTAAGAGACAGGAATACAGCGGTGTGGATCAGAGAACAAACAGAGATAGGCGATATTGTAGTTGAAATTAAGCGGAAGAAATGGAGCTGGGCAGGCAACGTAATGCGCAGGATGAATAACCGGTGGACCATTAGAGTTACAAAATAAATACCAAGAGAAGGGAAGCGCGGTCGAGGACGGCAGAAAAATAGGTGGGGTGATCAAGTTCGGAAATTTTCAGGCGCAAGTTGGAATCAACTAGCGTAAGACAGGGGCAATTGGAAATCACAGGGTGAGGCCTTCGTCCTGCAGTGGACATAAATAGTCTGAAGATGACGATGTCCTTATGGACTAGAAATCCTACCCCGAATTCTCTCTTATCTGGAAGACCTCTGTAGCAGAGGACGTGGCCGTTAGTCAGCACTGTAGAAGCCTCAGCAGTTCTTCTAACCTCATTAAGGCCAATAATATTCCAGGCAATACCTGATCATTTCTCAAATAGCCCCGCCAAGCTAGCCTCACTCGATAGGGTGCGCGTGTTGAACGTTACCAGGTTCAGTGGTAGTGCATAGCCTAGCCCAAATAAGTGGCAAATACCTTGCGATAGCCAATCAATAGCTAATTCATAAGCGACAAATAATAAATTCCGAGAAATGCTGGTAGTGCTTAGCCTAGCCCAAATACGAGGACAATACCTTGCGATAGCGAATCAAAGCCAATCAATAGTTAATTGATACTCGAATAATATTCAATAAATTTCTGAAAATGCTGGAGATGACTTGGTGGTGTTTAGCCTAGCTCAAATACGTCGTCTATACCTCCTGATAGTCAATCTATAGCCAATCAATAGTTAACCAATCATCTATAAATAATCAATAAATTCCGGGAAATGCTTGGGACGACTTGGTAGTGCTTAGCCTAGCCCAAATACGTGGCCAATACCTTGCGACGGCCAATCAATAACCAATTATTTGCTAATGGATAATCGAACACTAATCAATATATTCCGGGAAATGCTGAGCATGACTTGGTAGTGCTTAGCCTCGTCCAAAAGCGAGGACTAGCTAGGTTCCCATCAGCTCCGCTGCCTATTTAGCATTGCGCCTCCAGTGCAAGCTACGCTATATATATATATATATATATATATATATATTGTTGGGGGGGGGGGGCGCTTCACTGTCACTTTCTGAGAGTTGAACCTATAATAGTTTCAGTGTCATTTGTGGCTGTCGCACAAATTTAAACATGGCTTGGTACACATTTTCTCCCTGTTTCTCTCCGTTTTTCTCTCCGAGGGTAGTTGTATGCCAGGAAATGCATACACAAACACACACCCGCACATACGAACACGCAGACACACACGCACACACACGTTCACATGCATACGTGCTCACACACGAACGAACATGTTCGCACACATATTTCAGACGCGCCCAACATACACGCATGCAAGCACACACACAGCAGGTGCACGCACTCACGAAAGGTACACAGGCAGCACACTTGCACACGCACAGACTCATGCAGGCTGTTAAGTTTTCGGCGGCAGAACGACTGCCGGTAGTCGAGGAACGAACGACCAACACCGAGGCCCGGAAGCGAATCCTACTTATTTTTGTGAAATGTGCTTATTTTTGTGTGCGCTTCCGGACCAATCACGTTGGCGCAAAAAAAAAGGAAAGGGAGTGTCGAAAACCGTGGTAATCTTATCTCAAGAAGCAAGCGTGGACGAAAGGGCAGCACTGCAGACATAATAAGGGGCTCACTCACGGGCACACACACGCACGCAAACCCAAATGTCCACATACGCAAACACAGGCTCGCATACTCACGCACGCATCCACGCACTAGCACGACCGCAAATGAATTACGCAGACACACGCACGGGCACACAGACTCAAACACAAGCATGCGCACAGTCAAGCTGTGAACACGCCTAATCACTTTCTCTCCCTCCCTGCTACCTCTAAAAAGCCTGCGCGTGCAAAGAAATTGATTGAGACTGGTTCTGGCATTATCTTTCCAATGCCAGCTGTCATAAATCGCTTTATTCTTTAGATTTGTCGCCTCTTCCACGGGGTGACTTCGTCTGCTGGCTGGATGGTGCATAATGATTTGCTCCTGTTATGCGATTCACCGCTCATCCCTGACCAAAAACGTCCCCCCAATGCTGCGACTAAGTGCCTTAAATGCATATGTTGTTAGAAATGCGCAGTTAGATTTGTTAGATATAACTTGTTTAACCTCGGCCGATATTTTTAAGTGTAATTTCTTAAAAATCGTGCCTATTCGGTTACACTGATGCATTGCCGTGAAGTTTGACATAATGCGGAAGAGGTAATTTCCGAAATTTCTTGTATGAGAATGGACGTACACTGATCATGTACCCAATGCAATTGCGCCTGCCTCATTTATTGAAATGATGATTTGAAAACCACTCTGTGTCTTATGTTACAAGCGCTCGGCACTGCTTGTATGATATTCATGGGTAACAAAGACGCTGTCCTTGTGACACACCAATATCCACCAAACCAATCTTTGGTTACAGTGTTTTTAAACAGAAAGTGAGAGATGCATAAAGGAGCGATGCCTTTACACAATAGAAATTCCTAATGAAGAAACCTAATACTCTACGGCTGTATGTGACCCTGACTACCTAAGTAATACGGCGCATGCAGTCAACGGCCGAAGTACGAGAAGGCCCTTTATCATACGCACGTTTCAACGTACCTAACCACGTCACACTAGGCTGACAGCGCATCTTCATCAGTAATTTTACTGGACATACTTTATTATAATTTCTGCATTACGCCAGGGGTCGGAAATAGACTGTCCTCTCGAATTTGAAGTGAGCATTGAACGCGTGTGGCAGCAATAGCTACGGGGTACCAATATAAATGTTTAAAACACATTTTCTTCAGAGGACAAATTATGTGACAATGCGGCACGCTGCAGCATTTCTTTCACCTGGAATAAAGCCTGGTATTTTCATGTTTCCTTTTTTTATTGTATCACAATTTCATAGGAGCTATTCAGACTTTGATTCTCCGTCGCTGTCGTCTAGTGGATAGCGGCAAACCTCCTGCTGATATTCCCCTTTAAGTAAACACTTGAGTCGACGTCCGGCTGTCGTCTGCAGTCCGTCAGCATTGCAAATCTTCCGCAGCTCCGTGAGCTCGCTGTGCTCTTCTGAGGCAAGTTTCGACGCAGTGAATACTATCGTAGCAGTATAGTTGCATTTCTGAAAATGAGGGAGAAGTACGTTAGCCATCATTTTTTCTGATCAAGTAAAAAAAAAAACGGTAGTACACTACCCAGACGGATGTGCTCACATACAGAAAGCGTGCAAAATGTACGTGTAGCAATCAAATGATAGAATCAATAATGTTGAAGCATTGTATAATGCTTGCCACCTTTTACTTTCATATTCTTATCTTCCTGTTTGTACACTTGTACTTCAAGAAAAAAAACACTTCATTAACATACACCCTCATTCAGATCATTAGCCTGAACACCAGAGCAAATAGCCATAATGATGAAAGAGAGGAGCATAACATTATTAGCTGCGATTCTAAATGTCCCTGTAATGTCATCTTCTGATGGTTGCTCTGATTCCTCAAATCAGAGAGGATCAATTTCGCAAGTACACTTGGTCCAAGTATGAGACATCAAACTGGACAACCGGCTGATTTTTGAAGTAATGAGAAGGAAGGATGCGAAAGTTGAGCGGTACTTCAGGTAACGCTGCCAGTGCTACCACCTCCCGCTACGTTTAGCGGTGAAATATGGCGGCGATGGCGGCTACTGGATCTTAATCGCCATCCCCAAGATGCAGCGAGAGTCCCTCTTCACCAGCGCGACCACAGAAATGAGCGTGGTTACATGATCTGAAACGAAATTCATTTCTCGGCTGCTTTGACGGCGATACTGTGAGCGCCTTTCGGTGTTCTGATTTGGAATCAGGTTATCGAAAAAAGTCCGTGCGAATATAGCCAGATCACCCCTTTTTACCAACCAGGTCAAAATAGACATTTTGGGAAAGATTAAAAGCGCTCAAATACAATCACGCGAAGATTTCGTTAATTATTTCTCCACATTGTCCACATTATAGGCTCAGCATCATTACCGTCATCAGCCTAATATCGCGATATCTACTGCAGGAGGAAGGCCTCCCTAACAATTTTCAAGTTACCGATGCCTTCCTGCCGGTGACTCCATCTTAAGCCTGCATGCGAAATTTATCTGGGTCACCAGGTAAGCCTCTCCTTTCTCTACAGCTTTTCTCATCCGTTGGTAGGCAATAATTTAGCTTAAGCATCCACCGATTGTCTACAATATTTGCAGGACTTGCCCAACTGGATTTCTTGCTGTCCAATTCAATTAGAATATTGCCTACCCTATTTTTTCTCATACGCAAAGCTGTATTCGTGTCTTCTAACGTTATGTCTGTCATTATTCGTCCAAACGCTCATAGCGCGGTCCTTATTCTTTCACGTAGCGTTTTGACAGCCTCAAAGAATCTTCCTGATATGCCAGTATAACAGAATGCACTGAGTATACGCTATTTCTAAAGAACCTAATGGTAAGCTGCCTGTGATGGATCGAGATGGCCTGCCATACGTGATCCAACACATTTTTTTTGTTCTCGCTATTTCTTTCTCTTGTTTTGGTTCTTTATACAGTCGACCAAAAAATATGGCCATTCTTGCGCAGCTTATACAGGCCCACAAACATTGACAAATTCTAGTTTTCTTGAAATTTTTCTCGTATTCTTTATAATGCATACTATAAGTCTTTAAAATTTTCGCAGGCGAAGTATATAAATGAAGGAAATGTGTTGCGAAAATAAGAAGCAAATACTTGTGTAACTGTCATTGCCGAAAACTATATATAAAGAAACCTTTTATTTCAATGGAGTCTGAAATCAGAAAATATGCTCAGTAGCATACTGAGCACAAAGAATACAATGCACAATGTAACAATACTTTTCGGTATATCAGCAGTTCATAAAACGCAAATGTCATCCTCCATGGATAGGTCGAGTCATGTGTTGATACACAGACAGTGTCAGTATATTACACCCACTTTTGTTTGTCAAAGAAAGTATGGTGTGGAACGAATATAATTTGATAGTTTGTATCTTGTTCGTCTCGTGCTGAAAAGTCAGACATATTTAGGTGCGCAAATCTTACCCGGGAGATAAATTATCGATGAATAAATTTCAAGCGTCCTAGTTGAGCTTGATGCTGTGGCAACAAATTTGCTGCATTCGTTGGAATCTGTATCGGTGAGTCGGTAATTCTGCACTTATAGTAGACAATGCCAGCCACGTTCTTTTGGATAACTTCTAGTTTGTTCATATCTTGTTTAGTGTAGGGGTACCATAAGACGGTGGCTCCTGCTAATACAGACCATACGTACGCGTTATGTACTAGTAACTGGGTAACTGGTGCGAGGTGTAGACACCTTTTAAAACTAATAAAGTGGCGGTGCATTTTGAGGTTTCTTTGGACTATAACAGGTGATAGCAAACCAAGGTACTTAGGCTATCAGAGTGCGTTTAGAGCTGCATATTGCGAAATGCAAAAACGCCTGTGTGCTTGCGTTGTAGTGCACGTTAAAGAACCCCAGGTGGTCAAAATTATGCCGGAGCCCTTCTCTACGGCGTGCCTCATAATCCGAGCTGGTTTTGGCACGTAAAACCCCGGAAAGACGAAGAAGAGTTGCATATAGTTGGATACAGATTTCCTTTTTTTTTTCGTTTGCTAGTACTGCGCATTTAGTGTCATCTACCATATACTGTGAGCCACTTACTCATACTTTCCAACGCGATTGGCAGTACAGCATGATCACTATCGCAGTTATTCGATATTATATAATAATCATGTCAGTATCAGACTGTTTACAGGATATTGCGTTAATATTAACGCAATATCCTGTAAACAGTCTTATACTGACATGATTATTATAGGCATAATATTCATGAATATGAAAATAAAACACGTACAACATCGACACCTTTACGTACTCCGGCGGCTACGTGTACTAAATCACTGGTTCGATTGTCAATCTGAACAAATCGGTTACGCCCAGTAGGCAGTCAGTAACCCAGGCAAATGTGCATTCTGTCCTGATACCCAATTTAACCAGTATTTTTCTATTTTCATTGTGAAACATTTGGTTAGCTAAGAAATACTCTCATTTGTTGGCATTGAGTAAGATATCGATGGGTGCTTTCTCTATACTCGGTTACTGTGCAATGTCCTCACGTCTGTGGGTATCTGTAGTGAATCTAGCACCCTTTCATTTCCTTTCAAGACGTTATGATGATGCTGACTACAGCACACAGGCTTCGCATTGACCCAATTTATGACATAAATAGGTCCACTGTTCAATGTTTACTTCGTAAAAGTAAACGTGAATCAATTCTCTTGGCTGATTGAACAAAAATCATAAACTGACTGTATTTAAACGCCGATTAACATATATTTTTTCTAATTTTCCAAAGGAAGCTTATGGGCCTATATTTTTGAAGATGTTCTAACGTCTCCATACGAGATTCATTTATCAGTTCCATATCATAAATATTTTCGCAAAGTAGGTATTAGAGTAAGCGCTGATGTTAACAAATCCATAAATGTGCTCAAAAATAGACATCCCAGTTGCGTAAACTGCAACTTTTAGAGAAATTAAAACGAATGAAATTGTTACGTCATTTTTTACCTTACGTGAAAGTGTTTACTATGTTTGCAATCGGTTTACGAAAAGTATAATCACGAATTATTGATTTAGGTTCACTTTATTTGTAGCGTCAGGTGCAGGCCTGATAATTGTGATATCGTTTTTTTAGGCTGTGCTAAAAAGTTCAAAAATTAGTACACGAGCTTTTTATTATTGTAATTATTACGAATTGTAGCAAATAACAGCCTAAATGAAACGTTTGCGTGCTACAGTCAAATATTTCAATTTTTACTTTTAAATGCAAGAAATCTAATCAATATTGGTGAGCTAGTTGTCCAGCGGAAAATTCCGACAGAATCCATTCCAAGATGTCGGCGTTAATGCCGTTAGCACTCAAGCAATGTTGCGTTCAAGCAAACCATTAGCGTTCAAGCAAACCGTTGTGTAACGATGAACACAAATCTTCTGGACACTTATTCGCTTGTCGATTACGTCTCCATTGATTTGGTACCATCTTCTATGGCGTATACAAGGTGGTTGCGACGCACGTTTTGTCGCGCATTGTCACTCAGCTTTGGTGGAACGGCCTCTCCCCATCGCGTCCCACTCCTAACCCTTTCAGGCCCAAATTAATTCTGTTCAATGTAAAAAATTTATCTTTACTATTTGAGATGTGCATGATCGTGGTAGGCAAAAAAATTAAAAATCTGTGCTCACACTTTTCAATAAAAACTTATTTAATGATTCCAAATGGAATCAGTGGGTCTTGGTTGACTTGAAATGCGTCGTTTCAAGTAATACGTGAAAAGTCTACTTTAGATGAAGCTCTTTAAAGCAATTCTATTCTTTGTTGAGGCAGAGGTGTGTGCCACACTTCTCGCACCGAATGCGGGAGTAACAGCACATTCTTCTCTATTTTTTCTGGTTTGGGCGATGACTTCTTTTTCATCGGACGAATCAATGTCACCTCGAGGGATCTGCACAAGCTTCGGGACTTTTCTTTTCCCCATAAAACTCGCATGTGCTGATTGTCGCCATCTGTTACAAAAGAAAATCTTTCCGTATTACGGAGGTATTTCCCCCCAAAAGTTTATTTACACGGCCTAAGCTCATATCAACAGCATAAAATCACAAAAAGCAGAGCAAGGCTCCACCAACAATACAGGCTCCAGACACGATAATGATCCATCAGGTAACACGCGCCCAAAGCATGGCCAAGTACGGCATGAAAACACCGTTTGAGCGCGAACACACACGCGATTTAGCCAGTGAGGTAACGTAAATCGAAAATGCATCACCTGAGTAGTCGGAGCCGCTACGTCCCAATGATTCCATTTGGAATCATCAAGATTCGCAAAGTTCTCCGGTACCCGCAAATACTTTTCGCCGAATAAATTCACTGCGAAGGGATAGCATAACCCCTAACAGTCAAAGTCCAAATGTTCGAGACGAAAATAAAATGATTGTCGTACCTCTGCACGGTGAAAAGAAGAGGAGATCTCAGCGAATGGCGGGAACAGTGCAAGCGATTCTTTAATTTTTTTTGTTCAGAGGTGGCAGCAATTCCTTGAGTCTACCAGCTTGCCAGCATATGTAGAGCAAGGGCTAAATATGAGTTGTAGCGTAAGAACAACCTTTATTTTCTAACCCAGGGTTGCCCCCTGAGCTACAAAATGATGATTACAATTGGAATCACTGGGCCTTAAAGGGCTAATTAAACGGTCTGTAGGTGGTTAGCTGCCTCAGCACGACGCAGTTTGCTCTCTCCGACCTCTAGAAACGTTAAGGCCTTCTAAGGTGAGGCCGTGACAGTACTGAAATAGAGCCGCTTCAAGCTGTTTTATATATAATTGAGCGCGATGTCATTTTGAGGGCAACCTACTGCACTGTCATTGGATCGAAGTACGCATGCATTTGTAGAATTTGCCTTCAGCATGTCGCACTTCGAATTAGCTACAGCGTGATTGCAAAACTTCTTTGTCAGGTGTAAACCTACAGTTCTTTTATGAGCTAGGAGAGCCCACGTTTTCGTTTTATGTCATGAACGCAACCCACTTTCCAAGCGTCTCAATGCGCTAGCTTGCATGGTTGAAGCTGGTAAGGATGCTATGTGGGATTTAGAGGCGTGCGTTCATGCTCTAATTTGGGGAGCATCTGACCTATGAGCAGAGGGAACCGGGTTAGAAGCCAATGGTCGTACAGGGTTTGTTGATGCGAAAGTGTCAAATGGCCCATTGAATTAAAAACCCGGCGTCTGTCGCTTGGAACACTGAAACGGCGCCTAAATTCCCATTGACTGCGACGTCACGTCTTGAGGTAAGCCTAGATGGAGCAGAGAGGGTGAAAAAAAAAAAACGCCTACTGCTGCGATGGCACGTCAGATTTCCGGCGCTGGCAGTCGGGGCATGAGCGAACGAACTTTTCAATGTAGTTGTACATTCCTCGCCAGTGGTAGCGTTGTCAGAGGCGCTCGGTAGGTTTTGAAAACTCCCGAGTGTGCGCACTGTGGATCGGCGTGAAAGGATGCGCAGATTCCGGAGCGCAGACTCTGAGGAACTACTAACAACCACTGGCGGCCGTCTGCGGCGTAACTGCGTCGGTGAAGCAGGTTGTCGCGGTGGCGAGCCTGACGACGCAACGTGCAAGTGGTTGACTGCGGTGATGGGTCAGCAAGCAAGTCTATAATCGAGGCAATCCACGGGTCCTTGCGCCGCTAGGAAGTGATTGTCTCAAGGTCGATTGGAGAAACAGCGAACTGGTATAGTGAGCAGCGGGCATTGTCGTCAGGCAAGGGAAATCGTGATAGGGCGTCGGCGTGCGTTGCGGTACAGCACGCGGATATCGTAGTCCTGCAGGCGAAGTGCCCAGCGGGCAAAACGACCTGAAGGATCCTTCAACGATGACAGCCAACATAGTGCATGGTCGTCCGAGACGACATCAAATGGGCGGCCATACGGCCGGAACTTAGTAAGAGCCCATATGATCGCCAGACATTGTTTTTCTTTGACAGAGTAATTGGTTTCGGCTTTCGTAAGGGTGCGACTGGCATAGGCCACGACATATTCAGGAAAGCCAGGTTTGCGCTGCGTAAGGACAGCGCCGAGGCCAACACTGCGGGAATCTGTGTGTACCTCTGTAGAGGCCGTCGGGTCATCGTGGCGCAAAATTAGGGGAGTCGCCAGCAAATGACGGAGATGTGTGAACGCTTCCTCGCACTCTGACGACCAGGAATGAAGGGGTCAGTTGCTTCCAAGGAGCTTCGTCAGAGGTGATATGATGGCGGCAAAATTTCGAATGAAGCGTCGTAAGTAGGAACATAAACCTACAAAACTTCGCAGTTCTTTGATGGACGTAGGTTTAGGGAATTCGGCGACGGCACGAAGCTTGGCTGGATCGGGGAGAATTCCATCCTTGGAAACGACGTAACCCAGTATCGTCAGCTTCCGAGCTGCAAATCAGCACTTCTTTAAGTTTAGTTGTAGGCCAGCATTCCTCAAACATGTGAAAACACGCCGGAGGCGTTGAAGGTGCGTGGAAAAGTCCGGAGCAAAGACAACGACGTCGTCAAGGTAGCACAAGCACATGTGCCATTTCAAGCCGCGTAGAACGGTATCCATCATGCGCTCAAAAGTTGCTGGCGCATTACAAAGTCCAAACGGCATGGCATTAAATTCGTATAAGCCGTCCTACGTGACAAAGGCTGTCTTCGGTCGATCGTCATCCGCCATAGGTACTTGCCCATATCCGGAGCGCAGATCGAGAGATGAAAAAAATTCTGCTCCTTGTAGGCTGTGAATAGCGCGGTCGATTCGCAGAAGCGGGTAAACGTCCTTACGAGTGATCTTGTTGAGCCGCCGATAGTCCACACAGAACCGTACAGAACCGTCTTTTTTCGCAACAAGGACGACGGGAGATGCCCATGGACTGTGGGAATGTCGGATCACTTCGCGGCGGAGCATATCGGCCACTTGTTCAATAATCACGCGGTGTTCTGTAGCTGATACATGATATGGGCGTTGCCGCAATGGCGATTGGGAGCCAGTATCGATGTAGTGCGTAACAGTGGACGTCCGGCCCAGGGAAGGTTCCCGACGTCGAAAGGAATACGAAATTCTTGTAGGATGCACAGAAGCTGTCATCGCTGGCCAGGTGTAAGGTGATCAGCAATAGAAGAATCGAACACATCATCTATGGGCAATGGGTCAGCCGTAGAAATCGAGCCGAGCGTACTGTAATGGGCACAGTATGTGTCTTCGGGAACGTCCGTAATTTGTACGTCTTCGATAGCTTCGACAATGCTGATACATTCTCCTCGGAGTAGCAGCACAGTTTACGGGAACGGGTTACAAATAAATATAGCACTCGAGCCCTGTGTGATGTTCACCGTCGCAAAAGGTAGCAGGAGACCTTTTCGAGTGTAAAAGCGGCCAGATGGAGAAAGTAGTGCGACGGCGTCAGAGAGGCTGCTGCATTACATAGAGACAAGCACTGATGTGTTGGGAGGAACGGTGGTGTCGTGTCTGACGAGCAGTTTGTTCGGAAGAGAAACATTGTCGGCGAGCGTCAAATCTGAGAGCGGCGACAGTTCTAGTTCGGCTCGTGCGCAATGAATGACGGCATTGTGGCGGCAGAGAATATCCCAGCCGAGGATATTATCATGGGAGCACGACGAAATTACAATAAATTCAATGGCGTACACAACGTCCTCAATGACAACACGAGCTGTGCACGCGGCTAACGGGTGAATACGCTGGGCACCGGCTGTGCGGAGGGACAGTCCACTAAGGGGCGTCGTGACTTTCCGAATCAAGCGACAAAGTTTAGCGTCCATAACTGACACGGCGGCTCTGGTGTCCACGAGTGCATATGTGTGAACACCATCAACAAACACGTCTATCACATTTGTCGGGCTATCCTGAGGACTTTCGCGTTTCGCCGGCGTCGCAGCCCTTGCCTCGTGGACTGCGACGATTAGTTTTCCCCCTTCCGAGCTGCGGGACGGGGCTGCATCAGTGATAGCGAGCGTCGGCCTGGAGAAGGTGAGCGGCGGGTATTGGGCGTTGGGCGGAACGTCGGTGACGATGCCGAAGTGTCGTCGTAACATGGGCGGGGAGAACCGACCATACGACTTGGCGCATACGGTGTAGCGCCAGGTGACTGCATGCGATTACACTAGCGTGCGACGTGACCTGCGTAGCCGCACGCAAAACAGATAGGCCGGTTGTCAGATGTACGCCACCGATTCGCTGTGGTGGGCCCCGTCCACGTAAGAGGACGCGTTGTGCGGGGCGGCTGGTGATACGGTTGCATGGCGGGCTGTGGTCGGGGCATAGTCAAGACGTCGGCGTAAGTGAGAGGCCCACCTTGAGGGAAAGGATGGGGCCTGGCGACGACTTCAGCGTAGCGGAGAGGTGCGGCCGCAGGAACATGTTGATGGCACTCTTGCAAAATCTTCGTGCGCGATGGCGCTGCGGAGCGGGGGCTCAAAACTTTGACGTCGGCTCTTGTACCGGTGGCGGTTGTTCAAAGGCCATCAAGCAGAGCTGGCGTGCAATTTCCTCGCGCGCGAAAGCCTTCATTTCCGCCATCAACGCTGACGGATGAGAAATGGCCGTCAAGCCAGCGAGGTGTTCGTCGCGCGATGTAGGGGGACGGGTCAATGACCGCTGCCTGCGTAGCTCCTCGTAACTCTGGCACAGCGTAATTATCTCCCCCACCGTGCAAGAATTCTTGGCAAGCAGCATGTTGAAAGCGTTGCCTTCTATGCCTTTCATAACATTCCCGATCTTATCAGACTCCGACATGGTCGCGTTGACTTTCCTGCAAAGTCTAGGATGTATTCGATGTAACTTGTGAAGGATTCACCTACTTTCTGAGCTCGTTCCCGCAAACGCTGTTCGGTACGCAGGCTTACCAACAGCAGGGCGACCAAAAACGTCGACAAAAGACGTCTTGAAGTCTGAACACGTCGGAAAATCTGTTTCGTGGTTGTTGTACCATAAGCCGGCCCCACCCGCGAGGTAGAAGAGCACGTTGCTGACCTTAGCTGCTTCGTCCCATTTATTGTGGGACTCACCCGCTCGTAGGTCGTAAGCCAATCCTCAACGTCGGTGTCATCCGCGCCAGGTGAAGATAGCAGGGTCCCTGTGGCGAGGCACACCAGAGCACGGTGCCGGTGCAGGGGGAGGCAATTGCTGGGAGGCTTCTTCAGGCATGGTCGACGGTACGGTGCGGGATCGAAGTTCCAGGTTGCCGATTTCGAGGGCGCAGCACACTCCACCAATTGTAAAGGGCTTTATTAGAATTCGGAGAAGCGCAGCGGCGACAGTCAAAATAGAGACACGGCTTTCAAGCACGAGCGCCGTTGCCGAGCAAAAGCGCTGGACTCACTAGCGGCTGGGCCCACTAGAGGTGGACCTACTGGCGTCTCTCTTCGCTACAATATGTACAATTTTGAAGATCAGTAGACTCTCTGGTAGATAATAAAGGTTCCTCAAAGATTTGCCGCTGTGCCATGTCTGCGTTCGCAACGCCCTCTCTTGGTCGTCGTTCCAAACTCATGTGTGCGTAGTTTTCTTCCGCTCTCCCAGGGCGGCGGCACCGTCGTGTGTTATCGGAAAGACGAACTGGCATTCTCCATTTTGAATTTCACTTCTCTCGCCGTAATGGGGAAGCCGCGTGTAGGGCGAACTTCTGAGGAGCAACGCGCCTACGAAGAGCGACGGCGAGAACAGATGCGAGAACGCAATCAGCGGCGGCGGGCGGCAAACACCGATGAAGATTGTTCTCAAAAGGCTAGCCGCTTGCGTCGTCTCCACGCAAGACGACGCAAGAAGTGTGCTCTGCGTCGTGTGCCATCCACCTTCCCGGAGTGTAATGGTTCATGATTGTTTCTTTCGTGACTACGCTTTTTCACTCCGCTGTTCTTTCCGTCTTTCATTGCCCCTTACCCTTCCCCCAGTGCAGGGTAACAAACCACAAACTTTTCGAGTTAACCTCCCTACCTTTCCCACCCCGTTTATATATATATATATATATATATATATATATGCAGGGTGTCCCAGCTATCATGCAGCACAATTTAAAAAAAGAGGAACGGCATTACGTGAAGCAAATCTAGTGCGTATTATTTCCAGTACAGTGGAGTAGCCGCCAGTAATTTTTTTTTTCGTTACTGAGATTGAATTATCTAATTTTCAATAATTATCTAAGTCGAGAAGTACTGTCCTAATTATCAAAGTGTCGATGAGAAAGTTGTCGAGCAACATGAAAAACTCTCGATACAGCTTTCTGTTGCTCAATACGTGCTACATAAACGTGTTTTTCTGAGTGTGAAAGAAGCCAGCAAATACATGCAGAATTGCCGCCCGACTGGCCGCTCGAGGCACTTTGCATGTATTCGCGTTCTTCTTTCACGCTCCGAAAAACACTATATATAGAAATATAGGAATCCACCTTCCAAGAATTACAAATGGCTTATATGGTGAACCAAACATTATTCATGTATATGTTCATATAATACACTCTGTTCAAAGTAAAGAAAACACTATTCAAACGCATTATCACTCTAAATTTCCTGACTTCATCAATGCTTAGTACAATGATTAAGTTCTCCTTTAACCTGTTTTTTTTTTCTGGGAACACTTATATCAGAGTCTAAAAGGCATGGGATAAGTATACTATGGTAATAGTTTAATTGGGATATTATTCTTGGCATCAATAATTATGTACCAATGAAAAAATGAAATAAAAAATACATATATACCCTGAATAGCACGAGAGGGTCGTCATCCCATGCCTAAGTAAAGCTGCCTAAAAAATCCCTAAAACAATGGATTTCCCTCCACAACAGGAACAAACTCACAAATGCTATTACTGACATGTATTCAAAATTGAAATTCAGAAGAAATGCCTACTTCAATACACTTCGAAATTTTATACGAACCTACCTTGGGAAGTTATAGAAGCACCTTAACTAAAACAAAACAAAAAATGACAGCGCGCCTTCTCAAGAAGATTGTTTACAATGCGTTAATGGCATGAATTACAGAAAATCTGTCGGCCCTTCCACTCTGAGGAGGAGGTTATCCTGCGAAGCTGAAACGTGCGGCTCCGGTGTTTGTCACTGGATTAATCCCGAGGGTTCATTAAAGTACTTTTCAAATATGTGGTTACACATACGTTCCGCTGCGACAGAGCGAATGACGTCACTGACCGTATGCCCGCAGCACGCCGTTGTAACGAGTTTGCTCGGCGGCGTGGTTAGCAGCATTCGCCCGCCCAATGTGACTTGCGATTCTTCGAAATTAAATTGCTTAAAAATTAAGTCTGCCCGTTACGTAAAACAATGAATGGCTCATACCCCCTTAAGCAATCGCACATACCTCCGTCAACGCGGCCTCCTCATTACGATGACAGAAGAGAAGTGAAATTCTACGCCGGAATGATGACTGGCAATGCAGCCAGATGTGGAAGCAGGCGACGACGATGAACATGGGAGCAGTGGCACCAGCGCGTGTCAAGCCCGAGCACGCGCTCCGGGAACCGCGTCAACCTCATTCATGCATATAAAACCCCGTTTTAAATTGCGCGTATGATTAAGAGAGAGAGAGATAAACATGCTTTATAGAGATGCTGGAGATGTTAGCCTGGCTATTCGCCTGACATGCTACTCGAGGTGGTTGATGCATGTAAGTTCTGACGTATGTAAGATTCACAGGAGTTTTTGCTGCGTTCATTTGGGCATCAGATTGGGAAGTATGTATCCATATGAACTTGTTTAAGGGACACTAAAGGGGAAAAAATTGGCGGTGGCTGAACCCACATATGCCTGGGTGTGCGTAGAGAGAGGTACGGTTAATCTTATTGTTTAGCTTCGTTCTCTGTACGGTGTCATCTTCATCGTTTAGCTTCGTACGGCTGAGTATTGAGGTTTGGTTGTTACCTCTCGTTGAGTAATGGTTACAATAAAGACTAGACATTTTTATAGTGTAACGCATTTATTTTGAAAGTCTTCATCTTGTTGTGTCTCAAGTGCCACAAAGATAGCCCGATGGTCGGTGAGGCGGGAGGATAAGGGGTTGTCGTCCAGTGACTTGAACACGTTTCGGGTGCTATCCCCATCTGAATCCACTCGCCTGGCCGCTTCGTACTTACGACGCTTCACGAGGCGATGCGGCTCATTCTTCCTCCGTCTCCTCGGCTCGCTGCCTCCTCTTGGTTTCGTTCCGACGACGAAGCTTGGCTTCTTTCAGTCTCTGACTCACCTTCCACATCTGCCGACGAATCCCACCGAGCCGCCCCTTCTATATATACGATGCAAGGCCGGCTCCTCCCCTGTTGTTGCAACGCGGTTTTACCGGCTCCTCCTCTGACGTCATTCCAGATGGCGTGGCGAGCGGCGCTGCCAGCTGCGGCGGTTGCTAGGCAACGGCTCATCGCGTGCTGAGCCGTTGAACTGGCCACTGCGAAACGGCCACTGCGAAACGACTAGAATACGGCCCCCCCCTCTATATATAGGATGCAACGCCAGCTCCTCCTTTGTTTTGTTGTTACGCGATTTCACCGG
The DNA here is from genome assembly GCF_013339745.2 of Dermacentor silvarum. NCBI lineage: Eukaryota > Metazoa > Arthropoda > Arachnida > Ixodida > Ixodidae > Dermacentor > Dermacentor silvarum. Next base: position 44,529,835 of record NC_051158.1, on the reverse strand, counting down.
CTCCTCCTCTGACATCATGCCAGATGGCGCGGCGAGCGGCGCTGCTAGCAGCGGCGGTTGCTAGGCAATGGCTCAGCTCGCGGTGCGGCCACCGGCCATAGCGAAACGGCGAGAATACGGCCAATGTATCTCTCGCTACAAACTTATTTCTTCAGTATCAGCAGATTTCCCTTCCACAATACCGAAAACACCAGTATTACCACGAGGAGCCGCTTGGTAAGCCAGAAAAAAAAAACAAAAACACAGAGGCGAGTTCGCGCCCTAACTCACTGTGACGTCATGGACTTTGGAAGCGTCTTCGAGGTCCCCGTTAATTCTTTAGCGGTAAAGATTGACTACATTGCGTTCTCAAGGAGCCCAACACTGAATGTGGCAAGTTTCTCGAATTTTTACTCAGCCAACGTGGCCCAAATACGAAAAATTACATTAGAAGTCGTGACGTCACACTGAAGTGCTGACGTTGAGGTTCCCTCACGAAATTAAAAAGAAATAAATTTGAGCTTCAGTTTCTCTTCTAATAACTGACCTATTGCAGTTTAAATAATGACAGCAGAGTTTCCGAAGCATACTTTATCAGCCTAAGTTGCTTTATTGTTTTACTTTAGTGTCCTTTAATCGGCTCAAAGATGGGGGCGTAGCTAGACCTGTCACATCCTTTAACGCGACAGCGTTAAGGGTCCGTGTTGCAGAAAATCCGGCGTCAGCGTCGGTGTCGTCGGTGTCGGCGTATGGCGGAAATAATTATGCCGAACCACTCCATCCCAAACCACCCCGCTAGGGCGGGCCCTTCGTGTGGCGCAAGGGGTTAGTGAACAAAAATTGAATTTTTCATAGTAAAATCCGCCAGAAAAATCGTAAAGTACGACTTAACCACAACCTATAGCGGTGATAGCGTCATGATAGCCTCGGATTGTAATTTGAATATGTGAGAGAAAAGCATTATAAGCAGCCAGGAATCTTTGAATGCTATCGCGTTCCACTCTTAGAGGCGAAGCTTGAGCGTCCTCCAATTCTGATGGTGTTTCGCTGTACTTTGGTTCTAGGCAACATTGAGGGAAGGGTTGCAAACCGCGCCTTTATAAGTTTTGATCGGACCCCATGTCGCAGAAAACACCTTGTCGGTGTCACCGGCAATGGCGTCCAATGACGCTATCGCCTTCCACTCTTAAAGACGAAGCTTAAGCGTACTCCTAGTTTTTGGGTGAAACACCTAGTGAGCAGGTTTACTTTTTCCGAGACGTGCGTGACCCCTTTCTGCGAACAATATGCCAGTTTCGACTGAGCAAGCATCTGCCGGCTTATGTGGTAAGCAATGTAAATATGCCTGGTGCCCTTCGAGGGTACGTAAGGGAAGTAGTTGACAGCATCCGTTTTCTCTCCGTACGATTTTCTGATAATTACCTTTTTTTCGGAAGTGATTCTATAGCTGAACGCTTGCACTGTTGTCTGCGTTTTGGCTTTGTTTCGTTGCCATCTCTGGGAGCTGCCGCTCCCTCGTTGCGGCAATGGACGAAAATACTTCCGAGCACCTTCCTGGCGCGCAGCCGTCAGGCCGGCTTACGTCCAGGAAACGCGGGAGCCAGTCAAGTTACACGGACAGCGAGGCCACCGAGTTGTACTCGGACAGCTACGATTCCTCGGACGACGACTTCAAGGTTGTCATGAGCCGAAAGGCAAAAAGAAGACTGCTGCGAGCGTCATCGCCGGCAAGTGTCTCCACCGTGACGGATACACCACAGCACTGGCCGCACACTGTGCTCTTCTTGCCCGTGGACCCCACGACCAATCTGCGGCTCCTGAACAGGCAGGTCCTTTCAACGTTACTCGAGGGTATTGCACCGAATGAGATTAAGGATGTGAGAATCAACTCACGGAAGAATGTCATGGCTGTAGACATTTTCCATCGTAGCGAACTACAAAGCCTTCGGAATGTCACAGAAATTGACAAAGTACAAGTGCGACCACAGATTGCTACTGGCGGTAACGGCACTGTTGGCGTCATTTATGACGTCGACATTTCCATTCGAGCGACGACTTGCCAATATTAATAAAGCCAGCAACTGAAGGCACGCTCATCGCTCATCTTACCAGACCCGGAAACACACGCTGCGTGAAGCTTGTGTTTGAGGGAGATTGCCTTCCCTCTCACGTCAAAGTTGGTCATGTCCGCCATCCAGTTCGACCATACATACCGAAGCCCCTGCAATGTCACAAGTGCTTCAAGATTGGCCACATAAAAAGCATTTGTGCGAACAATGCCGTGTGCCCACAGTGCGCTGAGTCCCGTTTGGAAGACGCCTGCCACGCGACCGTCCTGAAGTGCCCTAATTGCGGCGGTTCCCACGAAGCCTCATCGAAGGATTGCCCGCGGGTGCGGAAGGAATTCGCGGTTCTAAAGCGCATGGTTCGGGATCATTCCACACACCGCGAGGCTGCCGCTACACTTAGACGGCGACGGCATCGCCACCGAAAAGCGCAACGTAAAACCGCACAAAGCAACACAACGTCTTCCGCCACAACGGCTGCTCCATCAACGCGGAGCGCGAACATGAAAGATGCCGCGCAAGCGAAAAAAAATGTCAAGTGTCGATCATCCTGAAGAGTGGCCCGCACTTCCAAGTGCACAACCTGCCACGGAGACACCTCGAATGCCACCTCCACCGACACCCTCAACAACCACTGTTCCAACGACGACTGATGATCACCAAGTTCTAATAATGTTGTGGTCACTGATGGATGCTATGCGAGTTCTACACAACAACATGAAAACCCCTGCGGCGCAGAGCGCGCTGCAGGTGCTGGACGCCCTGGGTCCAGTGCTTGCGGCCCTAGGTAAAGCATTGGCCCACCAGAAGTCATCGTTCAGAGAGGAGGTCCAGAATGCATCTGTTTTTGAATGGAACGCCAGAGGACTTAAGTCGCGTATGTCCGATTTTCGACAGTTTGTATTCGTAAATCAGTTTCCCATTATTGTCATTTGTGAGCCAAACCTGTCATATCCCATCAGACTGTCCGGGTATGAGTGCATTACGTCTTCCACCCAGGGGCAATAGAGCAAGGTTATTGTTTTCATACGCTGTGACTTGACATAGGTTCATCATCCAGTGCCACCTGACACTGAAAACCAGTACGTGTGTTTGACTGTGAAGAAGAGCAAGGTCACCTTCACAATTCTGGGAGCCTACCTATCACCATCAAGTCGTCTAAACTGCGAGCGCTTACGGGAAATTTTGACAACGACTCCACAGCCATGGGTTATCACTGGGGATTTCAATGCCCACCATTACCTCTGGGGGAGCTCCAAGATTAACTCGAGGGGCAGAAGATTGGTGTCGATTGCTTCTCAACAAGAACTTTGCTTGTTAAATGACGAAAGCCCCACCTATGTGCGAGGAACGGCGTATAGTAGCTGTCTTGACCTCAGCTTTGTTTCGCGCTCCTTTAACATAAGAGTTAAATGGTTCGCGGACTTGGAAACGCGGGGAAGTGAGCACATCCCAACTTATCTGACGATTGAGGGGCTGACTAGCTCGAAGTGCTCCGGTGCCGTCCAATCCATCGACTGGCCGAAATTTAAATCAATCCTGAAAGACCGCTGTAGAGACGAGATGCCATCCAGCCTAGGGGACGCTATAAAAGGTGCCTTACAGGTTGCCACACATTCGACTCTGAAAAGCTCCAAACGCATTGAATTCGACATCGAGCTAGAGAAACTTCGTGCACTTCGACGCCGTGCGGAACGAAGATATAGGCGTACAAAGTCCATTCATGATTTGAGATTGGCCAGACGCACACAGAAAAAAATACAGCGTCGAATGAATAAGCTGGCTTCACAACGATGGGCACCTTTCTGCGAGTCTCTGGATCCCCGAAAGCCTTTGTCTCTTATATGGAGAACTGTTCGGGGCCTCCATGCAACCCCTGGACAGCGCCACCCATTTAATTCCCTCGCCCTTTACCTACAATGCAGCGAGATTGAAGTCGCAGAATCCTTCTGTAGGAGGATTGTCGGTGTAGCAAGTTCCACTGGAACGCAGACTCCTGACCACTCACCATCCTCACGTGATCCCCGTATGGAGTGCCCTTTTTCTCTGGACGAACTTGAAGCTGCGCTCGCTTTATGCAGGCGTTCCTCTGCCCCAGGACCAGATGGCATTACATACCGCGCTTTGTGTAACCTTGGTGAACCAGCTCGAATGGCACTCTTGCTCCTGTACAACGACTCGTTGCAGACAGGCACCGCTCCCCAGGAATGGAAATCAAGTCGCCTGATTCCGCTCCTCAAAGCTGGCAAGTCGCCTTTAGACATTTCGTCATACCGTCCGATCGCGCTTGCAAGTTGTGTAGGCAAAGTAATAGAACGGATGGTTCTAACGCGACTGGAGTGGCACCTAGAGCACTATGAAGTTTACCCAAACAGGTTGACAGGATTCAGGCGCGGCCATTCGTCTATAGACAACTTTGGAATGGCGGGCAGTGCGAACTGCAGCACATGTGGTGTTCAGGAAACCACCAGACATCTCTTATGTGACTGCCCTAGATACGAAGAAGAGAGGATTGCCCTTCGGACTGCTTTGGGGCACTTAGACGACAGGCCTTTTACGGAGGAGAAGATCTTGGGCCCGTGGCCTCGTGCGTCTTCTGTGTACAGGGCTACAAAGGCGCTGCTGCGCTTTTTGAAGTGCACAAGCCTACATGACCGCCTGTGATGAAACTTAGCCATGAACGCTTGACTGTAAATGTGTGAGGTGTGAACTGTGAACTTCTCTCTTCCTTCTCCTCTTTCAATCCCTTCTCCCCCTTCCCCAGTGCAGGGTAGCCTACCGGGCTCAGCCTGGTTAACCTCCCTGCCTTTCCCTTATGACTTCTCTCTCTCTCTTGTCGATTTGGTAACGTATGTCGAATTCCAGAAGGTCTGTAAACGCTTGTCTGCTGCCTTGTTTCTAGACGTTAAAGGAGCGACAACGTCACCCATGAAGCAATCCTTAAAGCGCTAGAAGTAATAGGACTTGGTGGCAAGACACACCTCTGGGTTCGCAGCTACCTACAGATGCGATCATTCTACGTGCTCACCGGGGATGGCCCGACACCTCAGTATTACAGTAGCCGCGGAGTCCCTCAAGGCGGTGTCTAAGCCCGACGCTTTTTAATCTGACCCTTATCGGACTAATCGAGAACCTTCCAAGCACCGTTCGACTCTCTATCTACGCCGACGACATCTGTATCTGGACGTCGGGGGTGACACGGCTTCAGCTTCGCGCTCGGCTTCAGAAGGCGGCCTCATCGACATCATGCTACCTTCGTAAACAAGGACTGGAGGTGACGTGGGAAATGTGCGCAGTGGTGGCATTTACGCGGAAGCCAATGTCTGCATACGGCATATCAATCAACCGACAAGTGATATCGTTCAGCAAGAGTCACAGGTTCTTGGGAGTTGTGATTGACAGAGATCTGTTCTGGACTCCTCACGTCAACCACGTGAAAAAGCGCCTGATGGCTATTTGTCATCTGTTCAAGTTCCTTGCAGGAAAGAACTGGGGGGTATCCACACAACCCATGTTACAGCTATACAGGGTGTTGTTCGTTGGGTTCCTCCGGTACAGCCTACCTGTTATATCCAACACCTGCAAAACTAATTTGCGCACAATTCAAAGCATTCAGGCGCAAGCTCTTAGGATATGCCTTGGAGTACCACACAGTGCGTCAACGGCTGAAACTATCGCCATTGCTCAAGATTATTCCATCACAACGCACATCGCCATCGAGGCAATGCGTGCACATGTCAGGCACATTGCCCGGACTCCTTGTCACCACCTCGCCGCACTCACCGTGGAAAGACCCCGCACGTCATATAGCACAACTGTCAGTGCATATCGTGCCTCGATTACATCGGGGTACGCAACTCCGGCCAGGCTGGTGTCTCCTCCATGGTGTTTGTGCCGCCCTGAAGTCCGACTCAGAATTCCAGGAATTCAGAAAAAGTCAGATTTATCACCGTCTGCACTCAAACAATTGAGCTTACTTCTGTTGTACGAGAGATACAGCAGTCACGTGCACGTCTATACGGACGGATCGACTACATCGACCAGTTCTGGCGGTGCTGTGTTTATACCGACGAGAGGACTAACAATCCGATTCAAGACCTCACATGTCACGACGTCCACGGCTGCAGAGCTCACGGCTCTGCGCAGTGCACTTCAATTTATAGACGCAGAGACTCCTGGTACATGGGCCGTGTTTTCCGACTCGAGACCGGCTTTGCAAAGTATGCAGGCAGTTCTCCGACGTGGAGCTCAGGAACAACTAACGTATGAAATTGTCAAACTTCACCACGAGGTCAAACAGAAAGGCCACGAAATTATTTTCCAATGGCTACCTGGCCATTGTGGCATCAGTGGAAACGATCCCGCTGACAAAGCTGCCCGAGAGTCACATCAAGAACAGAGCGTTCCCATTCCTCTTTCCAGGACAGACGCTGGAAGGCAGCTTCGTCAATGGGCACGCAAGCTCTCTTTAACAGAGTGGAAAATCCCAAATATAAGGCGCACGCGGCTACACGAACTGAACCCTTCGCTCCAACTCCGACCTCCACCCGGGATTCACCGACGTGAAGCATCGCTTCTATACCGGGTGTGGTTGGGAGTGGCTTTCACGAAGGCATACTGTGCTTTGATTGGAATGACCGAAGGTGCCACGTGTGACGTCTGCGGCAGCGAATAGAACATAGAACATTTATTGTGTCACTGCGATCGATTTCAGTTGGAAAGACAAACTTTATCGAACGCATTGCGACGACTTGATGATCGACCGTTGTCCGTGCAGGTGCTCCTTGAAGACCGTCCCCATCGCTCGTCAGCCCACAAAGCTGTGAAGGCACTGTTGTCTGACTTGAGGACGACTGGCCTATGTGAACGCCTTTGAATTGCTCAGACCCTCCGCGAGCGTGCGCGATCTCATCGTGACCTTCCTCCCCCCCTCCTCTCTCTACCTCATCTTTCTATTCCCTCTTTCCCGTCCCCCAGAGTAGGGTAGCCAACCAGACGCCTTTCTGGTTAACATCCCTCCCTTCTCTTTCTCTCCTACTCCTCCTCCACCTTTTTTACGGTGTCACGGAAGAAACTATGCAGGGATGCACTTGACAGGATTATACCGGTTCCTATGTACACAGCCATAAACATTTGAGGGCAGGGATATGACTTTTAAAGCGTGTAAAAAATGCAGGCGCATTCAGGTACTAAATCAATTTTTTCTTTAAGTACATACTGGGACTTTGCCGATACGGGCCTTTTTACAATAGCATGGTTTTCATTTACCTTTGCGAGAAAATTGCTTTATATGAAATCAATCGACCGCGTTTTTTTATATTTCAAAAGGGGTTTATTCTTGGGACGTTCTTCAAAGAACACTACAGAAGGAGTTGACCTTAAATGTATTAGGTATTAGATTTTTAACTATAGAAAATGAGGACGAACTGTCTTTGGACCTAATTATGCTAGTCGGCCTCCATTGTTTGTGGCGGGCTCGAGTGGGAAGTCTGTTTTTAGGCCTTACCGGCGGCCTGCACGATTATTTCTCGGGAAGGGTGGTTCCAAGTTCATTGACGTAAAGGAAGATCAGGAATGCCCCCGGCATTGGCTGACCCCACAATATGTATGCATGCAAGTTTGAAAGTATGTTGCCGTGGTAATGTGTATAACTATGTACAGCTTTCTTTTGAAAAAAAATTGATGAAATCTGTGTTGCTGAAGTGAAAGTTCCGGGAATAACGAAAAAAAAGCCAAGGTGACTGAATCGGTTAACGTGGTGGTCTCGTAACCTGGAGGTTGGTGGTTCGAATCTGCAGCCCGATGAGCAATTGTTATTTTCTCGCGGCTTGCGTTTTTTCACAGAAACACCTTCTCTTATACTCATCGCCTCTCCTCGTCGCGCCCAGCGCGCCCTCTCATTAGTCGCCTCCTCCCCCAGCGCGCCTCTTCTCCCCTGCTGGTCGCGTGACCTGCACTCCAGGGGCGTGGCTGTAACTATCTCCTGGTCACGTGACCTGCGTGACACCGCCGAACAGACAGACGGCGAAGGCTCGACTTAGAACAGATTCGTTGTTAGAAGGACGGTAGAATGCCATAACTCGAGCCACGGCTTCGCAATCATTTAGAACCAATCAACGTCATTGAGCAGGAAATATTCTATCTTCTGCTGAATTTGTACACAAAAATGTTCTCCTGACGTGATAACGTACCAAAAATCTTCTCAGAATATTTGGTGTAATTCTTCATAAATAATTGCGCATACGCGCAACCATTCGCTAACCACGTGTACACACCCTAAGGAATGGAAAAAGACAGAAATCGTGCCTGTAAATATAGGCCATATATTTAACTTGTACTGCTTGCAAACTCTTTACAATGCAATACCTAAACAACTAACCGTATACCTTTAAAATGAGAATTTATTAACAATTTTCTGCGCCCGCCTTTCAATGAGGGTTCCAAGCTGTAACCGAACTAATTGAAAAGTTCAATGACTTATTACTTCGCATAGATAATCAGAAACAAGTACGCCTAATTTTACTGTTTTTTGAAAAGTTTCGAGCACATATAACGTAAAAAATAATTACGAAACTTCAGTCAGCGATAGACAAGGAACCTATCGTTGGCTCGAGTAATGACATTTTGACTGGTCGTAACAAATTTGTTAACATTGCCAATGAAGCCTGCTGATGTAGACATTGTTTCTTCCGGAGTACCACTTGGCCGAAACCTGGCTCCTGTCCCATTCATTATCTTCAATAATTATCTGCATAGTCAGTTTAACGTCAATGTAAGACTTATTGGCAGACTACTGCATGATGAAGCAGTACGGAACAACACATTGGAAAAGAAGTACGCTACTGAAAAAAAAAAAAACATATTCCCCATCACTCCCATATCCAATAACGTAACAGGACATATGGAAAATCGAGCTTGCATATGAGAACTGTTATGTTAAATATCAGATTAATGGATATAGATGTTATGGGGCACAATGATTTTTCCAGAAAGTAAGGAGTGCACAGACAGGCTAATGACTCTTAACACTACGAAATGCGCAGTGCTAAGAATAACAACAGAAAAAATAAACCTGTATTCTAGTACCAGTGGCGTAGCCAGAAATTTTGTTTGGGGGGGGGGCTCAGGTTGCCGCGCGGCCTCCTCCTTATAGAATTTGTCGAGGGATCAAATGCATGAATAATAACTGCATTGCCAATTTCATTGTATATTAGATGCTGCAAACGAATTATTGAACGCTATGCGCTGTCCATTAAAATATGTATGTTTTCATAATATAATATATTCGTATGCCCCAAAAATTGCGGCAGAAATAACTGATATCAATGCTTCCGTGTTGTTGTTGTTTTTGTCTAATTAATAAGTAAAGAAAACATCACATGAACTTTAGAACTATTGACCCTTTTCGCGGAGCAGTTTGTTTTAGAGAAACGAGATGGCGCTCACGGCGGCACGCCATACCTCTCCTCAGCGACCGCGCACGAATACGAAACCATTACTGACTCTACCTTGCTTCTGTGCGATCAGCTGTCGGAAATGCAACTGAGTTTTCGCTAACACACTGTGCTCCAATCATGCTAGATTGAATAATGTGGATTGAAGACGTGTGCAGTAGTTGGCTGCAAAAATAGTGTCTGGCATGTTAAGGAATAGAATGAACCTGTGTGGCGAAGCTCGCGGACCGCTGCTGCAACTGTCCGAACGTGTTACCGGCACTTCGTGATGTACGGCTTTCCTCGAGGATACAGAAATTTTCTCATCCGCCAGCTTTGTATCGCTAAACTTCAAAGAAAGGGCTTCATTCCCCAGAACGTCGGCAAAGTGAGTACCACTCGTTAAACAATGACAAAGGGAGTAGTGCCACTGCCTGTCATAGTAAGTTTCGCGTACGTTATCTATACACATCTGTCCAAATGGCAAGGAAAACTTACGCCCACTCTATCGCCGACGTATCAAGAATAAGTGAATGGACGCACACTTGAATATATGCGCACTGTATACACACAGTAAATGACGGACTACACCTATGGCGCTTCAATGGTCGAAGCTGAATGTTTCGTGATGGTCCACAAGAGTAAGCAAGTTACTAGCTGTAATATATCTTTGCTACAAGGTATTACAATGTACAAAACAGCTACGTTTCAATGCCTTGTGCGCGGCAAGAACAAATCTATCGGATTCGGAACTGAGCACACCCGCGAGCGATTAGGCAGAAAATAATCAGATAGTGGCCGCACCGAGTAACTTCACTGAGTCAGAAACTGACAAGCCACTGCTTCAAAATATTTGCCGAATAAAGAGCAAAGAGCAAAACACACTAATCCTGACTGAATTCATAATCGCAAAGCTTGGAATGCATATTATGCCCCGATTTAAGAAGAAGGACCATATAAACTGCCTGCGCCGTTTGGACATAGCTCAATCAGCTCCGAAAGCGCTTTTGCATGTTCTCTGAAGCTGTGATCAAAGCTTCGTGTCGTCCGCCTAGTCTCCGTCTACGATATCTCCGAAAACAGAGGTTTTCTCAGCCGCGCCGGCGTCATACACTTCCATTGTAAACAAGGAGGCAACGGGGGCAGTTGAGGCAAGCAATGGACGCGTCACCACGTGATCAAATATGACAGCGCCCACGGGATCGCCGCGAAAAGGGTCAATATCAGTTCGAAACCAGCAAAGCAGTGCATGCAGCTTATATGAAAAACGTAAAGGCCATGAAATGAATAAGTTGAGGACAAATATTTTGATGAATCTTTGTCATTCAAGAACCTTGTTTACATTTTTCTACATATGCAACGGCCAGGAAGAAACCTCAATGACGCTATCCCTCGTTGAAGCTAAACCTCAATGACGCTATCCCAACAGGAATAATGCCTAAATCAGTACGAAAATGTGTGATTTAACTGCCTGAACAACGCCAACAATTATTCTGCACCCAAAATTAAACGAGGGCATTTCTTCGTTTCAAAAAAGAAATAAAAGCAGGTAGCTGAAAAGGAAAGACAAGGACAAACGAAGGCCACAGATGATGCGGTAAGTTGAACTACCCAATATCCGAGTGTTTTTGGCGAACGCCGCGTGGGCCGGGCTTTCAATGAGGAAGGTCGGTCAAAATTGGTTATTGGTATCCACGTAATTTTTGTATTGGCGTGATAATTGTGATCATGATGCTAACTGCTAGAATAAACGGCAAAACTTTCTGCGGTTTTAAAGGCTAATGAGCGGTCATACGTTTTCATAATTAAGAACTTATGAACCTGACGGAACAGTGCTTTTTACTTGCATTGATTTTTGCTGCCTCCATATCTAAAGCAAAAACTTCTCTCGGCGGGAAAGTTGAGCGAAGTGGTCAATGACTTCGGACACGTTGATACCGACGTCTCTGTGGGTGTATAGAAGCGCCAGCCTAACCGCGCGTTCCACAGACATTGTAGAGCGCAAGTAGTTTTTTAGTGAACTCTTGTTAAAAAAATATTCTCTCTGCGCTGGCAGTGGTCACTGGAAGGGTGACTAGAAGCTGCACCTGTATTTACACATTTAGATAGAACCTGCTGTCGCAGTGAGAGATTGGCATATATTCCGGTGCTAAAACCTAAAACACTCCCTTGATGTCGTTGGCATACTTGTTTAGGTACCTTGCAGAAACACTAGGCTATTGGATTCCAGCGATGTCCGTCGTTTCGTCAGGAAGTATGGAGAAGCAGCCTGCTTTTGAATCTAAGCTTTCTTTGATAATGTCACCACAAATTTCTATAATTTGGTTTTGTGCGTCTGGGCTTATATACGAGGCAATACTGGGGCAACTTTCCAAATGGTCCTTCAGATATGTATCTCCACAATCAGCTCGCATGCGAAGAATCACTCTGAAACTGCCTGTATTTTCAGCAGGGGCATTGCTTAAATCCCCAGGGCCCCTGTCCCTTTGGCCACGGAAAGCCAGACCTTGTCGCCCCCCCCCCTCCCCCCCCCAAAAAAAAATCCTCAATAATAGGCCGTTCACTTTCTTCTGTTTTCTCATATTTTACTTTGCCTGCCCTGGTCCAGCTGATCAATCACATTGGACACGCTTCCTGAAAATGTTTGGAGAAAATTATCAGCTGCTAGCTGGCAGTCACGGTGATATTTAGTATTTTCGTTCGTGTGGGAGATTGCGAGAGCGCGCTTCCATTTATGGAACGGCTTGGACACGAGCGTTCCAGTGCGCGCATGTTGGCCCAAGCTTATAAGAACATTAACCCCATAAAGTTCTAGAATTGAAAATCTTTTAAAGCATGCCTTTGGAAATGTCAGCGCACCTTTCGCGTCAAAAGTTTATGAGAACTTTATACCCATAAAGTTTCGTCATTGAAATCCATGCGCTCCGTATATTCCGCGGCCGCTGCGAGATGCCGCAACGCGCCGGCTCGCTATCGAAAAGCCGTTGAAAGTTTGTGCTCGGATGGGGCTCCTTGCGTTACGTGACTCCAGGTGCAAGGGCGTTGTCACGAAATCCAGCCTGAGTTCGCAATGTTCGTGCCGAAATGTCTTTTCGAGCGTGAAAAGGACATTGTAGACAAAATCCAGAATGATTGCCGGCGTCGGTGGTAGTTTTGGTCGGCGGTGCATGCCAGCACGAAAAAATTTCGGGGGGGGGGGGGGGGCGGGGCTGAAGCCCCATCAGACCCCCCCCCCCCCCTGGCTATGCGCCTCTCTAGTACATCATGAATAACCGAGCTTTCGCTACAGTAACGAAATACAAGTACCTTTGTCTGTTAATCCCTCATGACCTCCGATGGAACTTCCACTTAGGCCATTGCATTTCAACAGCAATAAAGCGGCTCTTGTACATAAAGCGCCGGCTTGAGTCTTACATCTCCCGAAACTAAGTTACGCACAGTGCCAGAGTGTTGCGCACAGAAACTAAGCCACGCACTTGTGCCATTTGCATCCAGAAGAAGATGAGGACGGTCTAGTTCATGAGCTAGCGCCTTGGTCTTTTGTCGGTGCTGCGCTGCGCCTTCGACGGCTCGACGACTCGTACTTACTTTAACGGCTTCCGTTAAAGTACGATTCCGTTAAAGTAAGTACGAGTCGTCGAAGGGGGAAACGCAGCACCGACAAAAGACCAAGGCGCTAGCTCGTGAACTAGACCATCTTCGTCTTCTTCTGGAAGCAAATGGCACAAGCGCGTGGCATTACCCCTCCTCCCCGAAGAGCATCGACAGATCTGTATTAGAATATGCTAACGCAGAATGGTACCCCTTTACTAAACAGGCTGTTATAACCTAACTGGTATGCAGATGAGGGCAGCTATAGTTATCTACAATAAATATACATTTTCTTACTCACCAACCGAGCTTTTAAAAACATTGCAGGAAATCCATCTCTACCGCATGAAGCTCAATTGATCCGACTAAATTTTGTGCTTTTAATAATTTAGAACCTCTTCATTATAGACTCGCGTAAATGCGTCTGAATGTCGAACACAAGACCAAGAACACGGAAAAATTCACAAACAACTAGGTAATTATATTCTAGGTAGGTAATAATGTTCTATGCAATAATTCTTTCATAAAGTACAGGAGAATAGAATACCTTGAACCCATCTCGTATCAACAAGACATTGTCGCATGAATTCCCCTTTGTCATTAAGGATAACGTCTGTAAAATATTAACTACCAATACAATGGCAGGTCCTGTTTAGCTGTTAGTTGGTTTAAGGGTGCTCTTTCTACCAAGTGTATTTTTCGATTCCTGAATCTTCTGAAAAGATACTTTTTATAATAGTTTATTCCGCTTTATTGCGTATTTTACTTGTATCACTGTGACATTTTTGTTAACGTATACCCCTCCTGCTATTGTTGCATTGTTTTACGATTGTTTTTTGTATTATTTAGTATGCATCCTTATTCTAATTGTATTTTCTTACTTCTTGGTCTTTGTATAGTTCATTTTATATATATATATATATATATATATATATATATATATATTAAATCGCGTTGGCAACAGCATTTTGTTTTAATCATTTAAACTTATTTATTCCTATATGCCTCTGCTGCTAAAATCCTGCGAATGATAGGCAATATGTAAATATTCAGCACATTTACCAACCTACCTGGAAACAGTGGATTATGTTGGAAATACGAGTATGTTGGCTGAGTTCTACTGCGGACAGCTTGGGAAGTTCAGGACCCATCTGGATATTTATCCTTTCCCTGCTAAGCAGCGTTTCTTCTTGTTTACTCTTTTCCTACTACTTCAATAGTATTATCACTAATTAACTTATTGTTAGCCTCGCCCAGTGCAAGAAATGCCACTAGCAATGTCCAACTTGGCATTATTTTGTTGACTATTTAATTATTAGGCAAGCCTATAATTTCAAAGTTTGTGGTAACACCCGGTGATCAAGCACTCCTGTGAATGCGAAAACATTATACAGAAATGGGGACGGTGTCCGGTGAATTTAGGTAGCAGGGGAAGCAACCGAGAGCCACTTCCCCACCTCAAACTTTCAGCGTGAAAGATGTAGTAGGAGGCTCCGTGATAGATACTTGAAGTACTTGACGCAGAAAAAGTATCGGCCCAGCTCCGCAACTAAGCATGGGCCGTTTCTAAAGAACACAAGATGCTTCAGTTCCGTTCATCAATGGGATAAAAGAGGAAAAAGATAGTGAAAAAATGTCCAACTGACCTTCTTAACCAGTCTCAAGTTGCCATCCTCTAAACTGTCGTGAGCCCATTTCACTCTTGCCTCCTTCCATCCTCCTGATCCTAAATCCAGCTTCACAATTGCAGTTTTTCGCGCCTGTGGCTTCCGAATCATGGGGACCGTGGCGTTATACAGAAGCGGGACGGGGCTTTGCCAGCCATCCGGAACATGCCAACGGAAGAGCTCCAGACACTGGTTTGCAGGCACTTTCTCGTCTCCCTCTTTCTCTTCGCTACCAGGATCACAAGTTACCAACATCACTATTCCGCTGATACTGGCACTGAAATGAAAACATTTTATTGTTTCAACGCAGTGCCGTATTACCTACATTGGGCTATTATGTTCTGTTCCTCGACAGTGCAAGTAAGACTCCCAAACCCTAGCTACAAGCCCATCTAAAAGAGATAAAATAAACGCAAACAGTGGTTTTACCCTTGGATATTTAATGCCTGTTCGACGTAAATAACGGAATAAAACAACGACTGGTTACAAATAACATTTTACAAATTGACCACAAAAGGTAAACGAGTGTGCACAGAGGTTAAGTTAATGCCTTATGACATTGGAACGTATCTTTTGAAAAATACAATGAAGTATAGAGTGATGAATGTCAAGCGACCCTCTAGAAGCAGAAATGTGGGATCAGCTACACAAAGCACTGCGAAGCAATGTTTTAGCATGCTTTGGCGTGGTCATGATATCGTTTATCGGTCATAGTGGCTAACTATTGTTATTTTATTATTGCTATCCGATTGGTTGAGTCGTGTCAACGTTAATAAATATATTGTCGGATATTGAAATAGAGAAAAAGTTATTAAATTTGGTTAGTGCAGCACGAAAGTAATCTTTCACTCCGTCATGACTTAGATGTTACATTTATATGCCGAATAAAATGTTTACGTTTACTGTTTCAAGAGTTTCACTCCCGCTGTTCGAAAGCACCAATTTCATTCGCCGGCTTCAAAGCCTGTCATTTCGCATAACTATTGGAGGGCATCCCACATTTCTTTAAGCGCAACTCATGACAGCTGTAGTTTCCTGTGCGTTTGAGGTCTGCGAAAGCAACGATATAGCGTTATCAAAATGCGCATGCACATAAAGTATAGAACATTCTCGCATCTCACGAGCGCACGCTTAATGCTTGTGTTGTGGGCCTCGTGTACATGAAGGGCTCTACCTACTGTGCTCGCGAGAAACTGCCGCTCAGTCTTGCTCATCAAGAGGGCGCCAGTGTCATCCTACAAGGGCACTGGTTGGAAGCGACGATCACAATAATTTGCGCGACACACTTTGCAGCTCAAAACCATGCAGCAAGAGCATAGTACAAACACGCGGTTCATGCATTTAACAAAGCATGGCTCTGACTCTAGCTAGTCTTTGACAAACTTGGCTTTCGTAGCGTTTATGCCTGCCGACACAGGGCATAAATGAGCATAGCAATGCGAATGGGAGCATTAACTGGTCAGCGGTCGGGGTAAGCAAGAGCTGTTTATAGTATAATGAAAAAAAAGCAGGAAAGAGATCAATAGCGGCGCAGGTCTATATAGATATATGTTTTTGCTGAAGACAACGATGATCGAGGAAGGCTAGCAATATGCGAGACTGCAATAGATGTAAAACTTAATAAGCTCAAGCTGAATAAGTGAATATTTGTAAGCACCCTGTTTCAATAAATATACTAAAGAAAATCATCGTCTTCATCACAATAATTATTGTTATCATCAACAAAGAAGGCTATATTTGGCCACACCGAACTATAAACGTGCTGAGTTATTTAAGCGTATAACGCAAGAGAAAGCTCACATTCCCGTGTGCAAGGCGTTTATGCAGCGGAATTTAAACTGCCTCTATATATAAAATATGGTCTACAGGTCATTGTTGCTGCACCTTCCCGCATTGGCGACGTAAAAAATGGTGAGCTATTCGTAGGGAAACTTCCCAGAGCAGCTACGCACTCAGATTAGCTGGTCTCGAGCACTTCTGAAAACTTCAGGTATAAACTACCATAAAAAAAGAAGACAGCCCTATGGCCCAGCCTAAAGTCTCAGCGCACTGCCAATAACAGCAAAGTTATTCAACACGCAATGTATAGGCATTTTGCTTTCTTGTATCGCTTGGTACCACAACAAGACACCGATGACACCCAACAGGCAAAATTGCATTAAATGGGCTTAGAGTCTAGCAAGTGTGACGCGCTAGTGTTGTAAAAAAACTGCGTTTTGAACACAACTCTTACTTTATAAGCTTACCATTGCATTCGATAACTCATGAAATTTGGATTTGAACTTCTCGACAGCCTTGCTATGTTCTTTTAGGCATTAGAAACACAGGGCTCGCTCCAATTAGAACGAATTCAGAACACCCAAGCTCACCATGAAAAGTTCCCCGTTTACCGTGCATTGGTGCACGTTAAGGTAACCCAGGTGGTAAAAATTAACGCAGAGCTCCCCACTACGGCGTGCTTCCTAAACAAATCATGGTTTTGGCACGTAATGCCCCAGAATAATATATTTAATCATAGGAAACTGAATCCCTGGTAGTACATTACCGTTACGCAATGCAGCGCGCCGTTTTATTACCTTACCATAAATACTCCCCAACTGGGCAGCCCCACAACACATGAATAACTGATATCGCATTGCTTTATGACTGCTGTTAATTACGTCAAAGCCGATAGGTTCAGAATGAATATTACCACAAACAGTTTGTTGTTCTCTTGATCAGCTGTACTTAGACGACAGAAGGTTAAGGAACGACCTTAGCTAAAATAGCTGAAACCCTGACTTAGCTGAAAATCTGAAGAAGCCATATGTGCACATGCGCGGCACCTCGGCCTATGACACATGCGGAAAGCGCTATTTTTTTCCATTGCGATACTTGCGAATGATTGATTGTAGTCCCACCAGAAAAAGCCAATAATGTTTTCTTTGCTTGATTATGTTTTGTGAAAAGCAAAAATAGATCACGCACCTTAAACGGGTTGCATAATCACTTTGACAAGCCCAAGGGTAAAAGGGGGCGTTTCCTGCAGTGGAACATTTAATAAATAGGACAAATGCGCCTGATATTCTTTGTAGATATGGACGTTGTCCAACACGTATGACGAGTGAGAATAACCGCACGTTTGATGAGTTCTTCGTGAGTGCTGCTTGCATTGGATAATCAACCCAGCCAGGAGAGTGAGCCACCTAGTAAGGTGTTTCATTTCTATTAAGCCGCAACTCGTAACGATGCACAATTCTTGATAATCACAGGAGTGGGTAGCCCGCGCCTTCAATTCATTAAGGAAGCATCGTACGAACACCATTGATATATGTGTCCTACCAGAGTGATGTCATTAACGGGCTGATAACGTACCCGGTCGTTTGTTTTTTCGTACTTTTTTCTAATTGATATTGCTACCATAATGACTTACTACGAGGTCAAGTGCGTACCA
Organism: Dermacentor silvarum; assembly: GCF_013339745.2. Lineage (NCBI taxonomy): Eukaryota > Metazoa > Arthropoda > Arachnida > Ixodida > Ixodidae > Dermacentor > Dermacentor silvarum. The sequence goes on along the minus strand of NC_051158.1, from coordinate 44,511,666 downwards.
GCGCAACACTCAACCTCTGGTGCTCTTCTCCTCTGAAGTTTCACGATCCGCATACCGACGGCTGAGCTTCGCATTCCAACTGGTGTGCCTACTTCTAGTATTCGCCAGTAAAACCAATTTGCGGTGCGCTTGTTCTTTCAAAAATCAATGATGGTGAACGCGCTTTCTAGTGCGGCCTCACCTGTTCGTTTGCTGGCTTGTTTGTATCGAGCTGTCGCCCTCCTCCGCTTGTTCGGAACTCACTGTTAAGCAAAGCCCTTAAAAGAAAGAGAAAGGTACCGAAATACCCAGAAAACACATATAAATTTTACCAAATATATATTTCTAACGCGACCGGCAACCAATATTTATGGTGCCATTTTATGTGTTTGCGTGTGTGTGTGAGAGAGATAGAGATAGAGAGATAGAGATATAACGGAACCTTTACTAGTCGGTGTCCAAATCGGCAGTTGTAATAATGAGAACGTCGTGGGACGTTTTTTATCAGAATATTTCGAACTGAAGTCGCCTTCAGATGGAGCCGTCTTCATGAGGGTGCGACCAATATGCTGTTGATTTCATCGGCTCATTGCCTATAATTTTTTTTCTCACTTGCTCTGTAATAGCTTGGACATTTTAACGCGACAGCGTTAAGGGTCGCAATGGCGTCGGTGTCGGCATCGGCGTTAAACATCGGCGTCTCGTGAAAATATTCATGCTGAACCACATGATCCCGAACCACCCCGAACGGCGGATCCTTCGTGTGGCGCAAGGCGTAAGTCAAAGAAATTGAATTTCTCAATGTAAAATCCGTCAGAAAAATCGTGAAGTACGACTTAACCACGGCCCAGAGATGTGATAGCGTCGGATTGTAATTGAGTTAGGCCTGATAAGCAACCGGGGATCTTCGAATGCTATCACGTTGTACTTTGAAAGGCGAAGCTCAAGCGTCCTCCAATTATGATGGTGTTTCGCTGTACTTCGGTTCTAGGCAACATTGAGGGGAATGCTCAAAACTGAGCCTTCCTAAATTTTCATCGGGCCCCATGTCGCAGGAAATACGGTGTCGGTGTCGGCGTTAACGGCGTCCAATTCGGCGTTCGCGTTCCACTCTTAAATGCGAAGCTTAAGCGTACGCCAAGTTTCTTTGCATTGGTAATTACTCTCGTAGTTATATAATTAATGAGTCTCGTTTCTAACGAAAATAGTCTTTCTTAGGCTACATAAACGCGAAAAACATTGTATGTGTCTCTGTCTGTCTATCTGTCTGTCACATGATTCAACTGACCGGCCAAAACCAAGCAGTTAAAAACATGCTTGCTACAGCAGTGGTGGCACGGGGTCATACACGTCCACGTTATACAGCGACAAAGGAAGCCTCAGGCCTATTTGAGACAAAATATATCTACATAAACGTGATCCGCAACGTTCATTTAATTAAGAATACACATTTGACTGGTTTTTAGGTTAGTAAATGAAAAATAAACGCGTTAGAAATGGTGTCGAAGAGACGCTACGCGTTAAAAACAAGCTGACTTAAGTCCGCGGCTCTGTAGGCTCTGTAGCCGGCTTTAAGCCAAAAGTAATAAAAGGTGCCAACACATGGCGCGAAAGCAGGGCGAACGCGGGAATTTTAAATGGAATTCAGTAAAAAACCTTCATTGCATTCATCATGGGAGGAGTGAGAGGGGAGAGATAGAGCGTGAGGGGGAGAAGAGAGGGTGTTACGTATCAGGGGCAGCAGAAGACTATCATCATTTTACGTCATTTCCAGCGAAGCAAGCAGATATGCGGCCAATTTTTTATAAACGTAATGATCCATTCATGTCATCTAATGTTGAGCTAAGGACAATAGAACAATCAGTAAATTCAGTGTATAAATCTTACCTTCGAATATTGAAAGCTGCAAAGGAGAACACAAAAGTTAGAAAAGCCAGTCATGATGAACAGGCTCATGCAAGAACCTGCAGAAAATACCGAGAAGTTCCGAACGCTCCCCTGCCATCTGACGCTTTCATTTTCTTATTCCGGTTTTCCACCGAATAAGGCGATCACCTCCTAAGCTCTCGTGATATTCCAACGTTGTTAGCATCTAGCAAACAATTACAGGCATGATCTCCCGTGGGAGTTCTCTAAATGGTGCGTAAGCATTTATTTGTTGCGAATCACCTGCTGTTTCATCGTCGTATGCTACTGTGTTTGGTATAATTGCGAGAAACACCGCGAGAGAATCGTGAAACGGAGAAGCGCGGTTGCGAAAATTTAACTGAGGCGAGCATCAGGCGATGAAGAAGAGGCGAGTAGTAGCAGTGTTCACTCATGTTATATGAGGTTCCTGCTTCGTGGAAGATGAGCACTGGCCGATACGTGCTGTAGTGCGTGACGTAAATGAATAGTGTCCTGATTTGTAGACCTCGTACGCAAACGTGGTCAATGACGCGGACTCCGCTCTATGTGAACCTATTATAAACCGTAACTAAGCGTATTCCGGCGATGACTACGCATGGCGCAGCCGCGCGAAAACTATTTTGAAAGCGATCAGGAGAGGACAGAGTGCACCGAGTGCTGATAGATTCTTGTGCGCTATGTTCTCGCCGCTTAGTTCGCGTTGAAGCGAGAGGCAGCACGAAGGTTAATCCGCTCTCTGCTGCAGGCCCTATCTCTAAAGCGATCTTATTTTACGTGATGGTCGGACGGGTTTTCTCGATGGCTAGGCATAGAAATGCTTACGCATTAAAAAAAACTACATTCCACACAGAGATGGAGAAATGCCAGCTACTCGTGAAAGGAGAAAATTTATCTGATCACGGTACGGTCGAACACCTCTACAGCGAAATTACCTGTATAACGAAGGATTTCGTATGCCCCGGCCTAATCCAAACCTGAAACGTGATATGTGAAAGCCTCTACAGCGAACACCCGTACAACAAATTTGCAATTACAACGAAGGATTCTAGGCAACAGTGAGAGTTGATTTGTTGCTCTACAACGAACGTATATAGAGTGGAGCCACCAGTTTCCCTGTGTAGCCGCCACAGAGTGTCAGTGCACATAGGAATCGCCACCGTGCGAGAGGGTGAGGGCACAGCCGCAGCTGTCGTACCCACTCCCCACTCCACTCTCCTAATTTCAACTAACATGATGATCTACTCGGAAATGACGACCGGTGAAACTGTGAAGGCTATCAAAGACGAAATGGAGGCCAATGTCTTCGAAGGTAGCAGTGTTTCAAGAACCTGCCGACGGAACAACAATTTCGACGTGCTAGAGGTATTTGATGCTCTGCAGCTGCTTGTTGCATCACTTCCTGCTTTCGCCTCTAACGCCTGCTGAGAAACTCGTTGTGCTAACATGGAATGCATTCGCACATTCTGTATAACCTAATTTCAGAAAGAAAATTTGTGACCTAATTTACTAAGTATTTCTTAAATTCATCTTAAATAAAGATTCTAGCTTTGCAAATTTGCTTAGCCTGCTGTATAGGCAGTGGTTCGCTGCAAAATGTTTACAACAAAGCCACCTGCATAACGCAGAATTCAGGTAGTCCCAAACCGGTCACGAGGTGCTTCGGTAGACGGTAAGTGTCACGAAAAATCTTACGAAATTAGGTTAGACACTCGAAATGGCACGTTCACCGCAAGACTGAAGCGCCGACACGTATGATACCGAAATATTGCCAATTGTAAAACTCAGTACCTCTAATGAAGTCTTGGTGGCATCGAATGGTATGTTAGGACTGTACAATTTTTCCAGTCAGGAATAAATGTGAATGAAATGTTATGCTTGTAATTCGACACAGGTGTATTGCCAATACATGAAAAAGCTTTGTATTTGCGTGCATATGTTTTTTTTTCTTTATGTAAAGTAGATGCAATCGTGTCCACCTTCTCCTAGTTTTTCTGTGCTTCCAGAGCTCCATTTTACGTGTTTCCGAGCATTGCGACTACAATGTTGCCCTCGTTGTGCGCCGGCCTTAGTTTGCATTTTTACCATGAGAACAGAAGCTACTGATGTTTTCGCAGTATGTGTGCGTAATTTGAATCGTCTTGTCCACAACCATTTTTCACCACAAACAAGAAACATGCATGTTTTTTTGGTGCCTTCTACAGTTCCCAGGGTTTTCCAAAACAATGCTTGCCAAAAAAAAAAAAACATTCTAACTTGCTCAGTGGCCCGCTATGAACTTCTGGGTTAAACCCCTTCTGTAAAGCTTGCAGCTTTATGAAGCTGATAGATAAGTTTTCATGCGGTTTTCTTACGAAAACAAGGAGTTCCAAGGATCTCGCTTGCAGCATCAACACATCCGGCATGAGCTGAAAATTAAAATAACAAGTACAAGTATTTCGTGTTTTGATAGTAATAAGTCTGCCTAGTTAGAAACAACATCATGGCACGTATCTACAAAAAGTTTTTGTGCTAGGCATTTTCATCAGACTATAGTTAGCTAAGGCGTTGCGCTGCTGAGCACGAGGTCGCGGGATCGAATCCCGGCGTGGTGGCCGAATTTCGATGGAGGCGAAATGCAAGAACGCCCTTGCGTTGTAGTGCACGTTAAAGAACCCCAGGTGGCATGCCTAATAATCAGAACTAGTTTTGGCATGTTAAACCCCAGAAAGAAGATAGAATGCAGTAATGGCGGCCACATTAGTGAGTGTGCACGAAATGTTTCAAAAAGCATTTACGAACGAAAACTTGAGAATTAGACTCTATGTCTGCCAACAAAGGCATCTTGGTTTGCTGAGTGGTTACACTAATATCTGCTCTACCTCACAGTTCACTTGGCCCCCGTATGCTAAAGTGTACATAGAACCATTCAGCTGGTGGCTGCCACTAATGATACTTGTATCACTTCATTTCTTGTGCACAACATTTTTCTTTCACAGAGCAAAAAAATATTTATATAAAAATATTCAGAGAAAGTTGTTAGATTGCTTCATATGACTGCTTCGTAAGAATAAAGTTCGGCGAATCCTAAAACTGGACACAGATTAGCGAAGGTGGCATGCAAATGGCAAACACTCCTAAAGAAAAACTTTGTAAATACGTATCCAAGTTTTTTTTTATCTTGTAATTTTTCCGATGTGTCAGAATCCCCTAAGCCCTTTCTTTGTAAGCATTGCAGCGCTCTGCACCATGCCCTTTCCACACGCATCTGTATGACACCGCACACTGCAATCAGATGCACCTGCGCGCATGAGTGCAGCTGTCCTTCCCTTTCTAAACAAGCCTACAAAAGAGGTCTGCGCCCCACATACACATTGTAATCACAGTAACATTTATAAAAGTGAACTTTTCAAAATTTTTAAAAGATGTTTCAAAGTTTGAATAGAGGAACAGTCCTACGGTGGTGTATATATATTTTTAGATGTAGGTGTAACACGAGTGGAAGCAAAGTTACAGGAGTAATACAGAATTCTGGTGCACGCCTGAATGTGTATTTTACGCAGTTACTTCTAACTCAGCTTCGTAGCATCGCGTTGCAGTTTGCGTGATAAACTGTGAACAACTGTATAAATTAGGCGCTATGAACGAGGTCGAGGTGTACCGCAACAATACTTGCAGGTCACAGTGTGTGGAGCGGTGCATTGTACGATGTTTACGTTTTACGTGGTCCATTTTATCGCGTTTGAGCAAGTTATTATTTTACACACACATGCAAGCAACAAAGGTTCTTGCGGCGCTGTTCGAATGCCACAATCACACAGGCGTAAGACTATGCAAATGTGTCACGTTCTGATGGAGCACACGAGGGCGGCTTATTTAAAGAAAAGGTCGTTTTGGTATGGTAGCCGTGGCGCATGTTTCGCTCATCAATGGCAGCATCAAGGCCTTATTGTCGCTAGCCAAAGTGCTTTGGTAATATTGTTTCAACATCATGATTGGCTTGCGTCTCGTATTGCTAACAGCTGCGTCAGAAGAACATTTTTATGCATAAGGGTCCTGGTGCCTCGAAATGTCGCCTAAATATCCCCAAAATGATGCTAGTACGGTTGTGTCCTCTCCATGATATGGTTGTCGACTTTAGACCTCTTTAATTTGCAGCCAACGTGGCAGCTATACTCGGGGTCCGTATCACAGAGAAATCTCACAAAACATATACAAACAACATGAATTGATGGTGCCCTACTGTATTCTCGCACAGAGCGCGCTCAATTGTTCCAGCTTCCATTCTTCGTACTACTGACAATTCAAAGCGGTGATGCCGGTTGGCGTATCAGGACTACGAAAAACAGGCGATAATAAACTTTGCGCCCAACTGCCTTTGTTATGAGGACATATTTTTGCTGTTTTTATCAGTATTTACATCAGATATCTGGTTCTGCGAAAATAGCCTGCTTTCGAAAGGCCAAGATATAGAGCGTTCATAAGCGTTCGGTTTGCTACCACTTGCAAAATGGTAAGATGGAAGCACGATACACAAACAGATTGAACTCAGTCTTCGAGAACGCGTAAAGAATGTGTTCTACCTGTCGGTTTCGAGATAAATATTTAGCTACGCAGCTGCAGAATAATTGCATAGCAACAACAAAAAAGTCGTTTGACACGGCATTTGCTGCAAAACTTTTATACGACTTGCTGCACTAAAAAGAAAATGGCAGAATCTACCAGCACAAGCAGAACAATTTTAATACACCTATTTTGATAAGTATGTCGAAAATTACAAACTTACAAAAAATTACAAACATTTACAAAAAATGATGTCTAAAGCTTTCAACTCTGTACATCTACAATATAAAAGGATATCATGACCCTAAACTGAACCATTGCAGTATCGAGAGTGGCTAAAATTTATGTCACTCACTGCTCCACTAACCAATTATTGCTCCCTGCTGTACTCACGATATGGAAAGATACTACGTTAAGAGTACGCCTTTTGCGAAACCGTCGTCAATACTTCAAAAATTTACCGTGAGCTGATTACTCGCATACCAAGTTTCTCCATTGCAGTTGCTTTAACACATACAGTGAACGTAACTTTCATATCTATTTTTGAGGAAATATTACAATGTTTTTAAATTGATGCTTCATTCTTTTTTACGCATACAAATTGCCAGAAACTGTTGGGAAAGCACAGGTAGGAAAAACTTAATTTCGTGAGCGTTAGGTCGGGCTATTAGGCGTGGTTTCTTCAGGCGGGCCGAATGGCCATGAAGAGATGTTTGATGGCGACCTCTTCAGCTCGTTGTATGGACCTGCTGTTAGGATGTACAGGCCAGAACTGAGCAGCTCCACCTACCATGCTTCAGATGAGGGAGAGGCCATGAGGTTAGGAGGGTGCTTGTTCTCCTCGCAGTCTCATATTATGGGATTAAGTTGTGCTAGTTCCCCACAGAATCTACAGAGTAAGCTTATTTGGTCGGTGTATTTGTGTGCATATATGCGCGGATTTGGGTATGTTTGGTTTGTAGTCGCCCCCAAGTGATTTCTTAGTGTTTGCTGAGCGACTCGTATGGTGGGGTTGTCGTTTGTCGGTTAAGACGATAATATTGTGTGATGTGTTATGTGTATAGATTATCGCTGGGTTGTCCGCGGTCTGAGGGGCTCATCGCTCGGCTGACGAATCCTCGAGCGTGTTAGTGTGCCGCTTCGTTCCCCGCGTTCTACGCGTGTGCGGGAACCCATACCAATTCTATTGTTCTTCATTCCAAGTAGGAGTGCTGTCCTGCGAGGACTCCCATGGTCAGTGTCACTATTCGCCCTATTGCAAAGTTGCTTTTGGCTGCTTTGGAATCACTTAAGATGATCCGAGAGCCAGTGGAGACAAGGACTAGAGCTATAGCTGCCTCCTCTGCCACTTCTATCTGTTTGGTTCGTATCATTGCTGCCGCTGTAATTCTCGCACTGTTGACCCACGTTGGGCCTGTTGTGCCGCAGGTGGCATCTGCTTCCCAACTCTACCTGAATTAGGCGTACCTTAATTAACGTAGCATTATATAGCATAAAGGTCGTGGGTTCTACTCCGACCAATGGCTGTGAGCTTGAGTGCCGTCATGAACTCAATCTTAATTAAATCTGTGCCTTCATAAACTATATCTTAATTAACTGTGCCTTAATTCGCCATAACTCAGACGAAAGGTCGAGGGTGGGACTCCGCCAAAGGCGGTGGGTTCGTGTGCCTTAATCAACTGTATATTACTTAGCTGTGCCTTAACTAACTATGCCTTTTTTCACCCCAAGTGTAGTTGGTTTGACTCCCATCAATGGTCGTGAGCTCGAGTACCTAATGTAACTCTGTCTTATTAACTGTGTCTTAATTACCCCGGCCTTATTTAACACCAGTGGTTTTGGGTTCGAGTGCTGTCAAGAACTAAATCTTAATTAAAAATGTTCCTTAAAACTTATATCTTAATTAACATTGCCCTAGGTAACTTCGCCACATTCACCACCAAAGGTCCAGCGTTGGGCTGCCACCAAAGGCTGTCGGTTCGGTTCCTTAATCAACTGTATCTCAATTACTTACGGCTTATATCACGCCAAACGTCGTGGGTTCGACCCCCGCCAATGGTCGTGGGTTCGAGTACCTTATTTACTTTGCCATAATTCATCATAATCATAATCATGAGCCTATATATTTATGTCCACTGCAGGACGAAGGCCTCTCCCTGCCATCTCCAATTACCCCTGTCTTGCGGTAGGTGATTCCAACATGCGCCTGCGAATTTCCTAACTTCATCACTCAATCTAGTTTTCTGCCGTCCTCCACTGCGCTTCCCTTCTCTTGGTATCCATTCTGTAACCCTAATGGTCAACCGGTTACCCATCCTACGCATTACATGGCCAGCCCAGCTCCACTTTTTCCGCTTAATGTCAACTAGAATATCGGCTATCCCTATTTGTTCTCTGATCCACACCGCTCTCTTCCTGTCTCTTAACGTTAGGCCTAACATTTTTCGTTCCATCGCTTCTTGTGCAGTCCTTAACTTGTTCTCGAGCTTCTTTGTTAACCTCCAAGTTTCTGTCCCATACGTTAGCACTGTTAAATTGCAATGATTGTACACTTTTCTTTTCAACCACAGTGGTAATCTCACAGTCAGGATTTGGTAATGCCTGCTGTATGCACTGCAGCGCAAGTTTTATTCTTCTATAAATTTCTTTCTCATGATCAGGGTCTCCTGTGAGTAATTGACCTAGATAAATGTACTCCTTTGCAGACTCTAGAGGCTGACTGGCAATCCTGAATTCTTGTTCCCTTGCCAGGCTATTGAACATTATCTTTGTCTTCTGCATATTTATCTTCAACCCAATTCTTAGACTTAGGCCTCAATCATTTGCTCAATCAATCAATTCTTAGGCCTCAATCAATTCTTAGGCCTCAATCATTTGCGGAAATTCGTCCCCATTGTTGCTCAAGAGGGCAATGTCATCTGCAAACCGAAGGTTGCCGAGATATTCACCCTTGATTCTCACTCGTAAGCCTTCCCAGACTAAGAGCTTGAATACTCCTTCTAGCATGCAGTGAATAGCATTCGGGAGATTGTGTCTCCTTGCCTGACCCCTTTCTTGATAGGTAGCTTTCTACTTTTCTTGTGGAGAACCAAGGTTGCTGTGCAATCCTTGTAGATATTTGCCAATATATTCACGTATGCATCCTGTACTCCTTGGTTACGTAATGCCTCTCTGACTCCTGGTATCTCTACTGAATCAAGTGCTTTTTCATATTCTATGAAAGACGTATAGAGAGGTTGATTGCACACCGCATATTTCTCTATTACCTGGTTGATGACATGGATATGATCTATCGTAGAATATCCCTTCCTGAAGCCAGCCCGTTCTCTTGGTTGGCTGAAGTCAAGTGTTGCACTGATTCTATTTGAAATTACCTTGGTGAATATTTTATACAATACTGAGAGCAAGCTAATGGGTTTATAATTCTTCAATTCTTTAAAGTCTCCCTTCTTATGGATGAGTATAATGTTGGCGTTCTCCCAGCTATCTGGTACAATTGAAGTCGTGAGGCATGGCGTATAAAGGGCCGCAAGCTTTTCAAGTATATCACCTCCATCCTTGATTAAATCGACTGTTATTCCATCTTCTCCAGCAGCTTTTCCCCTGGTCATGTCTTTCAAGGCCTTTCTAGCTTTATCGCTGGTTATAGAAGGGGCCTCTGTATCCTGTTCATCACTACTTCGAATGAAAGTAGCTTGGCTGCTCTGGGAACTGTACAGGTCAGATATAGAATTCTTCGCTGCTTTTACGATGTCATCAAAATTGCTGACGATATTACCCTGCTTATCTTTCAGTGCATACATTTTGCCTTGTCCTATGCCTAGTTTTCTTCTCACTGATTTCATGCTGTGTCCATATTTTACTGCTTCCTCAATCTTTTCCAGGATATAATTTCGGACATCCCCTACTTTCTTGTAGTTGATCCGTTTCGAAAATTCAGCGAATTCTATCTGACCTCTCGAGTTTGACACTTTAATGTTTTTCTGTTTCTTTATTAGGCCATTTGTTCCTTGGGAGAGCTTACCTACTGGTTGCCTTGGTGCCTTACCTCCCACTTCAATTGCTGCTTGTGAGATCAACCTAGTTACGGTTTCATTCATTACCTCTATGTTGTCTTTATCTTCGTGTTCTAAAGCTGCATATTTGTTTGCGAGCACCAGCCTGATTTGGTCTGCTTTTAAGCTTACTGCGTCTAGGGTGGCCTGTTTCTTCATGACTAACTTTATTCTTTCTCTCTTCAAATTGAGAGAAATCCTAGACCTCACTGACGTATGGTCACTGTACACTACCGTACCTAACACTTCTACTTCCTGCACTATGGCCTAATTAACTTCGCCTAATTTAACGCCAAAGGTGAAGGGTGCGGCTCCAAGCAAAGGTCGTGGGTTCGAGTGCCTTAATTACCTGTGCCCTAATTACATTCGCCTTATTTCAAACTGCCTTAAATACCTTTGCCTTAATTGACGTCATCAACTGCCTCCACTGGCTCACTTGGGCTCACTTGACTTTTTGGACCTTCGTGGTCTTGCGAAAGCCGGATTTTCGGCCTCATATAATGCTTTTGCAATAACAAGCTCGCAAATCATCTCGCCCGCACGTCAGGCGTGTTTACCTTTGCTCCCTTGTCCTCTGCTCTAATGATTACAACTACGCAGAATTTGACGCGTAGCAGCATCGGAAGTGCATGGTATGCTTGAGCTAGGCAGTGATGGAGGGTCTTTGCTGTGACGCACTGGGAAATTCGTCCAGTGTTCATAATAACATTTTTTCAACCTTGTTAACCGATAATGACGCATATGCCTTCGAAAGGGCAAACCATTGAAGTAACAGGAAAGTTCTTGGCAGAATGATGAAAATCTACTTGATATATAGCTGATCAAAATCCGCGGGTTAGGCGTAGGCAGACCTCACATTTACAAGTGTTGCTACCAGAGACGTAGGCACAACACTGATGTTGCTTGGCACAAGAAGGTGTTTGAATGGAAATTTCATGCACCAGAATATTTCACGAACCTAGAAATGACGCCCATACGCATTGTCAGAAAGAAAGTTTCACAGTTAAATAAAAATAATTCACGGTCCGGACAAGGACATTTTTTCCTCAACTGAGAAAGTTTCTTATAAGAAACCCCTATGTTTTTTTTTTTTTGTAGCTATGGGCTACATTTGGGCGGATTAAAATTTTCGTCTACAGCGAAACTGTCTATTGCGAAGGTTCCGTGTTTTTTTCGTGTCCATCAACAGATCTGTGTGTGCAAAAACTCAGGTCCCGAAATTATCGAACACCGCTTCAATCTATGCAAAAGCTCAGACATCTCATCATTTGGATATGCATTTCCAGTAGATTGGTTATCATTAGACACCATTTTGAGGATCAGTAGACTCTCAGGTAGATAATACAGGTTTCTCAAATATTTCCCGCTGTGCAACCTGCGTCGGCCATGTGTAGGCTCGCACCGCCCTATCTTTGTCGTCGTTGCAAGCGCTTGAGTGCCTAGCTTTCCTTCCGCTCTCGCAGGTGTGGCGGTCCGGTCGCGCGTGTCTAGTTTACTCCGGCTTCCGAGGTGCCGATAGTCTCCACGCGAATATATACCGCCGATCAAGACCGCCGATCAAAATAAACGTATGTGTGCGTCTGTGTGTGTGTGCCTTTCATCGGAATGATGGCCGTCGCTGCACAAAAGAAATAAAATTTGCTCATACCTTTCATCTAAATTCTGTGTCACCTCTACGTTGTGTGCCAAACCTCTTCGCTGGTAATCCACCTTCACAGCAGTCGAATGGCGGGTGATTGTTTTGGGAAACCTTGCCTCCACCTTGCACGATTCCACAGATCTTATTTGCGACTTTAGCAGCTGCTTGTTTATTACAACATTTTATGCAATAGAATGGTGTCGGGCACTCCTGTTACTGCGAATTCCTAGGGATCTCACCATAACGGCAATTGTGATAGCTCGCGTCAAAACTTCATGTGAAAATGTCCAGTTTTTCACTTAGAAGTTCAACACTAATTTGACCAATTCAAATTTTGGAATCGCCTCCAGTATATTTGAGGGAGATATGAAAAGATTCCTAAACTTTCTTTCGCTTTCCGATATTAGTTGGACTGGATTTCATTACGCAAGCTAGAAAGACCGGTGCCAATAAAAGCCGCACTATTATTGCGATAGCAATTATATAGACACACCAAAGCGGATTTCTGCCGGCGGCGTCGCCGTGAGGTTCCGTATGACGTCAATGGACGATGAAATCGTCGCCGCGCGCCGTATATGCTGTATGTGCGAGTGAAATTGGGCGAGGGACGCGGGCTTTCCCGGGGAGCAAACTCACGGCTGAGAGCAAACGAGCGTTCTGCGCCGTGCTCCATGAAGGGCTGCAGAAGTAAGCGTCTCATTCCTCCTTTACAATCACCATATATATATATATATATATATATATATATATATATATATATATATATATAGCAAAGTAATATATAAGCAACAGTAACTCTATGCAAGCAGATAACTCGATAATTTTATCTGTGTTTTTAAATGTCTACATATAAGAAAGCATTAGCGAGAGTGCATTGAGTTATATGAAGTACACGCCGCGCAATTATGACTGCAAGCTTCTGCGAAGTGCGTGTATTTACTAATACTATCAGACAAATAAAAATTATAGAGGCACTTAGTTATCTCTACGTGGATAAATGCGAAAGCCTTGCGGCGACGTCAGCAGAAGCGCGGCGACATCCGGTGGCGCCACTGACGAAGTCACGTGACTCTAGCGGCCACGTCTACAGAAGCGCCGTGGGTGGCGTCACTCGTCACAAGGGTCACCACTAACTAAGCTCACGTACTACCCGTATGCTTTAGTGAAATATTAACAACATGTTCTTGTTTACATACATCGCTTATTAGAGTGGGTAAACAAACTTTAAGCATCTGGTCGGGGCAGTTAGGGCGATTTCTGTCGATATTCCGTATGTGGGGATGGTGCGTATTAAAAGGTGCTAACACTAACAAATGAAGAACGAGGAAGGAGAACTACTCACGACTATTTTCTCAAAAGAACTCCGCCGTGTAAGCCAATTGGGAGTTTACGGATATTTTGCTTACCATGATACGTGCCTTGACTTCGGGTTTGAGGGCAAGTTTAAATCAAGTAGCGAGCTTGTTTGAGGTGCTGACTACTAGAATTCTGGTAAAAGCGTATACTGGAAGGCTGCATGTGGCCCGACTTCCTCATGCTTTGCGCGGAGCAGGTGAGATGAGTTCAGCGCTCTGACGTGAGCAATGTCATGACGTAAATGTCAGTGACGCCAAGTCTGAGGTTCTGAGTCAAAGTGTAGCATCAGATGCAAATATTAGGATTTTGAACCATCACACTTTGCTGAATTCCATCTTTTAGAGCGCGAGAAGAGCGTAAGGGGATTTCGACAACATCGAAAATTTGCGAGTGCGCATTTCAAACGCTGCGTTAGATTTAGTGCGCTGCAGTCAGGCCAATTGAGCCGGTTTGTGGCCGGGGTAAATGAAAACTGGTATCACAAAACATAGCCGCCCCTACGGTTTCTCTGGTCATGTTTACATAAGCTCACAAACCATTTCACCATGAAGTCGAGAGGCATTGCGTATAAAGGGCAGCAAGTTTTTCAAGCATGACATCTCCTCCATCTTTAATTAAATCGACTGTTATTCCATCTTCTCCAGCAGCTTTTCCTCTAGTCATGTCTTTCAAGGCCCTTCTTACTTCATCGATAGTTATAGAAGGAGCCTCTGTATCCTGTTCATCACTACTTCGAATGAAAGTAGTTTGGCTGTCTGGCAAATGTAATGGTCAGTATAGAATTCTTCCGCTGCTTTTACTATGTCATCGAAATTGCTGATGATATTACCCTGCTTATCTTTCAGTGCATACATTTTGCCTTGTCCTATGCCTAGTTATCTTCTCACTCATTTCATGCTGTCTCCACATTTTACGGCTTCCTCAATCTTTTCCACGTTATAATTTCGTATATCTCTTACTTTCTTCTTGTTGATCAGTTTCAACAGTTCAGCGAATTCTATCTGACCTCTCGAGTTTGACACTTTCATGTTTTGCTGTTTCTTTATTAGGCCCTTTGTGCCTTGGGAGAGCTTACCTACTGGTGCTCCTTGGTGCCTTACCTCCCACTTAAATTGCTGCTTCTGAGATCAACCTAGTTACGGTTTCATTCATTACCTCTATGGTGTCATTATCTTCGTGTTCTAAGGCTGCATATTTGTTTGCGAGCACCAGCCTGAATTGGTCTGCTTTTACCCTTACTGCGTCTAGGTTGGCCTGTTTCTTCAGGACTAACTTTATTCTTTCTCTCTTCAAATTGAGAGAAATCTTAGACCTCACTGACCTATGGTCACTGCACTTTACCCTACCTAACACTTCTACTGCCTGCACTATGCCCTAATTCGCCTAATTTAACGCCAGAGGTGGAGGGTAAAATCCAAGCAAAGGTCGTGGGTTCGAGTGCCTTAATTAACTGTGCCCTAATTACATTCGCCTTATTTCACACTGCCTTAAATACCTTTGCCTCAATTGACGCCATCAACTGCCTCCACTGACTGACTTGGTCTAACTTGACTTTTTGGACCTTCGTGGTCTTGCGAAAGCCGGATTTTCGGCCTGATATAATGCTTTTGCAATAACAAGCTCGCAAATCATCTCGCCCGCACGTCAGGCGTGTTTAACTTTGCTCCCCTGTCCTCTGCTCTGATGATTACAACTACGTAGAATTTGACGCGTAGCAGCATCGGAAGTGCATGGTATGCTTGGGCTGTCTTAGTGATGGAGGGTCTTTGCTGTGACGCACTGGCAAATTCATTCAGTGTTCTTAATAATTTTTTTTCAACCATGTTAACCGATAATGACGCACATGCCTTCTAAAGGGCAAACATTTGAAGTAACGCGAAAGTTCGTGGCAGATTGATGACAAGCTGCTTGATATATAGCTGATCAAAATCCGCGGGCTAGGCGCAGGCAGGCCTCACATTTACAAGTGTTACTACCAGAGACGTAGGCACAACACTGATGTTGTTTGGCACAAGAAGGTGTTTGAATGGAAATTTCATGCACCAGAATATTTCACGAACCTAGAAATGACGCCCATACGCATTTGTCAGAAAGAAATTTTCACAGTTAAATAAAAATAATTCACGGTCCGGACAAGGACTTTTTTTCCTCAACTGAGAAAGTTTCTTATAAAAAACCCCTGTGTTTTTGTTTTTTTTTTGTAGCTATGGGCTACATTTGGGCGGATTCAAATTTTCGTCTACAGCGAAACTGTCCATTCCGAAGGTTCTGTGCATTTTTCGCGTCCTTCAACAGATCTGTGTGTGCAAAACCTCAGCTCGCGAATTTGTCGAACATCGCTTCAATCTATGCAAAAGCTCAGACGTCTCATCATTTGGATATGCATTTCCAGTAGATTAGTTGTCATTAGACACCATTTTGAAGATCAGTAGACTCTCAGGTAGATAATACAGGTTTCTCAAATATTTCCCGCTGTGAAACCCGCGTTGGCCATGTGTAGGCTCGCACCGCCCTATTTTTGTCGTCGTTGTAAGCGCTTGAGTGCCTAGTTTCCTTCCGCTCTCGCAGTGTGGCGGTCTGGTTGCGCATGTCTAGTTTGCTCCGGCTTCCGAGGTGCCGATAGTCTGCCACGCGAATATATACCGCCGATCAAAATAAACGTATGTGTGCGTCTGTGTGTGTGTGCCTTTCATCGGAATGATGGCCGTCGCTACTCAAAATAAATAAATTTTACTGATACCTTTCATCTAAATTCTGTGTCCCCTCTATGTTAATTGTGTGCGAAACTTCTTCGCTGGTAATCCACCTTCACAGCAGTCGAATGGCGGGTGATGCTTTTGAGAAACTTTCCTCCACCTTGCACGATTCCGCAGATCTTATTTGCGACATAGGCAGCTGCTTGTTTATTACAACTTTTTATGCAATAGAATGGTGTCGGGCACTCCTGTTACTGCGAATTCCTAGGGATCTCGCCATAACGGCAATTGTGATAGCTCGCGTCAAAACTTCATGTGAAAATGTCCAGTTTTTCACTTAGAAGTTCAACACTAATTTGACCAATTCAAATTTTGGAATCGCCGCCAGTATATTTGAGGGAGATATGAAAAGATTCTTAAACTTTCTTTCGCTTTCCGATATTAGTTGGACTGGATTTCATTACGCAAGCTAGAAAGACCGGTGCCAATAAAAGCAGCACTATTATTGCGATAGCAATTATATGGACACACCAAAGCGGATTTCTGCCGGCGGCATCGCCGTGAGGTTCCGTATGACGTCAATGGCGATGAAATCGTCGCCGCGCGCCGTATATGCTGTATGTGCGAGTGAAATTGGGCGAGGGACGCGGGCTTTCCCGGGGAGCAAACTCACGGCTGAGCGCAAACGAGCGTTCTGCGCCGTGCTCCATGAAGGGCTGCAGAAGTAAGCGTCTCTTTCCTCCTTTACAATAACCATATATATATATATATATATATATATATATAATATATATATATATATAGCAACAGTAATATATAAGCAACAGTAACTCTATGCAAGAAGATAACTCTATAATTTTATCTGAGTTTTTAAATGTCTACATATAAGAAAGCATTGGCAAGAGTGCATTAAGTCATATGAAGTACACGGCGTGCAATTATGACTGGAAGCTTCTGCGAAGTGCGTGTATTTACTCACACTATCAGACAAATAAAAATTCTAGAGGCACTTAGTTATCTCTACGTGGATAAATGCGAAAGCCTTGCGGCGATGTCAGCAGAAGCGCGGCGACGTCCGGTGGCGCCACTGACGAAGTCACGTGACTCGAGCGGCCTCGTCTACAGAAGCGCCGTGGCGTCACTCGTCACAAGGGTCACCACTAACTAAGCTCACGTACTACCCGTATGCTTTAGTGAAATATTAGCAACAACATGTTCTTGTTTACATACATCACTTATTAGAGTGGGTAAACAAACTTTAAGCATTTGGTCGGGGCAGTTAGGGCGATTTCCGTCGACGTTCCAAATGTGGAGATGGTGCGTATTTAAAGGTGCGAACACTAACAAATGATGAACGAGGAAGGAGAACTACTCACGACTGCTTTCTCTAAAGAACTCCGCCGTGTAAGCCAATTGAGAGTTTACGGATATTTTGCTTACCATGATACGTGCCTTGACTTCGGGTTTGAGGGGAAGTTTACATCAAGTAGCGAGCTTGTTTGAGGTGCTGACTACTAGAATTCTGGTAAGAGCGTATACTGGAAGGCTGCATGTGGCCCGACTTCCTGACGCTTTGCGCGGAGAAGGTGAGGAGATGAGTTCAGCGTTCTGACGTGAGCTATGTCATGACGTAAATGTCAGCGACGCCAAGTCTAAGGTTCTGAGTCACAGTGTAGCATCAGATACAAATATTAGGATTTTGAACCTTCACACTTTGCTAAATTCCATCTTGTAGAGCGCGCGAAGAGCGTAAGGGGATTTCGACAACATCGAAAATTTGCGAGTGCGCATTTCAAACGCTGCGTTAGCTTTAGTGCGCTGCAGTCAGGCCAATTGAACAGGTTTGTGGGCCGGGGTAAATGAAAACCGGTATCACAAAACATAGCGCCCCCCCCCCCCCCCTGCGGTCTCTCTCTCTGGTCATGTTTACATTAGCTCACAAACCATTTCACCATCACTTCGGGCGTCATTACGCGAACTCCTCATTCCATTGTTCTAATTATTACAAATCCATAGAATTTGACGCGGAGCCGCATCGGAAGTCCGTAAAAATCGTTTGCTTGATCAGCCATTCTTCTGATATGTTAGCCATCGCGGCTCTATTAAAAAATGTCGCAGTTTCACCCGAAAGGTGAAGAATCAATTGCGATAGCAAATTAGTAGAGAGCTATTCGGAGTAAGGATAGTAGTTTTATCAGCTGTATAAACTTCAACATGCAGCAGCACCAGCAACGCGCAGAACTGTTGTCGACGCCTTCGGCGTTTTTCCCGCGTATGCCTCGAACGTGCGCGGCGTTGGTGACTGTTGCCGGTGCCTCTGGGGGCGGCTCAGAGGTTTTCGACGAGATCAGAATGGGACACTCGTCGAGCAGCGTCGGAAATCTTACCCACCTTCTCGCCTCGCAACGTTTTTATATTAATACGCATTTGGTGCCGCAGCCAAACGTCGCCTTCCCTCCCTCCCTCCCGTCCCCTCACGGCATTTCGTGCGACGGAGGATGTCGCGTTTGCTCTCCGTATATGGTTATTGTACCGGAGGAAAGAGACGCAGCCCTTCTGTGAGTACGGTGCAGAACGCGCGTTTGCTCTCCAACGTGCGTTCGCTCTCCGTGAAAGGGCGCGTCGGAGCGGACTTTCAGCGTTGACAGCGCCCGGAGCGCGGCGACGATTTCATCGCCGTTGACGTCATACGGAACCTCACGGCGACGGCGAGGACGACGGCGACGCCGACGGCAGAAATCTGCTTTGGAGTGTCCATATAATTGCTATCGCAATAAAACTTGGCGACACATATTGCAATTTACGAATTGTATCGGGTGAGCTTGTAAGGCGAGTAACCACTTGGAATTAATTTCCAGACTGACACCAGTTTGCAGATAGGCACCATCAAAGTCGCCGTAAAAATGCACTGTTGTTCCACTTACTTTTTTACCAAAATGCTGTTTTATATATTGAAGTAGAAAAGTAACTGGAACGCCCATGTATTTCGTCCCTCACTTTGGAAAATAATACCTCGAAACTGCTGTCATCCTGAAAATTCATTTCAAGTGGATACGTCTTCCAAACTCACCGGCTACAATTCGTAAATTGCAATATGTGTCGTAAAGTAATTAACTACGAAGCTCATTAGTGAATTTTTGTGAATTAGTTGAATATGTGTTTCGATTTCTCGTGCCTCATCGAATAACCCAGCTCAATCATAATTACGCTACCTGCCGCCAGTGATTTCAAAAAATTGCGTAAAGCTTAATTTGGAACACCATGCAGTATTACTGCGAAGACCGATTATAGAGAAGAAGGATAGCAGACGTTGAAACATACGAGGTATCAAGGTGAATTGTGCTATTAACGGGATACAGCTTCTGAATTGGATGATTGATAGGCCTATCCCACGACATGTTAGCTGATCAATGCACCCTAGTGTTTTGAATGGCCGCTGAATTATTTTTTAAGCGAATCTTGCATACGCTAGCCTGCGCCAGCGATGTAACGCTGTAATGCTGTAACGCTGTAATGCTCCGGCTCCAGAGGCAGCTGGCCGGCGCCGGAGTTATGATTCATTAGGCATGGTCACGGTGTAAGAAAAGTTGTCGCAGTTTCACCTGAAAGGTGAAGCATCAATTGCGATAGCAAATTTGTAGAGAGCTATACGGAGTAATGATGTTAGCTTTATCAGCTGTATAAACTTGGACATGCAGCAGCACCGGCAACGTGCAGAACTGTTGTCGACGCAGTCGGCGTTTTGCCCGCGTTCGCTCAAAATGCGTGCGGCGTTGGTGACTGTTGCCGGAGCCTCTGATATAAATAGGCACTTGGTGCCGCAGCTAAACGTCGCCTCCCTTCCCTCCCCCTCCCCCCCCCCCTCCCCCATGGCCTCTCGCGCATCGGAAGAAGGCGCGTTTGCTCTACATATATGGTGATTGTAAAGGAGGAAAGAGACGCCTACTTCTGCAGCCCTTAAGGAAGCACGGCGCAGAACGCGCGTTTGTTCTCCGCCGTGCGTTCACTCCCCGTGAAAGAGCGCGTCCCTCGCGCCCATTCACTCGCACATACAGCGTTCGGTGGCGCGCGGCCACGATTTCATCTCCATTGACGTCATACGGAACCTCACGGCGACGGCGACGGCGACAGCGACGGCGACGCCGACGGCAGAAATCTGCTTTTGAGTGTCCATATAATTGCTATCGCAATAAAATAAACTTCAGGTGTTGACACCCCACGCAACGGCGCGACCAGATCTTCGGCGCAAAACCGGTGGACGCGCAGGTGGGGCGAGCGTTCGTTGAAACGCTAGCATACAATGGCCTAGATTGCCCAAGTTACTCTCGGCCCCATCGGCCCCTGAGCCGCAGTGCAGCTGCGGCCGGCGCATGTGCCACAGCTACACCGTGGCTGAATCCGCTGAAGGGGGGGGGGGGGGGGCGCTGCGGCTCAGGGGCCGATGGGTCGTGGCTACAGTGAACACGATCTGTGCATGCTCTCCGCCGTGGCGGGCTGCGAGTGTCGACACCTGAAGTATATTTCTTACACCGTGGACACGGTGCCAGCTGCGCAGGCGCGCGCTCACGCCTTGTGCGCAGCCAGTCAGAGCCGTTTCGTTTCCGCCGTGGATGAAAAGGGCAGGAAACGGTGTCGCGCGCGCTGTATGTAATTATTATAGTTGATAAATATTTCCATCCTGTATATTTCCATCCTGTATATTTACATCCTGTATATTCTCCTGTCGTGTTCATAGAATTTGTTTTGATACATATGTTTTATTGTTTATTATGTACTTGCACTCACATTCCTATCCTACGTATTTAACAATGCACTCTCTGATACAACATTTTCTATTTCTACATTTTGTAAGTATGAATGGTTGGTCTCGCTCTGATAGTAATTTGAGGCATTTTTCTGTGTGCATTTATTACAACATGTATTTCTATTACATCTTGTAAACCTAATAGAAATATACAGAACTGTAATAAAGTCAATAGCGTAGCTGATGTGCTTTTGCCTGCCCGCTCAGCAATACAATATGAAAAACATGCCACAGCTGTCCAATTGCCCCGGACTTCAACAAGCAAGTCTTCCCCACCTTCATGCATCAGGCCTTCACCCACGACGCAGTCCCGAAACGGAACCCTAGAAACATGAACCTTACTTACTACATTGGTGTATTCGACTAATTTATTTTGCCTAAAGTCATACTTTCTAAATAAAATATATGCAGATCCCACACACCATGACAATCGATGTATGCGATGCTTTCTGTGCTGTTTGCCTTCATTGACGGTATTTGGCGGTGATGTTGACGGCATATGACAGTCGTGATGTGATGTTAAATGTTACCTTGCCTGCTCCCCTTATGTTTGTCCCCGTAGTAGACAGAACACAGAGAGGTGTGTCATTCATTCACTCATTCCTTTACTGAAGAGAGCCCCAGTGAGTAGTGCTTTCAGACGAAGCATTTTCTTTCGTTCTCCCGTATCATGTTAGGTGAACTGCCACGAGCGCAGCGCGCTAAGCTTAACCACCCCTTTCCTGACTGCGTCAGTACGGAATCTACTTCTACCCATTCCCCGCCTCAATCTCTCGATTACCTCATTAACATTTTCCCTACCTCCTCCCTGGACTGTCGTTGTCGTTGCGCGTTAGCACAAAGGCAAGCGTGGTAGTTCCTCCAATGCTTTTGTGGGGATCACGCCTAATTAATGCGTCCAGACGGCATTGTCGCGTCCCCCAGGGTTCGTCCGACGGCATTGTAGCCCCACTCCACCAAAACGTCGTTGACGTCACGCCCATCTCGTCTCCCGCACTCATGCCGTGACTGCCTCCCCCCCCCCCCCCCCCCCCCCTCCTGCAAGGCAGCAGCAGCAGCAGTGGAAAAGTCGAAGGGAGATGCACAGAAAGTTTGATTTAAAAATAACATATATAGCTAAGTGTGAGCTCCAGACGACCTTTGCCAGTGCATCGAAAACATGTGCACAATAAGGGTCCTCGATCATCGCCGGATACAGCTCAAGCACAGCGCGCGCATCGGTAGCTGATCTGCGTCAGATCCTACGTAGTTATAGAGAGCAGAGCGAATGGAATGCGAGTAAGAGAAAAATTATAGTGGTTTCCTGGCAAAAAAGTTTGGGAGCTTATTTCAACAAGGTGGCTCTTGTTCTATAAGTCGTGCAATGTTGCCGAAGACACTAACCTATTCATTTGACTTGATTACGACCACGGAGTAAAATAGACAGGAGCTCCGACTCACCTGATAAGGCGTTTCAGCTTGTGTCCCGTTGACCCAGCTTACTTGTGGCTGAAACAAAAGATGGCACAGAATCGTGCTACTAGCAGCCAGGGCTGCATCGCCGGTAGCGGCCCATGCGTGCAGGTGTGGCGTATAGCGAGACGAAGTTGACTTCGAGTTTGTTGACTGATTCGCTTGCTGTAGAACTAAGCGCGCATTTTTGCAGTTATTCACCAGTCGACGTTCGCTGAATATTTCGTTGTTTCAGAATGCATAAATATGTACTTCTGTAACTGCCACTATCTTGGTAGCGGCTGTTAAGCAATCCAATTTCGCGTGTCCATATGTTATTTTGGTTTTGCGTTAAAGAATTCAAGGATTTTAAGACCATTAGGTTGCTTTCAGTATTATATAAAAAAATTGCGAAGAAGATTTCCAATACAATGAGGGCGACACTTGACTTCAATGAACCAAGAGAACAGGATGGCTTCAGGAAGGGATATTCTACAATGCCCATGTCACAAATGAGATAATTGAGTATTCTCCAGAGTGTCATCAACCTCTCTCAATGGGTTTAATAGATTATTAAAAGGCATCTGATTCAGTAGAGATAACAGCAGACATGGAGGCATTGCGCAATCAAGGTGTACATGTACAAGAGGTATTACGCGAATACCTCGGGGAATATCTGTCATGTCGCCTTTAAGACGTACAGGTGGGCTAGTTCGTTTGTCATCATGCATTATGGCTGCGAACTTTGAAACGACGACGTAGCCCAAAATGAACAAACACAGCGCTCGTATTTGTTCATTGTGGGTTACATCGTTGTTTTCAATGGCGCTGCCATACCCCATCATTACAATGTCTCTACAGCTACGCTAATTCTCCACAAGAAAAGTGGAAAATTACCAAAGAGGAAAGTGATCAGGAAAGGGAACACACTATCACCGTTGCTAGTCAATGCATGCTTAGAAGACGGATTAAAGCTATTAAGCCAGAAATACTTTGGAGTGAGGGTCAACGGTGAATATCGCGACAGCCTTCGGTATGCAGGTGGTACATTCTTGTTCAGCAACACTGGGGATCAACTGAAGCAAATCATTCAGGACCTTGACCAAGAAAGTGCTAGTACAGTTGAAGATTGTTATGCAGAAGACAAAGGTAATGTTAAATAGCCTGGCAAGGGAAAACGAATTTATGGTCACCGGCCAGTCTCTGGAGTCCTTGCATGATTACGCCCATCTAGGTTAAATACTCACAGGGTACTCTGATCCTCAAAAGGTAATTTACAGAAGAATTACCATCGGTCGGAGTACGTACGGCAAACATTAGCAAATTCCCGACTGGGAGCTTACCACTGTCGTTCAAAAGAAACGCGTACAAACATTGCATTCTACTGGTGCTTACATACGGGGGCAGAAACTCACTGGTTGACAAAGATGTTTGATAACAAGTTAAGTGCCGCGCAAAGAGCGATGGAACGAAAAAATCTCGCAGTTTCATCCGAAGACGAAGCATCAATTGGGATAGCAAATTAGTTGAGAGCTATACGGAGCGCTGATAGTAGTTTTATCTGCTCTATAAACTTGGACATGCAGCATCACCAGCAACGCGCACAACTATTGTCGACGCCGTCGGCGTTTCGCCCGCGTTCGCACCGAACGGGCGCGGCGTTGGTGGCTGTGGCTGGTGCCTCTGGGGGCGGCTCGGAGGTTTTCGACGAGATCAGAACGGGAAACTCGTCGAACGTCGGAAGTCTTTACCACTTTCTCGCCTCACAACGTTTTTATATAAATACGCATTCGCTGCCGCAGCTAAATGTCGCATCCCTGCTTCCCTCCCGTCCCCCACGGCCTTTCGCGCGACGGAAAAAAGATCACAGCATATCCACGGAGTGAATGATGATGAGTGGGCGAAGCTCCGGAGGGAATCATCGGATCTCCCGCTTAAGGGGACGCTAGCACAAACGCGTTAGAAACGTGCAGTACTCTCTAGTAAGGTGGAGCGGCCACAGCGTCTTACGCAGCCATTTACACATGCCGGAACGTGCACCGCGTTTGCCGACGCCATCACATGACTGCTGAGAGAGTATACCCCCCCCCCCCCCCCGTATTCATAAACGCTCCTCGACTTGAACTTGACTTGCCACCGCCTTGGGCAGCGCGTTCGAGACGCGTTGAAGGTAAGGCGGAGAGGCCACAGCGTCTTACACCAGCTTCTTACGCGGGCCGTAACGCGCTAGCACAAACGCGTTAGAAACGCGCTAGAAACGCGGCCTTTCGTTAATGTTGGGTATTTATTGCCATCGTGGTGCGTGTGTCTATGTGCGCTTCGTGGCGTAGTGGGCTAACGCCGCGCGCTCGGAAGCGAGGGGTCCCTGGTTCGATTCCGCGCTACGGACACAACTTCGGAATTTTTTTTAACACGAAAGTGTTTTATTCCGGGGTCCACCAAGACTTCACTGACGTATTTCCGTCACGGAAATACGTCATAGAACATAATACAAAGAAAGAAACCAGAAGAAAAAGTTCCACAAACATGCAAAATTTGGGAATCGAACCCACGACCTCTCGGTCCGCGACGATAGATCGCCGAGCGTTTAACCCATTGCGCCACAAACGCATTCGCAGAGAGCTACACAGACGCGCCTTATATATCTAACACTCCTCCGTGTACCCGCGCTCTTGCTCGGGGCGGTGCCGCCGCCTATGAGCAGAAAAGAGAAGTACTGCATTATGACACTAAAGCCCGGGATACATGGAGCGAACTTTCTCGACGAACTTCACGCGTCAAGTAACGACGCGGCGACACGACGCAGGATGTTTGCTGTGTTGCAATACATGCGGCGAACGCCGCCGCGCGTTGGCCGCCGTGTTGGCGGCGGTCCCGGCCGCCCGCTTCGAACTGAATTTGGCGTTGTCCTTGTAGAATTCACTTAGTTGGAAGCAAATGACTGCGTAAACGGCTTTCGCTTAGTCTCAGGCCGCTTCGACGACAGAGTATTATGGATAACCTTGAGTAGTTTTCGAGATCGCTTCTCGTTTCGAACGCGTCTAAGCCTAGCGAAAGAAATATCCGATGCCAACGCCATCTATCGGGGAAGTCGGGAGATAGGCATGACGACAGCATGTGGCCTCTGAGATCAGAAGATTTCTGTTGAAGGTTGTTGTAGAGAGCTTGCACTGCTTGTCTGTTTCCTCGCAGATCAGCGGATATGGGATGTACAAATACAACGCGATTCCTGAGAGATCATACTAGGAACTACTCAATCGGTGCAGAGACATGCAGACACGGCAACACCAACGCGATTGCAGACGACGCGAAAAGGCGCGCGCGCGCGAAACACCAGCATGCATTGCGACCGGAACTAGTGCCTCCTGATTGGCTGTCGTCCACCGCTGCGCGCTAGACGCTTCCGGCGGCGGCGTTCGCCCGACGAAAATGTTTGGACAGGCAGATCGGCTGCGGACGGCAAATTTCTTGACGCCGGCCGTCGGACGTTCGCCGCCCGACGAAGTTCTTCGCTCGGACGCCGGTTATTCGCTCCATGTATTCCGGCCTTAACGCGCACCGACAGTGAACGCTTCGGTGGTCTCAGTACTACGACGCCTCGATGCCAGCATTCGAAGGGACGCTGGCATCAAGAAGCACTACCAACGCCACCTAGGTGGCGTTCACCGTACTCAGCACAGCGGAGCGTGGCCTCCGCAATTAGCTCTGAAAATGTTTCTGAAGTTGATCGCGGAGGCTGCAATTACGACGCGCTGTACGCGCTGATTTGACTCGGTGACGATTCAGTTACGTGCTTTGTCTTGCGCGTTGTATTAGTGTGTCAGTTACGTGCTTCGTCTTTCGCGTTGTGCTAGCGTGTGCAGCGTAGTGCAGCTTCCATATGCACGACGGTTGCTCATGGTCATCGACGTTGGTAGTCGTGATGGAGGAGACGTGCCACCAGGCGTCAGCGTGGGTGCATCAACGCCTAAGGGCGCTTTAGCCACAAAACACCAATAGACATTATATATCAATGTGCAATAAACATTACACTACTTCTGTGAAGACACGTTTCACTTTCGTGTTCTATACCGATTCCTATATAAGAGGGATCAACCACATTTTTTTCTCATTTTTATCAGACTGGTTACACACTACTGCTACTACGACGGGGACGGAACGGGTGCCGCTATATGGAGCTTCGCTCCTAAAAGCGGCGTTCGCTCTACGCCGTGCGTTCGCTCTCCGTGAAAGCGCGCGTCCCTCGCGCACTTTCGCTCCACATACAGCATACGGCCAATGAGAACTTTAGGCCCGAAGCTCCTTATGGTCGAGCCTTGTCTCCCGTCGCGCCGTTGTAGCCACGCTAGTACTCGCCGCTCCAGTTGAGGCGCAGCTGTGCTCTCTTTCTCTCTTGTATCATACGCTCTCTCTCTCGTCCGTAGCTAGGGGCGCTGCGGTGCACAAGGGCGTTCGTTCCCGACACGCGCTCTCTTTCTCTCTCGTCCGTAGCTCTGGTTTACCCGAATGATCACCCGGTGCTTCGCCCACACATCATCATTCACGTCGTGGATATGCGGTGATTTTTTTCTACATCCGGACGCGACCATTAACACTCAAATAGATTAACAAAAAGATTAACACTGAAAAACCAATGGAATGGGTTCGGATGTTGTACTAAGTGAGGGAAAAGGCTAAAGGGTTGATGGTTGAAGTCATAGTCATAAGCATGACTAAGCCTTTCGCCTTATGGTCTATTATGTGTAGCTAAAGGGACTCCTGAGGACTCATGACATGAATGTCATGGCATGCGTGTAATGCAGGTCATGCAACAGCCGCCTACGTCTTGGTGGTCTCATCGTTGTTTCCTTGACTTGGTAGGCTCCCCGCCCACTGTTTCGCATAACATCGATTCCCACAGGGCGTGGAATCGGCCGGCTTTTTTTGATACGATGCTCTCTAGATGCAGGATGCAAGAAGCCTATGCAGGCTTCAGTTGCAATGTTTGCGAACAAAGCCCCTTTGGTGATGTAAAAATCCCAAAAAGAAGAAAAAAAAGCCGGCAGATTCCACGCGCGGTGGAAATCGATGTTATGCGAAGCAGGGCGCGGCGAGCCTACCAAGTTAACGAAGCGACCATGAGAGCACCGAGACGTAGGCGGCTGTTTCATGATCTAAATGACACGCATGTCATGACATTCATGCAAGGAGTCCGACTGATCATTTATGTACAGACACATTTCAGTGGTTTTGGAGTGTTCATCTTTTTTCGCTGCGTTATTGCCATTTTTGCTGAGTCATGCTCATGACTATGACTTCTACTATCATCCTTAAGTCTTTCTTTCACTTAGTGCCCACATCCCAATCCATTCCAGCGGTGTTTGAGTGCTAATAATTTTTCGATGAATTATTGTCACTTTTGCTGAGTCATGCTCATGATTATGACTCCTACCATCTTCTTTTAGCGTTTTCTCCACTTTGTGCCCCCGCTCGAAGCCATTGTAGTGATATTTTAATGTTATTCTTTTTCGCTGAGTCATTGCAGTCATTTTGCTGAGCCATGCTCATGACTATGACTTCTATCATCACCTTTTAGTGTTTCCTTCACTTAGTGGCCACATGCGAACCCATTCCAGTGGGTTTCAGTTTTAATCCTTTTTCCTTGAGTCATTGTCATTTTTTACTGAGCTATGGTCATTATTGCATTCTACTATCATTATCGTTACTATCATAACCATACTTGCCCCCATTACCAGCATTATTTCTCGATTATTTGCCACTTCTGGTTTCTTTTTTTACCCTAGACGTAGGCAGCTGCTTCATGATCTACATGACACATGGCATTCATGTAATGACCTTTCATTTATGTTCGTCATACACTCTTGTCATACTATGGTAATTTTCGTGCATACCATGCTAACAAAACGACAATGAGAGTACCAAGGCGTCGGTGGCTAGATAGATAGATACTCTCAAAGTAGGCAAATTTTCGCTAAGAAATGCTTAGCATTTATTAGCGGGCGAGTTTTCACTCGGTCGTGAACAGCTTAGGTACAGCGAAGGTGTCAATACTCAAGTCTTTCCCTGGCTGCTACTGCTAGGTACTAACTTCGTTGCTGCAAGGTCTTAACTTGGATTAACCTAACTACGCAGGTAGGGAAGGTCTTCTCGAGCGATCGTTTTAGGAGGTACCTTCCTTTTTGAGTCCTTTCGCGTGACTAGCGCTGGACGCTTCGGCGCCTACGAGCGACAGCGTTCCTGGTATGCCACAAACCTAGGCAGGCAGGCAGGCAGGCAGGCAGGCGCCACGTTTGTGTCGGGCGAAGCGAGCGCGCGCCAGCGCCGCCGCTTACTAGGCAACGCAAGGTGACGTCATCGCTACTGCTTCGGCACATGCACGGCTAGCCAACGCGGGCGGCGTCGGCAGCAGCTCTGCGCGTTGCCTCCTTGGTGCTGCTACAATTTCTATCTCTATCTCGCTCTCATATTGACTTTCCCTCTCCCGAGCATTGCACGCGCCGCGCGCATACTCTCCTTCCCTCTCGTTAACGTCCCATGTCAAGGCAACATATGCATGGCACGGAGAGGTGGCGAGGCACACGCCGCTCCGCGAGGTCGTTGCTAGGCAGCGCAATGACGTCATAGTTCGGCGAGGTATTGCGACAGCAGTCGCAACTTTTTACGGTTACCTTGAGCAGCGTCGCTGTTAAAAATACATGAACCATTACCCTCTGCGAAGTTGGATGACCAGCGAAGCTGTTAAGAGCATGAACCAGAGGTGAAGCAGATTTTTGAACAAAGCCACGAACATATTTATTGTCCTGATCGGTGGTCATCGTGAAGATAGGTATGAACAGACATTCGCGCATCGCCTCTGTTACTAAATAAGTCCGTCACGTAAGACAATGAACGGCTCATACCCCCTTAAGCCATGGCTCATGCCCCGTAAACGCGGCCTCCCATTACAAAGACAGAGAAGAAGTGAAATTCGACTCTGGAATGATGAGCGGCAACGGAACCAACTGTGGAAGAAGACAACTACCACGGGAGCAGTTGCACAAGCGCATGCTGAGTACGAGCACAAGCACAACGCGAGGGGTGCCAATGAGCCAGCTGCGGAACAAGACGATGACCCCCGAGCCATTGCTGATGATGATAGTTTTCCCGCGCGGACTCCATGGCCTAGCCATAGTTAGCTTCACTGTGAAACACGCGGAGATAAAGGACTGCTTTAAAGGGCAGAATGGCTATAAGCACACAGACAAAAGGACACCGAGGCTTCAAGTGACTTCTATACTGGAAGCGCGATGCTGGTGTCACAGACCCCGTGAACGAGGTGCCACCACCGGGCCAAATTCTAAAGCCGACTTTGCAGCTTCTGAAAATAACCCCACGAAAGCAAGGACAATTAATAAGGGGCCCTCTGGTGCGCCAGCGAACGCCGGTCGTGGTCCAAAGACAGAGACAGAGCCCAGAGTTGTCGGAACACAAAAACTATACGGGTATTCTTCAAACAAGGCAGTTACATACACTTCGGCTAGACACATCACAATACAACTAAGATGGGTATTAACAAAACACTGTAAAATTATTAACGACAAGGACTAAGAGTCCAACACGTAAAGTACAGAATGAATAGGAACACAAAGTGTCCAATCGTATTTACCCATGCTGGTCTTGAGCCGGAAGAGCTCGGCGTACCTCGAGGCAAATCTCGAAAAAGGAACTTTTGCCGGAAATGCAGAAGGCTCGAGTAATCCGTCGACTTGCTTGCCGGGGAATCCCCTTCGTCCGCAGGCGGTCAGTCTTCACGTCACATCTCTTCACCGGGCGCGGTCTGATCCCCTTATTGATTACTGCACGACGCTTTTATTGCCTTTGCTGGCGCTTAATTCACGAACCTTCTGACGGAGTCGTGATCCCACAGCATGAATAAAGCCTGGGAATCTCGTAGACATTTCTCGCATTTTTGACCATGGCTGCCGAAGTCTTCGAGGAGGGTGGTGACTCATCCGTTGGCGCACGCTCACGCTGTAGTACTCCCTCTCTATCTCGATTCGCAGTACGTCGGGATCTGAGGGGGTGCTTCGGCGCGCGCCCTCTTTTCTCCTCTTAACCTTCGCGTATCTTGTCGAAGCTTCTAGATTCCGTTGATCGCGTCGGCTGTCTGTGGCGTATGCGCTCTCTCCCTCTGTCGAAACTGCCACGGGGCCGGCGTGCTTCTTCGCCGGCTTGCGTGACGCGTGGCGCGCGCTTTCATTTAGCGCACTTTTGTGACACCTGCAAAGCGCTAAGTGTGTAGACAAGAAGTTGAGTAGCGTGAATACGGAGGCTAGTTGTTGGTATTTAATGTCTTTCTTGTGTTTTTGTTACAGCCGTCATCGTCCTTGTTTTTGTTGTTTAAAAGACAGCAAAGAAAAGCGGGAGTATAAGCCGTGCGCTGGTGATATCTTTACATCTTCTAGATACTCCCCTTTCACTCAGATGAGCTAATTTTCCTAGGAGGTGAATATGTTATTTGCCACCGGCCATTTATTGAAAATGCAATTATACGGACGCTCTAGTAGCTGTCGTTGCGTCAGCGTCATGTCCGATCTCCCGGCAACGTGCTTTTCGAGGCAACAGAAAACGCGGAACACCTTCACACAGAGAACACTTCTTTCTCAAACCCGACATGCTGTGCTTGAGCACCATTACGGTGGCACATAATTCAAGGACTGAGCATTGCAGTACGAGAATACACTTCACGAGCTGCTGGCAACAAACATCTTGTCATCATTATTATCATCATCAGCCTACATTTATGTCCAACGCAGGACGGTAGCCTCTCTCTTCGATATCTAATTACCCCGGTCTTGCGCTCGTGGATTCGAAGTTGGGCCTGCAAATTTCCTAACTTACTCACGCGACCTAGTTTTCTGCCGTCCTCTACTGCACTTTCATTCATTTGGTGCCCATTCTGTAACTCTAATGGTCCCCCGGTTATCTACCCTACGGATTACATGGCCTGGCCAGCTCCACATTTTTTTCTAATCATCATCATCACCATCTTCAGCCTATATTTATGTCCACTGCAGGACGAAGGCCTCTCCCTGTGATCTGCAATTACCTTCGTCTTGCGCTAGCTGATTCCAACTTGCGCCTGCACATTTCGTAACTTCATCACCCAACAGTGTTTTCTGCCGTCTTCAACTCCGCTTTCCTTCTCTTGGTATTCGTTCTGTAACTCTAATGGTCCACCGGTTATCCATGCTACGCTTTACATCGCCTGTCCAGCCCCATTTTTTCCACTTATTGCCAACTAGAATATCTACTATCCCCGTTTGCTCTCTGATCCACAACGCTCTCTTCCTGCCTCTTAAGGTTATGCGTAAAATGTTTCGTTCCATCGCTCTTTGTGCGGTCCTTACCTTGTTCTCGAGCTTCCTTGTTAACCTCCAAGTCTCTGCCCCATATGTTAGCCCCAGTAGAATGCAATGATTGTACACTTTTGACAGGATTTGGCAATGTCTGCCGTATGCGTATGCACTCCAACCCAATTTTATTCTTCTGGAAATTTCTTTCTCATGATCAGGGTCCCCTGCTATTATTCGACCTAGATAAGCGTGCTCCTTTAGAGACTCTAGAGGCTGACTGGTGATCCTGAATTCTTGTTCCCTAGCCGTGCTATTGAACAATATGTTTGCCTTCTGAATAATAATGTTCAACCACACTCTTACACTTTTTCGGTTAAGGTCCTAGTCATTTGCTGTAATTCGTCCCCATTGTTGTTGAACAAGGCAATGTCATCTGCAAACCGAAGGTTTCTGAGATATTTGCCGTTGATCCTCACTCCTAAGCCTACCCAGTGTAAGAGCTTGAATACTTCTTCTAAGCATGCCGTGAATAGTGTTGGAGAGATTGTGTCTTCTTGCCAGACCACTTTCTTGATGGGTAAATTTCTACTTTTCTGGTGGAGAACCAAAGTTGCTGTGCAGTCCTTGTAGATATTTGCCAATATATTCATCTATGCCTCCTGTAGTCCTTGATTACGCAATGTCTCTATGACTGCTGGCATCTCTACTGAATCAAATGCTTTTTCATATTCTATGAAAGCCATAGAGAGAGGTTGCTTGTACTCCGCAGATTTCTCTATTACCTGATTGAAGGCATGCATTTGATCCATCGTAGAATATGCCTTCTTGAAGCCAGCCTGTTCTCCTGGTTGGCTTAAGTCGAGTGTTGCCCTTATTCTAATGGAAATTATCTTTGTGAATATTTTATACAATACTGAGTGAGCTAGCTAATGGGTCTATAATTATTCAGTTCTTGAACGTCTCCCTTCTTATGAATGAGTTTGATGTTGGCGTTCTACCAGCTTTCTGATGCACTTGAAGTCATGAGGCATTCCGTATAAAGGGCCGCAAGCTTTTCAAGCATGATATCTCCACCATCTTTGAATAAATTGTCTGTTATTCCATATTCTCCAGCAGCTTTTCCCCTCGTCATGTCTTTCAAGGCCTTTCTAACTTCATCGCTAGTTGTAAAAGGAGCCTCTGTATCCTGTTCATCACTACTTCGAATGGAAGTAACTTGGCTGCTCTGGTCACCGCATAGGTCAGTCAGTATAAAATTCTTCCGCTGCTTTTACTGTGTCATCATTATGGTATATCTTGTAGTATACCATAAGTGCAGAGAAAATGCGTGCCTCTAGCCTAGATAGTTTACAAGACTTGTTTCTCCAAAGGCTTTTGGTTTCGTTACCTGGGAGTTAGATGCGTCAAGACGTCGTGGTCAAATGGTTTGCTTTGTTCCCACCATCGCTGCGGATTGGGTGCTCCAATGCCACCGAAATAAATTTTCCTAACGTCTTTGCTGATATTTTATCAGAGTACTCATTACTGATAACCTCTGCTCTGGAGAAAGTCCGAAAAATGTGCTCTGTCTCAGAACTTCACAATATCGGCGATGACGACATGGGACAGACATTCCGGAACCAACTTTGAACAAATGCGAAGTGTTTTCGAACCTATATAGAATTCTCTTGTCAGTGTTGTAAATCTGGGAAGCTTGCTGAAACGCATCTGCAACTTTCAAAATGTGTGTCAGAAGTCGTGTAAGCTGGACGCTGTTAGAAGCCATCGTCAAGACGGCTGCTTAAACAGTTGCAACCAGTTTAACACATTTAGAGAGCAGAATTGAAGGAAACATGTGTGATGATTTGCTCGTACGATTAGTCGAAAAAAGCGGTTCAAAGTAAGTGAAAGCCTTCAAGTCATCAGAGCTGGTCGAACTTTAGGCCGTTCTGATATGAACCACGTTGATGGTAGGACAGTAAACATTGGACTGGTGTTACAGTTTTCGCTCAAATTCACGACGTTTTACCTCCCCTTGCAATACATACGAACGTCAAAGCCAACGCAAGGCAAGGACATGACGGCGACAGAGCTTTCGACGGCGTGCTGTGAGATGCAAGATGAAGTAGAGCGATGGTCGGTGAAATCTAATAGGCGAACTCTAACGACTCTTTTTGCATGTTATTTAGATGCAAGTAGTAGTCCATAAGTTTACATCCTTGATTATCTGCATATTATGTAGAATATCTATCTATATATCCATCCATCTATCTATCCATCTATATAGGCTTTTTCGCCGACCCAGTGACCTAATTTGTCTGCTAGCTTTAGCCAATAGGTATGTTCTCGTGGTCGTGATTTCGTCGTAGGTCGACCCATCGTCGTCATTCCAGCTTCGTCATGCGACTCCCGTCACGCCGTCATCCTCCCTCCCCCGTCGTCATATGGTCGTCTCCATCACGCTATCATCGCTAATATTGTCATTATTGAAAAAACATCGTCACGTTTTCCTCCTTATACTGCCATCGTCATTTCACCAACGTCATTCCTTCTTCGTGATTGTACTGTAAACATGATGTCGTAGTTCAATACTGATTATGCCGCTTTCATTGTTATGCAATCATTGCTAGTTCCTGCTCGTCCTTCATTTGCCGCTATGCAGTTGTTAACGCACTGTTGCCTTAACGCCATCGTGGCTGTTACATTGACGTCTGTGATGATTATGTGTGGGCGCAGGTCAGCCAGACGCACAAGAAAGCAACCAGAGACACAAAGAGACGTATTTATGACACGAACGGCACGTGGGACAATACATGAACATGAACTATACAGATAAGCTGGTTAAGTGTCACGCTCGAGCACTCACAATTCTAAACAGGAGTCCGGCCTCGTGGCGACGGCTCGGCGGACTTGGCTCTGACGGCGGTGGGTATACGGGTGGCGGTTGAAGCTCAGGATGGCTCCAGGACGTAGCCTGGTTCCGGAGCGTTAGCTCTGGGTCATAGCCCGAGCTCGGCACCGTAGCGGTGGGATGAGAGCCGGGGCGAAGCCCAGCACAGCAGTGGGTGAAAGCTGGGGCGGCGCCCGGTTCGGAGAACAGGACCAGGGCTCTGGGTCGTAGCCCGAGCCTGGAACACGGCAGCGGTCGTGCGAGCGGGAACGAGGCCCAGCTCAACAGGACCCGCGACGATGGTAGAAGCCGGGGCGGCGCCCGGTTTGTGGAACAGGACCAGGGCTCTGGGTCGTGGCCCGAGCCCGGCAGCACGGCAGCGGTCGTGCGAGCGGGGACGAGGCCCAGCTCAACAGGACCCGCGACGATGGTGGAAGCCGGGGCGGCGCCCGGTTCGCAGTGCAGGACCGGGATGCCGGGACGTGGGCCGGCGTTCGGTCCGCTCCATCTCGCTGCACTGCCCGTTCTGTCAGCCTGGCTGCCCCGTCGTTCCAGATGGTCTCTCCCGACACGCGCACCGACCACGCGCACCAGCGACGCTCACTCCCGCGCTTTTCGGCCTCGCACACCGAGCACAAGCACGGAAAAGCCCGCGCATTTTCAAATATTGCTTCCGCACACCGATCACAAACATTAAATTGTCGTCCTCCTACCACAACGTCATATTATCTTCGTCATCCGTTCTCGTAATACCGCAGTAGTCAGGAGAATCTTCGTCAAGCAATTGGCAGTCATGCAGTCGTCGGATGAGGACTGCATAACATATGTCGTTGTCTTTCTCCTCGTCGTTCTTTCTTCATCTATCGTTTTAAGTTTTTTTTTTACTTTTTCTTTTATTTTACCAGGCATGGGCATTTCAATGGCAACTATTTGGTGTGGCTGTAAGTGAAGACAATCAGAGCAGCCAGCACTTGAAGGTGAAGTGTCGCTTCATCCTTCCCCTCGGGCGGTGCTGTTGGTAGTTGACGACGCTGCAGAGGAGCTGCAACAATCTTTAAAAAAATACCGTTGAACACAACCACACAATGACACGTCCACCGCATCAGGCCGCACGAGTGTGCCAGGCATTGAATGAAAGCGCCATTGTTCTTATTCTTAAGCGGAAGCTTCAGCTTGGGCCGAACTCCCACGTGTCCTATTCAAATACATGTAAAACGCCGAAACGCTTTTTGGGGGATAACGTCTGCATCTATTTATTTAAAATCGTTGCAATCGAGAGAGAAAGTTAAATTATTGTGACCAATGGAAGAACAATTTCGATTTAGGGCCTCAATGTTTTAAAAAGACTTTTCAAATATTTGAAAGTTCGAAAAAAAGTAGAAGCACGCAGTTTACAAATTAATAGGTCTGCATCAAGAACACATATCGTGGTTCTGTAAACGGCATCCATTAGATGATTCAAAGCGGACATATTCTTGATGTCAATTTATATCTTACATGAATTTGTTACGTTGTGTACAAGGGTTCTTCAAAAGCTGTACAACCATATTAGTAAATTTGTTGAGATGCATGTGTTTACATATCAATTTTGTCCGCCTTAGATGTACTATTGGATGTAATTCACAGAAATATCATATACTTTTACACTGCTGAGTTACAGAATTGTAAACTGTTTCGTTTTCAGAAAATTTGCGATATTTGCCAACTTTCATACGAAATTGACGTCCTTAATGAGAAATTCAAAACCCGCCGTAATTATAATATAAGTTCTTCTTTTAAATGCAACAAACCTCGTCAAATTTGGTGCATTGGTTGGCGAGAAAACCGAATTCTCATTTTACATGTATTTAGATATGAGGCCCCGACCTAAAGCTTCCACATCTTCCGGTAGCGTTGAGCAGCAAATACTTCATCATTATAGCTTCAGAGAACTATGCATATTTTATTTCATAATGGTTACTTAAAGCACATGGATGAAGTGTCAAGGTTTTATCACAGCTTATCCATGTAAGGGTACATTTGAGTTATATTTATATATTAGGAGAAAAAATGGGTTCATTAGGCAGAGTCAGCACAGTGGCCATACAGATTGGTTCTGCAAGTAGCATGCGCAACAATTGGGCTCCATAGACAGTACTTCGCCCTTGCGACATCTTTGCGAGGCTATTTCTTAGTGGATTATGCGAAGGTGATCTACGCAGAATTCATTTTAACCAATATATGTGCTGGGCAGGCCATGCAATGCGCAGGATGGATAACCGGTGGACCATTAGAGTTACAGAATGGATACCTAGAGAAGGGAAGCGCAGTCGAGTTGGCCTATGGCACGTGCTGGTCTATGGCTGGTGATTTATTAATTAGTCTTTTTAACACGAAAGTGTTTTATGCCGGGGTCCACCAAGACTTCACTGACGTACTTCCGTCACGGAAATACGTCAGCTTACAATGTACACGAACATAATACAAAGAAAGAAACCAGAAGAAAAAGTTCCACAAACATGCAAAATTTGGAAATCGAACCCACGACCTCTCGGTCCGCGACGATAGATCACCGAGCGTTTAACCCATTGCGCCACAAACGCATTTGCAGAGAGCTACACAGACGCGCCTTATATATCTAACACTCCTCCGTGTACCCGCGCTCTTGCTCGGGGCGGTGCCGCCGCCTACGAGCAGAAAAGAGAAGTACTGCATTATGACACTAACGCGCACCGACAGTGAACGCTTCGGTGGTCTCAGCACTACGACGCCTCAATGCCAGCATTCGAAGGGACGCTGGCATGAAGAAGCACTACCAACGCCACCTAGGTGGCGTTCACCGTACTCAGCACAGCGGAGCGTGGCCTCCGCAATTAGCTCTGAAAATGTTTCTGAAGTTGATCGCGGAGGCTGCAATTACGACGCGCTGTACGCGCTGATTTGACTCGGTGACGATTCAGTTACGTGCTTTGTCTTGCGCGTTGTATTAGTGTGTCAGTTACGTGCTTCGTCTTTCGCGTTGTGCTAGCGTGTGCAGCGTAGTGCAGCTTCCATATGCACGACGGTTGCTCATGGTCATCGACGTTGGTAGTCGTGATGGAGGAGACGTGCCACCAGGCGACAGCGTGGGTGCATCAACGCCTAAGGGCGCTTTAGCCACAAAACACCAATAGACATTATATATCAATGTGCAATAAACATTACACTACTTCTGTGAAGACACGTTTCACTTTCGTGTTCTATACCGATTCCTATATAAGAGGGATCAACCACATTTTTTTGTGTTGCTGGTTGCTCAGAGCGGAATGAGAAGACTTTTGATGTCGCCGGCAGATCGTATATATCCACATCGGAAGAGAGAGAAAGATATATACAGAATAAAAGGAAAATGCCGGGAGTTTAACCAGATGACCAGATCCGGTTTGCTACCATGCACTTGGGGGAGATGTGAGAGGCAGGTAAAGTGATAGGAAAGTAGAGAGAGACAAAGAAAGGGGACACAAATACACAATCACCGTCGGTAACTATCACGACATGCTATCAATGCACAACACAGTAGCACTTGTAGCACTATAAACATCAGTTCAGGCTATAGAGCAGCTTGTCCAAGTCGTAGTCGTATATTCTACGGCATATAGGACGAAGACTAGGTGTTATATGCCTCAAGGGCTACGTTCACTTATTTGTCAAACTTTTACTTAAAATTGTATTTTGAGTACATACTGCGTGCTATTTTGCCCAGTTTATTTTATTAGTACATGGAAGTGCGACATCTCATTGCTATTTTATTTGATTTTGAATAGTAAAACGCTTACGAGTTGTGCAAGCAGAGTTCACACCTCGTCAAACATTCACAGCTTTTTGTCTCTGCATCACAGCATATATAATTTATAGGCATGCTGGAATATATTTGAATTCACCAGGTGCATTCTCATCTTTAGCATTTTGTGTTGATTACAGTGACTGTTTGGTGTCATTTTAATCACGATTCTCTTGTGTCAACATGATCATCAGCCTATTTTACGCCTCGTTCAGGAAGAATGATTACCCCTCTCTCGGGTTAGCACCAACTTTGCATGCCTGGATGTAACCTATGCTTATTATATGACCTGATCATATGTCGCCGACAATTGCGTTTCCCTCACCTTGAAAAATACGTTTTATGCCAGCTATGGCAGATATGCCACGAATCAGTCCACAGCAGATAAATATTTGAGTAAAAAAGTAACATTTTTTCCTTCAATTCCCTTTATTTCTGTTTGCATCCGCCGCTTCCTTCCCAGAACTTTGGTTTTAATTCCAGATGAATTTCGTTTGCCTGCCGTAACGCAAACGCGGATAAGCTCAAGCTTTCACCATAACATCAGCAATTGCTTCACTTTCAAACATCTTTCATTTTCTGCATTTCTCTTTGTACAACAGCAATATCGCCAGCGTGGTCTTCTTTTCAATTGAGAGTACACGAGCGTCGATAGAGTGTGATGTGATGAAAACATGCTGGTCGTATAGTCTAAACGTCACACGCAATGAAAGAATCTTATGCCCGGAATGAAAAGCTCAGAAAAAAATAAAGATGACTGAGAGCTGGATGTGTGGCAATGAAATTTGTGCAATAGAATTCTGGGCACTGCTGCTGCAGTAAAGATCCAGAGACCATTCAGCACATCCTAATGGAATGCGACAGGATCCGCCCAGCGAGAACGGTAGATAACCTGCAACTCCCAGAAGCGCTTGGGTTTAAAGTGGGAGGAAACATCAACAGATCAGCCGTAGAGATAAGCAAGAGACGAATAGAGTACTAGTGGGAAAAAAGCTGGGGAAATATGGATCCCACCTGATCTCTTAAAATCATAGGTAGCGGTACAAGGTAAATTTTTGAAAAAGAAAAAGAATAATGAGAGGTATACGAAAATGCTACATAAAGAACATGTACAGTACATCACGCAGGGTAGGTGACTATTTGTCCCCGCACCGTTTCAAAGAGGATGTCATTATTAATCATCATCATCATCAGAAGCGCTGGAGCGGATCACGGATGCCACTTGACACATTTCTAACCGTTAGCACGCACTGGCGCGCCATGCGTTTCGGAGGCCATACGCAGGCTTCACGACAGTGGCGCTCACTGGTGCCGAGTGCTCTAGGGAAGCCTAAAAGAGGCGTCCTGCTGCAGTACATGCCTCGTGCATAACTTGTTTCGACGGTGGCAATACGTCATATCGCTGTATTGATTAAGAGATGAATTCGTTACCACTAACAGCGTTAATGAGATGAGTCCTGGCAAATCACTTACTTCTCTAGTTTTCGGCCTTTTCCATCATCATGTTTAGCGTAGCCAAATGACTACGTCCTCGGTTAACCTGCTTGTCCTTTCTTGTTCATTTCTTCCTCTATTCCTCTGTGATGTTTAGCTTTTGTTTCTTTGTGGCGGGCCTTACCTATTTCTATGGCAAAGTACACAGTGCAACAAACCTAACTGGGCTTGTAGAGGGCCGCTTTCGTCGGAGTAGTGAAGTGCTGACCTGAAAACCGCGTCTTTTTTTTTTCGTATATAAACCTAAATGCCAGCAATTCAGTCGAGGTGAGTTTACGCGAGCTCGTGGTTTTAGACTACTGACGCTCTTCACGCAGCACTTCAGTGTTTTGCGTGGTTGGGAGCTGGAGCTAAAAGCAGGTGGGTAACACTCGTTCCCAAATTGAAGCGTTTGGCAGAATAGCCCTCTGCTCTAGGATTGGCTATATGTTTAGGGCCCACTGTGTTTACCACCTTCAAGTCGGTATCTGTGCAAGGAAGAATTGAAGTGTACCGTTTTGAAGTGGATTGGCTTGTAAATATCCTAAATCGAACCTGGTTCAATTTCTACTTCTCTGCCGTTCGATGAAGCCTGAATAATAAGCATTTAGATTATGTTCGTTCTTGAAATATACCGGTAATCGTAAAGTTGTTCTTTTTGGTACCTCTTAGAGGGAAAAAATAAGTTGTGAATAATATATCATTTATTAAAAAGCGTAAACGCACAAGCAGTCCTATTTTGGTTCCCATTATTCACTCAGTAAAGATGTAGCACTTCTTTATTGTCAGGTTGTAGAGATGGTGAAAAACAAGACAGTTCTAAAAGTGTGAGGGATGAATCTAGCATTATTTCAGGCGAACATGTGCCCTGAAAAACAAGGTTTGCTCAACACACTACACTAACTACGCGCATGTTGTCCATCATCGGAATTTGATCTGCGGGTCAAGGCATCGCTTAATGAGTAATGAAACATCGTACATTACAATCCAATCACTGGCGCTTACGTGTGATGGAGAATCTGCGCAAGTACTCGCTTCACGCACGCAATCTGGTTAGGTAGCACTTATATTATAGGTAGAACTTATCGCTTATGTTATGGGAATTTCTAATATACTCGTATGCAGGCGTAAGTTCATAAAGTTGATTGATCTCAAGAAAACCTGTCCAAGCTAGATTTGGCAGTGGCTTTCTCAGAACCCTACTGCAGAATCTATATGCATGGTGCTTTCGTAATTTTGTACCAAATTTTGAAAATTACATCAATGTATTTATTGGTGACATGATCGTTTTTATAAAAGTGTCCAGATTGGTGACATCAAGATACAGAATAAGCGGAGTCGTTTTGTGCGTAAAAAATGAAGGTACGGTAATGACCTTTTTAGTAATTGATATTTGGTGGCCAAAGGCAAATGAATGTTGTTTGGACGCCGTCCTGGACGTCACCTACCTGAGTGATGAAGTGTTTTTTTAAACAAACTCCTCTAAGAGCTACGCGAGCAAATATTTTGCATTTAAAGGCTCTCTGAATGCGCAACTACTGCGAAATTAGTGTCTATAACGTTGACTTGACCTCACCGAGCCTTGCATGATCTCGCTATTTTCATCATTGGCATAGCCTGGTGAGAAGGATCCTCGCGGCAAGCGCCATTTCCTTTGTGTTCCCTTTGGTTTATCAACGGCAAGCAGTTTTAAGTTTTAATGTAGATATAGTAACGAAGGTATGTTATTGAAAGCTTGCTTTCATTAACATAACCTTTAGAGACACTATAACTACAACCTTTAGAGACAGGAAGAGAGCGGTGTGGATCAGAGAGCAAACGGGGATAGCCAATATTCTAGTTCACATTAAGCGGAAGAAATGGAGCTGGGCAGACCATGTAATGCGTAGGATGAATAACCGGTGGATCATTAGAGTTACAAAATGCATACCAAGAGATGGGAAGCGCAGTCGAGGACGGCAGAAAACTAGGTGGGGTGATGAAGTTAGGAAATTTGCAGGCGCAAGTTGGAATCAGCTAGCGCAAGACATTGGTAATTGGAGATCACAGAGTGAGGCCTTCGTCTTGCAGTGGACATAAATTGGCTGATGATGATGATGTCCTTATGGACTAGAAATCCTACCCTGAATTTTCTCTTATCTGGAAGACTTCTGCAGCAGAGACGGGGCCGTTAGTCAGCACTGCATAAGCCTCACCAGTTCTTCTATCCCCAATAAGGCCAATAATATTCCAGGTAATGTTGATAATGTCTCAAATAGCCCCATCAAGCTAGCCTCACTCGATAGGGTGCGCGTGTTGAACGTTTCCAGGTTCAGGTTCCAAGCCAGGTTCAGTGGTAGTGCATCGTCTAGCCCAAATACGTGGCCAATACCTTGCGATAGCCAATCAATAGCTAATTGATAATCGACAAATAATCAATTAATTCTGGGAAAGGCTGGGGATGACTTGGTAGTGCTTAGCCTAGCCCGAATACCAGGCCAATACCTTGCGATAGCCAATCAATAGCCAAGCTATAGCTAATTGATAATCGAACAATAGTCAATACATTCAGGGAGCTGCTGGGGATGACTTGGTAGAGCTTAGCCTAGTCCAAAAGCGAGGACTAGCTAGGTTCCCGTCAGCTCCACTGCCTATTTAGCAGTGCGCCTCCAGCGCAAGCTACGCTATTTTTTAAATTCTTTTTTAGGGGGGGGGGGGGGGCGCTTCAGTGTCGCTTTCTGAGAGATGATCCTATAGTTTCAGTTTCAT
This sequence comes from Dermacentor silvarum, assembly GCF_013339745.2. Classification (NCBI taxonomy): domain Eukaryota; kingdom Metazoa; phylum Arthropoda; class Arachnida; order Ixodida; family Ixodidae; genus Dermacentor; species Dermacentor silvarum. The sequence goes on along the minus strand of NC_051158.1, from coordinate 44,469,035 downwards.
TTGTGGCTTTCGCACGGATTTAAACATGGCTTGGTGTAAATTTTATAGTCCGTTTCTCTCTCCGAGGGTAGGTGTATGCCAGACAATGCACACATAAACACACACGCGCACATACGAACACGCAGACATACACGCACACACATGTTCGCACGCATGCATGCTCACACACAAACTAACATGTTCGCACAGATAATGCAGACGCAGCCAACATGCACGCACGCAAGCAAACACACATCAGGTGCACGAGCGCACCAAAGGCACATATGCAGCACACTTTCACACGCACAGACTCATGCAGGCTGTTACATATTAGATGGCAGAACGACTGCCGGTAGTCGAGGAACGAACGACCAGCACCGAGGACCGGAAAAGAGTCCTCCTTATTTTTGTGAAACGTTTTTTGTGCTCTTCCTGACCAATCACGTTGGCGCAAAAGTAAAAAGAAAAGGGAGTGTCGAAAACCGTGGTAATCTCATCTCAAGACGCAAGCTTGTACGAAAGGGCAGCACTGCAGACATAACAAGGGGCTCACTCACGGGCACACACACGCACGCAAACCCAAATGTCCTCATACACAAACACGGGCACCCATGCTCACACACGTACGGGCACACAAACACACGCACAAGCATGCGCACGCACAGCCACGCTGTGAACACGCCTAATCACTTTCTCTCCCTCTCTGCTACCTCTCAAAAACCTGCGCGTGCAAAGAAATAGATTGACACTGGTTCTGGCATCATCTTTCCAATGCGAGCTGTCATAAATCGCTTTAATGTTCAGATTTGGCGCCTCCTCCAGGGAGTGAATTTGTCTTCTGCCAGGTTGGTGCATAATGAATTGCTCCAGTTATGCGATTCACCGCTTATCCCTGACCCCCAAACAAATAATAACTACTTTAACGTACCTCTAATACTGCGACAAAGTGCCCTAAATGCATATGTTGTTTCAGCGGAATAACCTCGCGCGCTGTTAAATGTGACTTGTTGAACCTCGGCCGATATTTTAAAGTATACTTTCTTAAAAATCGTGCCTATACAGTTACGCTGATGCATTGCCGTGAACTTTCAAATAATGCCGAGGAGGTACTTTCCGAGATTTCTTGTATGAGAATTGGCATACACTGATTATGTACGCAATGTACTTGAGCCTGCCTTATGTAGTGATATGATGATTTGAAAACCACTGTGTGCCTGACGTCAGAAGCACTCGGCACTGGTTTTATGATATCCATGGGTAACAAAGACGCTGTCCTTGTGACATAGCAATATCCACCAAACCAATATTTGGGTACAGTGTTCTTAAGCAGTAGAAATTCCTAATGAAGAAACCTAGTACTCTGGTGAGGTATGTGACCATGATTACCTAATACGGCACATGTAGTCAACGCCCGAAGTACGAGAAGGCCGTTTATCATACGCATGCCTCAACGTATCTAACCACTTCACACTAGGGTGACAGCGAATCCTCATCAATAATTTTACTGGACATAGTTTATTATAATTTCTGCATTACGTCAAGGGCCGTAAATAGATAAAATGTCGTCTCGAATTTAAAGTGAGCATTGAACGGGTGTTGCAGCAATAGCTACGAGGTACCAATATAAATGTTTAAAACACATTTCCTTCAGACGACAAATTATGTGACACTGCGGCACGCTGCAGCATTTCTTTCATCAGGTATAAAACCGGGTGTTTTTGTGTTTCCCTTTTTATTGTATCACAATTCGGAAGGAACTATTCACCATTTCATTCTCCGTCACGGTCGTCTAGTGGATAGCGGCAAACCTTTTGCTCATATTCCCCTTGAAGTAAACACATGACACGACGTCCGGCTGTCGTCCGCAGTCTTTCAGGGTCACAAGTCTTCCGCAGATTCGTGAGCTTGTCATTCTCTGAAGCATGTTTGAACTTAGTGAATACTATCGTAGCAGTGTAGTTGCATTTCTGAAAATGAGGGAGGAATAGCTTAGCCATAATTTTCTCCCATCGAGTAGAAAAAAACATAAGTACAATACCCAAACTAATGGGCTGACATAGAGCGAGCGTGCGAAGTGTACGTGTATTAAGAATTGATAAAACCAATAATGTTGAAGCATTTGCTTGCCACATTTCACTGTCTTTTGTTTTTATTTGAATATACTGCAGGCCCTTCACGGTCCGTGCAGGAGTGGTACAGAAATGTAATGATCAAAAAATCAAGGTGAACAGTCAATACACTGAATGTCATACAGAAATGTAATGATAAAAAAAATAATGGTGAGAAGTCAATACACTGAATGCGGTAAATAAAAGAGTCGATATTATTGCAACACACAATATCGTTAGTTAACTTGTTCCACTGGGAAATGGTTGACGGAAAAAAGGAGTGTTTGTGAACATTAACACGACTTGGGGGAGCATAGATTGTTTTGGAATGGTTTAGTCTGGTTGAGCGTTTTGGGGAATGTTGCAAGTAATGAGAACGTGTTATCTGAAAATGACCATGGTATAATCGATAGACGAATTTTAGTCGTGAAATTGCTCTTCTCTGCGAGAGGGATTTTAGATTTGTCCTTGCGATCAGACCTGAGATACTAGACGGCCTTTAGTAATCCGAATACACAAACCTAACTGCTATATTTTGTATGCGTTCTATTTTATTTATAAGGCGTTCTTGATGAGGGCTCCAGATTAAATCAGCGTATTCTAGGCATGGCCTTATTAGTGTTTTCTACGCATTTAGTTTGAGGTGTGGTGGTACTGCGCGCAGTTTCCTTTTTAAAAAGAAGCTTTTTGACAGATGGTCGAGATGTGGGGCTCCCAGTTAAGGTTAGGCGTGAGTTTAATACCTAGATATTTTACCTGGTCGTTTTTGTTGATTATTGAGCTTCCGATCGAATATGTAAAGTTAAGCGGGAGTTTCTAATTTGTGAAAGAAATGTGATGTGTTTTTGATGTGGTCAGTTTCATGCCCATGTGTTGCACCAAGAGTAAATTATTTGCAGTGAATTGTGAAGTTCTATCTGGTCGTCTGAGTTGTGTACGACTGTGTACACGACACAGTCGTCAGCAAACAGGCGCATCTGAATTGAGTTTTTAATGGCAAACTGGATGTCATTAATGTACATCAAGAACAAGAGTGGTGCCAGAACCGATCCCTGAGGTACTCCGGAGTAGACACCGAGTGGTTGTGAAAGATGGTTGTCGATTGCAACGCTCTGTTTACGATTGGTTAGAAAACTGTTGATCCAGGATATTATTTTATTACTAATACCAATAGCCGATAATTTTGTGAGTAAATCCTGCTGCGGAACTACGTCGAACGCTTTAGAAAATTTAAAAAATGCATTTAATCGGCCATCATTATTAAGTACGTTACCTATGTCGTGAGGTTACTCAGCTAGTTGGGTTATAGTTGACAGTCTTGATCTGAAACCGTGCTGTTGTTTATACAGAAGTTCGTTTGTTTCTAGGTGAGTTATTATGGCCTCAAATAATACGTCTTCCATTATTTTGCAGCATGAGCTTGTTAATGGCACTGGGCGGTAGTTACTTAAATTTAATTTCGAGCCCGATTTATGTATTGGAATTATTGCAGCCTTGCGCCCATCGTCTGGTAACACTGATGTTTGAAGAGAAGGAGTGAATATTTTAAATAGATACTTTGATGTCCAGTTTGCGTATGGACTTAGGAATGAGTTATAAACCTGATCGGGGCCGGTAGATTTTTTAAGATCAAGCTTATGCAATAGAGAAAGTATGCCCTCTTCACTTACAGTTAATTCTACCATTGGTATTTTGACATCGTAAGGTGCTAAAACTGCATTAGTAGGACGTTTTCAAAAACTGACTGAAAGAAGTTCATCTCATTAGCAATGTGTTCAGGATCCTGAATAACATGATCCGAAATTTTTATTTGCGTTATTTTTTCTTGTTCATCTGACAAATATCGCCAGAATTTGTGAGGGTCATGCGCCATAAACGAAGGTAACGTAGTGTCAAAGAAACGGGCTTTTGCTTCCGATATTTTTGTTTTAATGTACCGATAAGATCATCTAACGTGAACTTGGTTCCCCTTTTCCGCCGTCGTTTTATTTTAATTTTTAGTTGCATTATTTCACTTGTTATCCACGGTATTCTCGGTTAATGCGCTTCTATTTATTTGGAATGAAGGTTTCTTCGCAATACTTAACAATATTTCTAAAACGCGTCCAGAGTGCTTTACATTTGTTAGTTCACTGAATGTATGAAACTGGCATTCTAGGAAACCTAGTACAGCAGGATCATTTGCGCGAGTATAATCCTTAAAGTAAGTAGTTTGTGGTTTATTTTTTTATTTTTTGTATTTTCGCGAGGTTGAAATGGAACAGGTTAGAATAAGCGCTTTGTGATTTGAAATGCCCTTATAGATGGACACGGAAGATCCTTGTAATGTACTACTTATAAGAACTAAGTCAAGTAAAGGTGATGATGTTAAAGTAATACGGGTCTTATCAGTTACCATTTGGTTCAGTGAAAACGTGAACGCCACGTCTAGCAGTGATTCTGAACTTGCGACGTCACGGCCTTCATCTGAGCGGTTGTTCCAGTCTATTCCGGGAAGGTTAAAATCCCCGGCAATAATAAGTTTTGATCTAGAATTAGTATGTTTTGAAAGGTAATCATGAATCTGATCGATGAAGTCAGGTACTGCATTTGGAGGCTGATAAACGCCCCTTACAGTTATGTTTTTGTTACAGTACGTTATTTTGCACAATAAACTTTCATGGCCGGCTATGCCATCAAGTTCTAAGGACTTTATATTGTTTTTAATTGCTATCGCAACACCGCCGCCTTTTGATCCTCTGTCCTTACGGAACAGTCTCTATGAAGGAGGAATAACTTCAGAATCACGTACACCAGGATTAAGCCATGTTTCTGTTGTTACTAAAATGTGTGGTTCATAAGACCGGATTAGGTTCTCTAATTGATCAAATTTATTTACCACACTTCGAGCATTTAGAGAAAGGATTCGTAGAGTTTTGGTACTGGGCTGTCATTTTGAAACTTTCTTGTTCTTAGAGGATTTCAGCGAAGTCGAAGTGCAAAGGGAATGATTTGAAAGACTTGCTTTCTGTATTAATTCAATTCTAATGTTCTTCACTGAGTCCCAAGTATACATTTTCTCATCGATTCTCAGTTTGTCGAATGTTAGCCTAACTTTTGCTCCGTTTGCCCTTTCAGTTGCGCTGAATGCCACAAGTGCATGCGCATTTCCCTTACTCTCTTTGAAAAATCATCGGAAACAGTTAGTGGTGTGCCTTTCAGTTGGTAGCAGCAAGATAAGATTTTGTTTTTTTCGGCGTAATCAAACAATCTAAGGATGATCTAAGAATTTTCTCATCACTTAGTAGCCTACCATTTAGTTTAAGTATACACCGATTGTCTACAATGTTTACACGACTCGCCCAACCCGATTTCCTGCTGTCAAAGTAATATAGAATATTGCCTACCCTGTTCTTTCTCTTCTGCAAGGCTCTATTCTTGTCTTCCAACATTAGGCCTATCATGCGCACGCACAGTCAGTAAGCGCGATCCTTTATTTCTTCTGTAGCTTTTTTGGTGATGTCAAAGTTTCTTCCTCACATCCCAGTGAGGAACAAGGCTACTATTAGTATGCACTGACTTTACTCTAATTATTACGCACCTAATGGAAAGGTGCCTGTGGCTGCTCGAGATGGCCTGACATATGTGCTCCAACCAATTTTTAGAGCGAAACTGTATACCTCTACCAGCCAAGGAAATTTTCGTGTCGTCGTAAGCGAAAAACGCCATGTGTCGCGAGGAGGGACATGGAAGGAAAGCGGGTTCGCGCACTCTTCCCGGCTACCCTCGCCTCTCCTTTGAAATCAGGCATACAGCATACAGATCAGCACTCGTTTTCAAAAGAAAGCCACAAAACAAGTATAAAAACCACATGATGGATTATAAGGTGCGTGGGAGCAATGGGAACACCCTCCGACGCGTTCCGGCTAAGATTAGGTTTGCAGCTCCTTCGAAAGGGGTTGACGTCATTCAAAACCCTCGTGAAACCAGTGTCTCTCGTTTCACTCTTTGTAGAGCCACGTGTGTAAATTCAAGTGACGTCACAATGGATAATAATCGTTGTGGGTGTCGTTTAGAGCTTTCTTTCTCCCATGTGTGTTTCCCGGTAAGGAGCTCGGTTGCGTAAGCTACTGAGTGGAAAAGTACCCAACACCATAGAAATCACGTAGTGACGTAACGATCTAGCAACTCATTCATTTCATTCCAGGATACCATGGGTAGACCACGGAAAGTAAGGACGCCAGAAGAACATCGTGAATACAATGTTGTTGTGAAGTAATAAAGGGTGTGGTTAAGTACATCTCACTTGTCTCTGGTTTTACTCTTTGCAGAGCCACATGTGCGAATTCAATTGACGTCTCAATGGGTAAGCGTTGTGGGTGTCCTTTACAGCTTCGCTGTCCAACCACCTTCACAGCGTGGATTGGAGACCCAGTTTTTTTTATTGCAATTTCCTTCTCATACTGCGGCTTTGTAAACAATCGGCGCAGAAATATAGTCGGTTCTTGCTCTGCTTATACAGGCCGATTAAGAATAAAAAATTCAGAGGTTTCTCGTAATTTCTCTCGTATTATTTTATTAATACGTACTGGCAGTCTTCTCTAGAATTTTATCAGGGGAAGTATTGAAATCAACGAACTGTGTTGTAAAAATAAGAAGGGAGCACTTGTGTAGATGTCATTATCGAAAAATATACAGAAAGAAAATTGTTATTTCAATGGAGTTCGAAATCAGAAAATACGCTCAGTAGTATATTGAGCCCAAAAGAATACAATGCCGATCGAAACGATACATTTTGTCATATCAGCAGTTCACAAAACGCAAACTTTATCCTGGTTGGTCGACAGGAGTTCCTCCATTCACGTTCTGTTGATACAAGACAGTGTCAGTCTATTCCTCTCCCTCTTGTTTGTCCAAGCAAGTATTCCCTAAAACATTCAGTGTGGAACGATAATAATTTGAGGGTTTGTGTCTTGGTTATCTGGTGTCGAAAAGTGAGACATATTTAGGTGCATAAATCATAATCCGGGGAAAAATATAATCAATAAATAAATTACAAGCGTCATAGTGGAGCTTGATTCTGTGGCGACAGATTTGCTGCATTTCTTGGAATGTGGGTTGGTGAATTCGTAATTCTGTATTTATAGTTGACAATGCCAACCACGTTCTTTTGGATACCTTCTAATTTGTTTATATCTTGTTTAGTGTAGGGGTACTATAAGATGCTAGCTCTTGCTAATATAGACCACACGTACGAATTATGTACTAGTAGTTGCGTAACTTGGTGCGTGGTGTAGACGACCTTTTAAATCTATTAAAATGACGTCCTCTATTAGACGTTTCATCGGACATTATGAGGTAATAACAAACCAAGGTACTTAAGCTATTAGATTGCAATTAGACCTGCGTATACTTACATACAAATTCACAGTTTTTTTCTAGCATCGTTCTTGCTAGTATTTTTTAGTTTCTAGTAGTAGGTGCCTTAAGCGTCATCTACCACAGTGAGCCACTTACTCACACTTTCCGACGCGATGGTCAGTACAGCATGACCACCATCGCAGTAATTCGATAATAAGGAACGAGGCATCATGTAAACAGTCTTATATTGACTTGATTATTATAGACAGATTATTGATGAATATGACAAATGCAACAGGTAGCACAACGACACCTAGACGTACTCCGGCAGCGACGTGTACTAAATCAGGGGCTCGATTGTCAATCTGAACAAATCGGTTACGCCCAGTAGGCAATGTGTAAACCACGCAAATGTGTATTCCGGCCTGATTCCATCTTAACCAGTATTTTACTATTTTTCGTGTGAAACATTTGGTTAGCTGTGAAAACTTTGTTGGCATTGACTAAAATATCGCCGGATGCTTTTTCTACTCGATGAATGTGCAATGTCTTCACGTCTTCGGGTATTTCTACTGAATCTAACACCCTTTCATATTCTCTCAAGACATAATAATGATGCTGGTTGCAGGCCACAGGCTTCGAAATAACCCATTTTATGACATAAATAAGGCCCACTGTTCAACATAACTTCGTAAACCTAAGCGTGTATCAATTCTTTTGGCTGATTTAACTCAAATGTTCATCATCAGCCTATATTTATGTCTCTCTTGCGCTAGCTGATTTCAAGTTGCGCCTGCAAATTTCCTAACTTCGTCACCCCACCTAGTTTTCTGCCGTCCTCGACTGCACTTACCTTCTCTTTGTATCCATTCTGTAGCTCTAATGGTCCACCGGTTATCCACCCTACGCATCACATGGGCTGCCCAGCTCCATTTTTTTCCTCTTAATGTCAACTAGAACATCGGCTATCCCCGTTAGCTCTCTGATCCACGCCAGTATCCTCCTGTCTCTTAACGTTAGGCCTAATATTTTTCGTTTCACCGCTCTTTGTGCGGTCCTTAGCTTGTTCTCCAGATTCTTTGTTAACATCGAAGTTTCTGCCCCATATGTTTGCAGCGGTAGAATGCAATGATTGTACACTTTTCTTTTCAATGACAGTGGCAAGCTCCCAGTCCGGATTTGGCAATGCCTGCCCTATAGACTCCCACTCAATTTTATTCTTTTGTAAATTTCCTTCTCATGATCAGGGTTCCCTGTGAACCTAGATAAACGTACCAATTTACAGACTCTAGATGCTGACTAGCGATCCTGAATTCTTGTTCCCTTGCCAGGCTATTGAACATTATCTTTGTCTTCTGCATATGAATCTTCAACTCAACTGTTACACTTTCTCGTCTAAGGCCCTCAATAATTTGTTGTAATTCGTCTCCATTGCTGCTGAATAGGACAATGTCATCTGCAAACCGAAGGTTGCTGATATATTCGCCCTTGATCCTCAATCCTAAGCCTTCCCAGTCTACGAGCTTGAGTACTTCTTCTAAGCATGCAGTGAATAGCATTGGAGAGATTGTGTCGCCTTGCCTGACCCTTTTTGATAGGTAACTTTCTACATTTCTTGTGGAGAACCAAGGTAGCTGTGGAATCCATGTAGATATTTGCCAAGATATTGACGCATGCCTCCTGTACTCCTTGATTACGCAATGCCTTTATGAGTGCTGGTATCTCTACTAAATCATATGCCTTTTCATAATCTATGAAATCCATAAAGAGATGTTGATTGTACTCCGCAGATTTCTCGATTACCTGATGGATGTAATGGATATGATCTATTGTAGAATATCCCTCCCTGAAGCCAGCGTGTTCTCTTGGTTGACTGAAGTCAAGTGTTACCCTGATTCTATTCGAAATTATCTTAGTTAATATTTTATGCAACACCGAAAGCAAGCTAATTGGTCTATAATTATTCAATTATTTAACGTCTCTCTTCTTATGGATTAGTATAATGTCGGCGTTCTTCCAGCTCTCTGGTACACTTGAAGTCGAGAGGCATTGCATATAAAGGACCGCTAGCTTTTCAAGCATGATATCTCCTCTATCTTTGATTGAATCGACTGTTATTCCATCTTCTCCGGCAGCTTTTTCTCTGGTCATGTCTTGCAAGGCCCTTTGAACTACATCGCTACTCATAGAAGGAGCCTGTGGATCATGTTCATCACCACTTGGAGTAAAAGTAGCTTGGCTGCTCTGGTGAAGTGTACAGTCCAGTTTAGGATTCTTACGCTGCTTTTACTATGTCATCGAAATTGCTGATAACATTGTGATGTAAGAAGGCTCATATTGCCCATGTAAAAATGTCTTCCCATCAATGCATTTGTGTTCAAAAGTGAAGCAGACTTTAAGGGAATCGGTGTAAGCTCGGACTTTGTAAGCTGGGTTTCCCACATCGTGGGTTGCAGTGAAGCTTACTCATAAAGAAAAATGTGATCCCAACGAGTCCCGATAACGCTATCTCATTCCACTCTGAAACCCGAAGCTTAATAGTCCTCCAATTTTGAACTGCTAGCATATTTTTTAACATTGCCAACCAAGCCTCTGATGTAGATACAGTTTCTTGCGGAGTAGATCAAGATAGAATCCTGTCTCTGGTCCTATTCGTCATCTTTTATAAAGATTTGCCTAGCAAGGTAAACTTCAATGTAAGACTTATTTGTAGATTACGACATTGTTTTTAACACTGACGAGGTTGAAACAGTAAGGAACAATACATTGAAAACTAAATACCCTACTGAAATGACATCGATATTCCCAATCACTCTCACATCCAATAACGTCACATGACATTTCGGAAGAACTAGCTTTTACATGGGAACTGATATGTTTAATGTCAGGGTAATTGACATTGGAGTTATGGAGTACAATGATTTTTCAATAAGGTAAGTGGCCCACAGGCTGGCAGATGACTTTTGACACTACGAAATGTGCAGTGAGAATAACAAGAGACAGAAAAAAAAAACTGTATTCCAGTGCACCATCAATATCGCAGCTCTCACTATAGTAACAAAGCGCTAGTACCTTTGTGTTTTAATGGCTGATGAGACCTCCACTTAGACCATGTCATTTCAACAGAAATAAAGAGTCGCCCATACATAAGGCGTCAACCTCTGTCTTACATCTCGCGAACCTAAGTTACTAGCCTAGAACGAGCACGTAAGATCAGGGGCGGAATTCTGTAAGAGTCTACTACTGTCCATTTCGGCTGTCGCTGATTGGCTGCTGCTCGACGTGTAGGAAGGAGACTGGCTGGCACCTTCCTGCACGTCAAGCAGGAGCCAATCAGCGACAGCCGAAATGGACAGTCCTCTAGGTAGACTCTTACAGAATACCGCCCCTGTATTAGAATATGCCAATATAGAATGCTACCCCTTTACTAAACAGGCTGTAACAATTAACCTAGCAGATATACAGAAGAAGTCAGCTAGCCTTTTGTACAATGAACATACGTTTGATGACATTTCACCTCTATCGAAATGCGCAGTCGAAGTGCTAAAACGCCCGTGTGCTTGCGTTTAGTGCACGTTAAATAACCCCAGGTGGTCAAAATATTCCGGAGCCCTCCACTACAGCGTGCCTCATAATCAGAACTGGTTTTGGCGCATAAAACACCAGAAAGAAGACTACCAACGGAGCTTCTAAACATTCCAGAAAATCCGTCACTACAGTATGGAGCTCGATTGCCCCAACTAAAATTAACGCATCTTCTAATTTAGAACAATTATAACACAGACGCACGAAAATACGCCTCAATTTGAAACACAATATCAACAAAACACAAACACTCACAAGCAACTAAAGAATACTCGTTTCACACCGACTGTTACAGGTATTAGTTCTTTCATAAACTACAGAATAATAGAATAGCTTGAGCCCATCTCGTGTCAACAAGACATCATCGCATGAATTCCTCTTTGCCATCCAGGATAACGTTTCTAAATTATAAACTACATATATTATGACACGTCCTGTTTAGCTGTTCGTCGATTTAGGAGTGATCCTTCTGCCAAGTGTATTTTTCGAAATACGAATCTCCTAAAAAGATAATTTCTACAATATTTTATTGCGCTTTCTTGAGTATTCAAGCAAAGCTTGTTATAACGTACAAATTTCGGTGGCATCCGTGTCCGCAAAAACTATCACCATCAGGAATGCCTCGAGCGTCGTCGCCTAGCTTCTTCCAAAGGCAACAACAACAACAACAACAACCGCTGGCACGTTGGCGCCTCCAGGCGAAACCGCGTAAACGCACTCGTGCCATTGCTCCCGCGTTCGTCGTGAACGTCGTTTTCCAGATCTGGCTCCGTTGCCGCGCATCATCCCAGCATAGAATTTCACTTCTCTTCTGTCAACGTAATGGCGAGACCGCGTTTAAGGGGTATGAGCAATTTATTGTCTTACGTGACGGACAGATTTAATTTTGAAGCAATTTAATTTTGAGTATTCGCAAGTAGCAATGGCGGGCGGTTGCTGTTAACCAAGCCGCCGAGCAAGCTCGATACATCGAACACAAGCGTTTGTGGTTCGACAACAACTTGTCCCTCATCTTTGTGATCCGCTCCGACGAACAGCGTTTAAACAAGTATGAAGAGATATTATAAGGCAGGATCAAGAACAATGGCACATTCCAGTAAAAATAAAGTTGATGGCGAAGGGGCGGTCAGGTATACAAACGGGCAAGCTACGCTTATCAGCCATCTTCATGGAGTGGAAGGGCTGGCGAATTTTTATTTGTTATAATGTAACATATTTTTGTTCATGTGTACCCCTCCTGCTGTTGTTGCATTGTTTACGAGTGTTTTAGTTTAGTCTTTATAGAGTGTGCTTATTCTAATTGCATTTTCTGATTTCTTGGTCTTTGTTATATTTCGTTTTATATTTTTTTGTTAAGTTACGTTGTCAATAATTTATAGCTTTCACGTGACGTCACGCACCCACCTTATCACCGTTTTGGGGCACCAACATGGCGACTACGAGCACTTCACTCCAATCCATCTTATTGAAAGCTTTCACGTGACGTTATGGGCCCAGCTTATCATCGTGTCGGTACACCAACATGGCGGCTACAATGACGTGGTGCAAGCCATCTATATATAGTTTTTATTATTTCAATTTATTTATTCATGTACGCCCCTGTTGCTAAAATCCGGCGAAAAATAGGCAGTATGGATTATAAATACATAAATGGCCCTCTGAATGCAAGAAACCTGTCGTGCAAATATTGATGTCATGTACCAACCCAAATGTGCCTTGGAGATTTTTCATGTAGTCCATTTCACAAATACTCAGAATTCCTGCCAACCTACCTGGCAACAGTATATTATGTCAAAAATATGTTGCCTGAGTACTAATGCAAAGAGCTTACGGAATTCTGGACCCATGAGAATATTAATTCATTCCCTGCTAAGCAACTGTTTTTTTTTTGTGTACTCATTTTTGACTACTTCCATAATATTATCACTACTTTATTACTACCTAATATTATACCACTACCATAATATTATACTACTCGTCCAGTGCGACAGACACCGCGAACGATGCCCAACTTGCCATTGTTTAGTTGACTATTTCATAATTAGGCAAGTATACATGCACGCACATATCTTCGGGCAAAATACTTTCAAAGGCTGCGCTAACACCCGGTGACCTAGCGCTTCTGTGAATATGAATGCAACATACAGAAATGGTGACGGTGTTCGGTGAATTTGGGTAGCGGAAAAGCAATCGAAAGCCACTTCCCCACCCCAGAAACAGTTAAAGGTATTGTTCTCGCGTTGTTTCACGCCTAAAAATTTCAGCGCGAAACATGTAGTAGGAAGCTCTGTGATAACTACTCGAAATCCTTAACTCAGAAAAAGTATCGGCATAACTCGTCAACTCAAAATATGGCACTTCTAAAGAAGGCAAGATGCTTCAGTTCCGCCAGTTGATGGGATAAAAGAGGAAGAAAATCGTGAAAAATGTCCAACTGACCTTCGTCACCAGTCTCAAGTTGCCGTGGTTTAAACTGTCGTGAGCCCATTTCACCTTTATCTCCTTCCAACCTCCTGTTCCTAAATCCAGCTTCACAATTGTAGTTTTTCGCGCATGCGGCTTTCGAATCATGGGCACAGTGGCGTTATACAGAAGCGGGACGGGGCTGCGCCAGTCATCCGGAACGTGCCAACGAAAGAGCTCGAGACACTGGTTTGCAGGCACTTCCGGATCTTCCCCCTTGACTTCGCTACCAGGATCACAAGTTACCAACATCACTGTTCCGCTGATACTGTAATTGAAATGAAAATACTTTATTGTTTCAACGAACTGCAATGTTGCCTACGTTGGCTTATTTTCTTCTGTTCATCGATAGTCTAAGTAAGACTCCCAAGCACTAGCTATAAGCCCATCAAAAAGACAAAATGAATGGAAACATTGGTTTTACCCTCGGAAATGCCATGCTTGGTCACCGTGAACAACAGAAGAAAACCACAAATGATCAGTTAAAACATTTTGCAAGTTGACCGCAAAAAAAATAAAAACTGGAAAAAAAAACGAGTGCGCACAGAGCTTAAGTTAACGCCTTATGACATTGGAACGTATGTTAAAAAAAACACAATGAAGTATAGAGTGATGAATGTCAAGCGACACTCTACTGAAGTAGAAATGTGGGATCAGCTACACAAAGCACTGCGAAGCAATGTTTTAGCATGCTTTGGCGTGGTCATGTTATCGTTTATCGGTCATAGTGGCTAACTGTTGGTATTTTATCATTGTTATCTGATTGGTTGAGTCGTGTCACCATTATTAATTATATTTTTTATGGAAATACAGGGTAAATTATTAAATTTGGTTAGTCCAGCACGAAAGTAATCTTTTACCCCGTCATTACTTGGATGTTACATTTCCGTGCCGAATAAAATACTTACGTTTACTGTTTCAAGAATTTCACTCCCGCTGTTCGAAAGCACCAATTTTATTCGCCAGATTCGAAGCCTGTCATTTTGAATAACTATTGGAGGTGTGATAGGAGTTTGTGATAGGGGTTAGACTGTGTTTGTATTGCGCAGCCGAATGTGTGTGACTGTTGTGTCAGGAGGAAGTGTCAGGTGGAAAATCACTCGACCAACTAGTGATGCCAAAAGACCTTAGGGTGAAGTTGATGAAGTTAGCACATGAAGGGACCCTCGCCGGTCACCAGGGTGTGACGAGAACGGTGGACCGCCTAGGTACTGAATTTTTCTGGCCAGGGGTCCAGTATGGAGACGAAACGGTTTGTGAAATTGTGTTACGTCTATCAACGAATAGTGCCACGTCGTTTAGTCGGATCCGCTCCACTAAAGACGATGACTGTAAATAACCCCGTACGAATAGGCAGTTATGCTACTAAAGGAGCTGTTACAGCAGCCGGTACTGAACGCTCCAGACTTGAGCAACCACTTTTTGCTACGCACGGACGCATCTTCTAGAAGTCTCAGAGCAGTTGTTTCGCAAGAACACGATGGACGTTTGCTCCCCGTGTCCTACGCTAGCCGGAAGCTTCTCCCGCGTGAAGCTGCCTATTCCACAAGTGAGAGAGAGTGCGAGCGCTTCGTCATTGGGGGGGCTTTCGATACTCCGCCGTGCTAGAATCCTCCTCGACTTCTTGAACTTGGGGGGAAATATGATAGGAGTTTGTGATAGGAGTTAGACTGTGTTTGAATTGCGCGGCCGAATGTGCGTGACTGTTGTGGTGCGCGATGGACGAGGAAGAGGAAGAGCCGGTGCCAGGCGCTAAAGGGGCAGCCATGTCACCAGTCTATACTTTACACCTGGTTAGTGCGACATCTGTCTTTTTTGTCTTTTACTTGGCATTTCTTGCTTTCTTGTTTTAAAATATGAATTTTCTTTAGCATTCCCACTGCCGCCAGATTCTTGGCCTATCCCCCTTAGTGGGTGCGAGCCATAACGGAGGTGTATCATCATCATCATCATCATCATCATCATCGTCACCAGTCTGAGCTGCCGGGTCTGGGCTTTCGTCCCGAACGAGCCAAGCAGTGCATCTACCCAAGGCCGGTGTTTCTGGGTGAGCTGGGAGAGCGGGCCGGGCTGTCCTTGTGCCTGGTCTGAGCCTTCGTGCCTCATGAGCCGAGCTGTCCATCTACCCTAGGCCGGTGTTCCTGGGTAAGCTGGGAAAGCAGGTCTCGCTGTCCCTGTGCCTGATCCGGCATGCTGCACTGCTGTGTGGGCATATGACGCCGGCGTGTTTCGGTGCAGCTGTGGTGGGCTGACGTCCCGACACAGCTGTCACGCGAGTGGCTCATGTGCCGGGCCTCCGCCCCGGCCTCCATCCCCTGCGCCACCCGCTGCTAGATTCATCACTGACTCCTCGTGATGTGAGTGTGTGACACCGACACGCTATTAGACTTCATCCGACAGTGACGCTGTATGAAAGCGACAGACAACTAACAAGTTAATTGGGCGTGTGTTCTCGTGTACGTTGTCCTAGTCCCGTCCCCGTGTCATTAAAGCCTCTCTGTGTTCATTGTGCCATCTCTGTGTGCTTGAGGCCTGGGCCCACATCATCACCACAGAGGGCATCCCACATTTCTTTAAGCACAACTGATGACTATTAGACAGCTATAGTTTCCTGTGCGTACATATAAGGTCTGCGAAAGCAACGATAAAGCGTTATCAAAATGTCCACATGCACATAAAGTATAGACCATTCTCGCATCTGACGAACGCACGATAAATCTGTGCGCTTGTGTTGTGGGCCTGAAGGGCTCACAACACGGGTACATGAAGGGTTCTACCTACTGCGCTCGCGACAAACTCCCGCTCAGTCTTGATCATCAAGAGGGTGCCAGTGTCATCCCACAAGGGAAGGGCACTGGTTGGAAGCGATGATCACAATGAACGGCGCAACACACTTTGCAGCTCAAAACCGTGCAGTAAGAGCACCACTACGTAGTACAAACACGAGCTTCGTGCATTTAACAAAGCATGGCTCCGACTCCAGCTAGCTTTGACAAACCTGGCTTTCGAAGCGTGTATGCCTGCCGACACAGGGCATAAACGAGCATAGTAATGCGAATAGGAGTATTACTCTTGTCAGCGCTCGGGGTAAGCACAAGAAGTTTATAGTATAATGAAAAAAAAAAAGCAGGAAAGAGATCAATCGCAGAGCAGCTGGTACAGACATAGGTAACTGTACGGTACATAGATAGATGTTTTTGTTGAAGAGAACGATGATCAAGGAAAGCTAGCAATTTGCGAGACTGCAATAGATGTAAAACTTTATAAGCTCAAGCAGAATAACTGAATATTTGACAGCACCCTGTTTCAGTGAATATACTAAACAAAATCGTCGTCTTCATCACAATAATTATTTTTATCATCAAACAAGAAGGCTATATTTGCCCACACTGAGCTATAAACGTGCTGAGTGATTAAAGCGTATAACGCAAGACTATGCTCACATTCCGGTGTGCAAGGCGTTTATGCAGCGGAATATAAAACTGCCTCTATATATAAAATATGGTCTACACGTCATTATTGCTGCAGCTTCCCACATTGCCGACGTAAAAATGGTGAGCTATTCGTAGGTAAACTTCCCAGAGCAGCTACGCACTCAGATTAGCTGGCCTCGAGCACTTCTGAAAACTTCAGGTATAAACTACCATGAAAAAAAAAGAAGACTGCCCTATGGCCCAGACTAAAGGCTCAGCGCACTGCCAATTACAGCAAAGTCATTCAACACGCAATGTGTAGGCATTTTTCTTTTCTTGTATCGCTTGATACCATAACAAGACACCGATGACACCCAACAGGCTGAATTGCGTTAAATAGACTTGGAGTCTAGCAAGTGTGACGCGCTAGTGTTGTAAAAAACTGCGTTTTGTTTGATTCAACCTTTTTAAGCTTCACATTGCATTCGATAACTCATGAAATTTGAATTTGAAGTTCTCGACAGCCTTGCTATATTTTTTTAGGCATTAGAAGCACAGGGTCCGCTCCAATAAGAACGCATTCTGAACACCCAAGCTCACCATAAAAACTTCCCCGTGTAACGTGCATTGGTGCACGTTAAGGTAACCCAGGTGGTAAAGATAAACCCAGAGCTCCCTACTACGGCGTGCTTCCTAATAAAACCATGGTTTAGGCACGTAATGCCCCAGAATAATATATTTAATCATAAGAAACTCAATCCCTGGTAGTACATTAAATCTACGCAATGCCGAGTGCCGTTTTATTGCCTTAACTGAAATACTCTCCAACTTGGCCGCCCCATAACACATGAATAACTGATGCCGTATTGCTTTATGGCTGCTGTTAATTACGTCAAAACCGACAGGTTGAGAATTAATTTTAACACAAACAGTTAGTTGTTCTCTTGATCAGCTGTATTTAGGCCACAGAAGGTTAAGGAAAGATCTTAGCTGCAATAGAAGAAGGCTTCTAATGGGAACAGACATCAACCTGAAGAAGCCATACGTGCACATACGCGGCGCCCCGGCCCATGACACATGCGGAAAGCACTATAATTTTCCATTGCGATACTTGCGAATGATTGATTGTAGTGCCACCAGAAAAAGCCAATAATGTTATCTTTGCTTGATTATGTTTTGTGAAAAGCACGAATTGATCACGCACCTTTAAGTGGTTGCACAATCACTTTGACAAGCCCAGGGGTAAAAGGTGGCGTTTCCTGCAGTGGAACATTCAATAAATGGGACAAATGCGCCTCATATTCTTGGTAGTTATGGACATCGTCCAACACGTACAACGAGTGAGAAAAACCGCACGTTTGATGAGTTCTTCGTGACTGCTGCTTGCACTGGATAATCAACTCAGCCAGGAGAGTGAGCCACCTAGTAAGGCGTTTCTTTTCTATTGAGCCGGAAGTCGTAACGATGCACAATTCTTGATAATCACAGGACTGGGTAGCTTGCCTTCAATTCATTAAGGAAGCATCGTACGAACAGCATTGATATCTGTGTGCTACCGGAGTGATGTCATTAACGGGCTGATAACGTACCCTGTCGTTTTTTTTCGTCCTTTTTTCTAATTGATATTGCTACCATAATGACTTACTACGAGGTCAAGTAAACGTACCAGCGCAACACCAAACCTCTGGTGCTCCTGTCCTCTTAAGTTTCAAGCTCCGCATACCGACGGCTGAGGTTCGCATTCCAACTGATGTGCCTACTTCTGGTAATCGCCAGTAAAACCAATTTGTAGTGCACTTGCTCTTTCAAAAATCAATGATAGGAACGCAGTTTTTACTGCGGCCTCACCTGTCCATTTGCTGGCTGGTTTGTATCGAGCTGTCGCTCTCCTCCGCTTGTTCAGAACTAACTGTTAAGCAAAGCCCTTAAAAGAAAGAGAAAGAAAGAAACCGAAATACCGTGAAAACAAATACATAAATTTTACCAAATACATATTCCTAAAGCGACCGGCAACCAATATTTATGGTGCCATTTTATGTGTTTGTGTGTGTGTGTGTGAGAGAGAGATAGAGAGAGAGAGAGAGATAGATAGATAGAGAGATAACAGCACCTTTACTAGTCAGTGTCCAAATCGGCAGTGGTAACACTTAGAACGTCATGGGACGTTTGTTATCAGAATATTTCGATCTGAAGTGGTCTTCAGATGGAGCCGTCTTCATGAGGGGGCCACCAATATACTGTTTATTTCATCTGCTCATTGTGTATAATTTTTTTTGCACAATTGCTCTGTAATAGTTTGGACATTTTAACACGATAGCGTTAAGGGTCCCGTCGGCGTCGGTGTCGGCATCGGTGTTAAACATCGGCGTCTCGCGGAAATAATCATGCTGAACCACATCATCCCGAACCACCACAAACGGCGGATCCTTGGCATGGCGCAAGGCGTTAGTCAAAGAAATTAAATTTCTCAAACTAAAATCCGTCAAAAAATCGTAAAGTACGACTTAACCACAGCCTAGAGATGTGATAGCGTCGGATTGTAATTGAGTTAAGCCTGATAAGCAACCGGGGACCTTTGAATGCTATCACGTTGTACCTTTCAAGGCGAAGCTTAAGCGTCCTCCGATTATGATGGTGTTTCGCTGTACTTCAGTTCTAGGCAAAATAGAGGGGAATGTTGAAAACCAAGCCTATCTAAATTTTCATCGTGCCCCATGTCGTAGAATATACGCTGTCGGTGTCGGCGCCAACGGCGTCTAATAATGCTTTCGCGTTCCACTATTAAATGCGAAGCTTAAGCGTACGCCAAGTTTTTTGGTTTGATAATTGCTCTCTTTGATATATATTTAATGAGTCTCGTTTCTAACGACGATAGCCTTTCTTGGGCTACATAAACGCGAAAAACATTGTCAGTCAGTCAGTCAGTCAGTCAGTCAGTCAGTCAGTCAGTCAGTCAGTCAGTCAGTCAGTCAGTCCAGTCCAGTCCAGTCCAGTCCAGTCCAGTCCAGTCCAGTCCAGTCAGTCAGTCAGTCAGTCAGTCAGTCAGTCATTCAGTCAGTCCATTCAACCACCCGGCCAAAACCAACCAGTTAAAGGCAGACTTCCTACTAGCCCTGGTGGCACGGGGTTATACATGTCCACATTATACAGCACATAGGAAACCTCAGGACTATTTGAGGCAAAATATATGCATATAACAGTGATCCGCAGCATTAATTTAATTAAGAATAGACATTTGACTGGTTTTTACGCCAGTAAATGAAAAAAAAAACAACGCGTTATAAATGGTGTCAAAGAGACGCTAAGCGTTAAAAACAAGCCGACTGAAGCCGCGGCTCTGTAGCCGGCTTTAAGCCAACATCAATAAAAGGTCCCAACAAATGGCGCAAAAGCAGTGCGAACGCGGGAAACTTCAATTGAATTCAGCAAAAGCTCCATTGCATCCATCATGGGAGGAGTTAGAGGGGAGAGGAAGAGCGTGAGGGGTGAGAGGGGGAGAAGAGAGGGTATTATACGTATCAGGGGCAGCGGAAGACTACCGTCTTTCTACGTCATTTGCAGCGAAGCTAGCAGATATGCGGCCATTTTTTTATAAACGTAATGATTCATTCATGTCATCTTAATGTTGAGCTAAGGACAATAGAACAATCAGTAAATTCAGTGTATCAACCTTACCTTCAAATATTAAAAGCTGCAAAGGACAACGCAAAAATTAGAAAAGCCAGTCATGATGAACAGGTTCATGCAAGATCGTGCGGAAAAGAACGAGAAGTTCCGAACGCTCCCCAGCCATCTTACACTTTCATTTTCTTATTCGGTTTTCCAGCGAATAAGGCGATAACCTCCTAAGTTCTCGTGTTATTCCAACGTTCTTGGCATCTAGCAAGCAATTACAGGCATAATCTCCCGTGGGAGTTCTCTAAATGGTACGTAAGCATTTATTTGTTGCGAATCACCTGCTGTTTCATCGTCGCATGCTACTGTGTATGGTTTAATTGCGAGAAACGCTGTGAAAGAATCGTGAAACGCAGAAGCGCAGTTGCGAAAATTTAACTGAGGCGAGCATCAGGCGATGAAGAAGAGGCGAGTAGTAGCGATGTTCCCTCAAGATATATGATGGTGCGTTTAGATGATGCTGCTGCTTCGTAGAAGATGAACACTGGCCGATGCGTGCTGTAGGGCGTGACGTAAATGAATAGTGGTCTGATTTGTATACTTTGTACGCAGACGTGGTCAATGACGCTGACTCCGCTCTATGTGAACCATTATAAACCGTAACTAACCATATTCCGGCGGCAACTACGTATGGCGCGGCCGCGCGAAAGCTATATTGAAAGCGGTCAGATGGGGACACAGTGCACCGAGTGCTGATAGGTTCTTGTGTGCGATGTTCTAGCCGCTTAGTTCGCGTTGAAGCGAGAGGCAGCGCGAAGGTTAATCCGCTCTCTGCTGCACGCCCTATCTCAAAAGCGATCTTGTTTTACGTGATGGTCGGACGGATGGGTTTTCTCGATGGCTAGGCATAGAAATGCTTACGCATTAAAAAAACTACATTTCACACAAAGATGGTGAAATGCCAGCTACTCGTGAAAGGAGAAAATTTATCTGATCACGATATGGTCGAACACCTCTACAGCGAAATTGCCTGTATAATGAAGGATTTCGTATGCCCCGGCCTAATCCAAACCTGAAACGTGATATGTGAAAGCCTCTACAGCGAACACCCGTAGAACAAATTTGGCATTACAACGAAGGATTCTAGGCAACACTGAGAGTTGATTTGTTGCTTTACAACAAACGTATATAGAGTGGAGCCACCATTTCCCTGTGTAGCCGCCACAGAGTGTCAGTGCACATAGGAATCGCCACCGTACGAGAGGGTGAGGGCACCGCCGCAACTCTCGTACCCACTCCCCACTCCACTCCTCTAATTTCAACTAACATGATGATCTACTCGGAAATGACGACCGGTGACATTGTGAAGGCTATCAAAGACGAAATGGAGGTCAGTGTCTTCGAAGGTAGCAGTGTTTCAAGAACCTGCCGACGGAACGACAATTTCGATGTGCTAGGCAATAGAGGTATTTCTACAACTGCATGTTGCAACACTTCCTGCTTTCGCTTCTAAAGCCTGCTGAGAAACTCGTTGTGCTAACATGGAATGCAGTCGCACATTGTGTATAACCTAATTTCAGAAAGAAAATTTGTGACCTAATTTACTATGTATTTCTTAAATTCATCTTAAATAAAGATTCAAGCTATGTAAATTTACTTAGCCTGCTTTATAGCCAGTGGTTCGCTGCAAAATGTTTACAACAAAGCCACCTGCATAACGCAGAATTCGAGTAGTCCCAAACGGTCACGAGGTGCTTCGTTAGACGGTAGTATCACGAAAAATGTTACTATTATTAGGTCTGACATACGAAATGACACATTGACCGCAAGACTGAAGCCCCGACACGTATGATATTGAAATATTGCGAATTGTAAGACTCAGTACCTCTAATGAAGTCTTGGTGGCATCGAATGGAATGGAATGGAGGACTGTACGATTTTCCAGTCAGGATTAAATGTGAATGAAATGTTATGCTTGTGATTCACCCCAGGTATATTGCCAACACATGAAAAAGATTTGTATTTGCGTACATATGTTTTTTTCTTTATGTATAGTAGATGCTATGGTGTTCACCTTCTCCTAGTAGTATTTCCGTGCTTCCAGAGCTCCATTTTACGAGTTTCCGAATATTGTGACTACAATGTTGCCCTCGTTGTGCGCCTGCCTTAGTCTGCATTTTTACCATGAGAGCAGAAGCCACTGATGTTTTCGCAGTATGTGTGCGTAATTTGAATCGTCTTGACCACAACTATTTTTCACCACAAACAATACACATGAAGGTTTTTTAGAGGTAAGAAGTAGCTAGTGCCTTCTACTGTTCCCAGAGTTTTCTTAAAGAATACTTGTAAAAAACATTCTAACTTGCACAGTGGCTCGCTATGAACTTCTGGGTCGAACCTCTTCCGTAAAGCTTGCATAATCGTGACTGCAATTACCATTAAGGAATGCGGGTGTTTGTTCAAATCATGATGCTGATACATAAGTTTTCATGCGGTTTTCTTACGAAAACAAGGAGTTCCAAGGATCTCGCTTGCAGCCTCAACACATCCGGCATGAGCTGAAAATTAAAATAACAAGTTCAAGTATTTCGTGTTTTCACAGTAACAAGTCTGCCTAGTTAGAAACATCATGCAACGTATCTACAAAAAGTTTTTGTGCTAGGCATTTTCATCAGACTAGTTGCCGGCATACGCCGCGGTGGCTTTAATGATCAAGCGACAAGTGAGGTAGCCAGCTTTAACTGTGACCGAGAAAGTAGAGCCAGTGAGTGCAAATCTGCCTGTCTAATCATACAATTGACCACGACATCAAACCTTTAAATATTATTTGGAGCTATGGGCATTTTTAAAAATGCGAGCACACCTAAGCGCAACTAGTTGGGAATGCACAATCATTATTGTCTAATTGAATGCCCCTGAGCGGTCCTTCGAGTTATGAACTTCTCGCGTTTAAGCGAGTGCGTTGAGACGCTTGGCCCACACCTGATAGCGCAAGGCCGGTGCACTTCAATCCGTGACGTAATGCTATACCGCTTTCGTCACGCCGCGCTAGGCAATGTAAATTTCAGTTCAAGTAGCATGATGTCATGAAGCAGAGCGCACAGGCCTGTTATCTAGGAGGCGCCGGTTCAGTCCAGTGGTTAAGATACACGGCATCTGAGCGTGGGGTAGTAGTTGCGAAACTCACTACCAGCAACGTTTTCCCTTTCGAATTTATTGTTTTTTTATACACTGTTTCTTTAAAGCAATTACCCAGTCCATACTAGAAAGCAGGCGAGAGCTTGCGGGGGCAAGGAATGCGCGAATAATACAGGCTTCGGAGAGCGAGGGTGCTGTGGCGTAGCAGTGTTTCCCTTTCCCCTCACGCAACACCTGGCGCGCCAGCTCGAGCGCAGGTGTTCCCTTTCGCCTGCTCTGCTCCTTCGAGGCCCGCACGTGATGTGGCGTCGCAGCCAATGGGAATTTGAGTGCAGTTTCGCTGCTGCAGACGCCAGCTTTTTCGCTAAATGGGCCATTTGATGCTTTCGCATTAACACACACACATTTTATTGAAATAGTGCACGCTTTTGAACCGGGTCTTTCATTCTCCTAAATTTCTTATTTAAGTGCCCTATTCTTGGGACGTTTCTTATGGACCAGTTAGCATGTGCCAATTCTCGGATAATCATCCAAGAGAGTTTGTGACACGGTGAGGCAATGAGTATTTAATGCCTAAAATTAATGTACATATTTTGATGTGGTATTCTGTGTGCACATATCTATCATCACAATTCCGTTTGTGAAAAACACCTGAAATGGTGTTCTTCTTCGTGACACCGATGTGTCGATGTATTACAGTGTGCATAAGCCGGGTTTGGTGTTTGCATTTCTTCACAACTTGGCAAAGATGTACTGCCCAACCATAAAAATTGCATGAGATTTACGTCGCAGTCTCTGCCTCACAATATGCAGAGTGTATGGGCGGCGCGCAGCAGACGACACACCGGGATGACGCCACGGCGCATGCGCAGTAGCGCGCAGCTGGTCGGAGTTCGGCCGAGCCGCCGCCAGAGGCGCCTGCTGCAGTCGCCTGCTGCAGTCACGGACTAAAGCCCCTTGATCAAGGGACTTTATCGCGGACTAGGGAGCCTACATGCAAGCGCGGTTTTAAAGGGCCCCTAAACGACCCAGAGGTCGAAATTTAGTTGTGGTGTTGCAGTTGTGCACGAGTCTACAACGAACACGTAGCCGCGATAATATTTAGAAATGGTGCCGTTATAGCGGAGTTACACGCGTTTGATGATAGAAAAACCGCCCTCGCTCGTTTCGCTCTTTCCTTCGCTTTTCTCCTCGTCGGCTCGTCTCCCCTCCTCGCCGAGTGCTGCTCGAAATGTCACGTGACATACGTCATCGCCAACGCGCTTCTCAAAACACTGCCTACTTCCGGTTAAGGCACGTCCACGCTAAAGCCCCTACATCAAGGGACTTTAGTCCACGCTAGCCATACTAGCGGTACATATACGGACGACGAACCGGCCTCCTGTGCGAGAGGTGTCCAAAGTAGACGGCAGTTCGGCCGGCGCCCCGCCCGCTGCACCATCAACTGGCCAATCGACGACCGCGAAGCTGCGCGCCTCCGCCACCGGCAACGAAAACATCGGCTGCTGCTGAGTGCACGGCTACCGACGGGAGACGACCGGCTCGGCTCTGCTCGCATCGCAGCCGACGGCGCCGCTAATATCAGCGTATTTTTCTTCTTTGTGTACAATTAATGCGAAGAGCGATAACAACGATAAGAAAATATTGCTGCTTGTGAGCGTCGGCAATTCATTTCGAAGCGCCGTCCGCTTTAGCTTTGAAGGGAACCGGAAAAGGCCTAGCGACGATATCGGCGCCGTCGAGCGATCAGCGGCGGTGAGGCTGCCGCACAAATGAGTCCCGGTCTCATCCTCTCTACGTCCGGCAAGGAAATCTCGTCGCTCGCGAGCAAAACCGCTGTCGAACGGCGGCCCGCGAATGGCAAACGGCGCGCGGCGAGTTTGCGTGCCGGTAACGTGGACGTGGACTCGGCGCTTCTTGGCTACCCGATGTTGCTGCGGTGCCGGCGCGTGTTATGCG
Source organism: Dermacentor silvarum (assembly GCF_013339745.2). NCBI lineage: Eukaryota > Metazoa > Arthropoda > Arachnida > Ixodida > Ixodidae > Dermacentor > Dermacentor silvarum. The sequence goes on along the minus strand of NC_051158.1, from coordinate 44,443,435 downwards.
AAGCGTGCCGCTATAGACCCAGTGTTGCGCACACGTTTGGAAAGGCCAACACTGTCGCACTCTATTGGCGCAGCTAATCAGACCGCTAAGGATGACTGTGTTGGAACACAAGTGATTTGGCACTTGCGTTGCGGGCTGTAAATACCGATGCACAAACGCGCACAAGCGAGCAACACGACGAGGGAGAGCAGAAAGCGCGGGTACCTGCTAGCAGACAAACCGGAACTCGTAGGTTCTTGTTCGACCAATGGACATCGTTTCCACCGTTGACATCACCAGATTCCCCCTGGTGACGTCGTGACGACCGCTGTGGTTCCGGAAAGGCGAGGGGAGGAGGACGGCATTGTTTTTTTTATATGTGGCGCGCCCGCGGCGCGTAGCGCTGCAGCGTTTGGCATCGTTGATCGTGATTGCATTCTGAACTCGATGCGCGTGTTTACTTGAAATGTTCAAAAAATATCTGAGGTGGTTTAGGGGCCCTTTAACACAGCGCTTGCATGTAGGCTTCCTATCACGGACACCACGAGTATTCGGTGCTAATCCGGGGAAACGGAGAAGCGCGGATGGCGTCGGCAGCACCTTTACGCGTTGCTTTGTTGGTGCTGCTTCAATTTGTTTCTCTCTCTCTCTCGCTCTCATTTTCTCTTTCTCTCTCCCGAGCATAGCACGCGACGCGCGCACTCTCTCTCACTCTCATTTTCTTTTTCTCTTTCCCGAACATATAGCGCGCGATGCTCCGCGAGGTGGTTGCTAGGCAACGCAGTGGCAGGCGGCACACATTACGGCTGGCGCAAACAGCTCCGCAGTTAAAATTAATTTGCTCTGGGTTCGTGGACACCGTTTATACTAAAACGAAATTCAAGATTTAGTAGCCAGAACGCTTTTAAGTGGACCTTTAATTTCTATCAGATACAGCTTTCCTCACTGCATCGAGATACAGAAAATGTTGCCTAGAAAATGATTTAGGCAAATTATCGCTGATACTTTCTCCAGACTTTCAGCATCTCGGTGTTTGCTGTATGAAGAAGAAGACGCGCCTCTGTCCAGTGGCATCGCCAGCGCATGGACCCGCTCTGCTGCGCTGCTCGTCGCTGTTGTCTTTGGGGACGGTGCCCACGCTGCCTCGCCGTTTTTTGAACTCGTAGCGTCCTTGACGGCCACCGCCAATAAACCTCTTCTCAATTGGTAGAGGCTGCTCGAATTCCCCCGTCGCGTGTACCCTATAGCTTCGAAGCCGAACGCTTCCCCCCATCATGACCGACAACACAGACCCGCCAGCGCCTGCGCCCCAGTCCGTCATCTGCACCGGTGTTCCTCGGCAACGTGATCCGCAGGTCTTCAGCGGTACGGATTACATCGACGTGGAAGACTGGTTTACGTCGTATGAACGGGTGAGCGCGCGTAACAAGTGGGACGACGTCGCGAAGTTCACCAACGTCCTATTTTATCTTACTGGCGTTGCCCAACTGGGGTTCCATAACCACGAAGTCGACATCCCGTCATGGTCAACTTTCAAGACGTCTTTCACTCAAGTGTTTGGTCGGCCAGCTGTCCCCAAACTACGCGCTGAACAGCGCTTGCGAGCCCGTGCACAGCAGACAGGGGAAACTTTCACGAGCTACGTTGAACAAGTCGTCACATTTGTAAACGTGTCAACGCCGCCATTCCCGAAGCTGATTAACTTCAGCACATCCTCAAAGGCATCGATGGCGGTGCATTCCAGATGTTTTTGGCCAGGAATCCGCGCACCGTTTCTGAAGTGGTCACGCTATGTCAGAGCTACGAAGAGCTGAAGAAGCAACGCACCCTGACTTGGCAGCCTCTGTCGACCGCCGACTCGCTGTCGAGTCTCGTTGCTGTTTCCGACCAGTCTCCACTTCTTCAGAAGATTCAAGACTTCGTGCACGAGTAGGCTGCCCGTCAACCTTCCTTGGTCTGTGCAGCAATGCGATTTCGACACCCGTACGGCTAACCTTTTCCGGCATCGCTTTCCTCAAGGAATGCTCAGAACGCCCATCAAGTCGAATGGCGGGGCATTTGAATATACAGATGTAATGGCAGGCCTCCGAAAGCAAATGTCGCGCCTATGAGAACAAAATGACGTCACTTCTGTTTTTAATGAACATGACGTCACATTATTTTTTCTTCTGCCGTAAGGGTTCCCTCCTCACACAGATGGCGCTACGTCCCATGAACCGCCGATGGGCCGCCATGCTTTGAACACATGGGCTTCTATGAAAGCTTCACTACCAGGTATATTTACCTTGGGGGCCTCATATTCAAAGCGATCTGTGATGCGGACAAAGTGCATTCGCCGAGTGCCGGTATTTTCGCATGCGCTGTGTTTTCGACTTTTACGGCAGCGCGAAGGTCTATCTTCGCGCTGCCGCTGGCACACTTTCTCACTCCATGCGTTTTAATGAGCTTCCGCAGTCATCGAGCGAGATGTGTTCATGTGTCCCTGTGCGCGCGTGACACCGTGCTTGTTTATTTAGTTAGTAAACAGGTATTTAAAACTTTATAGGGCCGATAAAGCTTCTATCCTTACCGCGTAGAGCTGTCTACTAATACGTCTGCTAATTTGCTATTGCAGTCGATGCTTTGCCTTTCAGGCGGAACTTAAATTTTTTTGGTGTGTTTCGCCGAAATTCTTCGAACATCCATATATATATATATATATATATATATATATATATATATATGTGACCGACGATTACGATACTTCCTAATACGAAAATTGAGCGCGGCTGCACACGTGTTTTCATTTCGCGATATATTGGGGCATCGCACCGATCACCGCACCGCCTGGCAGAGCCACGACTGGCCACACAGTTGCCGCTTGCCGGCAGTTGCAGCTTACGCAACCGTAATATTTACCGCGGAACGCTTGTGGCAGACCTACGTACGAAGGCGTGCTTTCTGGTTATTTTTTATTTCTTTCCGCCGCACGACCGGTGCCGCCGCTACCGCGGATGTGCTGCGCTGAGGGGCATCTGGTGGTGCTTCCAGGCAGCTTTCTCCACTTTCCTCCTCATGCTTCTGCTGCTTCGCCCTCGCCGTATTTCATGTATATATTTCATGTACAAGTATGTACCAACAGGCCCAGCAACAGACTCCTCTACGTATTTCATCCCCCGCTGTGTTATGACTGTTATGTAGCACGTGTAGAGAGCAACAAAAATGTTTATCGGGAATATTTTATGATTGCCTACAACGTTTTATTGAGAATCTCGCCCTGACTTATTTCCCACCCCAGTGTAGCGTAGCAAACCGGAAACTGACTTCTGGTTAACCTCCCTGCCTTTCCTCTCTCGCTTGCTCTCTCTCTTGCTCTGACAAAATACAAGTGCGATGTCACACAAAATCGGTAGCGTAGGGGATGGATGATTTAGAATGCTGACAGCAGAAGAGGAGGAAGGTGGAGCGGAACGATGAGGCGGAAAGCGGAGTGCTACACTAGACATGTTTCTCAGCGGCGACCCACTGCGTATGCGCTACTTCGCCTGCGACGCCTCCGCTCCATGCGCACCCGTGTTCTTTCTGAACAATGAGCGACGCAACCGGCGGAAGTGCTTCGTCTGGCGCTACTGCGTAAAAAGCTGCATGAGCCGAGGCCTCAAGTCCCTAGATTTCCTGTTTTTTTTTTCAAGTGGCGACGTCTACTCCGTCGGCTGCCATTATCGTCCTAGATAGCATGCGACCATCAACGGCCGCTGTTATCTACGTTGCTCGCAGCAGTGTGCAAATGATTGCGGGGGAACAGCGTTAGGAAGAACATGGCTGCCGTAATGAGCGCCGCCCAGTGAGATTCGTCGGTGGTGCTTCAAAGCTTGTCGCTACTTAAAAGAAAGCAAAAAATTGCTAGGGACTTTACAGAGGCCCAGCGCCGCCGCCGAGAGCACCCTGCCGTTGAGTGTCAAATTTGCCTCAATATAACGCGAATTCAAAATACCTCAGCAGATTCTCTCAAATTTCGCACTAGAGAATATCATAATCGTCACTGATTTTTTTTTTTCGGTTGCGACTTGAACCGGTAAGTATACCATTGGCCTATTTTTGAGAGTAGAAAAGTCTCTTGTCGCCGAAGTTGCCCTTCCAAGTCATTCTAGCGGAGATGAAGTTGATAGCCACGCACCCTCTGAACGGAACAGTAGCGTCATATTGAGTGGTGATGGTGCTTGTGAGCGCCAAGCTAGTATAAGTAGAAAGCAGCATGAAATGCTTTGTGGGTGACTGCCCATCAGGCCAGTCTGCTACTACATTGACGGCAATCACTTGAATAAAATTACAGTTGGAGAGTTCTGAGGTAAAACCGAAGTGCGCCTTTGTTATTGCGGGTCGGCGATGAGCGCTTAGTAATTTTTTACACTGCCCCCATCATTCAGCGAAATAAGTCGCGTTGTGCGTGGTACACACATATAAAAGTTTTATTTGTAGCTTGCGAATTTTAGCCTGGTGTTGGACTAATATGATATATAGCATGCCGGCTGACGCAAGCCCAGACACAGGATGCGACATGCCGCAAATGGAAATTCATGAACACACGCAAAAAAAAAAAAAAAAATCCGAAAACACGCACAAGTAAGCAAAGCTATGCGTCACACTTTCTCTCAGTAATATTCTGAATGCCCACAATAGTGAGGTGGTTTACAGCGTTTAACTTAGGTTTAATAATCACAGATTTAACTTCGGTAATAACATATCATCGAAAAAAATGTTACGTTGCTTAACAGTCGCTCACATGACACTGGTAGTTACAGTAGTAAAATATTAAGCTGTTCAAAGCAACGAAATATCCAGCGAACTGCGGCAGGAGACAAGTGGTACTCACTAGAGCATGCACCCTCACAGTGCCAGTCAGGTAGCAGCAGCAACGCGGACATATTTTTACAGCAAACAAATCAGTCAACCAACTGAAAGTCAACTTTGCCTCGCTACACGCCCCATCGTGCGTGGGCTGCTGTAGACGACGCGTCACTGGGTGCTAGCAACAAATTTCTTTGCCATCTATGATTCTAGCCACAAAGCAGCTTACTCACCGGAACACAAGCTGGAACGCCTTATCAGGTAAGTCGGCGCTCCTGTCTACTCCGTGGTCGTAATCAAGGTATGTGAATAGGCTAGTGCCTTCGGCAACATTGCAGTACTTATATAATTAATATAAGGTCATCACTAACTAAGCTCACGTACTACCCGTATGCTTTAGTGAAATATTAGCAACAACATGTTCTTGTTTAGATAAATCACTTATAAGAGAGGGTAAGCAAACTTTAAGCATCTGGTCGGCGCAGTTAGGGCGATTTCTGTCGACGTTCCGTATGTGGGGATGGTGCGTATTATAAGGTGCTAACACTTACAAATGAAGAACGAGGAAGGAGAACTACTCACGACCATTTTCTCAAAAAAAAAAAAACTCTGCCGCTCAAGCCAATCGAGATTTTGCCGCAATTTTGCTTACCATGATAGGTACCTTGACTTCGGATTTGAGGGCAAGTTTAGGTCAAGTAGCGAGCTTGTTTGAGGTGCTGACTACTAGAATTCTGGTAAAAGCGTATACTGGAAGGCTGCATGTGGCCCGACTTCCTTAAATTTACCCCGGAGGAGGTGAGGAGGTGAGCAACTTAAGCGTGCTGACGTGAAAACAATGTACTATGTCGTGTCGTAAATGTCAGTGACACCAAGTCCAAATTTCTGAGAAAAATTATAGCATCCAATGAAAATATAATAAGCTTTAGCCCTTCACACTTTGCTACATTCCATCTCTTAGAGCGCGAGAAGAGCGTAAAGAGGTCCCTGTAACTTCGAAAATATGCGAGTGTGCCTTTCAAACGCAGCGTTAGCTTTAGTGCGTTGAACTCTAGCCAATGGAATACGTCTCTGCCCGGAGCAACTGGAATCTGGTACCACAATACATAGCCCCTTTCCCCCCCCCCTCCCCTACCATCTCTCTGGTCATGTTGAAATAAGCGCTCAAACAATGTCGCCTGAACGTCGGGTGTGTTTTCGCGAACGCCTTTCCATCGCTCTAATTATTACAAATACATGGAATGTGACCTGGTGGAAGTGCGTGGTAGGCTTGAGCGGTCATAGGCGATGATCGATGATCGAGCAAATATTGCTTTACTGAAGTATTAGAAACAACACGTTCTTGCTTAGATAAATCACTTTGTCGAGTGGGTAAACACAAATGAAACATCTAGTCGCCGCATTTAGCGCGATTTTTGTCGACGTTCCGTAAGTCGGGATGGCGTGTATTATAAGCTGTCAAGTTTCTTGAAATGGGTATAGTTTCACGAAAGTGTCATTCTTTTGTGTAAAAAAGTAGGTTGTAGCGTATTAAAAAAAATTAAATTATGGGGTTTTACGTGCCAAAACCAGTTCTGATTATGAGGCACGCCGTAGTGGGGGACTCCGGAAATTTGGACCACCTGGGGTTCTTTAACGTGCACCTAAATCTAAGTACACGGGTGTTTTCGCATTTCGCCCCCATCGAAATGCGGCCGCCGTGGCCGGGATTCGATCCCGCGACCTCGTGCTCAGCAGCACAACACCATAGCCACTGAGCAACCACGGCGGGTATAGCTTATACGTAACGTGAAATGATAAAGGGACCGTGCGTTATGAATAGTAATTTGGGTACCCTAAGGTTGGCGCACGCCAAAGAACCCCACGTGGTCGGAATTAATCCATCGCGTCCCACAGCAGTGTGCCTAAAAATCAGATCGTGGTATTGGCACGTAAAACCCCAGAATGGTTTTGTATAGCCTAATATTTGAACAAAGCCGCGGTATCTGACTTATCAGACAAATGGCTGATCAAGCGAATGATTTGTTTTTGTAAAACGCCAAGCTTAATAACATTCTCAGACGTTGTGTTGGGCCACAAAAGATTACTGTAGTATAACGGGTGTTCAAAATTAAGCTTTACAAAATTTTTAGAAATCGCCTGTGGCAGGTATAATAATTCAGAGCTGGCTAATTCGATGAGGCGGACGTTAGTAGCGCAAGAAATTGAAACACATATTCAACTAATAACAAAAATTCACTACTTAACTTCTTAGTTAAAAACTTTACCACACATATTTCAATTTACGAATTGTAGCCAGCCAGCTTGACAGGCGAGTACCCACTTGGAATGAATTTCTAGAATGACACCAGGTTGGAGATATACGCCATCAAATTCGCCGTAAATATGCGCTGTTGTTCCACTTACTTTTTTTTAACCAAAATGCTGCTTTATACTGTGAGCTTCAGCTCTAAACATAGCTTTATTCAGAGACGAGGTCAAGCAATCTTGAGAGTCGTTGGACGTTTTGCGAGAGAAGAGCGGAGAGCCGGAGTTTTTTCAGCCTCAAGCAATGAACGCAGTTTATAATTTTGCCAATTAAACGTTTTTCAACCTTTTTGCCCGCTTCCTCCGCTCACAATACATTGAAACACGAAAGTAACTGGAACGGCGATGTATTTCATCCCCCATTTTGGAAAATAAAAAGGTTGTCGCAGTTTCACCTGAAAGGCGAAGCATCACTTGCGATAGCAAATTTGTAGAGAGCTATACGGAGTAATGATAGTAGCTTTATCAGCTGTATAAACTTGGACATGCAGCAGCACCGGCAACACGCAGAACTGTTGTCGACGCCGTCGGCGTTTTGGCCGCGTTCGCACAAAATGCGTGCGGCGTTGGTGACTGTTGCCGGAGCCTCTGATATAAATAGGCACTTGGTGCCGCAGCTAAACGTCGCCTCCCTTCCCTCCCCCCCCCCCCCCCCCCCCCCCACGGCCTTTTGCGCGTCGGAAGAAGGCGCGTTTGCTCTACATATATGGTGATTGTAAAGGAAGAAAGAGACGCCTACTTCTGCAACCCCTAAGGGAGCACGGCGCAGAATGCGCATTTGTTCTCCGCCGTGGGTTCACTCCCCGTGACATCGCGCGTCCCTCGCGCCCTTTCACTCACACATACAGCGTTCGGCGGCGCGCGGCGATGGCGCTGAGCCGTGCTCCCTCAAGGGCTGCAGAAGATAGCGCCAACCTTTCCCTTTCCCTCAAGAACCACTTATCGCGCGGCGACAATTTCATCTCCATTAACGTCAAACGGAACCTCACGGCGACGGCGACGACGACGGCGACGCCGACGGCAAAAATCTGCTTTGGAGTGTCCATATAATTGCTATCGCAATAATATCTAGAAACTGGTGTCATCCTGGGAATTCATTTCAAGTGGATGCGTGTTGGAACCTCACTGGCTACAATTCGTAAATTGCAATATTTGTCGTAAAGTAATTAAGTAAGAAGTTCATTACTGAATGTTTGTTAATTAGTTGAATATGTGTTTCGATTTCTCGTGCTACTAACGTCCGCCTCATCGAATAACCCAGCTGAATGATAAGAATTATGCTACCTGCCCCAGGCGATTTCAAAAAAATTCCGTAAAGCTTAATTTTGAACACCCTGTAGTAGTACTGCGAAGACCACATTATACAAAAGAAGGTTAACAGATGCTGAAAAACACGAGGTATGAAGGTGAATTGTGCTATTAACGGGAGACAGCTTGTTAACTGGATGATTGATAGGACTGTCCCAGGACAGGTTAGCTGAGAAATGCACCCGTCTGTTTTGAATGGGTGCAGATATCTTACAGCGTTACATCGCCCGAGTTTGACGATGTAAAGCGGAACTCCGGCTCCAACGGCGGCTCGCCGGCGCCGGAGCGCGAGTCATTGGCGCGGTCACGGTGTAAGAATTATAATTCAGGTGTTGACACGCCACCCAACGGCGCGACCAGGTATTGTTCGCCAGAAAACCGGCGGACGCACAGGTGGGACGAGTGTGGAAAAAAAGAATAATACGAAAGGGAAGAGAAATGCGGCCCTAATGAAGCACAGATGACTATGGCGATACAATAGGTACGAGGTGCTCCGGGGTATGTGGAAAGGTGTAATGGTTCCAACGCTTACATTTGGAAAACACACAGGCAAAGAAGTTTGTTTTTAAATACTATATTTGTTCCATTCAAAGTTTTTCAATATCAATTTCTTCTTTGAAAGCAGATTCAACTTAAATATTCGGTATCTTTAGAAATCTCAACTTTAATAATATAAGGCCGGCAAGAAGGTATTAGGTGTTTCCAATTTATGTTTTCAGAACCTTTCAAGAAAATGGACCGAATTGTTATAGAGTGTAGTTGGATAAGTCAAACTTCCACCCCTTCCTAGGTCTAATGAAAACTATTGCAGATGACATTCGAGGCGGTAAAATGGCAATTGTGAATATGTTAAAAGATTGGCGTCGGAATGTGCGTAATGCTATTGATGATGTGTTTTATAGGCACGATTTCAACAACCATGGCTTAAGCTGATTTAGCACTCCTTAGGCTAAAAAGCGCTCCCACTTCCTTGTTTTAGAAGACAAGTCTTATAAACACGGTGTCTGCGTTACGTGGATCATCAGAACTGATGACTTTCCTTCTTACTGGTGAGGTGGATATTAAAAGGAAATGTCATTTAAACTTTGGCTAAATGAATCTTCTGGGGTTATATACCATCAATTACAATCGTTTTATTAGTATATGGAGAAAAACCAGTGATATATAGTTAAATATTCACCGAGTTCGTCTTACCACCTCCGGCGAGAATGTGCATAGGATAAAGTTGTACAATGTTCTTTTAAGGAGCGGACCTCCTTAGTGATATAATTTCTAAAATAGTTGTAAAAAGTGAGCGCTTGAATGCAACTTCTTTTCGGGAAATTTTTTGTGCAGTAGCCTCGGCCTAAATATAGGTGTAGGTAGGTGAGTAATTCATCCCATCCGGCCTTTCTTTGTTGGCGTGATACTCTTCTGTAAAAAATACTTGCAATAATTACCAATAAGCATTGCTATGAATTGATCGTACTCAATACTTCGATCATCCTCGGTGCGAACCTCCTGCTATTGTACCATATCTAAAGTATGTTCAATCGACGCGAGTGTTGTCGAACTCATTGCGGGGTAGACGTGCCGATGTCTTGCTCAATCAGCTGCATGATCTCGCATGCCAACTGTCTTATAGATCCATAAATCGTCAGAAATTATTTAACTCATAACGCCAGATTGCAAGTAAGCGTCCTGTAATTCGGTGATTAAAATGCCTAAGCGAGTCTCATAATGAGTTGGCACGTTGTAGTGACGGTGTAGAAAACGCAGTCCGAAACTGTGAATGACTAATTTACCTCTGTGTTAGGCAAACTTGTGCGGACAAGTTTGCCTAACATCGCCTAATTATTGCCGCAAGCGCAGTCATCAATGTCTATGCTTGCCACAACTGTTCGGCGGGTCAAACGCTTCCAAGTCGTGAACACATGACTCGTAAATTCGGGCGTAATCATTGGTGCTGTCGTATGTTCTAGAATGTACACCACTGTTGTAATCGCGCCTACTATCTTATTACAGGCAGTCTGTTTTAACTATAGATTCCGCGATACCATTTCAATATATCTAAGCACGTCTTGCACTGAGCGATAACTTCGTAGCATTCCTTAGCCGGTGAAAAACGGTCACCCGAAAAAATATAAATGTGTAGGCGTGTCAATATCATTTAGGTGATACTACCATGTTATGACATATCAGTTCAATTATTAGACTCAAATTTCTTTTATTTCTCCCATCGGCAATTAAATATTCTTTCAATTACCGCTTATATTATGGTAAATCGTGTCATGGATGAACTCTAGCAAATAATCCAGAAATGAGAATAACGCCATTTGTAGGTTTTAGCAATGTAAGTTTCAACAATAAATATTTCAACAATATAGTTTATAACAATAGCATTTTAAAATCTCGTAACTCAGCCATTGTCTGTTAACAGTTTTCACTCTGTGTGAATTAAATTCGAGGCGGCATAAGGACGCCACGACTCCCTGGCCTTTAGCGGTCCCCAAAAGAAGCCTGGTGCGCTTCCATGTAAACGACATCGGTCTCGCTTGTTGACGAAGAGGCGATGAGCGTGATCACAACGACACGCACTGGGGTGATACAAAGAAACACAAGAAAACTTTATTCCAGTTTTTACACGCTCCGCAACAGCAAAGTACACATCAATCACTACAAGTGCATTATATAACTTGGAATAATCCACCACTTATTCGATAATAATGCATATTGAATATGCTATAGACTAATAAAGTAGCAAACCAAACGTGCGGCCGAGTAAGGACACAGTTACTGCATAGTTCAATAACTATTTATTTATTTATTAATTTATTTATTTATTTCGTTCCTGCTTTGGTTTTGCTGTCATTACAGCAGGGAGTATACAACTCATTCAACATCGTGTAATTGACACTCAAATTAAACACACATGATGCCGAAAAATTATAATTCGAAATCATGTTAACATTTCCAGGCAGAAAAGCATTCCAGTATCTTATAGTCCATGAAAAAGAAAGATAAATAACACAAGGCGCCAACTCTAAAACAAAATTAATAAATTTACAGATCACGGTCCTTTGTTTGCGTGATATATGATGGTGGTTTAACATACGTTTCTTTATCATTTACTGTTTAGAGAGGCATAGGCCGTAAAAAAATTAAGTACACGAAGCCATTTTCTTCGGTCTTTTAGGTCCTGCCATTTACAGCTGGCGCTCACACTCGGTCATGCTAAGCTTTTTAGTTTCCTATTACAAATCAAGCTACCAAATTGTGAACTTTTTAAGACGCATCTCAGCTAACTCACATGGGTATTCCAGCAATCGCATGCATACTCGAGTATCGAACATAAATGAGTAAAATACAGCGATTCTCAAGTTTCCCGGCAGGAAACCTAAGAACAAATTCCGACGTAGGAAACCTAAGCGGCGCGCTGAATTATTCCTTATGTTCCGAACATGTGAGCTCAACTTTATGCCCGACTGAAGAAAACACCTAGGCATATGCATTCCGTAACCATATCCACAATAAACGGAAGAGAACAAATTACGGCAGTTGCGGAAAAAGAAAAGAACAAAGGAGCTGAAGGACTTACGTACACTAGACACATCTAAAAGGACCCGTTGCAAGGGAACCATCCCTGTTTGTAGTGTAAATGAGAAAAGTCTTACATGACTGAACAGGCGAAAATTCATGAGCCAATCCACTCGGTGATGGTGCATCACCAGCGAAGATGCTGTCGATAGTTTCTTTTCATGTTCATGCCATTTCAAGCTATGAAAATGGGCTCTATTGTTTCGCGCTTTGTTAGAAACTTTTGTGTTACGCGATGTTATGTAATATTCGTCAATTTATGTGAGCTCTTCGTGCATGACTGACCGTCATCCTGCTGTTTTTCCAACTGTAACGTTGTCGGGGCTTAGTCAAGCTGCTCAAGCTTTTAGTCCCGTACTCCTCCTACCCCAAGGAAATAAAGTTGATTGATTGATTGATTGGCACAGAGGTGACACAGAATTTTGAACAAAGTACGAACATATTTATGTCCTGATCGGTGGTCATGGTGGCGATAACTATGCACGTACGTTCGCGTATCACCTCTGTTATTAAATCTGTCCGTCACGTGGGACGGACGTGCCCCTTAAGCAATGGCTCATACCCCCGTAAACGCGGTCTCCCATTACGGCGACAGAAGAGAAGTGAAATTATACGCTGGAATGATGAGCGGCAATGAAGCCACCGCGCAGAAGAAGACGACGACGACAAACCCGTGAGCTGTGGCACAGGTGCGTTCGCGGGTTTGCGCCAAGGGCGTCAACCCTTTCCCCTTGGTCGCCTTATCAGGCGCACACTACGTCACGCAGTATGTCACACATTCACCATGCGACATCGTTTTAGACACCGTTGAACCGAGCACAGACGCCAGCGGCGATATCTGTTTGCTTTTGTTGTTGGCTCTATCACTCTCACTTTCTCGGGGATCGTTTTAGGGGAGAGTTTTTCCTCGCGGACGCCAGGAAATTCCGTATCCCACCCATAGACCGCTTGGTTGTAAAAGAATTCTAATGCGAACACAGGACAAGAGAGCAGCAGGCAGCGTTCGCAGCATCCCGCAACCAGAGCAGCTCAGGCAATCTCGAGCTCGCGCTTCCAGGATGACTGGCGATGTGGCTGCATAGCCGGGCATTCCTCTTCACTACAATCGCCCCCCACCGGAAAATGAGCCATCCTGGCGACTGATGGGGAACATAGAATCATTGGGTCGTAATACGGCTTCAGACGTACGTGGACTGTTTCACAACCACGACAGCGTTGGTCCGTAGGTGGCGTGAAAGGCTCGACAATATAGTTCACAGGCGATGTCTGCGCTACAACACCGTAATGTCCTTGATATTATTGCGATAGCAATTATATGGACACTTCCACCGGATTTCTGCCGTCGGCGTCGTCGCCGTCGCCGTGAGGTTCTGTATAGATTCCAAGGACGATAAAACCGTCGCCGCGCGCCGTACGCGCGAGTAAAAGCGCGCGGGGGACGCGCACTATCACGGAGAGCGAACGCACAGGGGAAAGCAAACGTGACCGTCGCGCCAAAGGCCGTGGGTGTATGGGAGGGAGGGAGGGAGGCGGGGAGACGCTGTACTGCTTCAACAAAAGTTCGCGAGGTGCACCATGACGGAGAATAAAGTTTTTCAGTAGGAAGGATGCTATATCACGGCCTGTGGCAGCAGGAAAAGCGGCTGTTTCTGCATATCGCGTCAAGTGGTCGATGGCGACGACTATCCAGTGGTTTCCGGAAGCCGTGCTCGGAAGGGGTCCATACAGGTCAATCCCAATGCGATCGAAGGGCCTGGCAGGACACGGGATTGGCTGGAGTGGACGAGAGACATGCTGAGCAGGAACCTTGCGGCGTTGGTACTGAGGGCGTGACCGAATGTACTTGCACACAAAGGTGTACATGCCACGCCAATAAAACCTCGAGCGAAGCCGAATGTACGTCTTGAAGACACCCGCATGTTAACAGTGCGGGTCAGTGGAAGGCAGAACGTATTTCACCACGAAGATGTCGAGGTATGACGAGCAACCACTTGCGGACGTCAGAGACGTAATTCCGGCGATAGAGAAGTCCATCCCGAATTTCGAAGTGAGAAGCTTGAGGGCGCAAAGCTAGAGAAGGTGGAGGAACAGTTGACGGGTTTGAAAGGAAGCGGATAAGCGCACTAATCCAGGCATCCTTGCGTTCTCCGAAGCCATGTCGCAGCCTGCTGGGAACGAATGTACTTGGTCAACGGCAGAGAGGCAAGCATCACTTTCGGTTGACACGGGCGAACGGGAAAGCGCGTCGGCGTCGGTGTGGCGGCGGCCAGACCTGTAGACAACGCGCACGTCGAAATCTTGCAACCGCAAAGCCCAACGAGCTAATCTACCTGAGGGGTCCTTCAACGTGGACAGCCAACAAAGTGCATGGTGGTCTGTAATTGCATCAAAGGGGCGGCCATAGAGGTAGGATCGAAATTTACCAAGTGCCCGGATTATGGCAAAACATTCCTTCTCCGTAACGGAATAATTCGTCTCTGCTTTGGTGAGGGTGCGGCTTGCGTATGCAACGACGTACTCTTCGAATCGAGATTTGCGCTGCGCGAGCACTGTGCCGAGCCTAACACCGCTGGCGTCGGTGTGTACTTCGGTCGGAGCAGTCGGGTCGAAGTGAGGCAGTATAGGCGGCGATGTTCATAGACGACGCCACTCTTGGAAGGCATCGTCATAAGCAGGGGACCAGGCGTAATTGTTCAAGTCGCTCCGTAAAAGCTGATTCAAGGGAGGGGTGATGGACGCAAAATTCCGAATGAAGCGGCGAAAGTAAGAACAAAGGCCAAGGAAGCTGTGAAGTTCTCTTACGCAGGAAGGTTTGGGAAAATCAGCAACTGCACGGAGCTTGGCGGCGTCAGGAAGAATACCGTGTTTAGATACGACATGGCCAAGGATGGTGAGCTGACTTGCGCCAAAGTGGTATTTGTTCAGGTTGAGCTGAAGACCGGCGGCGGTTAGGCACTGTAACACTTCCTCCAGCCTTCAGAGATGGGTGGGAAAATCGGGCGAAAAAATAACCACATCGTCTAAGTAGCACAGACACGTTTTCCACTTGAGACCACGCAAAAGGTTGTCCATCATACGCTCAAATGTTGCTGGGGCGTTGCAAAGCCCGAAAGGCATGACACGAAATTCATATAGGCCATCTGGTGTTACAAAGGCCGTTTTAGGTTGGTCTTCGGGTGCCGTGGGGACTTGCCAATAGCCGCTATGTAAGTCGATTGAAGAGAACTCCGCGCCTTGGAGACAGTCAAGGGCGTCGTCAATTCTCGGAAGAGGGTAAACATCTTTACGAGTTATTTTGTTAGTACGACGGTAATCGACACAGAATCCAATTGATCCGTCCTTCTTCTTAACAAGAACAACGGGAGATGCCCAGGGGCTATCCGAAGGCTGAATGACGCCGCGCTTTAGCATGTCAGCTACTTGGTCATCGATGACACGACGCGCTGTCGCGGATACACGATATGGTTTTTGTCGCAGTGGCGCACTGGTACCCGTGTCGATGCGATGACAAACAGTTGACGTGCGGCCCAAGGAACATGCTGGCAGTCGAAAGACGAACGGAACTTGTCGAGAAGGCGTAGAAGCTGGGCGCGTTGGGAAACAGTCAGTGTGTCGTCGATGGAACTATGTAGAACATCGGGCGAAGTCGGCTCCTGCGCGGGGTTACAGGTCACTCCGGCGATATCATGAGTGGCGATGGAACTAGTTGGCATGTCAATGATGGCAGCAGGGTCGACACACTGGACGCGGCCAACGCACGCCCCACGAAGCAAAGTGAGAGGACAGGACAATCAGTTGGAGATGAGCAGTCTGCTGACGCCGGCATGAACGTCCAAAACAGCGAAAGGCAGCGGGGAACATTTGCGACGAGCGAAAATGGCGGATGGCGTAAAAAGTGCGCTGCCATCAGCAACAATGTTGCATGACACTGTGGCAAGGGCAAAAGAGTGCGGTGCAATTGTAACGTTTTTGGCAACAAAAACTTTATCTTCAGGTTCACGCGCGTCAAGGAGCTGGGGCGTCGCACAGCGTTTGAAATTCCACTTCAGCACGAGAACAGTCGATGACGGCCTTATTAGCGGAAAGGAAGTCCCAGCCAAAAATATGATCGTGAGAACAAGCACACAGCACCAAAAATTCGATGATGTAGAGGAGACCGTTGATCACAACACGAGCAGTACACGCAGCTGCAGGCGTGATGCGGTCTGCGCTGGCAGTACGAAGGGATACGTCTGACAGTGGCGTCGTAACTTTCCTGAGCAAACAGCAAAGCTTGGCACTAATAACTGAAACTAGGGCACCAGTGTCAACGAGGGCGAGTGCAGCGACGCCATCCACATATACATCAATAACATTAGTCGGAGAAATGAGAGGCCTTGATCTGTTTGTGGGTGACGCAGTTCTGGCCTCTGTAACTGCGGCGATTAGTTTTCCCGGTCCGGCATAGAAGAACGACGACGCATCGGCGAAAGCGAGCGACGTCGGGGCGATGGCGAACGGCAGTCAACAAGAGAGCGGTGGTCCGAGTAAGAAGCCATATGGCCAGGGCTCTGAGGCGTGGATGACGACGGGTATGGTGAACAGTATGGTTCGGTGTCGAAACTACGGTGGTAGCATGTTGTGCGGCGACGGAAAAATCGTGCAATGGGGCCAGGTAGACCACACGCAAAACATATTGGGTGGTTCTCAGGAGTGCGCCATTGTCCACTGCTTTGTGGGTACCGCGGCTGAACGAAGTGAGGAGCTGGACGCAGTGGCACGGCTGATGGGAATGGCGGAAAGGTCTGAGGTGACGGCCGTGCGAGAGCCTCGGCATAGCTGAGAGGTGCAATCACCTCGGGAAAAGCAACGGGAGTCGGCACCGGCGGAGTCTCGCGGGCAGAAGGGAGAGCTTCGAAAACGTGCTTTTGGATGACCTGGCGAAGGTTAGCCGGTAAAGGTGATGGTGGTGACGTGGCCGAAGACAGCAGCGAAAGCTGACGAGCGACCTCAGCACAGACGAACTCTTTTATCTGGCAAAGCAGGGAGTCCATTTCAGGAGCCGCGGCCACGCTCGCGAGGCTTTAATCGGACACAGGTGGGCGCCGTGTGAGAAGACGCTCCCTGCAGAGCTCGTCGAAACTCTGGCAAAGTTCAATGACCTGAGAAACAGTGTCAGGGCTTTTTGACAGCAGCACATGAAAGCTATCGTCGGAAATGGCCCTTCATGATGTGACGTACCTTGTCCACCTCCGCCATCGTCGGATTGACACGCCGGCAGAGGTCGACGATGTCCTCTATGTAGCTGGTGAACGTTTCACCAGTTTGCTGGGATCGGCTGCGTAGGCGTCGTTCAGCGCGAAGCTTGCGCAAGCCAGGGCAGCCGAAAACGTCTGAGATGCTGGTTTTGAAGCGAGCCCACGTGCGGAGATCGGCTTCATGGTTTCTAAACCACAGCTTGGCGACGCCCGAGAGATAGAACATCGCGTTGTTGAGCTTGAGGGTGTCGTCCATTTGTTAGTGTTGCTGGCGAGTTCATAAGATTCCAGCCAATCTTCAACGTCTGTCTCATCGGTGCCGCTGAAAATGTCAAGATCCCGCTGACGCTGGGCACCGGCACATAAGACGGCTGGAGTAACCGGTGGGGATGTCGGGCTGGGGTCGTCAGGCATGACGGACGGCAGAGTTCGGGTGCGTAATTCCATGTTGGGGTAAACCGCAACACCGCCACCAGAATCTAATGCGAACACGGGACAAGAGAGCAGCAGGCAGCGTTCGCAGCGTGTCTCAACCAGAGCAGTCTAAGGCAATCTCGAGCTCACGCTTCCCAGATGACTGGCGATGTGGCTGCAGCGCCAGGCATTCCTCTTCACTACAGAATACATTATCAGTCCACATACAAAAATTCAAGGTTATAATGCAGGCTCCCATCGTCAGACCGAAAACAAAGCTCACATTACCTATTTCCCATTAACCTGTTTCCCATTACCCATTACCCGCTGCGGTAGCCTAGCGGCTATGGTGCTGAGTTTCTAAGCACGAGGTCACGGGAACAAATCCCGGCCGCGGAAGAATTTCCCGCGCGACAAGCCACTCGTGGCACTTTGCGTGTATTCGCGGGCTTTTTTCATGCTCGAAAAAACACTTTTGTGTTGCACGTATTGAGCACCAGAAAGCTGTGTCTGGAGTTTTACATGTTGCTTTACACTTTTCTCTTTGACATTTTTATGTAATTATAATATTTGAGAAGTTGATAAATAATTAGCAATTATTATGTAACTACCCTGGCATTGTTCAGTGTTCAGCTACGTGGCATTTGTATATTTTTAAATTTTGGTGCGTGATAGTTGAGACACCCTGTATATTTCCTGTTGTGTTCATAGAATTTGTTTTCGATACATACGTTTTATTGTTTATGATGTATTTGCACTCACTTTTCTATCATACGTATTTAAAAAATGTCACAGTTTCGCCCTAAGGGCGAAGCAATGAATGCGATAGCAACACAGCAATGTCATACGAAGTAAGGTGAGCGGCTTTGGTAGCAATATGAATTGTAGTAAACATGAGCTGATTAAGTAAGCAGGTGTGCTGCGGCGTAAGTAGACCGATCTGAAGAGAGACTCGATGACCACGAGAAGGCGCGTGTGAAACGGTGGTGTTGATGAGAAGCGCTTACCGTGGGCAGCGCGCGTGCGAAGGAACACACCTGTAGCGCTGCACTGCCGATCTGGGCAGCATTGTATGTGTAGCCTGCGTTGGAAAATGTGGCCCGACTATTACTAACTGAATGAACAAGCGTGGTGTGAGCGCGCACAAACAAACATGAATAGATCACAATGAATGACTGCAGCCAACGACTGTCAAAACGCTGGCAGCAAGCGCATACGCCGCGCAGCGGGCGAAGGTACGTGCGGTCTATCGCTTCAACGGAAACTGAGCGGCGAATGCACGGCGCATAAAGGTCAGAGCCGTGTGGAGATAAGAGTACTGTGCGGGCGAGCGAACGACGAGCGCGGTTGTTGGCAGAGTAGAAGTGCCCCCCCCCCCCCCCCCCCGCGCTCCCTCCGGCGCTGGCTTCCCGCTTCCTTGCTTGCGCGTGGGTGATTGAGTGCGTTCGCTCTCCGTGATAGCGCGCGTCCCCGCACGCTTCCGCTCGGGCATACGGCGCGCGGCGAAGATTTTATCTATAGGGAACCTCACGGTGACGGCGACGGCGACGGCGACGGCAGAAATCCGGTTGAAGTGTCCATATAATTGCTATCGCGATAAAATTGGCCCTCTGCTGCAACATTTTCTATTTCTACAGTTGGTAATTGTGAATAGGTGGTCTCGCTTTGAGAGTCTTTGAATTTGAGGCAATTTTCTGTGTGCATTTATTACACCATGTGCTTATATTGTATCTTGTAAACATAATCGAAACATACAGAACTGTAATAAATTCAATAGCACAGCCCATGTGCTTTTTCCTGCTCGCTCAGCCAAAACAACATGAAAAACATGCACGTAGCGCCCCAGCTGTCCAACTGCCCCGGACTTCTACAAGCAGATCTTCCCCACCTACATGGATCAGGCCTTCACCCACGACGCTGTCCCGAAATGGTACCCTGGAAACATGGACCATACTACAGTGGTGTATTCGACTAATTTATTTACCCTAAAGTTGTACTTTCTGTGCATACTTTCTAAAGCCAACCTTTCTGTGCTGTTTGCGTTCATTGACGGTATTTGATGGTGATGTTGAAGGCATACGATAGTCGTGATGCGGTGTTAAATGTTACCTCGCCTGCACCTCTTATGTTTGTCCATATTGTACACAGAACACAAAGAGCCGTGCCATTGGTTCACTCATTCCTTTACTGAAGGGAGACCCCATGAGCAATGATAGGTGAACTGCCACGAGCGCAGAGCGCTAACCTTAACCACCCGTTTGTTGACTGCGTCAGTATGGAATCTAGTTGTACCCATTCCCTGCCTCCAGCCTCTCTACTCCCTCTCTAACATTTTCCCTACCTCTTCCCTGGACCGTCGTTGTCGCGCGTGGGCATGGAGCCAAGCGTGAAAGTTCCTCCAATGCTTTTTTGGGGAGTCACGCCTAATTACTGCGTCCATGCAGACATCACTGTAGCCCCACTCTACCAACACGTCGTTGACGTCGCGCCCATCGCGTCTCACGCATCCATGCCGTGAGTGCTCGCCCCCCTCCCCCACTGACGCGGCTTGTAATGCAGCAGCAGCAGCATCGGAAAAGTCGAAGGGTAGGCAGGCAGGCAGGCAGGCAATGAACTTTATTTGAAGTCGAAGGGAGCGGAAAATATTAAAAATATACATATATATTAAGATATAGATTAGTTGCAGCTGTAGACGACCTTTACCAGTGCATCGAAAAAATGTGCACAACGAGGGCCCTCGATCATCGCCTAAGACAGCTCAAGAACAGCGCGCGCTTCTGAAGCTTATCTGCGTCAGACCTTACGTACTTGTAAACAGCAGAACAAATGGAATGCGAGTAAGAGAAAAAATATGGTGGCGTTCTGGCAAAAAGTGTTTGTGAGCTTATTTCGACATGGTGACTCTAGTTCTATCAGTTGTGCAGTGCAGCCGAAGGCACTAGCCTATTCAGTTGACTTGATTACTATCACGGAGTAAAATATATTGGAGCTCTGACACACCTGATAAAGGCGTTCTAGCTTTTATGTTGCGGTGACCCAGGTGCTTTGCTTTGTGGCTAATATCATAGATGGCCCAGAAACGTGTCACTAGCAACCAGTGCTGCCTCGCCGGCAGCTGCCCATGCGTGGTGTGGCGTTTAGCGAGGGAAAGTAGCCTTTCAGTTTGTTGACTGATTCGCTTGCAGTAGAACTGTGCGCGCATTTCTGCAGTTATTCGCCTGCTGAAGTTCGCTGGAATTTTCGTTGCTTCAGAATGCATAAAAGCGTGCTTCTGCTAACTGCCATTATATTGGTAGTGGCTGTTAAGCAATTCAATTTTGTATGTCCATAGGTTATTTCGTTCTTGCGTTTATGAAATCAAGGATTTTTGGCCCATTAGCTTGCTTTCAGTATTGTATAATATATTTGCAAATATTATTTCCAAAACAATAGGGCGGCACTTGACTTCAATTAAGCAAGAGGCTTCAGGAAGGCTTCAGGAAGGAGTATTCTACAATGGATCAAGCCCATGTCACAAATGAGGTAATTGAGTAATCTGCAGAGTGCTATCAACCTCTCTCCATGGATTATATAGATTATGAAAAGGCGTCTCATTCCGTAGAGATACCAGCAGTCATGGAGGCATTGCGTAATCAAGGTGCACAAGAGGTATTACTTGAATTATGGCTAGTTGGTTAGCCATCATGCATTATGACAGCGAAGTTTGAACCAACGAAGTAGCACAGAATGAACAAGCACAGCGCTCGTGTTCGTTCATTGTGTGTTAGGTCGCTGTTTCTAAGGGCGCTGCCATACCCCATCATTACATTATCTCTACAGCTACCCTAATTCTCCACAATAAAAGTGAAAAATTACCTAAGAGGAAAGAGATCAGGAAAGGGAACACAGCATCCCCGTTGCTAATCAATGCATGCTTAAAGACGTATTCAAGCCATTAAGCATGAAATACTTAGGAGTGAGGGTCAACGGCGAATATCTCGACAGCCTTCGGTATGCAGGCGACGCATTCTTGTACAGCAACACTCGGGATCAATTGAAACACGTCATTCAAGACCTTGACCAAGAAAGTGTTAGTAAAGTTGAAGATTATTATGCAGAAGACAAAGGTAATGTTCAAAAGCCTGGCAAGGCAAAAGGAATATATGGTCACGGGCCAGTCTCTGGAGTCGTTGCATGATTACGTGTATCTAGGTTAATCACTTACAGAGGACTCTGAGCATGAAAAGGGAATTTACAGAGCAATAAACATGGGCTGGAGTACATGCGGCAAACATTACAAACGCATCGACTGCGAGCTTACCACTGTCGTTGAAAAGAAAAGCGCACAAACATTGATTCTACCGCTGCTAACATATCGGAGCAGAAACTCGCTGGTTAACAAAGATGCTCGAGAACAAGTACCGCGCAAAGAGCGATAGAACGAAAAATGTTAGGTGTAACGTTTAGAGACAGGAAGAGAGCGGTGTGGACCAGAGGGGAAACGGGGATAGTTGATATTCTAGTTCACAATAGGAAAAAAATAAAAAGATCTGGGCAAGCCATGTTAACGCATAGGCCCGATAACCGGTGGATCATTAGATTTATAGAGTGAGTGCCAAGGGAAGAGAAGCGCAGTCGAGGATAGCAGAAAATTAGGTGGGTGTTGACATTAGAAAATTTTTAAGCGCGAGCAGGAGTGAGCTAGGAGAAATCGACGGAAGCAACCTTCGTCCTGAGGTAAACATAAAAATAGTCTGGTGATGTTATTACTCAAATCATCTTGTTAATAAATAAGTGAATTAAACGCGGTAAAGTGCCCCACATTTTTTGAAAGTCAGTATGTCACTGAGAGAAAATATTATGCATAGCTTTGCTTACTTGTGCGTGTTTTCGTATATTGCATGTGTTCATTATATTCAATTTATTGCATGTTTCTGCTGTGTCGTGGCCTGCTTCAGACAGCATGCAAAACATCACCACAGTCCAGCAACCAGGCTAATATGTCCAGCTAGAGTAAAATATGTCAGGCGTGTTTACTACGGGCATTACTCCATTTATTTCGGTGACTGATAGCGCCAGTTCTATGAAATCAAAGAAGGTGCACCGCAGGCCATCACTAGAAACAGCAAACGTTTGTTTTTCTCCATAGCTCTGCATTTGCAATTTTGTTCTAGTGATTCTAGTGTTCTAGTAGCAGATTGCCAGACTTGCACTCACGCAACAAAAAAGAATTTCATATTGCTTTCTACTCACATGGTGATCATCACGTTGCAGATAACAATTCTATTCCTTCAGCTGAATTACTCACATAAACTAACATTACTTGCACGAGAAATAAAAACACATACTCAATAAGTAAAACATTCCATCACTAAATTACTAATTACGTTACGGCACATCTCGATATTTACGGTTTGCAGCCGGTGAGCTTGCAAGACTTATTGACTTGGAATGAGTTTTCACAATGACACCTGTATATCGACCCAAGCTTGGGGAAATATATCGTTACGGGGTGTGTAGAAGGTGTTTATTGCGGGGAGTCGTAGGACAAGTGGGTGCCGGTAATACATGCCGTCCATCTCTTCCTCACTGCTCTACTAATGTTGTTGCTGCTGATGCTACCGCTCCACTACCTTTGACGCACTGTAACATGGCCCCTCTCACAGACGAAGCCCTCTGGGCGAGTAGTCAGTGGGGCTTTCGTTGAAAAAACGGCTTCAGGCAGGCTACATGCGTGATGTCGGTCTTGGATGACCGTCTCCCACAGGAAGTGAGGCGCGCAATTCTATAATTCACCTCGCTGAGACGGTCAAGCACAATAAACGGTCCAACATAGTGAGCGAGCTGTTTTTGACATAGAGTGCGTTTACGCTCAGGAGTCCATAGCCACACTAAGTCACCCGGATCGTAAGTGACTTGCCGGTGTCGACTATCGTATCGGGATTTGTACCGCTTTTGTGAAGCTAGAGTACGTAATCGAGCGATAGTCGATAATCGAGCGATCGGCAGAGAGTTTCCGCGATACAAGCGTCATCGTGACTGCCAAAAGGAAAGATGGAGTCCAATGTGCACCTCGGCGGACGAACGTCAAGCAGGAAAAACGAACTGTATCCAGTGGTCTCATGTTGCGCGGTGTTGTATGCGTAAGTGACGAACGGCAATACTTCGTCCCAGTTCTCGTGGTCTGAGCTTACGTACATGGAAATCATGTTCGCAAGTATTCTGTTCGTGCATTCTGTCAGACCATTGGTTTGCGGGTGATAAGGCGTTGAGTGTCGCAGGTTGCAGGCGCACAAACGCAGAGGTTCTTCAACATCAGCTGTGAACTGACGGCCACGGTCGCTAATGATCACTCGAGGTGGACCATGCCGAAGTATAATGCAATGCAGCATAAAATGTGAAACCTGTCTTGAAGTTGTAGAGGGTAGTGCTGCCGTCTCACAGAACCGAGTCAGGTAGTCGGCAAATACTATGATCCAGCGGTTGCTTGTGGAAGAACGTGGGAACGGTCCTATGAGATCGATGCCTACTTGCTCAAAGGGGAAACTGGGTGGCACCACAGGCTGCAAGAAACCGGCTGGAGCTGCAGTAGGTCTCTTGGGACTTTGACACTCGGCTCAAGTGGCTACGTATGTCTCCGTGGTCTTGCGCATTTGAGGCCAGTAAAACCTTTCTTTGGCACGATGGAGTGTCAGCGTGGAGCCTAAATGACCTGAAGTTGGATCATCGTGCATGACGCCCAAAACAGAATAGCGGAGGGCTTCTGGCACCACCAGAAGATACCGTGCACCTGTCGCGGAGAAATTCTTCTTATACAACAGTCCATGCGGAACACAAAAACTGCACGATATCGACTCTTTCGCGGCAGAGAAAAGTGGCTCTAAACTCGAGTCATCACGCTGCTTTCTTGCGAAGGTTGTGGCATCAGGGAAATCACGGTGTACGGATGCGATGAGGTGGTTAAAACTGTCGACGTCGCATTGCGTTGTACTAA
This sequence comes from Dermacentor silvarum, assembly GCF_013339745.2. NCBI lineage: Eukaryota > Metazoa > Arthropoda > Arachnida > Ixodida > Ixodidae > Dermacentor > Dermacentor silvarum. The sequence goes on along the minus strand of NC_051158.1, from coordinate 44,418,814 downwards.
GAGGCATCCGGGAAAGGCAATCGGCATAAGCATGTCGTCGGCCGCTCTTGTAGGATACAGTGAAGCTGTACTCTTGCAGACGCAGGGCCCATCGTGCAAGGCGTCCAGATGGATCGCGAAGATTCACGAGCCAGCACAAAGAATGACGATCTGGGACGATCGTAAAGTGACGCCCATGCAGGTACGACCGAAATCGCTGCACCGCAAAAATAACAGCAAGAAATTCCTGCTCAGTCACCGTGTAGATACGCTCAAGCAAAGGTTTGCTTAATGACCGACTTGCCTAGGCGAGGACGTGTTCTCTGTCATCCAAGCGCTGAATCAGAACAGCACCAAGACCTACACCACTCGTATCTGTGTGGACTTCTGTTCGCGCGGAAGGATTGAAGTGTCGGAGGATCGGTCGCGACGTCATCAGAAAATTCAGCTGTCGAAGGAAAGCAGAACAATCAGGCGTCCACTCGAAAACGGCGTTCTTGTGCAGGAAGCTTGTCAAGGGATAAGCGACGTCAGAAAATCGAGGAATGAACCGCCGAAAATAGGAGCAGAGCCCTAGAAAGCTGCGAAGTTGTTTGACAGACTGATGTGGTTCAAATGCTTCAACAGCCTCTGTCTTCGCAGGGTCAGGCCTGACGCCGTCTTTGTCCACAAGATGTCCCAACACCAAGGCTTGGCGCTCACCAAAATGGCACTTTTTATAGTTGAGCACAAGACAAGTCTTCTCTATGCAGCTGAGTACAATACCGAGACGCTAGTTGTGCTCGTGAAATGTGCGCCCAAAAATAATAACCTCGTCGAGGTAGCACATGCATATCTCCCACTTTAGGCCTCGCAGAATAGTATCCATGAATCGTTCGAAGGTGGCGGGTGCGTTGCACAAGCCGAACGGCATAACATTGAATTCAAAAACACCATCGGGTGTTACGAACGCCGTTTTTTCCTTATCCTCGGCATGCATCGGGATGCCAGTAGCCGGATCTCAAGTCTACAGAATAAAAGCAAGAAGCCGACTGAAGGCAGTATAAGGCATCATCTATACGCGGAAGTGGGTAGACATCTTTCTTGGTAACGTTGTTTAGCCGCCGATAACACGGAATCGCCAACTGCCATCTTTCTTTTTAACGAGAATGACAGGTGCAACCCAGGGACTCGCGGACTCCTGAATTATCCCCTTGTGCAGCATTTCCTGAACTTGCTCGCCAATTATCTTGCGCTCGCTCGGGGATACTCTGTACGGCTTCTTTCGTATAGGGTGCGCTGATCCGGTATTTATACGATGGCGTATTCGAGACGTCGGAATTCGGGACGTCGTGTAAGTCTGGGAAAAGTCAAACACTTGCGAGTGCTTGGATAGAACATCCAATAACGTGTAGCGCTCACTCGTGCTGAGCGACTTGCTCACCATCTGACGTAGTTTCGAGTCCGATGGGCAGGGATGGAGGGGCTCGTCTGCAGTTCCGAGTATAGCCAGTAACGCCGGTGTATCTTCGGAGAGAGCGAGCGTCATGCCAGAAGGGAGAAGTATGGGCTGGGCTGCATAGTTCATTGCCCATAATCCAGAGTGTCCAACTACCGACACTAAACAATGCGGAACCAAAACAATATTCTTTACACAGGCCGAATGAAGAGGCTCCGTTGCGGCATCATATGTGGCGGGGTTGGTACCAGAGCAAATGAACACAACGCATACAGCGCATAGTGGGGGAATGACGATGTCCTCGGAAACACAAAAGGCAACTTCTTCACGTGGGGAGTTCTCCATGAGTCCTGTTATAACCTCGTGTTGTACCGAAAGCTCCCCACTTCGACAGTCAACGGTTGCACCACACTCCTGCAAGAAATCAATACCTAAAATAACAGCATGCGTGGATCGAGGAATAACGGCGAATTCAGTGGTAAATACTTTGCCACACAACCACACATCCGCAGTACAAATACCGATCGGGCACAACGTGTCACCACCACTAACACTACGAAACCTGGAAATATTGTTCCAAGAAAACATCACTTTTTGTCCCAATAGAGCTTTAAAATTTAAGTTAATCACGGAAATTGTTGCCCCAGTATCCACAAGAGCCATCATAGGTATATCGTCAACAAGCACGTGAACTTTGTTTTTCAGCATGAAAACTGGCGGAGGAATGTCGGTTGGCAGCGAACGGTATGCAGCGACCTCACCCCCATCGGCCGCACTACCTTTTCCGGTGGTGGCGTTAGCAGGCGACGCCGCGGCGATGGAGACCGCCGAGTACGTGCAGCAGGCGGTGGCGTTAAGCTGCAATCGGAGGCTGGTGACGGGTTCCGGAAGCTACCATGACGAATTCCACGATTAGTTGGCGGGCGTGGTGACCATGGCGTGGAAAAGGGTCGATGATTATGACTGGTACGTTGCTCATGAAGGTTCTTCTCGGAAAGGTCGGCGGCGGTCGCAAAACCTGGTGATGTGGCCAGGGACACCGCAACTATAGCACACACGAGGAGGCCGAAATTCACGGTGCTGCTCAAAGCTTTCATTTCCACCAGCGAGCATGGGTGTCATGATCGTCATATTCTCTGTACCCTGAATAAGTGGTACGGTACCGCTGCGCCGGATAAGAAGTGCGGTGCTGCTACTCGTTGTTGAAGCGTGGCTGGTTGGTGGGTGCAGATGGAAGCGCAGCTCTATAATCATCCACGTTCGCAGCATTAACAGAGGGTTGCCACGACGCAGGTGGTAGTCCGGGCTCGTTGCATCGCGAGTCGCCGCTACCACAATGGCCGATTTCGTGGCACCGGAGGAGCTCTTCCCGAACTATCTGTCGTATCGCCGACGACAGATGGGATGGTGTGCTCGCGTCAACGCAGGTCAATATCGGCGTTTCAGCCAAACGCCAAATTTCGGTGCCACGCGACGCATCTTCAGTGCTTCAAACGTGCTGCAATGTTGGATGACGTCGGCCACAGATGTCAGGTTTTCTTTAGCTAACAAGAACTGGTATACATCTTCAGCAATGCCCTTAAGAAGATGACCCACCTTATCTTCATCGGACATGCTAGAATCCGCGAGTCTACATAGCTTGAGGACCTCTTCTGTGTACATAGTACAATTCTCGCCAGAGAGTTGGGCCCTTTGGGACAGAGTCTGTTCAGCTCGCTTCTTCCTCACTGCGGAGTCCCCATAGAACTTTTTCAGTTCTTGGGCAAACGTATCCCAGGTCGTAAGCGTGTTCTCGCGGTTGTCGTACCACATCAGAGCAGTGTTTGTGAGCGAGAACACAACCTTTAACCGCTGAGCAGCTGAGTCCCAGCCGTTATGTTTGCTCACCCGTCGGTACTGCTTCAACCACTCGTCCACGTCCTCACCGCCAGTCCCGGAAAAGCTCGGTGGCTCCTTGTAGAGTTGCAAAGAGGCCATCAGCCTCGTAGCTTCAGTTTCTCGGGACATGCCTGCAGTTGAGGATGGTGGAAGTCCCGCCAGTCGACGACTGCGATGAAGTTCAGGTGGTAGTGATTCCGTCGTTGGATGCTTAGATACCTTGCACCTTCCGCCACTCTGTTACGGGGTGTGTAGAAGGCGTTTATTGCAGGGAGCCGTAGGGCAAGTGCGTGCCGGTACTACACGTCGTCCTTCTCTTCTTCACTGCTCTCCAAATGTTGTTGCTGCTGATGCTCCCACTCCACTACTTTTGACGCACTGTAGCAATATGGAAACCAGTGTCATCCTTGAAATTCAGTTCAAGTGTAATCGCCTTGCAAACTCACCGGCTGCAATATGTGCCGTAAGCTAAATACTTGAAAATTAATTGGTGATTTTTCATTTACTTGAATATGTGTTTCTATTTATTACGCAAGGAATAACCGCTTGTTTGAGAGGGTCGGGCAAAGAGACAGAGTCTGTCCAATGCTAGTCACTGCATGCTTAGAAGTACGCAAGCTATTACACTGACAAGGCTTAGGAGTGATGATCAATAGTTCAAAGGTTTCTCGAAGACAATTTGTTTGTGGCACAACCAAGATCTTAATTGAACAACACAGTGCAAACGAAAAAAAGAGATTCAAAATGCGAAAACGTAAGCGATTGAAAGACTCATTTGTTAATTAAACAATCTGTTGTTTAATGCTAAGTAATTGTTTTTATCCGTCCTACGCCTACGAAAGCCAACTAACGCCAAGGTGATGAACGAATTCCGGAATAATGGATTGAGTATCAGCCGAGAACTTTTATAATTTTATGATCCTCCCCTGAATGCATAGGTACATTTCTTGCACTTCACTTATTGACTTTAATAGTGACTTACTTTTTGCTTCTAACAATACCTTCCTTGGGGCATTATTGGATTAGCCTCTAAAATTTACAATCCCGCCAAAGCGACAGCAGTTGCTTTGGCGTTTCACTGATAAGCCCATGGGCGCAGGATCCAATATCAGCCATGGAGGCCACATTTCGATGGAGGCGAAATCCAAAACCGTCCGTGTGCCGTGCATCGGGTGGACTTAAAGAATCCCCTTTGGCGAAAACTGTTCCGCAGTCCTCCACTGCGGCGTGCCCCATGATCACACGGTGATCCTGGCATGTAAAACCTGAGAATTTGACTTTTTTCAACCGTCAATGTACTTGTCCTCTAAAATGAAAAAATCAGCATGCGGTAATATGGTTCGCAGAAAAACTAGGTCATACTTAAGTTTTAAAGCCCATTTCTACACGGGGAAACACTTACTATATACATTTACCACAATTGTAGCACTTTTAAAATCAGGCCGTACGAATCTTGGCTTTTAGCAATCTTACAGCCAATGCTTCTTGTTACATCGACATCATAATCTCGCTTCAAATTTACTACGAAAAATCTTACCCATTTGCCTTGAAGAATTTTGTGCCATTACTGCATTTAAATTGAAGTTTCGCGCTTTCCTGTAATATATGTGAACTTTATTTAGTGTAACTTACCGTCTAGTATTCAGATACATTTTTTTCTTTACGTTTGTTCTATTGTTTATAATTATAATGTATTATTATTCATATTTTAATCGTATGTGTTTAGTAATTTGCCCTCTGCTGCAACAATTTCTATTTTTTGCTATTATCAAGTATGAATGGATGGTCTCGCCTTGAGAGACTTTGAATTTGAGACATTTTTATGTATACGTTTCATGCAGCATGTATTTGTATTATATCTTGTGAGCATCTCGTGAACTAAAATATTCTGAATTGTAACAAATTGAATAGCGCAGCCGATGCTCTTCTTCCAGCCCCTTCAGCAAAAAGAAGATATAAAACGTCAACGAAACGCACCCGCTAGGCAATTGTCTCTGACTTCACCAAAGTGGTGTTCTCCCCCTTCATGCATCAGGCTTTCACCCGTGACGTTGTCCCGAGATGGAACGCTGGAAACGTGGCCCTTACTGCCGTGGTGTATTGGACTAACTGCGCAAACCAACTGTGTGTATATTTACCCGCACATTTATTCTGAATAAAACAATATTTGCCAAATAAAAGTATGCAGATCCCAGGCATTGCGGGAAACGATGTAAGCCAACGTTTCTGTGCTCTTTGCGTTCATTGACGGTATTTGGCGGTGATGCTGACGGCAAATGACAGCCGTGATGTGATGGTAAATGTTACCTTGCCTGCACCACTCATGTTTGTCCACATAGTACACAGAACACAGAGAGCCGTGTCATTCATTCAATCATTCCTTTACTGAAGAGGGCCCAAATGAGCAATGCTTTCAGACGACGCATTTTGTTTCTTTCTCCCTTGTCATGTTAGGCGAAATGTAACCAGCGCAGAGCGCTAAGGTTCACCACCCCTTCACTGACTGCGTCGGTATGGGATCCAGTTGTACCAATTCCCAACTCCTCTCTCTCTACTTCCTCTCTGACATTCTTCCTACCTCCTCCCTCAACTTTCGTTGTGGCGTGGGAGCACGGAGGCAAGCGCTGCAGCTTCAAACGTCGTTGATGTCGCGCCTCTTTCACATCCCGCACACCTGCAGTGTGCTCTCAACATCCCCCCCCCCCCCCCCCCAGCTCCCCCGACACGGCCTGCAAGACAGCCGAAACACTGCAAAGGTCGAAGCAAGAGGCAAGGAAACCTTCGCTTTAAAATAAACTATAGATATGTTCCTGCTGCAGATGACCTTTACCAGTGCATCGAAAAAATGTGCACAATAATGGCCCTCGATCATCGCCTCAGACAGCTCAAGCACAATGTACGCTTCCGAAGCTACTCTGCGTCAGATCCTACGTACTTGTTGTATCGGCATCTAAGTGCCGAAGTGAAACGCCGGGACAGCAATAGCAGAGTGAACAACGTTGTTTATTGAATGCGGTTAATATACTACTGCAGGGAGAGGGAAAAGGGGGTGTGTTCGTTGATAAAGACATGGGTGTTGGTTTGGCTTCCATCAATAATAACTTGTGCGCATGCAGAAGCGCGCACACGTGCGGATACGATACACTTGTGATAAGCATAGCAAGTGTAATGAGAGTAAGAAAAAGAACATGATGATGTTCTGCCGATATATTTCGTGAGTTTCTGCCAAAATGGTGGCCATAATTCTATGACATAAGTTCTGAAATGTTGCCGAAGGCACTAACCTATTCAGTTTACTTGATTACGACCACGGAGTAAAATAGACAGGAGCTCCGACACACCTGATAAGGCGTTCGAGCTTGTTTTGCGGTGACCCAGCTGCTTTGCTTTCTGGCTAACATCATAGATGGCACAAAATCGTGTCACTATCAGCCAGTGCTGCGTCGTCGGCAGCTGCCCATGAGTGGTGTGGCGTTTAGCGAGGGAAAGTAGCCTTTCAGTTTGTTGACTGATTCGCTTGCAGTAGAACTGTGCGCGCGTTTCTGCTGTAAGTCACCTGCCAAACTTCGCAATATATTTGGTTGCTTCAGAATGCATAAAAATGTACTTGTTTACAAGCCACTACTTTGGTAGCGGCCGTTAAGCAACGCAATTTTGTATGTCCATATGTTATTCTGGTTTCGCGTTAGAGAATTCAAGAATTTTAGGCCCATTAGCTTCCTTTCTGTATCGTTTAACACATTTACAAAAATCATTTGCTAGACAATGAGAGCGACACTGGACTTCAATCAACCTAGAGAAAAGGATGGCATTATAGGAAGGGATTTTCCACACTGAAACATGTCCAAGTCATCAGCGAGATAATTGAGAAATCTGAGGAGTGCCATCAACCTCTCTCAATGGATTATATAGATTATGAAAAGGCGTCTCATTCCGCAGAGATACCAGTAGTCATGGAGGCATTGCGTAATCAAGGTGCACAAGAGGCATTACGTGAATTACGGCTATTTGGTTAGTCATCGTGCATTATGGAAGCGAAGTTTGAACCAACGAAGTAGCACAGAATGAACAAGCACAGCGCTCGTGTTCGTTCATTGTGTGTTACGTCGCTGTATCCATTATTACATTATCTCTACAGCTACCCTAATTCTCCACAAGAAAAGTGAAAAATTACCTAAGAGGAAAGGGATCAGGAAAGGGAACACGATATCCCCGTTGATAATCGTTGCATGCTTAGAAGACGTATTCAAGCGATTAAGCAAGAAGTACTTAGGAGTGGGGGTTAACGGTGAATATCTCGACAACCTTCGGTATGCAGGTAACACATACTTGTACAGCAACACTCGGCATCAACTGAAACAAATGATTCAGTACTTTGAACAAGAAAGTGTTAGCAAAGTTGAAGATTATTATGCAGGAGACATAGGTAATATTCAATAGCCTGGCAAGAGAAGACGCATTTATGATCACCGGCCAGTCTCTGGAGTCTTTGCATGATTTCGTGTATCTAGGTAATTGCCCACAGGGGACTATGATCATCAAGCGGGAACTTACCGAATAATTACCATGAGTCCAAGTGGATGCGGCAAACATTATAAAATATCGACTGGGAGTTTACTACTTACCGCTGTAGTTGAACAGACAAGCGTAGAACATTGCATTCTACCAGTGCTAACATATCGGGGCCGAAACTCGCTGGTTAACAAAGATGCTCGAGAACAAGTTAAGTACCGCGCAAAGAGCGATGGAACGAAAAATGTTAGGCTAACGTTTAGAGACAGGAAGAGAGTGGTGTAGACTAGAGAGGAAACTGGGGTAGCCGATATTCTAGTTGACATTAAAAGAAAAAAAAAGAAGCTGGACAGGCCATGTAATGCATTGGGCCAATAACCGATGGACCAATAAATTGACGGAATCTGTGCCGAGGGAAGAGAAGCACAGCAATGAATGGCGCAAAATTAGGTGGCTCGTAAAATTAAGAAATTTGCAGACGTAAGCAGGAATCTGCTAGGAGGAATTGGCGGCAGAAAGCTTCATCCTGCAGGGAGCATTAAAATAAGCTGGCGATGATGTTATCACTAAAGCTATATTTGTTAATAATAAAGTGAATCAAAACGCTATAAACTGCTCCACATTTGTGGAAATTCAGAATGTCACTGAGAGAAAACGCTATGCCTAGCTGTTTTTATGTGTGTTGTGTTTATAAAGGCCTGTGTGTATAAATGTCTGTGTTTATAAAGGTTTACCCTGTGGCATGTTTCTGCCTCTGTCGTGATCTGATTCAGCCAACATGCAACACATAACAACAGTTAAGCAATCAGGCTAACTTGTCCAGCTACTATTAAAGATTTTATATGTGTTTTCTTTACGCTATGGCACTTAATTCGGTGACTGAGAGTGCAGTTCTATAAAATTACTAAGGGCGCAACGCATGCCCTCAGTAATATTGGCAAGCTTTTTTCTCTAGAAATCTGCAACTGCAATTTTATTCAAGTGATTATAGTACCAGATTGGCAGACTGGCACTCAGGCAAAACAGCATTTCGTAATTGTTTTCTACTTACGGGGTGATCATTTTTAGGCTTGCCGAAATTTAGCAAAACATCGCTTGTTGCAGACGTAATTCTTTTAATCCTTGAGCTGTATTATTCACAGGAGGCGAACATTACTTACACGAGAAATCGAAACACATATTCAACAAGATAAAAAAAATTCACTAACTACATGGCTTCCTAAATACTTACGTTATGGCAGATACTGCAACTTACGGTTTGTAGTCGGTGACCTTGCAAGACGTATTCACTTGGAATGAATTTCCAGTATGACAACAGTTTGAAATATGCGCCATAAAGCTCGCCTTAACGATGCGCTGTTGTTCGCCCTACTTTTTTAACAGGACACTCTCTTATGGACTGACGCAACTGGAACGACCGTGTATTTCGCCCCACACTTTGGGAAATGTATCGAAACGGCATCATCCAGGTTCATTTCAAGTGTATACGCCTTGCAAGCTCACCGGCTCTAATTCCTAAATTCAAACATGGGCCGTACAATACTTACTTAGATGGGAATTAGTATTTTTTTTGTCGCCATGCCATCACCCTCACTCCAGAGCCGTCATTACCTCGTCGTCATGCAGTCGTCATCCCAGCATCGTCGTCATACCAACGAGGTCCGTCTCTACACATTTTTTCGCCGTCAATAACTTTCAGAAATCCTTTGCATGACACTGATAGCCATAAAGGGCGGTTTCTGCCTTAACATTGTGAATGGGGCTTATCCTATTCAAGCATCTAGTTTCCTTCTATAGGCGGCTAACTAACGCAGCTGTTAAAACGAAAGAGTAATAAAACCGGCTTGACCTGAAACGTTATTTATTTAGCAGTTTAAAATTGCTTACTCAATAATAAACTGTGACTGACTGAGTGACTCCGACCGACCCTCTGACCGACATGATTGATTTAGCTTGTTGATGTCGACGATGGCCTACGTGAAGGTGTCCCTGAATCTGTCATATGCTTTTTATTGCGATAGCAATTATATGGACACTCCAAAGCAGATTTCTGCCGTCGGCGTCGCCGTCGTCGTCGCCGTCGCCGTGAGGTTCCGTATGACGTCAATGGAGATGAAATCGTCGCCGCGCGCCGCCGAACGCTGTATGTGCGAGTGAAAGGGTGTGAGGGACGCACGCTATTACGGGGAGTAAACCCACGGCGGAGAACAAACGCGCGTTCTACGCCTGTGCTCCCTTAAGGGCTGCAGAAGTAGGCGTCTCTTTCCTCCTTTTACAATCACCATATATGTAGAGCAAACTGCGCCTCCTTCCGACGCGCTAGAGGCCGTGGGGGAGGGAGGGGAGGGGGGAGGGAAGGGAGGCGACGTTTAGCTGCGGCACCAAGTGCCTATTTATATCAACCTCCGGCCAACAGTCACCAACGCCACACGCATTTTGTGCGAACGCGGGCAAAACGCCGACGGCGTCGATAACAGTTCTGCGTGTTGCCGGTGCTGCTGCATGTCCAAGTTTATACAGCTATTAAAGCTACTATTCTTACTCCGTATAGCTCTCTACAAATTTGCTATCGCAATTTATGCTTCGCCTTTCAGGTGAAACTGCGACAACTTTTTTTTTATATGTGTTGTCTACAACTTTAGAGCAAAGCTACTGTAGTGGCTACATGTGACTGAGAATGTTCGTTCCAAAACTTCTGTCCCAAACATCGTTGAATATGTGCTGAGAGCACCACTGGAGCTCATAAGCAAAATTTAGAGAAGATTACTCGGTAGTCGAGGGTGATGCGTGGGAAAAGAAAGGATATTGCAGAACCCCTAGGAGCGTGTGTTGTGTGAATCTACCAATGTTTTTTTTTGGTTTTTGTTTTTTTAAATAGAGGTTTGCAGATAGCCTGGCATTCAGAACAGCATTGTTTTAAAACTTTCACGTCCGATCAATATGACTTAGAGACTACCTCCGACTGCTCCGCTCTCGCTAACTTCAAGCCAGTATTATTAAAAATCGAGAAAGCGTGTTTGACTCATTTCATCAGGAACCTTTTAACACAAGTGGAATCGACGTTCAGTCGCTCCGCAAGTTGCGCGTGATAGAATATACGTACGATGGGATTAGCAAAAAGAGAACAATAAAGTAATCACACGAATGCAGTTGAACCTAAAGCCTACCACCATAGGACAAAAAACGTCCTAACGTTGAGTCCTAGGCGAGCATCGTCACCACTAGGCTATACAGCCATGCTTTCAGAGAGAGAGATAAGTTTAATGATGCGAAATGCAGAGAGGTCGGCATGAGGTAAATTCCTCTAGCCAGCTACTCTGCGTTGGGGGAAGGGGAAGAGGGAAAGAAAGAGGTAAGAAAGAGGCGCATGATGGGTGACGATGATGAGAGAAGGAGGATGTGAACCATATGGCAAGCACTTTGGCATGCTCAAAGCCTACAGTCCAGGCCCGTACTTTTTAAACAGTTCAGTAGCGCCTGCATGGCCTTGAAACTTGATTGAGTGTCTGGCCAAGGGCCTAAAATAACGTCCTCCGACAACGGTGGGCTGTCGAGACGCGTAAGGTCATTATTAAACCTTTGACGCTCTTGCACGTACCTAGGGCAGTCACAAAGCACATGACCTATAGTCTCTTTGACATTGCACAATTCACAGTCTGGAGACTCGGTGCGTCGCATGAGGTGTACGTATCCGCGCGTAAACGCTACCCCCAGCCTTAGTCTGTGCAGAAGACTGGCACAGCTGCGTTGAATTTGCGGTGGTAGCCTAAATTTCATGGTAGGGTCCAATCTCTGCAGTCGTCTGTGTCGATTATCCGGATTGTCCCAGTGCTTTTCAGTCGATTTTCGGATGACACTGGAGAGAAGGCAGTTGGCGTCCGCTGTTGAAAAAGGAATCGCAAGCATTGACTCTGGTTCTTCCAGTACTTTCTTCGCTTCGGCATCAGCCAATTCGTTGCCGTGTATACTACAGTGACTGGGAATCCACTGAAATGTGATGTGGTGGCTGTTTTCTTTCGCTAAAGTGTATAGCTCGGCAGTTTGAAGAGTCAACACTCTGTAAGCACTTTCTTTCAACACCAGTCTAAGTAGTTGCAGAGCCGACTTTGCGTCACTGAAGACTGTCCATACTTGAGGAGGCTGTTGCAAAATATATCGAACGGCCTCTCTGATTGCCACTAGTTCCGTAGATGTTGTAGTCGTCTTGTTACACAGACGAAACCGTCGAATGACTTGATGCGCAGGCACGACGAAAGCCGCACCAGACGCATACGACGAGACCGATCCGTCTGTATACACATTCACCGAGGAGTCATATTCTTTCGACATATATTCAAGTGTTGAATGTCTGAGGCCGACGGTAGGTATTCGCGATTTTTTAGAAATTCCGGGGATAGATAGACGCACCCGTATTTTGGACATTACCCATGGGGGCATAGGTGGAAGGTCAGCAGGGGCAAAGTATGATGGTATGGCAGATTCATGGCATTTAATGGCTCTTGAAAATGTGGAGTCCGGCCGTATGTCGGGAAGTGTCGATAAGGGGTGGCATCCATGACGGCACAGTAGTCGCAGGAATGCTCGAAGAGGTTCGCATCGTAGATAGACAGGTAAAGGGGTGACGCGAGACACCTCAATTGTTCCGTAGGTTGAGGTGCAACGTGGAACACCGAGACATGTTTTGAGCATCTGTGCCTGGGCACTTTCCAGCGTACCCAAACATGACCGGCTCATACCTGATAAAACTGGCAGGCTATACCGAATGTAGCCGACGTAGAGAGCCTGGCACAGCCGGAGTAGCGAATGCTCAGATGGGCCCCACTTCATACCGGCCAAAAAGCGAATAACTTGAGCAAGCCCAGTTAATTTTTTCTTTAACATTGCCACATGCTTTGACCATGAAACACCGCGGTCAATGACAACGCCGAGGTATCTGTGGTGGGCCACATATGGGATGGTATTGCCATTAATCATAATTGGATACCAACACATAAGCTTCCGTGTGAACGCTGTCGCAGCGCACTTTTCTGGAGCCAGTTGCAGTCCTTGGCACTGCAGGTACTGAGACGTTAAAGAAACAGCTCGCTGCAATCTTGCACGAATTTGCGGTCGTGTGACTGCGGACGCCCATATGCATATGTCATCTGCGTAGGCACTGATGCGTACTGTGTCAGGAATTATTTCCGCAAGGCCAATAAGGGCAATATTGAAAAGAGTCGGGCTGAGGACTCCTCCTTGAGGCACTCCACGGACCACAACGTGTCTTCTCGTTTCGCCATCAGTCGTGGACATGAAGACTGTGCGACCATCTAGGTAACTTTCAATCCACATGTAGAGACGGCCGCTGATGCCAAAATTACCGAGGGCATCAAGAATGGCTTCGTGCAGTACATTGTCATAGGCTCCTTTTATGTCCAAGAAAACTGCTCCTACAAGTCGGTGTCGCCTTTTTTCGTGTTCGATCGTGGACACGAGATCAATGACCCCATCTATTGCAGAACGTCCACGTCTAAATCCGGTCATCATTTCAGGATAAAGCTCATTCCCTTCCATGAACCATTCTAATCTAGTGAGCACCATTCGTTCCATCACCTTACCGACACAGCTAGCTAAAGCTACTGGCCGGTAAGATGACATTTCGTAAGGCGATTTTCCTGGCTTTAGGAGGGCCACCAAACGGCTGGTTTTCCACTGCTTCGGGACTGTACTGGATGACCACGTGGCGTTATAGTACGACAGCAGGACTTTCCGACCTTCCACACCAAGGTGGCACAGAGCAGTATATGAAATACCGTCAGGTCCAGGTGTAGAAGATCGTCTCGAAGCAGCAAGAGCAGCTTCCAATTCCGGCATCGTGAAAGGAAGGTCAAGACGAGCATCTTTAGGAGGTGGCACGGGTCGATGCAATGTTGGACATGTTAAAATATTGGTACGGGTGACTCTCTTACAGAAGTCTTCGGCAACCTGCACTTCCGTCAGAGATTGGTGAAGTGCTAGAGCATGGAAAGGATGTTTTTGCTGAGGAGGGGCACGAAGGCTTCGTACTATCTGCCAGATCCTAGAAAGTGGCTTTCGAGGATCCAGAGACGAACAGAAGGTCCTCCACCGTTGTTTTCCCATTTTTTGAAGGTGACGCCGTATTTTTCGTTGAGCACGTCGACATGAGACAAGGTCTAATGTCGATTGAGTTCGCCTAACCTTCCGTTCCGCTCTACGACGGATTGCGCGGAGCCGTTCATATTCAATATCAATCGCCATTCTGGATGTAGGTGCACTGATAAACTTTGTTGTCTTCTGCACTGATGATACAATAATGTCTTCTATATCAGATGCTGAAGTGATGTCTCCGCAATACTCTTCGACACATGTAGAGAATGTGGACCAATCAGTGCAGCGTACAGTAGATGCAGTTGCTTGCACAAACCACTTCATGTGCACATATGTTGGTATATGATCGCTCCCATGCGTTTCTATGTCCATGCACCAGCTGACTGAGCGCAGGAGGCTTTGAGATACAATAGTGAGGTCTAAGCAACTTCCGTAGGTAGTGCCGCGGATGTAAGTGGGAGACCAATCGTTGATGACAGTCAGACCCTCAGTTTCTATAAAGTCCATCAAGTTCCTACCCCGACAGTTCATTGCGGCACTTCCCCAGTAAGGATGATGAGCATTGAAGTCTCCAATAAGAACATGAGGGCCTGGGGAACTTTGTAACATAGTAGATAGGTAGTAGAGGTCAAATCTTTGGCTAGGAGGTATGTAGGCGCCGATGATCGAAAACACATGCAAACACAAGAGCAAAGTGTTAATGTGTATACGCAGCGACATGACGTTTGTTCGGCACACGATCACTCCACATGACAGCAATGAATATGTGTGCGTGACACTAAAACATGCTTTCAGAAGATGCATTTATGCGAACCATATGATTGCGTTCGAGCGTCGTTGTCTTCGTCCACAGCTGGCGCGTTCGCACGCTCGTGCTCTGCGAGGGGAAGAAGTTTTACGCGCTTTGCTCGGGAGAGAGATAAAGAAAGTGACAGCGAGAGAGGGAGAGAGAGACGCATTCACGGAGCGCGTCTGCTGGAACGCGTTGTCGGCATTGCAATGCGGTGGAACGCGGTGCCGGCATTGCAAAGCGGTGTCGGTGTTAGAAGCTGCGCTATGCAACGCGCAGTGACGGCCGTAAGTCCGAGACGCGCAAAAGAAATCGTCATCATCATGAGTAATAAAATGAAAAGTTTGCGCGCACTTCCGAGAATGCTGGGCTCTGATCGCCCAGCTTAGCTGTTTCAAGCGTTGCGCGGCCGAGTGCAAATTTAAGCGTTCTGAACGCTGTATGTGCGAGTGAAAGGGCGCGAGGGACGCGCTCTTTCACGGGGAGTGAACGCACGGCGGAGAACAAACGCGCGTTCTGCGCCGTGCTTCCTTAAGGGCTGCAGAAGTAGGCGTCTCTTTCCTCCTTTACAATCACCATATATGTAGAGCAAACGCGCCTTCTTCAGACGCGCGAGAGGCCGTGGGGGAGGGGGAAGGAAGGGACGCGACGTTTAGCTGCGGCACCAAGTGCCTATTTATATGAGAGGCTCCAGCAACAGTCACCAACGCCGCACGCATTTTGAGCTAACGCGGGCAAAACGCCGATGGCGTCGACAACAGTTCTGCGTGTTGTTGCTACCAAAGCCGCTCACCTTACTTCGTATGACATTGCTGTGTTGCTATCGCATTCATTGCTTCGCCCTTAGGGCGAAACTGTGACATTTTTTTGTTAAACTTACAGTAAAGGTCAGCTCTGAAATTGATTTGAAAGAAACCAATAAAGAGTTCAACTTACTTTACGTGGTTTGCTTTCCACAGGTTCACTACTGAAAGACAGAAAAGAAGAGGTGTACGAAGTCAGATGAACGAGCAGCGCGACAGCTTCACTCTTACACAAAGCGCCTACCGCTGCGCTGAGAGTACAATAACGTACTGAACTCCTAAACCTCTTCAGAAATTTCGGGGCAAAAACTCCCTACTGGGGAACTCTCGTCTTGCGCGTAGCATTCTTTGGAATTACTTACTTGGCTTATACTATTTTGCTTGAAGCCAAGGTCGTCGTATTGAGAAAAAATTCAGGATAGTTATGTTATCCCTAAGATGACTTGAAAAGTGAAAGCCCAAGGTGCCGATGCATTACAGACGGACACATGACGTACACATCCCCCATAATTCAGTTAGTCTACTTCGCTAAGTCATCCCTCTCAATTCGCTCATTCTTACTCTTAATTCGCTTACTGATCTTCTTTATTCGCTTATTCATCCCCTTAATTCACTTAGTTATCCCCTTAATTGACTTAGTCTACTTCGCTTAGACATCCTCTTGATTCACTGAGTCATCCTCTTAATTCCCTTACTCATCCTCCTAATTGAATTATTCTAATTCGCTTACTCATAGAAGACGATGGTGACCCGCACACCATCAAAATTGTTGCGGGAGCGTTTGCATATAGGTAAAACAGCATGACCGGGTTGATGTAGGGAAGTCACTACACCAATCCGGCAAGCGGGTATGACCCGAGCCATTGGTAACGATAGTGTTTGCACCTTTCGTGTCGTCGATGCATTTTCGCTCAAGGACAAGGAAGGTCGACTGAACGATGAGACATATAAGGCTTTCGTCTTATGAGCTACTCCGAAGAATAATACGCACGCGGTGAGTTTACTCCAGTAAATTCGTTTTACCACCAACCTTTTGTTCGGTAATATACACTGTATATTTTATTATTGAAATTCCTAAGGACGCTACACACTATATGACAATTGCCCATTATAGAGTTTCTGTCCGAATTTCTTTCGCTCTTCTTTTTCACGCTATCTTTTACAACTTCCCATAGTCGAATCTTTTTCTGCTGTTTATTTTCTTCTTCGTTACTGCTATCTTGGTGGTGGTGGTGCTCTCGTTCTCATCGTCGTTGGCTTCAAGAATATGTCCCAAGGGTCGATGGATGCTAAAGTATGACAAGTATTTGAATGACTTCAAATTATCTCAAATAGACGTGATCGATGACACCGCACTGTCTCGTCTACGGGACGCAGTCCTTTGTAGCAGCTGTCAAGCCGTATATGGCGGGCTGTTTAACGCCTGGCCCTGGCGTATTAAAGGTCGAGTGTACCGGAGGCGTGCCTAGTATATCTGGCGCTGCCCTAACGACATCTGGCATTTTAACGCGATAGTGCTAAGGGCCCCATGTCGCAGAAAATCTTGTGTCGGCTTCCGGCGCTGCCGTCCCGTGAGTCAAATTACCGCATAAATTTAAGTATATGTATATGCCTCGCGTTGCTATATGACATGCGGCATATGCGGGTTATATTGTCATGCCATTCCATCACCAAAGTTGCTCCTACCTTGTCTTACATTCTTGACATTGTGGTCTAGTGACGACCGAAGTGCAAGCAAAGTGATAATTTGTGTGCGTCTTGATTTAGCCTATTTGAGAAATGACGTGGCTGTTCACATCTCTAATGAATACATTTGTATGACTCCAAAACATAAGCGACGTTGAATCTTTGTCGTCGGTGGATCGCTCTTGCCAGCTGCGTCGGCAAAGTAATGTAACGACGCATGGTGCTTGCAAGATTGGAATGACTCTTGCAGAAAAATGCCACCTTGCCCGACTTTATGTAGGAATTCCGCAGACGAAGGTTATCTATAGACGATGTCATCGACCTCGTTCCACTCGTTCAACAGAAAAACCAACCTCGGCGATTAGTGGGTGCAAGTTTTTTGGACAGAAAAGGTGCTTACAATAACGTCTTCCACGAAGCCATTCTTGATGCACTTGAAGACCTTGGCATATAGGTGGTCGACTCTACGCGTGGATCTTTAGCTACCTTAATGGACGTACTATTTTTCGTGTAGATGGCTGACGGTTAAACAGCAAGACACCAGGTTGGCCGTGGAGTTCCACAAGGTGCGGTACTCAGCCCTATGCTGTTTAACATCACGCTCATTGGCCTAGGAGGTGAGCTCCCTGGCAATGTTAACGTCAGCGCACACGCAGACGATATATGCAAATAGGCAACTGGAGTAACGCGTCCGCAAATACGTGCAAGACTAAAACAGGCCTACAACCATAACATCATAATACTTGCGCCGTCAAGGCCTGCAACATTGCACAGCAATATTTGCTGCAATGACATTTACAAGGAAATAAATGACACAGTATCCGATATTCGTTGACGGAACACTGATCCCTGCGGTCACGCACTATAGATATTTAGCTGTCGTCATTGACTGCCAGTCTATCTTGGTCGAAGCATGTCAGTACACTCCGGACCAAACTATCAAGTTTTATACACTTTCTTCGTATTGTAGCTTGACTTAGGTGGGGCCCCTCTGAAAAAAAGTATTTTGCAGCTATATCAGGCGTTGTTTATGGGCTACCTACGATTCAGCATGCCTGTGCTTTCCAATATACGTATAACTTGTCTTCGCTCATTGGAAAGTCTTCAGGCCCTAGCTCTGCCAACATGCCTAGGCGTGCCACGGTGTACATCGACTTCCGGCAGCTATAGAGGAATCACAGGCCTCTCCAATTGAAGTTTACATGTCCTGTGAGCCACTTCGAGTTCACCTCCGACTGCTTACTCGACACACACACCATCCCTTGTCTTTAATTCAAGAAAGCCACCCAAGCTGCACCTACTCAAGATGTATCACTACTCACAGGTATATCATACCCTCAGACTTCGCACCTACCGTCATCTCTTAAGTGCGACCGTGGACACTGCATAGATCAAAGATGCGCCTTCACATACCTGGGATTTCGAAGAAGTCACGTATCCCTTCCATTGGCCTTAAATAACTCAGCTTGGCCCGTTTGGCTGGGCTATACGACGGCTTTGTGCACATATACACATACGGATTGGTTACTTCATGCGCCTCGACCACGGTCCTTGTGGTCCCTCAGCTGGGCACTTCCCGCCAACACAAATTGGACCACAAATCGCCCTCAACAGCTGCAGAGCTTGTCGCAATACGGGAAGCTGGCCGTTTTGTCTCCCTGACAGCACATGCATGTAGTATTCTTCTGACGAAGATCAGCGCTGCAAGCTGTCGATTCTCTCTCGAGGAGAGGCCAATAATGTCATGTTTAATGAACAGACAACTTATAAAAGAGGCCGTTAAGGTAAGTCCGAGTCCCCAAAGGGGCACGAGCCGCACCGACAAAAGACCAAGGCACTAGCTCGAGAACTAGACCGTCCTCGTCTTCTTCTTGGAGCAAGTGGCATAAGCGCGTGGCATTACTCCCCCTGTCAGAAGAGCATCGACTCGAAGCTAAACAAAACATGGACGGCCAGAAAGTCTACTCTCAGGGCAAATGTAATGGTCTGGAAACCATGACCATTATGGGGCGTGATATGGATTTAACCGCACTACGTGTACAATCTCGGGCCACGGTTGTCGGCGTCGTGGTGGCTGGGTGCCGTCCGGAAGAACTTCATAATTGAGGTCACTCATTCGCCGAAGCACTTTGTAAGGGCCGGAAGTAAAGACTAAGAAGTTTTTCCGAAAGGCGTTTATGGCGGACGGGGGTTCAAACTAACACTCGGTCACCCTGTTGGTACTCGAATTCTCGGTGGTGGAGGTTGTAGTGTCGCGCGTCAGAACACTGCTGTTTTCTGATGTTCACGCAAGCCAGTTGGCGTGCTTCCTCGGCACACTGCACGAAACGCTCGGTGTCTTCATAAAGATTGTCAGAATTGTCACATGGTAATATGGCTTCTAATATCGTCTGAACTTCACGACCGTAGGCAAACGTGACGTACGGTAGTACCTCGTCCCACGTCTTATGCTGCACTAGAGCACTGCACGGGCTCGGGCTTACCCGAAAGCCCGAGCCCGGCCCGGCCCGTGGGCCGGGCCGGGCCGGGCAGCACAGTTTTTTCACGGGCTCGGGTCGGGCACGGCGTGTGCGTTTTGACTCGGGCCCGGGTCGGGCTCCGGTTTTTTGACGCGGGCCCGGGCCGGGCTCGGGCTTTCTGGTGGTGTGCATGTGACGTGCAGCGAGTTATTCTCGGGTGTCTCAACTCTGAAAAACATTATTTTTCGGTCTCGGGCCGGGTTCGGGCCGGTTACGAGTCGGGCTTGGGCCGGGCTCGGGCCTAAGCTAAAGGGGTGGCGGGCCGGGCCGGGCGGGTAACGTAGATTATTTCCGGGCCCGGGCCGGGCCCGGGTCTCCCCATAAAAGTTTTGATCGGGCTCGGGCGGGCCGCCCAACGTAAAAACGGGCCCGGGCCGGGCCCGGGCTGAAAAAATCGGCCCATGCAGTGCTCTATGCTGCACGTCTATGTACATCGACAACATGACGGTCATCGTTCTGTTAAGCGTTTCGGCCAAGCCATTTGCTTGAGGGGGATCGGCATTCGCCTTTCTGTGCGTGGTGTAACTCAGTTGAAAAACTTCTGCTAGCAGCCTTGTTGTAAACGCCGCTCCTCGATCTGTGATGACACAGGATGGGGCGCCATGACGTAGTATGATGTTCTACGAAAAACTGTGCAACATCATAAGTTCTGCCTTTAGGAAGAGCATTTGTTTCAGCCTAGCGGGTTAAATACTCTGTGGCGATGATTATCCGCTTGTTTCCGGAAGTAGACAACAGAAACGGCCCAGGAGCTCCATGCCGACTTAATCGAAGGGCCGTCGAGGCTGGCTCGATAGGATTCTACCATCCCGCAGGCTTCACATTTGGCGACTTTCGGCGCGGGCATTCACGGCAGGCTTGGACGTATCGTTTAACACAAGTGGCGAGCTTCGGCCAGTAGTACGATTTCCGTACCCTAGCAATGATTTCTTGTGAAACCCAAGTGGCCAGACGCAGGCTCGGCGTGGCATGCGAACAGGATTTCGTAACGAAGCTCTGCTGGTACGACCAAAAATTAGGTTTTGTTGCTGGACAGCAGAATTCTTCTTGTATAGGACGCCCTGTGGTATACAAAACGACGAAAATCCGCGAGCAATTTGAGAGGGCTGAGATACGTTGCGGCCTTCTAGATGTTCAGTTATAGGTCGCAATTCACAGTCTGCTCGCTGCCGTGTCGATACGTCTGCCACGCTTATGGCGCCGAGGAGAAGCGCTGTCGTCTTTGATATGTTGATCTGCAGGTTCAACAAGGTGCGCGCGACAATCTGTTGACGTCTTCCTGTGTGCGGCCTGACTTGTACACAATGGTCATTTCGTATTCCTGCAGGCGCAGGCTCTACCAGAAAAATGTCACGTTTAATGAACAGGCGACTTCTAAAAGAGGCGGTTAAGGTAAGTCCGAGTCGCCAAAGGGGCAGCGCAGCGCCGACAAAAGACCAATGCGCTAGCTCAAGAACTAGACCGTCCTCGTCTTTTACTGGGAGCATGTTGCACAAGCGCGTGGCACTATTAGATGCTAGCTTTGGACATCATACAAATATTTCATCTTGCTAAGAGGAATGGTCACTCAATTACCTTCCAATGGGATACCTGGTCACTGCGGCTTGACTGGTAACATGCTAGCTGGTACGGAAGCAAGAACCGCTATTCCTACACCCGTCGAAGTGAAGATTCCTTACTCGCGGAGCGATGTAAACTCTTTATTAACTACACTCATGGGAGATTGCGCAGCACATTACTGGGCTCAACCAAACAGGCGCCTGCGGGAAAAAGACTGTGGCAAGACGTTTTACCTCCCAGCTAAAGTCAAGCGATGTCAAGCAAGCATGCTTCACCGGATTCGCCTGGGCGTCGCTTTCACTCGACGCTATGCACATCTGATTGTCCGTACGAACAGCCCGAACCATGAACGCTGCCGACTGTCTGAGACTCCCCAACATCTGTTTTGCAACTTCCCTCTCTACGCATCACAGCGCAAGAAGCTGGCTTCGACGCTAGCAGGCAATGGCAGGCGAACATTGCCTTAAAATAATATTTTGTCCGCAATGTGTAACCGTACAGTAGCATTAATACTACAAGGGCTGCTCTGGACAACCTGAAGATCACCGGACTAAGACACAAGACTTTAAGGAAACCGTTGTGTTAGTGTATATATGCATCGCTTCTTCCTTTCCTCATCATCATCTTTCATCACTCTTTTTTGTCCCCTTTACTTTTCCCCTGTGCATAGTAGCAGGCCAGAGCATGCTCGTTCAGGCCAACCTCTGTGCCTTTCTAAAAAATTATCTCTCTCTTGAGAAAGTTATTCCTTGAAATTTTGAGAATCACAGCCCACAAACAAATCTCATCACACAAAACACCTGACAGCGCATGCCTTTTATGTTAAATCTTCTCAGACTGAAATATTAAAAGTGCGAAACAATAACAGAAACTCGAAATTGATGTAATTTTTGGCGCGGCTTTACACATCCTCCGGGATCGGCCCACGCAAGAGACCGCGTTTCTACGAGAAAGCTCGCCTTCGTGCACAGCGTTCGCCGCCAGCGTTTCCCGGTAAAAATTACGGTTACATAAGCTGCAGTTGCCGGGAAACCTAATTTCAATGACTGTATAGCCGATACGTCCACAGCGCTAGGGCAGTTCACGCTGCTGCTTTCGGTTATCCCGTGTATTAAGACAGTACTATTGTTTAATAATAATTCACACCCCCTATCTCCACAAATATAACATTCCTAAAGTGGAAGAAAAACGAACGATTACTTTGCATATGCAACACAATCTTCGCATTGCCCGACATATATAAAAAGAAGGTTACTGAAACATAATTTTGCACATGACATTCCAAGTAGTTCCCATAACATTGGAGAGGGGCGAATAATCGAAACCGTCCAACAACATATCAAATACTCACTATTTGTAAATACCAACAGTTTTCGAATCGTTTACGAATTTATTAAAACGTTAACTGTGCGCAATAAGACATTAAATTGGAGAAAGAAATAGGATAACTTTCATATTCTTGGGCATAGTATCGGCATAAAACTGGAGGACTTCCGTAGTCGAGCAGGCTATGCCACTCAGGGAGCCAGAAATGTTCATCTTTACAGCGATAATTCGCATTTTTCGAAGAGCACTGGGTATGCGAAGACACTGCTTAATGGTTCCTAATGCATCTCGTTCTTCTCTCTATTAGACAATGCTTCTTACCATGTAATGTCCTGACAGAAACATGATAAGGATATCAATATTAGGATGTAAGCGTCATTTCACGTCAATTGTTACAACGACTGCACATTACTCGAAAACTATTCCAAAGAAATACATTATTCGATATTGTCTATTCGTCTTTCATCGGGATGACCACCGTCGCCACTCAAGTGAAATGAAATTTGCTCATACCTCTGGTATAAATTCTGTGTCACCTCGCTGTTGTGTGCTAAACTGCTTCGCTGGTAATCCACCTTCACAGCGGCGGGATGGCGCGTGATTTTTTCCAGGGATCTCCACTTCCAGAAAATAGTGAATGTCACACGCACATGTGGCTCCACGTAGGACGCACTGTCTCCAATGTTACCGAATTAGGCACGCGACCTCGGTAAATTGTCCAATACAGAACGCGAAATCGCGCCAACGGGAGTGCGCTGCGCAGGAAAGAGACGAAGAGAAAAAAAAGGAAGATGGTTTCGCTTGTGACCTAAAGTGGCGCGATCTCTCAGGTACAGTATGGGAGAAGGCAGGAAAGGAGCTTCCGTAGACGCCGCTAGTCGAGGCAAAAGAACTTGTCCACGCTTGCAGTGAAGCTGGCCCTCTGGTGGCGTGGCGAGGTGGCATTTCTATTCCCCCTGCCTGCTCTAATATAGAATTCCTTCAAAAGCCATTGCGATAAGACGCTAACTGAAAGACAATTTACAATTTCCAGTGTATCGAAATTTCAATCTGGTACTAAGGGCCCTTTAACGTATACGTGAACTGCCGACAGAGCCAGCATGACACGCGATTTCTTCTACTAAAATGGAATAAAAGGCTGGACAGACGCATCATAATAAAAAAAATTACTTGCGGCCATTTGCCCCGCATCTTACCCGTATTTTACTGTTCGGTGCTGCACGCTGCCCTAATCAAGCATACCATGCTGCGCACGAGTAAAAATAGGCTTAGAAAACAGTACAAGCTTAGAAAGTTACAGTTCTATTAAAGGCTATGAAATGATGGTATACCAGTATGTATAAATTACGAGTATACTAGTATAATATAAAAACCACGTGCTGGTTCTTAAAAACTAAAAAGAGCTCCAACGGAAGGCATGGACATGAAAATCCCATTTCGGTTTCATTCATCGCGTCTCTCGGTCACGCCTTTGTACGGAAAATAAACTTCGAGTTGAAAAGTGAAATATCCCTGTTCAAGTTTCCCAGCATAATTTCTCCGCTGTCGTTGTAGCTTTGATCGTTCGCAGAATTCACCTGTTTGAAGCAGCGCTGTGCCGTTTTGCACTTGGCGCATGTCTCCCTTGAGTCTCACTGATTTTGCGTGTGTGAATTCTTCTCATAGCAAATTTTAGTGAACACTGTTCAAAGACGCATTTATCACTACCTACCGGATATTTATTGGCGTCCAATGAACAAATACCAGAAATCATGATAGAACGGGCACACACAGAAAATACTGATACATTTACCTATACTCGTGTTTGTCTTTTGTGTTGCAAAAAGTATGTCCGCTGAAATCTGGACTAGTACCACGTAAACTAACTCACAAACTACCTCAGCCTCACTTTCTTTCTCTCTCTCCCAGTGTGTTTGTCTGCGCGTGCATGTATGTGTTCGCGTGTGTCTGTGCGTACGTGTGTCAGTGCATGCATGCCCGCGCAGAAGAACATTTTCTGCTGCTGTGCCTCGTGCATAAGTGTACTTCGAAATGCTTTTAGAGACGTACGCTCTACGCTCACAAAGAGTGATGATCGGAGTTTGCGAGGTGCAAACATCGCCCGCTCACCCTTTCGCAAAAAAGAAGGCCGTGCTTGAGGCAGACGTATTCCAGTACACCATAGCAGAAGTGCGCCCATTTTGTTCTCCCATTGTTTGACTGGCTTTTAAGCGTGACTGATGACACCACGATACGTTTGCAGAGATGGCCCGAAGCATGCAGAATTTTTCCCGCTCAACCACCCTTTTGCGCTTAGAAATGTCTCTACTATTCCTTTTTGCCTTTCTTTATTCCATCGTTTGCAGTTTCGGAATGTTGTCGAAGTTCTGCGGTATTGAATATCTTGCGCTGAAACTAACGAGCAACGGTCTCGTGCGTTAGAGTGTTGATGTTGGAGTGTTGATGAAGCAAACATAGTGGGAGGGAAAAATAGTGCACCTTTGTAGAAAGGCAAGAAGGCCATTAGGGAAATTATTATATGGTGAACTCTGCTTCCCGCTAATATCCCTGTAGTCGACTTCTGTCCGTAACTACTTTTTCCGATTGGTGGGCTCCCTTGGCTAAAATCTCCGATTTAAGGCTTGGAGGGCTTCTTCTGGCTTCTTGGCGCTCATATTAATTTGGACAAGATATTTCTGTTCCCATGGTGAGAAAGAAAACGCGTGCGCTCGTACTCAGGCGCCGTTTTAGCTTCTAGTCTGACAGTTATTTTCTGCTAAAGGTTGCGCAGATCTTCCAGAACTCTTTGTAGGTTTATGGGACGTCCATGCCACGTCATGGCAGACATTTCTCTGCCGTGCTCAATTATTTAATTGTCACTAGTTTTGTTTTGACACAGAGATATCAACTTTCGCCCTGATGCACATTCTCTGTGATACGAAGGCCGTATCTCTCGTTGCGAGAAGACGACACATGGGGGAAGAAACTTTCGCCGACAGAAATGTTCGGGTTTTCAGACATTCGCTGTCATAATTTTTTTTAACACCTAGGGCGTGTCAATCGTGCTTCTCAAAACTGGGGATATCCCATTTCAAAAACAGATTTTGCTTTGACGCAACAAAAATTGGTTCATGACGCAGCCACTATTTGCCCCATTTGTTTCGTGAGTCCATGCTACGTGATAGACACGAAGAGTACTGCCTTCAGCAACTGCTGCGTCGCATTGATCAATGCAGATGCAGTGAAAAAAACCGCGATGTTTACAGAAAATGCTTGCCTTGCCTTAAGCACTCGAACAGTCAAGTGGTTCTTTGATATCCACTTTGTAGTTCTTCATTACAACCAGTTACTGTAGTTTTCCTCAACTTCTCGAGTAACTACGTCATGCGTTATACGCTCCGCTCGCAGTTTCCTTCAGTAGTATACGTTAGAGGACGCCTTATCACCACATCTTTGAGCTTGTGGTTTTGTTTTGAGCAAGCATTTGGTGTTCACCCACTCTGGCGCATTTTTTACGAAAGGCGTGTAAATTTTCTTGATGGAGTAAATTCGCCAACTTTCTTATTTTTGGTGAGTTATGAACGAAATCTAAACCACAAACGTTGCGCTTTAATGCTACCGTGAGTCTTGCGTTCTCGTCCCCGATTGAAAAAAGGACTCATTTACGTTTCTATAACCATTGTAGATCATGCACGTTATGATAGGTTAAGCGTGACAGAAAAGGAAATGCCGGTGAAGCCAATTATTTGCCGAGCCTTCTTGTGAAAACGTTGGCTTCAGCGACATTTCTTATTTCACCACTATTAGCCACTTCAAGCCTCTATGTGTATGTGAACCTCTCACTTGTTATAAGTTGTGATAGTTCGTTTTGAGGCGGGTCGTTATTAGCTTCATTGTTAACGACACATTACGGGGACTTTTCGCCAGTACTTGCCTTTGAATGTAAAATTTTATCCAATGACTTTTATTCACTGAGCCTCGGTCTAGTGTATGCCCGAGGATGGCACTAAATAATTCAGGTTTTTGTAGTATTTGGAAGTATCTGAAATATATCACAATGCAACGTGAACCTTCTGCACGATGGGAGACTATAGAAGTACAATTTTATGAAGGAATAGCAAAGCTGCTCCTGAGGTATACAGAAAAACAGCTGCTACATTATCTCGTATCCGTATCTTGTGGATACACATCCCTGATTTATATATATTTTTGTCTTTTCATCAATGAAGTAGTGTACCCTGAGGTATGACAAACACATCCGCGGTCATAGAGAAGCCACTAAAGCTTGATTTTGTATCGGAAATTGTGTCATTACTTGCAGATGTACCTGTTGATGTTAATGTCATATGAATTACTTGCCCTCATGTTCCATATCACCCTGAAAATACTTGTTCCCAAACCTAGCCGAAGCCAGTTCCGGCTTCGCCAGTTGCATCATTTTCAAAATCTTGTACAGTTGTTTCTTAATTAGAACTTCTCTAAACACACACACTGCAACACCGCGTACCCTGTGCGATGATCGACCAGCCACGGTAGTTTAGTGGGTATATAGTGTTGCGATGCTGACTTCGAGGTCGCAGTTGCATTGCCGGTCGGGGAAGGCGCATTCCGATGTGATCGAAATGCAATAACGCCTTTGTACGTAGTTCTGGAGGCACGTTTTACAGCCCCAGGTGCTCGAAATAATCCGGAGTACCATGTACGGCGTGACTCATAATCATATCGTGCTTTTAGCAGTAAAACCCCGAAATTGAAATATTTTTCTTACTTGAGTATGCAATCAAATCGTATGTTCGTCAATTCCTTAGCGTTTCAATTACGGCGTTTTTGTATATTGATGTTGCTTCTTTTTTTAAGCTGTTTCGCTGTATTCGTTGGCTGGATGACACAAATAACTTCCAAATTGCCTAAAGAATGCACCTGCGCAAAGCTTTCCGTGGTGTCACTTGCTCGACCGAGCTCACGCATTTCGTAATATGAAAATCACAGAAACGAATGCTTAGGTAGGACACAAAGCTGCTATTCTAATAAGAATATGTTTTCTGTTTGTTGGCCATTTTGATTTTCATTTTTACGGTTCTATCCCACAGCGAAAAGATGCGTGCATTTTACTCAGCGTTCGCTGGCTGAGCTTCCTTCAGCCTGCACGTTCTACAAAAACCACGCCGCACACTGTTATAGATATCGGCATGTCTGCTATGTCAGAAATCGTGTCACGCCTGCCAAATTCACATCTTTCCTCGAACAAAGAAACGGAGAAGTGACAACAGTTTCCAGGCTAGCATTGCACGAATTTCATCACCGCACCTCTGTTGCCTTTGCGTGTGTGCGTGCGCGCGCGTGTGTGTGTGTGCGTGTGTGCGTGTGTGTGTGTGTGTTCATATTTTGTTATATACTTGGCATCAGATTCTTTCCATTTGTGTTGTTTCGAAAATACGACCGGAATGTTTTCATTCCATCGCGCTCGACCCATCGTAGTTTGTGTACTCCCGACTGAAAACAGGACCGCGTCGGCGACACAGCGTTTACCCAATGAGAAAAGTATGTAAATAAAAGTTGTTTGAGAATTGAACTATTCACGGTGTTTCGGAGAACGCTTGACTTCAGGTTCTGTGGGTCTACGCCCACAGGGAACTCGTCCGGAACAAACACGACATCTCAGGGAAGGGAAGGGCACCAGAAAAGAAGTGTACGCAAGGAAGCCAACAGAAATAATTTATACCTTCTTTTTTATCTTGTGCGTTCTTGCTGCCACTGGATTTCTGGTGCAACCTCTATCTAACATGGGATCAGGTAATGTCATGTGATCAGTTTAAATTCAGGTATGCGATGCTGGCCGCTGGCGCGAGGCCGAGATAGAGATCACTGGGAGAGGCATTCTGTCATCACTGGATATGAGATAAACAAAACATTTCATTTTTATGTCTATATCAGCTATATAAATATTTATTTTATATAGAGTGAGCAGCTGCAACCATTAGGACACGAAATCCTGTTCTTTTATCCTATTAGATTTAATAAACGAAAAACCTCCACGATCATACCTGTGGGAGCAGGAACAAAAAATGGCCTGAACAAACATTGGAAAGCATCGCTGTAAGAGAGTGCGTGCGAGTACTGAAGTAGTGCGCAGTTGATAACTGAAAATCTTCTGCATTTGAATCTACCAAGCTTACCATAAGTGAGGAAAGCTATGTTTCATGGACGTTCTGTCAATGACAACAGCCGCATTCGTACACCCACGTCACTACCAGCGCTTTACTCTATGTATAGTTCCTCGCTTCATCCGTATAGATTTTACCTCACGTTAGAAATGTTTAGTAATTAGCAATAAAAAAACTTGTAGCTAGGATTGGCTTTCAAACGTACAATTGAATTTTGTAGCATGGTCCACTATATATTGACTCGGTTGAAGGTGCTACACTTTGTTGGCATTATAGAGATGGCAGCTGAAAAAAAACGATGTGACGCGACAGATTTTTATCAACCGTTCTAATTTAACAGAGGTCTGAACTGACACTCTGAACTGCACTCCATAGACAGCTTCCTCGAATCGCCTTCAAAAGCGAGATGAAAACAAAGTGGCCAACAACCGAGAATTTAACAGTATAGAAACAAAATGCTATGATGAGCGCAGAAGATGAACAGCAGGAAGATCGAACTCAATGTTGTAATCTTGTGTAAGGCGAAGCTCATTTTAGTTACCGAGTTCGTAGCAGCAGCGCATCACACGAGCACAACCTCGTCACCTGTAGCCGTTTACTGTACGCGCCACAAGGATGAAGATGGCGTATGGCATTTGCCGAGAAAAAAATATTGATGACAGGTGTGTAGTCAGAGAAGTGCGGCACATACGCAATGCAGTTCAGGCTTCATACTCCTCGTGTCAATGCGCCACATCTATTTCCGTCGAACGAGTACATATCCAGTGTCGCACATTTATAGTCATTTGCACATACCGAGCGCTGACGTTGCGCCTTTTGGGCGCATACACAGTATTGCGTTCCATATTACCCAAGTTGTGTCTATTTGACCATACAGCAGCCAGTAACAAGTGGTCCATTCAGGCAAATACGTAGTGGCCTAGGTTTTCTACTCGACAAGACAACAGCGAGTACATGCCCAAAGTTATGTATACATATCCACATATATGTCCAGTGAGGAAACAACAACGATCACCAAAACCCCGCTGGAGATACAAAGAAAGGTTTGGTTGAAACGTTGCAAGTTACAATTTCTTCGAGAGTGCCGGCGCAGTGTCGGCAGGTGGTGGGGCCGTGAAATGCTACGCATTACGAAAGCAGATGCGCGGCACATCTGGAGTCACTGCATCAGGGTCGGTATAAGGTAAAACTATTGCAAACTCTTTTTATGCCGAATCGGCCATTAGCCCTCCGTGATAAATGTAAATGTTCCGGGGCTCTGCCCATATGGGCGTGGCACGAGCCCGTATTGTCTCGACTCGAACCAGACATCGGAGGGCCGCAAGCACTAAATGAAGTGCCATTTCTTTTTATTATTTATACAACTGTTCATGGGTAAAGGATGGCTATATAGACCATTGCAGGGGTCATGAGGGAGGTAGTGGCCGAATACTGCACCAGGGAGGCCAATTTCAGTTCTTGTGAGGGAGTGCCTTAGTTAAAGCTTAGTGGGCCTTCCTAATTTGGTTTCACCTGGACTTGTACAGCCACACTGGCTCTCGGAATTTTTTTAGCCCGTATCAGGCGCCACTCCGAGCTTGAAGATGTAGTGGACTGGAGGAGGATTCGAACCTGCGACCTTCAGATTAGAAGCCGGGTGTTCTACCTCTGCTCCACGCCACCAGCGCAAGTTGGAATCAGCGCAAGGCAGGGGCAATTGGAGATCCCAGGCAGAGGCCTTCGTCTCTGGCAGTGGACATAAAAATTGACTGATGATGATGTAGAACATAAATTTAAGCGCCCGTGTGGCCACCATGTTTTTGTTGTGATGATGATAGTGGTGAGGGGACAGCGGGAAACGGCACGGGTGGCCGCGGCCCACAGCGCGTTTACGGTTGCAGCTGTCTTGTCGTCTCTGAATGCCGGTAATTGTGTCATCTTTAGTGCGTTCACATTTCATATAAAGAAATATAGCACAGCGATAATTCAGCGAGAGTACCTTGCGGCACCGTCTGCTTCAACGGAGCTACAGCGTCGTCTGCTTCATGCAGTTGAGACGTCGTGCAGGTGGCCAAGAATTCTTTTTTTTTTTTTTGCGAGATCTGCGTAATTAAACACAAGTGTGGCGAGATGGGCTTGTTGGTCCATCTTGAATAGCAGTAGTTGAGTGCTTAGAAAGACAAGGACAAAAAAGGAGACACACGGACACACCGGCGCCACTCACAAGAATGAAGTTTAATTCCTTGACACAGCCGAACAAGAGAGTACCTTCGAATGCACGTCACCGACCACGTGAACCACATTGCTACCGTGGAACAAGATGACATGATAGAGCGTACAAACAAGTAAAATGAAATTTAGTTACACATGCGCAAAGAATTCAATTTTTGTTGGACAATGCTAAGGAAGTCTTCCTTATAAATGAACCACAGTAATAGTCAATCTGCTCACTCTCAATTGTTAAACGGTGGATTTCACACTTGCTGCTTCCTACGATCTGACTTTTATTGAAGAGGGGGACACACCCACAAGCATGGCAATGAATATCTAGAAAACCATCTCTAGACGTTTTGTTAACTTTGTAATTATGCTCCTTAAGCCGTGCGTTCACGCACCGTCCTGTTTGTCCAGGCACCATCCTGTTTGCCCACACTCGCGCTCTACGAGGCTATAAAATATCTGGTCCAATACATCCTGAACAAATATTGCCTCAACATAGCAAGTATCTAGAGCTTCTCCAGCACAAAAAAAACCCACATTCGAAAAACGCCTTAAAGTTTGTGACGTCACACTGACATGCAGAGGCTGGGACTTCGGCGCGAAATCGAAGTAAAGTGAGAGCTCAGTACTTGCCTTCACCCGTAGCAATCGATCTTCCCCAATCAAATAGGGACTTGAACGAATACATTGACAGTGTAAACTCGTTTAGAGTGGCTCTCTAGTGTCCCATCAATTCTGACGAATGCTACCCTCTACCTATGCAAAGCTATCCCCCAAGGTATCGAGAGAAAGAAAGAAACCTATAAATAATAATTCGTTTGCCTTAAACGATGTTGAGATTTGTTTTTTTTTTGCGCAAACAACAACAATATATAACGACTATGAAACAACAACAGCAGCAAAAACAATAACAACAAACGACAAAGTCGTGTGTTTCCGCCATCTGAAAGCGTCAACGAATTCTATTTCATGCACTCGTGTTGTCTCGAACCACGTCTCTCTTTCTTGCGTCTTCCTTTTATCTCGCTTTCTCAATTCATACGTCCCTCTTGGCTTCCCCATGCTCGGCCTCTTTTAACGGCCTTCCGGAGTTATATTGAATCTCACAAAATCCGTGAAGTGGAACAAAAGCCGTGGGTCAGGTCTGCCCAACCAGAAAAAAGTGAAAAACCAAAGACGCCCACCTCCGTTGACCGCCTCTAACAGCTGTTGTGCGCGACGGCGACTGAATAGAAGAAGCTTGACCTAATTAGTAGAGCAAAATGGGCGGGTGCTCCTGCCTTTTGTGGAACACGCAGCTAGCTTTCATCGCTGCTTCGCTGTCACAACCCTTGGCTGGTAAAAGAGGTGGTAAAAAGGAGCAGGGGATGTCCCAAGGATGCTCCTTTTTTTACTTCTTTCTTATCAGACAATGTTCTTTCCTTGCTAGACCGCTTTACTTCTGCGCTTCCTCTCGGCCAGCCAATGTCCCGTGTTTCCAGCGCAAACATGGCTACCAGTGCATGCCAGGCCTCCCTTCATTCTGTACCTCAAGAACAGCGCAAACATCCTTCCATTTTGTGTCCTCCTACTTGAGCCTGCACAGTCTCGCTTTCTTACCCTGTGCGCCTAGTTCTTTCTGTGGCTCGTAAACGATATTTCGCCGCTCGGCGCGTCGCGTACACAAAGCGGTCGTCTATCGCGGCCAACGGTTTACGCCACTCATTAGTGCTGCGTGATGGGAGCCATTTGTACCTAAGCGGCGTGTGATCGCTTTCCCGCTGAAATGGCAATCTCTCCTATGCCGATTTTGTTTAGCTTTTTGCTTGTTTGTGGGTGTGTGCATTCATTTATGTTTATTTGTGTGTGTGCATGCGTGTGTGTGTGTGTGTGTCGCGTGCGTGTGTGCGTGTTCTGTGGAGGTAGCTCCACACCGATGGTGAGCGCCACTTGGGAAATCACGGAAACTGGGGTTAACGCTTGGTCATGTTATTTCATGTTCACACGAAGGGTGCTGTTATCAGCGAGAGGATAGCAAGAAACGAGGCAGTCATAACATTAAGGTCAAATAAAGAGTAACTTTGAGTTATTTGTATCAGTAGGATGTGCTTCCGCGATAAACAGAAACGGCCACTGACTGCCGAATGTTGCGGCTGAGTAAACTGTAAAAGAGCGAGAAATACCTGGACAGGTTGCGACGCTGCCGTGAAATTTCCCAAATAGCTGGCCATGGCGTCATAAATTTTGACAATGCCTGTTTGATTCCTCCAATCTTTTATTTGTAAAGAAGGACTACGCTGCATTTTGAAGGACTCGCAAAAGCCGGAGCTTCGAATAAGTTGACAAGGTATCCACTCTTTATGGCTGCTATTAACTTCTTCGCAAATATCCAGAAAAATATGGTATGGCAACAAAACTAACTCAATATTTCATAATGGTAAGAAATTATGCAGCCAGTAAAAGCATGCCAGTAACATTCCAGCTACATTATATTCGCTCCAAATATAGAAATTCGTATTGCAAGGAGTAGGGATTTCAAGAGAAACGTGAGCTTCAAATGTGAAGGGGAAATGTCGCACAGGTTTCCTATGAAATGCAAGAAAAGTTTCACAGGTTAATTTTTTTCTCTATTACTGAAAGACGAAATATGGGTGCTATGATATTAAAGAATCAGCGAGTAATATTTAAAGCAGCAGCAGCACACGAACTCCAAATGACTTGAGAGACGCGTACGAACGCTGAACATGGCATAAAACAACACGGAACGCTTGACTAGGTCATGCCGCAATGCCTTTTCTTTTTTTTGCAGATAGTCCGTACATATGAGAAATTCCAATTATATTTATTGATTCTGTGCTTAGTTCAAAGATGTCATTGATGCACAACAAGCTTATATGGTAAGCTTGAATATGCGTTCGCAAGCGTCAGTGCGAGCGCGCCAACGCAACCTGGCCTTGGAAACTACCTCGCTGTGTCTTCTAGAGTCTCGCCAATCAGCGCCTGTCACGAGTGATCTGCGGAAACTATACGAAGCCGTTGAGACTGCAAATGAAGTGATCTGAGCTTTTCCTTGGCAAGCCTACACACTCTGTTCTGATTGCTTGCCATCGATATTTTCGGGGTTGGTGTAGGCGATAAGAAACTAAAAGATTTGCGAAGTTCGGGACAAATGTTCGAGTATGAATCTTAATCTCTGAAAGAAAATTCGTGAAATGCAGGATGATGGTTATCACGAGTAATAGTACTCGCTTAAACATATAACAGCCACTCGTCGACTTCTTTCAATACGTTATCTTTAACGGTGCATAAACGCACGCCACCATAACATTCGCGATCCTGCGGATGAAGTGTAACCACAAAATCGATATGTTTTGGGTTCGGAAAGTTGAACTTTCCTCTAGAGTCTGAATGCCCGGGTGCTTCCTCACGTTTTTTTTTCTGAAGTTTTCTTTTTAACCTCCAAAATGCTTATGTGGACTGACTGTAACGTTTCTATCTAACTACTATTGAAATTGACCAAACATTATGAGGCCCGCTTTAATGCGAAGCATTCTTTCACTTATTTAGACCACTTTTCTGGAGCTCGGTTGGTAAGTGAGCAACTTTTCCTTTCCTGGCCACACTTCAGACCTTTGAAAAAGAAATAAATGTATGACCGGCAGTCGAATCAAACATCTGCCTTTGAACATAGCAGCTCCATGCCCTAACCATTACGCCACAATCACACCTGTACTCTTCTCGCGCCAAAGTCGACGAGCTGTTGGAAATATTTTGCGTGTGCGTTGGTTAACGTGTCACATGCCAGCCTTTCGTTTTCTTTCCTCGTAACAGCTCCCGCTTTGACACGCCGCATTAGACCACACTCCACTCTCCGGAAACAGCCCACAGTGCGATCGTACGGTCTGCACCGTAAAGCTGAGTGAGCTCAACCAATCGATCCGGATGACCGTATACAGCAGCTACGATTCTTGATCTGGACCGAGAAATTCGATCCTTATCCGGCCTGATAGCGATTGAAAGTGTCTGTGTAGTACCCGCATTAAAGAACGACTGAGAGTCAAAGCAGATAAACTGCGCTCCTCTTGCAACACACCTTGCAGGGTAAGATGGCACACTATACGGTCCGCATCCTCTTCAAAAAAGGCGACCTAATCATACGTTTGTGGTAAAGCGCTCAATTGAATCTTGCTAGTACAGAAATGTTACCAATCAAGTGCGTGCTGTAAGAAAACACGACAAAGCACAATGTGCGTCGCACGCACGAATCAGCCGACGCTCAAGGCGTCACTAAAGGCGGGTTGAAGTAGAACTGCTGCAATGTCCTCGTCGTCACAAGAAAACTGTCATGAGTGAGCTACAAGTTGAAGCAACAACGCTTCTGTGAATAATAGGAAGGAATAGGTAAACCTGCCAAGTTTAGCATTCTGTCTTCCTTGATTCTGCGGACGGCACTTATCCATGCTTCCTTGCATTCCTGTTCATACCATTTACCCGTTAAACGGGCGGCTGCCGGGCCCGGGTAGTTGTGTCACTGTTGTAGCACGCAGTATTACCGGACACCTTGGTTGACTCTGATCGCCGAACCATCGCGGATCAACGGCGACGCGAGAAGCGATTTCGCAAAGATCGCAGGCACCGCGAACGCGTCCCGGTGCCGGCGACCTGATAACCGGTGACGCCGCCTATACTCGGGCAGGGAGTGGCGTTGGGGTCTGTCGGGAATCAAACCCACTACCTGGTGCTTAGTTAGCAGCCCAACACCGTACGCGTGCAATAACAGCAGTGAGAGTGCGGCGCCAGAAAAAAAAAAAACTATGCGAGAATAAAAAGAATGTTCTGATGTTGTTTCGGCGTACTGCAAATCTCTTTTTACGTATTAAGATAAAAGAAGGGTGCGTAGTGCTTCAAGACTAATGGTTATGATTATTCATTTGTGTAACGGCAACCTTTACTTATAGAAGTGTGGTTATATCCGGCGGAAACTTAGTGAATATTCACGGGGTTTTGTTTTGACGCACTCCTGCTACTTGCCGTTGCCTTTTTGCTCGCTAAGTTTAGCGGCCTACGTCATTGGGCTGAACCGGAAGCCGTCCAAGGCGTTTGTTGGTAAACCAAGGTCGATCCAAATAGGTCGCCAAGCTTCGGGGGAAAAGCGGTTCAGAACGAACTGTCACCGACATCAGCAAGGGTGGTTATGGGAGCATAGGGAGCCTACATGCAACGCTGTGTTGCATGTAGGCTCCCTATGGGAGCAGGTATTAAGCGCGACTATGTTTGGAGGGAATAAACGCTGGGGAAGAAACAGGCGTTTAAAAAAAAATTAAAGTGAGACACAGTTACATTCATTCAACGAAAATAAAGCTCCTAATCAGTTTTATATGCACATGACAAGAAAAGAAGAGACAACTCTCTGTTACTTGATCGTTATCAATAAATACCTCTTCTCAGCGCCCACCGTAAGAGCGCCCATCGACAGCGGCGCGCGTTGACGCCGCTATCACGTTCAATGCAATGCAGCTCTTGGAGTTTCGAGAAAGGCGCTCTCGTAAAGTTCGCCTGTTACAGTACGCCCCCCTCACATCTTGTGTTGTTTTGCTTGTCGACGTTTGTCTGAAATTGGTGACGCGGGTAGTTTTATTGTTTCTTAACCTGTGCTGTCAAAAGTAGTGAGTTGCGACTGCCAGATACTTGTTTACTTTAGTTGTTTTCGTGCGACAGCGCTGGCCGACGCGCTTGGCGTCCGACGAAAGCACGAGCACTCTACGCACTCTACGCCCAAAGCGTTCGTCGGCCTCCAATGAAAGTGTGTTCCGCGCAGAGATGCGATTTCGACACCCGTACGGCTGACTTTTTCCTGTATCGCCTTTCCGCACTGAAAGCTCGGAACGCCCATCAAGTCGAATGGCGGCGCATTTGAATATACAGCTCTAATGGCAGGCCTCCGAAAACAAATTTTGCGACTTGGACAACAAAACGACGTCACTTCTGTTTTTAACGGATACGACATCCCATTATTTTTTCTTCCACCGGGAGTGTTCCATTCACACACAGATGGCGCTAAGCCCCATGAACCGCTAGGGAACCTATATGCAACAGCGCTTACATGTAGGCTCCCTACGAACCACCGATGAGCCGCCATGTTTTGAACGTATGGGCTTCTATGGAAGCTTCGCTACCAGGTATATTTGCCTTGGTTAAACAGTGAAACGGTTTTATTCCCACAGTGCGCAGGCGGCTGTCCTATCTTAACGGACAGGGAAAAATATTAGGTGGGTGACGTGAAGGAAGCGGTTATTTTGCATCTGAACTTTGGTAAATATCTCAATCCCGTGAGATGATAGTAATTTTAAATTTATGGAATTTTGCTATTCTGGCTCTTCAATTAAACGCATTGCGTATTGTGATCACCACTGCCACAGTAGAGTAGAAAAACTTACATGGTGGCGCAAAATTATTTGCAAATGTTAGCATGTTCTGGCTCATGGCTAGCGCATTCTGAACTGCAGCAGTTTCGAAGGACATGTTGACTAACCGTATTCAAATGAAAACTAGTGGTTCTTGGAGGGATACCGAACAAAAGTATAAAAATATGGGGAATCATCAAAAATCGACTCGGAAGACGTGACTGTTCTGATGCGCAGTTTTATTTTACATTTATTAAGGCATTTTGAGGTGAACTTGAAGAAGTGGTCCCAAAAATCGGAAAAATAAGTACAAAAAATTAATAACTCCTTCGCGTAATTATACACCCCATAACATTATATATAAATCCATAGGCAATTACATCATCAATATAAATATCAATAAATGATCATGATAGTCACTAAACAATTATGATAATTAGCTTGCCAAAGCGGGAAAATGGGTCGGAAGATCTGAAAAGTGGGAATTAATTATAGTAATGGGTGTAAGTATGCTTATGATGGTAAAGATAATGATTAAAAATGGGTACACAGAGAGGTAAATTGAGAGTGAATTGATGGTGAATAAAAGGGGTTTAATTC
Source organism: Dermacentor silvarum (assembly GCF_013339745.2). Lineage (NCBI taxonomy): Eukaryota > Metazoa > Arthropoda > Arachnida > Ixodida > Ixodidae > Dermacentor > Dermacentor silvarum. The sequence continues at coordinate 44,380,890 of NC_051158.1, read as the reverse complement.
TGTGATAGGAGTCAAACGGAAGGTAACGATGAGATAGAGTGAACTAAGAAAATAAAAAATGAGAGTAAATAAGAGTGAATGAAGGTGAATGAAGTGGTGATAGGGTGAATCAAGAGCGATGAAAATTCGAAATTTGGAGTAATAGAGCAAACCAAGTGGGATGGAAGTAAAACCGAGATGATAGAGTGGATGAAGGTCAACCAAGCAGTGATAGGGTGAATCAAGGGGTTACAGAGTCGGGGAGTGACTTGTAAAAAATATGTCATGTTTGAGGGTTTGAGGAACAGTAACTCAGCAAAAAAAAAGTGCTGCACTAGTGACTTTGGACGTTTCTGATATAGGAAGGTTGACTTGCAAAAAAAAAAAAACATGATGACTTTCAAAAATTACTAAAATGCGTTTTCATAGTGATAATGACTCATAAAAAAGGTGCTGAATCATGGTCCGAGTTAGTTGAATAAAAGATGACTTGAAATAATGACAATAATAATAAAGAAAAATTTTTTTAGGGGCGAAGCTCCTTAAAGCGGCACCCGTTCGTCCCTCGTCGTAGTAGTAGTGTGTAACCAGTCTGAGAAAAATGAGAAAAGAAATTCCGAAGTTGTGTCCGTAGCGCGGAATCGAACCAGGGACCCCTCGCTTCCGAGCGCGCGGCGTTAGCCCACTACGCCACGAAGCACACATAGACACAAGCACCACGATGGCAATAAATACCCAACATTAACGAAAGGCCGCGTTTCTAGCGCGTTTCTAACGCGTTTGTGCTAGCGCGTTACGGCCCGTGTTAGAAGCTGGTGTAAGACGCTGTGGCCTCTCCGCCTTACCTTCAACGCGTTTCGAACGCGCTGCCCAAGGCGGTGGCAAGTCAAGTTCAAGTCGAGGAGCGTTTATGAATACGGGGGGTATACTCTCTCAGCAGTCATGTGATGGCGTCGGCAAACGCGGTGCACGTTCCGGCATGTGTAAATGGCTGCGTAAGACGCTGTGGCCGCTCCCCCTTACTAGAGAGCACTGCACGTCTCTAACGCGTTTGTGCTAGCGTCCCCTTAAGCGGGAGATCCGATGATTCCCTCCGGAACTTCGCCCACTCATCATCATTCACCCCGTTGATATGCTGTGATTTTTTTCTCATTTTTCTCAGACTGGTTACACACTACTACTACGACGAGGGACGAACGGGTGCCGCTTTAAGGAGCTTCGCCCCTAAAAATGAAAAGGCACCCAGAGTTTTCGGGTCAATTCCATGGACGAGCATGCATTGGCTCAGTGCCACCGAATCAAGGCGTACACATGCAAAAACACCCAAGGAAGCTACCACCAGCCACGTCACAACTGTATTTGGGCAGAATCGACGGTTCAACATGAAAGACAACGCATTAAATGCGAACAACTGCAACGTGAAAACAAATACTTAGTCACTGCAAAAAAAATATTAAAAAAAACGTTCTCAAGAAATTATAATAGGACGCTTTCTTTGAGCGGCAGGCCTTACGTTGTTTTTTTTTATGTTCTAGTTCGCCCTCTAGGCACATGTAGCCTATGTAATCGGAACAGGCTGTCTCTCTCTCACTCTTTCCCTCTACTTGCGGCCATGAGCAGGTCAAAGTAGGCAACCCACGTTCTTTCTTGGCAATCCTGAAACAAGCTGAAATATTTGACTCGGCCCGACATATCCGTTACACAAAAGAACGATCTGAAATTTCAGCGTCCCTTGTCACAGCAATGGGTAGTTCTCCAGTTTCAACAAAAAGCCGTGTCCCCGTCGTTTGCAACCAAATCTATCCCAGCCATTCGCTTCAGCCCGTGTGCACAGGTTGAAAGCGAGCCCGTATCGCTCACCGGCAGTGTTTGCTCTTCTCTATGAGGTTCGTCAGTACTTTTTTGAATGACCCCGCATCTTAGTCTGCCATTTTATTGAGGCATTAGAGATGGGTGTTCACCGTGATTATCATTATCTACTTATGTGAGGCTGTGTGGTGTGCATGAGCCCTTTGCACAAATTGCTAGTTCTCATTCTTACGGTGCTGTGGTGTTTGTAAAGACGAACGAGGTGCATAAACTGTGGGGTTGCTGGTTCAAATCCAACTAATTGGTAGAGTTTACCCAAACGTTCCCGAAGAGCTCGAGCGTTGCCCACTTTCTAAGTTCATAAATGTTTTACGCAGTAAAACAAAGTCGAGAATTCTACACAGTGTCCACAACTCTAGGTAGACTGCTTCGCCTTCACATATATGCATCCTTTGTTCTCTATATATTAGACGTAATGCGACTAAAGAAAATATCGATAGCAGGTCCACTCTTTATACCCGATAGACAAATTTCATTTAAAAGAACCCATGGCACTATACACCAAGTCTGTTCCCAACTGTTCATGTTGCATTTTTTTCATGCGCCATCAGCGACTCCTCAAACATTTTGGGGGATACGCGCACTTCGCCTGTCTGCCACGAGACTTCACAAAAACCGGAAAATCTTCCCATCGCAAGAGTACGTGTACACAGTGATTATGCATGAATAGGTCAACGAAAATGAAAATTTTATTTTAGATACTACATATAGCTCATCAGTACAATTTTGCGATTGGTAAAAATCTTTTCTATTCCCGCCTCTTTCGCCTGTCAGTCACGCGTTATCACAACATCATGGAAATTCACAACGTCAAACGGACATGTGCGCACTAAACATGAAATAATATACCGAATAAAACTCACCTTTGTTTTGAATAGCCTGAGGTGCTGCCTAATTCTGAAATTAATAAAAGATGACTGTGCACCAATCGCTCTGGCAGTGGCTACTCGGAGGTTTCGGCGAGAATTGATTTCATTGCGGTACCAAAAAAAAAATGGCTGCGTCTTAGCTCAGTTAACCCTGGATATGCAAAGCGAAAGCTTGCATTTTCTTTTCTTTTTCTTTCTCGTCCAAAGCCGGACCTTGTCTACTGTTCTGGTCCCACTTCCGGCATTTGGCGAGTCGGACGGCTCGCTCTTCTTCAGTCTCCGACGCTAGCTTCGCGCGCTTGGCATTCCGGACCCTATTCAGTGAAGCAGCTCGCCGGGCGATATCCGTGGGGCGGTAAGACGCCGCTTGCCGACGATGGCTCAAAAGCCTCCCGCTTCCACGCAACGCTCAGAGAAATTTGGCCCGGCCTTGCTCTCATCCATGGCCAAGCTCGCACTGACTATTTTTTGTAGGCGAGTGCGGCGCTCCTCTTATCCAGGCGCGTGGCGAGTCACGTGGTCAGGCAGCGACCCAGCTGCGGTGAGCGTATGTGCCAGGCGGTGGCGGCAGAGCTCGGGGCTGCTTGTCACAAGCTCGCACTGACTATGCTTTTTAACAGCGGAACTGTTTAAGCCAGCCGTAATTCCTTAGTAGTTCACCAAAAATGTGGCCTGATGCTGGTGTTGCGCACAAAGGGTCCAAGCGCAATGGCACATACCCCTGTGAGCTAGCGAAGCTGAGCCTGGCTAAGTCTAGCTAAGCACGGTTGGGACTATACTTAATCTTAGTCAGCCATTGACAGCCAATTGATAGTCCATCATTAGCTAATCGATAATCGATGAATATTCAATAAATTCTAGAAAATGCTCGGGATGGCTTGGTAGTGCTTAGCCTAGCCGAAATACGGGGTCAATACCTTGCGATAGCGAATTGATCGCCAATCATAGTTAATCTGTAGTCGATCAATGATCAATAAATTCCGACAAATGCGGGAGATGACTTGGTAGTGCTTAGCCTAGCCCAAATACGTGAACAATACTTTGAGATAGCCAATCGATAGCCAATCAATAGCGCAACTAAAATTAATCAATAATCAATAAATTCCGCAAAGTGCTGCGGATGACTTGGTAGCGCTTAGCCTAGCCCAAACGCCAGGACTAGCTAGGTGCCAGTCAGCTCCGCTGTCTCTTTAGCATTGCGCCTCCAGTGCAAGCTACGCTAGTTTATTTTGTTTTTGCAGGCGAGCTCGGCGCTACTCTTAACTAGGCGCGCGGCGAGTCACGTGGTAAGGTGGCGACGCAGCTGCGGAGGGCACATGCGCCAAGCCGGCGGCGGCGGCGGAGCTCGGCGCGGCGAGTCACAAGCTCGCACTGACTATTTTTTTTGTAGGCGAGCGCTGCACTCTTCATAGCAAGGGGCGTGGCGAGTCACGTAATGCGTTGCCAAGGCTACGGCGCAGCAGCGGTCAAATGAATGTCAAATTGCTGGCGACGGCTAAACTGGGATTGACGTCCTTACTAAAGCTTTCGCTTTAAACATTGCGCGGCAGTATACCGTTGTCGAGCGGTTTTGGCACGTATGCGGCATCGCTTGGCCACATCGTATTGACTGAGCATCGGTTATAGCAACATTTTATATGCCTTCTTGCACTTCGGCGCCATCATCGACGAGCCACCCCCAGTTAAGCAAGGTGAAGCGGAACAATTGGAGACGAGGGCTCCACGTTCATCACCCGGTTATATTTTTTCTTACTGCACTAATTCTGCCCCACCAAAATCTCGGACTCTTCTGCGCACTCCTCGCCTATCGTCAGCCAGTTAGATTAGAAATGCCTGTCACGGTGGGCAATGCTATTCGCTTTGAAACCAAACAAATGTCTCCTCCTATAAACGAGGAGAGTGTTTGATTGGGTTCTTGAAACAACCTTGCAGGGTTAAGGCCCATGCTTGCGTCGGCCATTATGGTCAACTTCAGGTCAGGAGGCTGAAAGAAAAGCAGAATAGAATAATTTTACGTTATAGCGTACATGAGCTAAAAAAATGTCACAGTTTGGCCCTAAGGCGAAGCAATGAATGCGATAGCAACACAGCAATGTCATACGAAGTAAGGTGAGCGGCTTTGGTAGCAATATGAATTGTAGTAAACATGAGCTGATTAAGTAAGCAGGTGTGCTGCGGCGTAAGTAGACCGACATGAAGAGAGACTCGATGACCACGAGAAGGCGCGTGTGAAACGGTGGTGTTCATGAGAAGCGCTTCCCGTGGGCAGCGCGTGCGAAGGGACACACCTGTAGCGCTGCACTGCCGACCCGGGCAGCATTGCATGTGTAGCGTGCGTTGGAAAATGTGGCCCGACTATTACTAACTGAGTGAACAAGCGTGGTGTGAGCGCGCACAAACAAACATGAATAGATCTCACTGAATGACTGCAGACAACGACTGTCAAAACGCTGGCAGCAAGCGCATACGCCACAGCAGCGGGCGAAGGTAGGTGCGGTCTATCGCTTCAACGGAAACTGAGCGGCGAATGCACGGCGCATAAAGGCCAGAGCCGTGTGGAGATAAGCGACGGTGCGAGCGAGCGAGCGACGAGCGCGGTTGTTGGCAGAGTAGAAGTGCCTCCCCCCCCCCCCCCCCCCGCTCCCTCCGGCGCTGGCTTCCCGCTTCCTTGCTTGCGCGTGGGAGATTGAGTGCGTTCGCTCTCCGTGATAGCGCGCGTCCCCGCCCGCTTCCGCTCGGGCATACGGCGCGCGGCGAAGATTTTATCTATAGGGAACCTCACGGCGACGCCGACGGCGACGCCGACGGCAGAAATCCGGTTGAAGTGTCCATATAATTGCTATCGCAATAAAATATATTGGATTTCCCGAATTGACTTCCATTCTACGAAATTCATTATGAGAGCTATACGTATTTTATTTAGAGCCTCTAAACAACGAAGTGAACTGGAAGCTTTACCTGATTTACGGAGTTTTGCTCGGTTATACACTTATACCTAATTATTAGGAGAAGTATGCCCATGTCGGATTCTAAGTTTAGGTGGTGAATGCGTCAATTTGCTGAGGATGTCCGCTGTTCACATGCAGGAATGCAAGACGTGCTGAACGGGCCCACTGTTTACGATGATTGCGTTCTCAGGCAAAGAGTTGCGTCATTTGTTTGCGTTGTTTTATTCTTGCCATTGACTGAATATGGTGCTCTTGGTGCTCTAAATGGTTAATGTGCCTTAATACTTCTAAAACTAAGTTTATGTCCTTCACTAAACGCCCTAATCGCATTGCCACCTCGTACTCTTTAAATAATACTGCAGTTGAACTTACTACTACTTACAAATACCTTGGTGTTTACCTTAGTTCAGACTTATCCTGGAATTATCACATCAACGTCATACTCGCATCTGCTAACCGCTCATTAGGTCTCTTAAAACATAACTTGAAGCATGCTCCATCGCACCTACGTAAACTTGCTTACATCACCCTAATACTGCCTAAAATCGAGTATGCATGTGCCATTTGGGACCCTTACCAAGCTTACTTAATCAACAACATCGAATCACTTCAAAACCGCGCAGTTCGCTTCATCTTTTCAGACTACTCCCGTCATTCTAGTGTCTCAGCATTGAAAATTCGTGCAGAACTGCCAGACTTGTTTCAACGACACACAGTTTCACGGTTATCACTGTTTCACAAACTTTATCATCACCCATTGCTTCATGACGACTTCTTTTCTTCACCAGTTGCCATCCTTCCCAGACGTGACCATCCTTTCAAAGTGAAGCGTTTTGCGTGTCATACCTTTAACTATTCACAATCATTCATTCCACGTACAATCATTGACTGGAACGCACTGCCATCACACATAGCCACCGTCATTGATTCTGTTAAATTTCATGAACTAATAATGACGGAAGTTGTGAAGGGAAAATAAAACTATTGCTATTTTTATTGTATAACTTCCGACACATTGTTCCCGCTTTGTTTGTTGTTGCTTCTTCCATGTCTATCTTTGTGTTATTTGGAGCTAATATTATTTTGTGATATTTGTGTTCGCTCATGCGTTGTTCTTTCCACGTTTGACTAATCCCACTTTATAACATTTTTTTGTTGTATTGAACACCCCCTATGTAATACCCTCCTGCGCGAGGGCCTTTAGGGGTATTTTGAATAAATAAATAAATGGTATAATCCTTGATGTTTAAGTGTTTTCTGTTTACGAAGTTCTCGGTTTACAGAAGTAATCTTCACGTCTTTGACTTCGTAAGTTGTGGGTTCGCCACACTGATTTATGTATATTGATTGTGCACTTCTTGAGAGTGTCACGACCCGGCCGCAAGGCAACGCGCTTATGATGGCACAATTCTTGTTTGTGTTCAAGTATGCCGAAAAAAGAACTGCGTTGGTACGCGTGTGTATGTATGTATGTATGTATGTATGTATGTATGTATGTATGTATGTATGTATGTATGTATGTATGTATGTATGTATGTATGTATGTATGTATGTATGTATGTATGTATGTATGTATGCATGTTCTTACCAGAAGCGTACATTGAAAGGCACACAGGTACGAACGCCTGCAAGCGCAGCACACAGAAATGCGGCGTGTAATCCGCTGTGTAGCAGGTTTCTAAGCAGGGAGTGGTCCTCACGTCAAGATTGCGGAGTTTAAATTAGGCTGCTGTTATTATTCTGGCGAACACGTAAAAAAACATTGCTGTGGTTTCATAATTGTTCGCGCTTGAATGTAGACTGATAATTACGTATGTATACGTAAGTGTGTATGCACGTATGCATTATATAGCATAATATAATCTTACGGCGCCCGTAGTTCTGCCCTATCCGCTCCTTTTTAATATTCAATTCATCTTTCTTGTGCCACATAAATGAGAGATTTGAGCCCTGCCAAAAATCCACCCATCCCTCTTCGCAACTGACACTGCATAGTGCTCGGTCATTATTCGTGCCGTTAAGGAAATCTTCTGAATGTTCTCTTTATTGGTTGCCATGTCCAACAGCCATGGTCGCCTCATGCTTTTTTTCTTTGCCTGTTTCTATTCTCTTCATGAAGGCAAACGTCGAGGCAGTAGTGGAACGATTTGTTACGCTTAGAGGCAGTTCTTCTTGCGATGTCATTTGTCACGCTTAACACTGACTGCAGAGCTCGGCTGTTAATTTCGTAGTGCACAGCAAGTCCTCGTTGCCAAAGAAGTGTTTGTAGAGGTGCCACTCTCAGCATCCCCCAAGCACTTCAGAGCTTGCAGTATCTTAAACTTTCCCACTTTAAGATCACAATTCAGCATCCCCCCTAGAAAAAAATAAAACGTTTTCTCATCGACGGAACAAGCTGGACCCGTCTTCACAAAACCTGTCTGGTATATAAGAACAATTTCTTATTGACGGTGTCCAAAACATGGCGGTCTTGTCGTCTTTCCCACTCATGCAATCGGTTTAGGTGCACGCGTCCTTCCAGTTCAGTTTCTGCTACATAGAGGGAGCTGCCGCATGGACGTAGATTCGGACACCCTCTAATGGCCATTCTCCGAGTACCACCCACTCGTGATATGCGTCGACGCGATAACGTGATGTCGGGTGCAGCGATGGTCAATGGTGCACAGTATTTACGTGAGGTAAGTAGTGTGAATCAAATGAAAGATTGGTTTTTGCCGCAAGGTTTGCGACTTATGCGATTGAGGTTGCTGTTGTAACATAATATACTATATGCACCTAAGTAAAAAAAAGCGGCAGATCCCACGCCCTGTGGGAATCGATGTTAGGCGAAGCAGTGTGCGGGGAGCTTACCAAGTTAACGAAACGACCACGAGAGCCCCCAGACTTAGGTGGCTCTTTCATGACCTACATGACATGCAAGTTATGACATTCGTGTCATGAGTCCTCAGGAGTCCCTTTAGCTACCCCTAAGCGACCTTAAGGCGAAAGGCTTAGTCATGGATCGTGACTATGACTTCGACCATCAACCCTTAGCCTTTTCCTTCACTTAGTACCACATCCGAAGCTATTTCTTTGGTTTTACAGTGTTATTCTTTTTTCGCTGAGTCATTGTAACTCTTGCTGAGTCATGGTCATGACTGTGACTTCTACCACAATCCTTTAGTGTTGCCTTTACTTTGTGCCCACCTCCGAACCGATTTCAGTGGTTTTTGAGTATTAACCTTTTTTCGCTGAGTCATTCTCATTTATGCTGAGTCATGCTCATGACTGTGATTTCTACCTTCATCCTTAAGTGTTTCCTTCACTTAGTGCCCACATCCGAACCCATTTAAGTGGTTTTTGAGTGTTAAACTTCTTTCGCTAAGTCATTGTCATTTTTGCTGAGTCATGCTCATGACTATGGCTTCTACCATCACCCTTTAGTGTTTCCTTCACTTAGTACCGGTGTGCGAACGGATTTCAGTGGTTTTTGAGGGCAAATCTTTTTCGCTGGGTATATGTAAAACTGTATACGTTTTTATTGGCATGGTTTGGCATAGGGCAGAATATGTAATTATATCCGTGCAGTCCGTCTTCTTGAAGAAGCTGCATAAGTGGCCTCTGGAACTTGTTATCCTTAATTAACTCTTCCTAATATCTACGCTGGACTCTACGTATTCGGGCATATGTTTATTTTTCGGGGGTTCGTGAACTTATGTCAATGACTTTATGTGCATGTTCTCTAAACGTATTCAATATGTTTGAAACATTTTGTGATAAAATTTTAGTTTGCCATGTGACCAAGGATATTCGGTGTCTCCTAAAGGAACCAACCTCCACCTTTGCGACATGCCATTATCGATACAGAAATCAGCCTCCATGCCAGATCTCACTTTTTAATAAAACACGACTAAATGTATCACAAAAGACGTCTTTAATATCGAAACAAAAAAGAAAAGAAAGAAACGCTAGCAGTACCTCTCGCCCGAGACGTCGTAGAAATTAGAACATTGGGAATCAGCGCGTGTAATAAGTATGATCTGCGAAATTGAGGGGACACACTTGGCACCCTGAAAATACCGGAGGTCATGGTGTCAGATATACGTCACATACGCGAACCACCAGGCGTAGACTTTCTTGCAAAGAATACTAGAGGGAACTCTGAATTAAGCGTCTACGACAGCCTGCGAGTACGGGTGTTGCGTCAATATGACGCAACACCCTTACGACGTACGACGTATGACGTACGTCGTACGACGTATGACGCAGCACAACGAATATGAGAATGTTGGGCTGTGCATGAATTTGCCTAAAGTTCCTCCTTCTGTCTTTACCCAGCTTTGTAACGTTGGCAGCTGATCATTTCCAACAACATAGGGCGTTACAAATGCAACAACCATCAGTGCTCACGCAGGCACGTACAGAAAATACTTCGTCGCTAAGGCGTTGCGCTGCTGAGCACGAGATCGCGGGATCGAATCCCGGCCGCGGCGGCCGCATTTCGATGGAGGCGAAATGCAAAAACGCCCGTGTGCTTGCGTTGTAGTGCACGTTAAAGAACCCCAGGTGGTCAAAATTATTCCGGAGCCCTCCACTACGGCGTGCCTCATAATCAGAACTGGTTTTGGCACGTAAAACCCCAGAAAGAAGAAAATACTTCGTCTTATTTCTTTTTCAAAATCTTCAGTGCTTGAAAGCTCAGATAAAGCGTGATGCGCACCGCCAAAAGAAGGTTTAAAGCGATAACCACGAAGGCAGACAAATTCCTGTATTGTTTTGTCCGCGGTAGCTGAATTATCAGAATTCCTTCATGTAATCTTAACAAAAAAATTCTCAAGAAGGACTCAGACGATTGAAAAACAAATGTGAATAAAATCGCTAAAAAGGAGAGAAACAACGCTTACTTAAGTTTTCTCGCAGACGATGCCTTTCAGCGGCTCAGAACAAAGTAAATCGTGGCAAAAAAAAAAAAAAACGTAACGAAGACCTTTGCACAATGAAGGCATCGAAGATATCTTTTGAGTTCCTCGACAAATTTGCGTTTTTTCTGCTTACAAAAACAATGATGCGTAGTAACGGAGAAACACGTGCAAGATATAAGAGCCCTCGTTTAGGCGCTGTCAGATAAAGGTGATGGTTAGTACTCCGCAGAAAAGAAAATTGCTCCATGAAGAAAAACACTGAATGTGTCGTAGCTACCGCACATAAGTTTCTGACAGGGAATGATACGTTTTCGCTTCAAGCTAGAGTAGTTTCTATCGCAAGTTTGAGTAATGAGTGGTGCGCGTCCGTTAAAGGGCAACGAAGGCTTTAGTATATTTTACTCTAGCAGCGAAGAAATATTATTTATTTATTTCACTGCTTCTCGCGACTGATGATAGGAGCTTTTACAGAAAACTTATCTTTTTCAAAATGTACATGCTGGTAAGCTCAGCTTCGTGCATGGGTAAAAATTTTACTGTAGGTTGCACTCGCCAGGAAACTAGTTTACTTGGCTTTTCGCTCGAAAACAATCTTGGACAATCCCCGGCTAAGACACGCCAAAAAGTGTCACTCAGCATCTGACGAAATGCACTGCAAGTAACTGCAGCGCGATGTTTTAAACCTCGTAAGAGGCGTCTAATCTTTGACAGAAATATTTTCTTTCTCTCCGTCGCGCTGACAGTTAGGGTATAGACGAATACTTCTGGTTTTTTCCCTCAACATCATGACGTCCCGGCATGCAAATTAACACATAAATAAAAAAGATGAAGAAATAGGTACCCCAGTGAATACAGGTGTTTTTTCTTTTATACAAGAAAACGCTGTAAGGAGAAATGAACATTGCATGCATCTTCCATAAAAAGGTAATATTTGTTTCTTTTCGTAGCATATTTCGAACCTCTAGAGTTAAAAAATTTGAAACAACTTTATATTTTGTTGAATATGTGATTCTTATTGACCCTTCTCTCGGCGATCCCGTGGGCGCTGCCATGTTTGAGCACGTGGCGACGCGTCCATTGCTTGTCTCAACTGCCTCCGTTGCCTCCTTGTTTACAATGAAAGTGTATGACGCTGGCGCAGCTTAGAATGCCTCTGTTTTGGGAGATATCGTGCACGGTAGCTGGGTGGACGACACGAAGCTTTGATCACAGCTTTAGAGAACTTGTAAAAGCGCTTTTGAAGCTATTAAGCTTTCTCCTAACGGCGCGAGCAGCGTATAAGGTGCTTGTTCTAAAAGCGGGGATAAATATGTATTCCAAGCTATCCAAACATTCCGCTGATGAACTCAATCAGGAATAATGTGTTTTTCTCTGTGTTCTTTATTTGGCAAATATTTTGAAGCAGCGGTTTGTCAGTTTCTGACACAGTGAAGTTCCTCGGTGCAGCCACTATCTGATTATTTTCTGCCTAATCACTCGCGGGTGTGCTCAGTTCCGATAGATTTGTTCTTGCTGTGCACAAGGCTTGGAACTTAGCTGTTTGGTACATTATAATACCTTGTAACAAATATATATTACCGCTGTTAACTGTCACGAAACATTCAGCTTCGACCATTCGTGCGCCATCGGTGTAGTCCGTCATTTATTGTGCGCATATATTCAAGTGTGCGCCCATTCATTTATTCTCGATACGTTGGCGATAAAGTGGGCGTAAGTTTTCCTGCCATTTGGGACAGATGCGTATAAATACCATGCGCGAAGCTTACTAAGAGAGGAAGCGGCGCTACTCCCTTTGTCATTGTTTAACGAGTAGCACTCACTCTTGCCGACGTTCTGTTGCTGAAGCCCTTTCTTTGAAGGTTAGCGATACAATGCTGGCAGATGAGCTAATTTCTGTATCCACGAGAAAAGCCGTACATCTCGAAGTGCCGGTAACACGTTCGGACAGTTGCAGCAGCGGTCTGCGAACTTGGCCACACAGATTCATTCCATTCCTTAACATGCCAGTCACTATTTTTGCAGCCAACTTCTGCACACGTCTTCAATCCACATGATTTAATCTAGCATGACTAGAGGACAGTGCGTTAGCGAAAACGCAGTTGCATTTCCGACAGCTGATCGCACAGAAGCAAGGTAAAAGTGATAATGGTTTCGTATTCGTGCGCGGTCGCTGAGGTGACGTATGGCGCGCCGCCGTAAGCGCAATCTCATTTCTCTAAAACAAACTGATCCGCGAAAAGGGTCACTAATGGCGCTTGTTACTTTTATAAAATATTTATTTTCTTGTTGGCCTGCTCTTTGGTTTGAATCTTTGTGAAATCAACACTGGCGTTGCACATACAGCAAAGTTAAACGCGTAAAGTGTATTCGTGATTCTTCTTTTCCCCCTTAAAGTACTCATTACGCACACTCAACATAAGGCATGCAGAATCTCACAGGGAGCAAGAAATCATCTTGGGATATTTTTATCGGGGGCTGTTACTGAAATCTTCCAAAACTCTGGCTCCACACTGGAAACTGTCGGTGGGCTTTACCCGAACCCTGCACCAGTGCAGGCGAACCCACAAACATGAACACAACACAAAGACGAACCACATGCATGCACTCACGTGCACACATAAATGCACATGCAGAGACACGCGTACCGCAGGAACGCAGAATCAAGGCCGCACCCACGAAGACGTGTACACGTATCTACGCTCACGCGAACTATGATATACAAGACTAGGGATTGAGCTTGAGGTCGTGGGATCGAGCTCGAGATCGTAGGCCCGTACCCGGCCCCAGTGACCGCATTTCGATGGGCGAAAATGAAAAGCGCATGCACGTGTACTTTGATTTATAGTCAAGTTAAGCGAAACCAGAAGGTCAAAACTTTTGCGTATGCAGCACTACAGCGTGTCTCATGATTAGATCGCGGTTTTGAAAGGTCGCCCAGGAATTTAATTCAGATGTCTTTTGACGAATACGTGCTGAAGATTCTCGTCGCAACCACAATACGTAGCCGATGGACTGGCCACACGTCCTTCTCGGTATAACCGTTGGCAGATGTTCACACAGCCAACCCTTAGCTTGAGAACAGCTAAAAACACATATTCAATCACGCCCTCATGAACTCCCCGTGAAAACATACATGCACACAGCGCACATTAACACTCACACGCCTAAGCACACATAAAGACAAACGCGTGCACGCTCGTACATGCAGACATCCGGGACGTTGCTACGAACACACCTTCCACCTGATCTAGCCGTCCTTGTAGCTGTCGTTAACATTTGACAAGGATGACGAGTTTGTTTGCTTCGAGAAAAACGCTCGCGCGTGAGACTAAACTGGATATTATACTGTAATCCATTCTACGTACACTTAAAAAATATTTCCCAAGACACCCTTTGAAACAAGATATTCCGAGAGCCCATGTGATGGGAGAATCAAAACAAAAATTTCAAGTCGAAGCAGGGCCCAACAAGAGGAATGAGCTTGCAACCAACTTCCCTTGGCTACAGCGAATTATACTTTTTGAAAAGGCGCTTATTTACTTTGCTAAGAAGTTTCTTCATGTCTTTCGGACTCTAATTTATGACTTTCATCAATACTCTGATAAAAAATCATGTATAAAACAAATATTGACTCTAACTGATCATGCAAATATGATGATCCTTGGACACGTGAAAACACTTTTCCGAAACGTCAATAAAGAACGGACAAAATTTGCACTCTTGTTCGCTAATTTTGTAATCCCTCGCTGATATATGTACTGTGTTTACGAGAAAGAAAATAAAGAGATCTAGAAAAACGGGACAGGAAGAATAAATTACCTTCCTTTTATTGCGTGAGGGGCATATGTATGTTACTGCCGCGCGGTGAAATGGAAGGAGTAATATTTAAAAGCCACACGGAAGACCTTATACACTGAAGCCACTACCGCTTAAACACACCGCACCCGGGAAATGCATATTTACAGTTTATAAAGATGTACATCATTCAATACAAAAGTAAAAAGACACATGAGGTGATCTTTATAATATGTACACGATAATTTGTTCCATCAGTGGCTCGGATTAATGAGGCGCTTGTGTATTCCGGACTATATTTACCCAAATGTCTCACCTCGAACAAATTATTAAATAAATGTTATACATGGCTGTTGCAAAACAGTATCAGTTTTAGCTTCGCACTACAGTCAGGTGGATACAAAGGGTTTATTTCATATTCTAGATATTGCATATGTTTTTCCAGCGGATAAAAGAAAGTGGCCGAAGGGACCCAAGAAGGAAAGTTACCGCAGAGCCACTTAGGCTCATCTTTTTTTCTATGTTTTCCGAAGCGACTTCTTCGTGTAATGATATAGTGATAAGAACGCATCTTCTCAGTGAAACTCAAATAGATGTAGCGCAGAGCATGAAGTTTAAACGAAAATTCAGACAATGTTGATAAAAAGAAAAGGGCGGTCCTGTAAGTGAGATTGTATTTCTTGAAATAGAAATTTAGTTGTTGCTAATCGACAAATGGGAGTCATTACAATGACTCCCCTGTTCCAACTTTACTAAACTACGCTGCATCTATTATAAACTCCGGAAAATATAACGACGATCAACATATTCATAATGCCATGCTAGGTGTAATCAACAGTGCACGGATTCTGTGCAAGAAATTTGAGATTAAATCACTACGTCGTAACTGTGGTTGCTATCGAAAAGTGAAAGGTTCGGATTTATGAAGTGCTTAAAACAATCATTCGAAAGTTCCTAAGTTGTACGTGACGCAAGCACTCAAGGAAAATAGTAAAAGCTTAAAAGGAATTGTTCAAACTACTTCCCAGACCAATGTGTACGTAGCTAGATAAATTTAATGCCCGCTGGGTTGCATGCAATACTGCGCCTCTACGGCTTAGCATAACCGCGCCGCAACAGTGTCTGTAAATGCTGTATCGTACAAAGTGAGTCCTTTTGAGGTCAGGCACCACACGTCTGAATTGAAACTTGCACTGGGCAAGAAACATTACACGCAAATAGAAGAGAGAAGTCCGCGAAACATGCGCAGAGCAGCAATGTACATGACACTGTTTTAGTGCTAATCACAGAGCCACAGATTGCATTTTCACATAGGCAAAGTTGTGCTCGTTGGAGGATTCATAAATCATACCACTGCAAAGCGAACCAATAATCTGTACAGGAGGAACACAGAGAAGAAAGCGTTAAAATACAGTTATCGCCTTGTATTCAATATCGCCCTTGTTCTGTTACTGCGGACTTGAGAGAAATCTGCGATGTCTTAAACATTGAGCTGTTTCAGAGAGCCTCGAGC
The DNA here is from genome assembly GCF_013339745.2 of Dermacentor silvarum. Lineage (NCBI taxonomy): Eukaryota > Metazoa > Arthropoda > Arachnida > Ixodida > Ixodidae > Dermacentor > Dermacentor silvarum. The sequence continues at coordinate 44,365,016 of NC_051158.1, read as the reverse complement.
ATCAAAAGATCGGCGTGCCGAGTTACAGTGTCAGTTCCATGCGATGAATTTGAACGTCGCACAAGAAGGCCTGGAACGAACCACAAATACAAGGTGTTCCACTGCACACGCCACGTAGAGATAATAGAGATAACCGGTATGATTGTTATGAAATGCCAAACATACAAACTATGCAGACGGCAAATAATTTTTAAGGGCATAAATAATAATTATCAATCAGGGTTCAGTTTGGGATAAGGTAAACATTTCTTATGAAGTAATACGGAAGTTGTAGAAACGAGAACTTGCTGCCAGTGGGTCTTTCCTTGTTCTTTTTTTTTTCATTTTTAATTTCGTTTTTTATCAATGATATCTAGGTTGTGGAAAATTTAACGCTCGTTCAAAACTAATTGAACGTTCCATTGCGGAAACACTTAATTTCCCTTAAGCTTCTTACCTTATTGTGCATTGAATTTGTGGGGTTGTTACTAAAACTGGAGCTCCTCGGTTTCTTGGATTCTGCTTTACAGTGTTTATGACGGTTTGCATAGGAAACTTTAAATAATATTTCGCAGAGATAAACTTTTTCGGGTCTTTCAACATGGTCTTCAGACAATCAATATGTCATCCATTCACTTATCCACGAAACAAGCATTATTTGCTGAAAATCAGCCTGTGAGGTTTTTGTACGGTGGAGCACTTTTTTCTTTTCCATCTATTGCTTGAAGCACGTCACAGTGGCAGTGCCACATTGTCCCTTTCCAGTCCCTGAAAAAAAGGGTCATAGGAGTTCTGAGTATTCTGGTGTGTTCAGAAATGGAAAACCATGGCTGGACATGAAAGACGAAAATAGTGAAACAAAATTAATTTTGTGTGTACTATTCTATTCTACTGCGTATATTTATTATTTTTTGTGGATTGCTTTTCCCGCTGCTGCAATATTATCGAAGGGTAGAGGGCGCGGAATTTCTTCCGGTGTGCCGTGTATCTGCATTAACAACGAATTGTTGTGTAAGGTGAATGAGGTCTTTTGTGCGAGGCCACAGTCACGAGAATTACGGCAGATTAGCGACATGAAGAACTCCAAGATAAAAAAAAAGCTACATAATCCAACATTTTCATTTAAAAACAGAATATTTCATAGAAACGTTCGACGCTGATGCTATATTCCGCTTGTTTTTCTTCATTCCGATTTCTGTTTCCCGATTGGCTAAAGTTAATTAAAAAGTGTTTTCGTCAAATCAGAACAGGTATGGAAGGCGTGTGCTGCCTAATGCGTTGCCGGCGTCTTGTGAAGTTATTGATTTCCCCAAGATAGTAGTGGAAGCACGGGGGGGGATTAGAGTGGGTGCAGAACGTTATATAAACACCGTTGAAATTGGTACTAAGCAAACTTCAGGTGGCGTCACAGCAAGCCCTTGCCCCATTAGCGATGCGCAGGGGCCGTAGAAAAATGTTTACGTAAGCTCGCGACCGGCCTGCAGTCCACTTTGTAGCGGCGCCTCCGCTTAGACTCATTAAAGCCGGAGCACCGGAAATGCGTTTGCGGAAGGTCAGAATGCCGATAATGGCGGCTTCCACGGCTACGTGAACGAGCACCGCGATTTTCGGGTACCATTCATAGTTTATGAGCTTGAGCTACTACCGTTTCTTTAATAACGTCGAACCAGGTGTCGTTTCATTCGTATTAACACTCAAGCATAGTGTTGTATTGCCTTTTTTCTCTATGACTAACATTGTTTCTGTTCCTCCTTTAGGTATGCGCTGACATGGTGCCTTTTCTGGAGTCTTTTGCGTTATTGATATTTTTTACGGCGCATTTGTACTTCCGGTCAAAAAAAGTGGTGCAGCTGCAACCTGCGCTGTTTCCGACTTTTTGAGTCAGACCTCAGATAATCCGAAGTGGCAGCCTATCTGGACCAGCTCCGGATCGTGGTACCGATCTTTCGTCTGAAATGTTTGGAAAACAATTTCCGGCAGAACCCTTCTCATGACTAATGTCGACGATAATGCGATTAGCGTTGCGGCAATGTAGCGACCCACCAAGTTTTAGATATTCATATTTTCTTACCATTTAAGAGTGCCACATGTATCATCATCATCAGCCTATATTTATGCCCACTGCAGGACGAAGGCCTCTCCCTGCGATCTCCAATTACCCCTGTCTTGCGCTAGCTGATTCTAACTTGCGCCTGTAAATTTCCTATCTTCATCACCCCACCCAGTTTTCTGCCGTCCTCGACTCTCTTGGTATCCATTCTCTAACTCTAGTGGTTCACCGGTTATCCATCCTGCGATTTACATCGCCTACGCAGCTCCATCTTTTCCGCTTAATGTCAACTAGACTATCGGCTATCCCCGTTTGCCCTCTGATCCACACCACGTATATAGTGCCACACAATTAACCAAGTTGGTGTCAGAAAGTTTCATTAAAGAGCGGCACATGCCCGGTGGTATTTACACACATGACCCAAGCTGGCGTCAATGAGGGTCATTGTGCATACTTAGTGGCACATACATAGTGACCTAAGTGGGCGTCAGAGAGGTGCACTGAAGAGGAGCATTCACCTACTCGCACATACCTGTGGCCATATCTGGCTGCAAAGAGGCGCATAGAAATGTTGTGGCGGATATCCAATGGCACATATACCGAGTGCTCCAAGTGCGCGCCAAAGCGATTCATTTAAGAGCGAAGCCTACCCAACGCCCCATAACCAATTCTTCTTCCCCAGTGGCCCATGCCGGCGTGGAAGAGATTCGTTGAAGAGCGGCACATAGGTACACATGCCACATACCCACTGACGCAAGTGTGCCCAATGGTTGGTTCCTAAGCCAGCTTCACCGCAAGTTGACGAATGACTTGAAGAATGATGTGGAGAGCCGCGTCAAGTGTTTGTAGCGTTTGCATTTGCAAAGCCCTTCGTATCGCTTGCTGCGGTCGTAGTATGCTGTCTCGAGATGCCACTGAAAAAGAAATTCCTTGCATGAGCGCCACATGTTTCCGTCGTCGTAAGCCGAAACAGACGCTGAAGAAGACTGGATGTGTTTAGGGGGAGTGTACTAGAATGGGGGAGTGCGTCCTGCGGACGCCTTGGCAAGCGCCGAGGGTGAAGCAAGAAACGTTGAAATTGCGGCGGCGCTGGCGCCGCCTTATTCTGAATCTCCCGCCAATAAACGTTGGCTCCGGTTGTTTCGGCAGCGCTCATTGGCTCAGGCGAGCTCACGGGCTGAGTAGCTGTCGTCTGCTCGACGACAGCTATTCGTTCCGAGGAACACTGAAGAAACACACGACTAGCTTCGCTTACCCCCATTTCCTCGACAGCGGAGGGCCTGCTGCTTTTTTTCTTCTATTTTGAAGAGGTCTAAAAGCTTTGCTTATTTATTAGCCCCTTCTCGATGTCTTGAACCATTATGCGAACAGGGATGTCACGTGATGAGAACTAAATACTACGGTTTTCCTGATGGCATTACTGAAAACGGTGGCGGAGGAATAGTCGGCTCTAAAGAGGCGAGAATGGAGGACACGAAGGCAATCCACGCACGGTATCTCAGAAATTGCGTGGGGTGTGGTGAAAGCTACGATTCGTGTCAACCAACAAGAAACCAACCAACCGCCGACTCCTCAGTCGGCGCGGCCTCGGCGCGGCAACCTGCCACCTGCGTGACACCGGTGGACAGACGGACGGCGCTGCCTTGACCTACAACCTCTCCGCTGTTAACAAGAACTGAAATTTAGGCTAGTTGGCACCGGTTCATCGCGTGGTGTTTTCTGCTACCAAGCAGAACAGGAAAGAATGAAAGAATGGTTTGCTAGGCAAGTTGGTGTAGTTGCGTCGACAAGGAGCTACCAGCGCGAGGGAAGCACAGATCCGGAGAGAAAGTTACGACATTTCGCTTGACTCGGAACTAGAGGTTTACGAGAAAGGACAATAAATCCGTGGCAATTTAGCGGGAAATGCGAGAGAACGTCGCAGCTCTTTGAGGTCCCTGTGTTATCTATGGTTTAAACAGCGTTCATCGCATTCCAAAGTGTTATTTAAGAGCTCACGGGACACACGTCCTGCCCATTCGAGGAGTGAGGGGCAACTGACGGTAGTCCGGAGCACACCAGCTTCCGTTGCGCTAAAAAAAAAACAAAGAACGAAGAATAAACGCACACATGGAATACGTGTGTGATAAGTGCTGAGACGTTCACAAAGTGCAAGACATTATAATTCCCAATCATAAAACCAAAAGTCCACTACCACCGTACAGTTGGAAAAACGCAACTGCGCAAGTCATTATCACCTACTTTCAAGGCCTAAAGTTTCCTTTTCTTGCATATTAGTGCAGAAAATGAAGAGTATGAAGAAATGTGCTAGTTCACAGCTGGAAGATTTTATCAAACCCACACCAACAAACAGCCCCAAATGAACCTCACCTTTGTCACACATGCCAAAAAGAAAAAAAGAAAGAGAGGCATGAAATGTGTTCGTGTTTCCTTCTTTTTGGTGCCTATGGCACTGCGATGCAGAGAGCTGGTGAGAAAGTGAGACTCAAAGAGCCTACGTGAAGCAACGGGCTGCTTGGCGAAGTCAAGCATAGGAGGGGTGAGAAAAAAAGCGAGGTTGGGTGAGGAAGAGAAATCGATCTTCCGGTGGCTTACGCATCTCGCCGAGACATCCTTTGCCACGTAGAAAGGTACACGACCATACATCAGCTTCCTGCACGTACGGGAGAAGAGCTTGAAGGAGCAGCACTACAACGAGAAAAGTGGAGAGCAACAGAGTACGGAACGCTGCCAGCATTGTCGCATTAATCTAGGAACAAGATTGGGGAAAGAGAGATGGCGAGGGAGAACAATTCCAGCACTGAAGGCGAGGGTTTGCCTCTCCAACTATTCAGCTTCGACCCGGAGCATCTCCCGTGCCAACTCGTGCGGCGTAATGACCACGCATTCCGGCCATTCCAAAGCTCGGTCTCAGCGGTATGGACTGAGCTAGAAGGAGCACGTGGCTACACAAAGCCACGCATTGAAATCTGCCGACCTACTTTTTTTATATTGAGGTGCCTAGGTGCCTTCTTTATTGATGCAAAAGCTCACACGCGTTACCCGTTCACTTAATGTACGCGTATCATCTGTGAACATGCTCAAAGTTCTGTTTCTGATGAGACCTGTTCGTGCGTCACCAAAGTGCCTTCGTCGAAGGTAGAATTCCACACGTATTTTTGCTAGAGCGTCGAAGGCGTGCCTTTCGAACATAGGGCCCTCTCTGAGGAATTCCGCTTGAATATCGATAGTTGGGGCGTACGTTGCATTCCTCTAAACAAGCGCCGGAATGCTACAGTGCAAACTGTCCATTTTCCAACGAAATTTTGCCTAAAACATGTTCAAAAAGTTGTGTTTAAGGCTGTCGTTTTTTATCAAAATAGCAGTTGTAATCTATCGATCTATCTATTCAGCATTATGGGTACAAGGATGTATTGACACATATAATGAGGCGACGTTAGATATGAACGAGCGTGCACGACGGGTGTTAAATAAAAATGTATTACCTCATGGCACGGTGTAAGAAATATACTTCAGGTGTTGACACTCCGCCCCACGGCGCGACCAGATCGTGTTCGGCGCAAAACCGGAGGACGCGCCGGTGGGACGAGCGTTCGTGAAAACGCCAGCGTGCAATGGCCTAGGTTGCCTAGGTTACGGCTCGGCCCCTTAGCCGCAGCGCCCCCCCACCCAGCTGCGGCCAGCGCATGTGCCACAGCTACACCGATGCTGTAGCACATGCGCTGGCCGCAGCTGCATGGCGGGCGCTGCGGCTCAGGGGCCGACGGCGCGTGGCTACAGCGAACACGATCTGTGCGCGCTCTTCGCCTCGGTGGGCGGCGAGTGTCGACACCTGTATGTAAAAGCACCGTGCCTCGTGGCGAGCTGGTCCGGAAACTTCCTACTGGCGTCGCCATCCATATTTTACTTCGGCATCTTTCCTGGCTTACCCAGGTTTCGTGAGAATTTAGACCAGTCAAAAGGCGAAGAACAGAGAAGAGACGTGGCAAGGAGATAATTGCGTCAGTAGTATACCTCTATCTCATTGATGCAGAAGGAACTAAGTTTATTATCGCACTGACGCTAGCTACTTGGTCTACCACAATCAACGCTAGTGTGTGTGTGTTGGCTCTTGGGCGGCGCATGCTCGTCTGGTTCACCTGGGAGAAAGGGTTTTTCAGTAAAACAAAGTTATTACACCAGTCGTTGTGTGTGCCACGTCTCTTATCTGTCGTTGATCTTTTGACTGGTTTCAATTCTCAAGAACACGTACCAACTGACCCAGATTTCGTTTTCCGAAGCGCAGCGCAGCACACAGACAAAATGCTGCAGAATAGTAGACACAACAGCGTTTCACTCAGAAGTGATATTTTTTAACACGTTGACAATTTAGGTAGTTACACGATTTTATTGGGCACGTGTTACAGTGCATAACGTCACCTGTCATAACAATTCTCTTCCGTTAATTCCTTGTCCGAAAAAGCAGCTTCCACTCGGTGTCAGTGTGCAAAATTGGTCCACGTCTGGAGTACGCTCATAGCACGTCGATAGCGGCTGAAAAGGGAGACCAAAGTGGTCGGAATAGCACTGTCAACCGTTTCACACCCTTAAAGGTCCTTAAGGGTGCAAATTCGTCTATGAACTCTAACTTTTACACCCATCAAAAGAGTGTGAGGTGTAGACAGTAGCACCTGCAAGGGTGCAAATTGGCTTGCAGTGACGCTAAGAAAGCTTCGCTTTAAAAGCTGGCGACGAAGCCTCCCTGAAGCGCTCGTCCCGTGTTCTCTCTTGTCCGTGTTTTTTGACACCGTTTTAAAATGAAAGATCCATACCAGCTACCTCGCACCCAAACCCTTCTGAGACCGCTCTGATGTTCGCCCAAAAGCAGGCCGTGACGTCATAGATTTTTGCGACGTGTGCACGGGTCTGTTTAATTGTTTACGAGTGGAAAAAGTCTAGGTTACACTCGGAGAGTACCGAAAATGATCTTAGAAATGATCGAAAATTTTTCCAGAGCCAAAGGTGCCCAAATACGCGGAAAATTGCTTCAAATCATGGACGTCACAGAAAAGTACTAGCTCTAAATCTAGGTGCGAAGTAGGGAAAAAAATGAAACTGCGGTCTTAGTGAGTTTATTTTTCAATCCCTACTGTATTAGAGAGATTAACGTCAGCCATCAACTCGTGGGCTGTGAGCGACGTCTTATAGTTGGCGGCTCCGTATTATTATCAGCCACCCCTTCACTTTCAGTGGGCACCAAAATCTAATCACACATGTGTTGTTGAACTTATATGCTATCTCCATCCGCATTCGGGAATTGAACCCGACACCTCATGGATTGCAGCAGAAACGCCAGAGCCACGGAGCCATCACGAGCTGTCACTCATTCTTCTTCCGTCGAAATAATTAATTTGTGTTGAAAAATAAAATTACAGGTATAAATTGATCACGCGTTGCTTTTCAGCCTAATAATCACCATCCTGGTGATTTATGCCCAGTATGTGGCAAAGGACTTCCCAGCGATCTGCAATTAACCCTGCTTTGTGTGATCTGAATTGCTATTTATGGCCGGTGATTTAACCTAGAACAGAGATAAACTTTAATTCTGAATGACTCTTACTCCCGTATTCATGCCTAACTAGATCAAAATAGCGGCTAACGTGAACGCACCGAAAGAAATGCAATGAGCATCTTGGGCACGTTCATGCCAGGCGACATCTTGATAAAGTCAAGCATGGGCTTGAAGTACAGACGAATTTCTGAATACGGTGGCATGTCAGAAAGCTTTAACTCGAGCCACTCGAGTCAGGAAGCTTTAGCTTTAGCCACTCCCGCAAGTTCTGCAATCCCTAATGATTTAGTTTCGTGTTGCTCATTGGGCATGCGTGTCATTCGCCTGAGAGAGCTGCTCGGCTACGGTAGCAGCTGGCGTTGCACTTTAGGGATCAGCTTTGCCAGGAACATCCCATTAGCATTCAGGAATTGTTGCCGTTTTTTTTCGAAGTTGTCTCAAGAGGAGATGAAACTGAACATACTGTACTTTCTGATAACCACGAGGAATTCATTCAGAAAGATATGTAATTCCATATACGCGAGAAGGAGCTGAAATGTATTCCCTTTTTTTGTTTGAAGTAACTTCTGCTTGTAAAGGGCGGTGATGTCCACTGTTTTTAATTCGGGCATGTTGCCATGACAAAGTAAGTTTGCTTTACACAAACGTATTTTTATTTGAACAATTGCTGGGAAAGGCGCCATAGCGTTTCTTTTCATATTACCTGCGCAACGACACGGGGACTAAGAAAGAAAAGACGACACAAGCGCTAACTCTCAACTGGTTTCTTTAAAAAACATTTTGACACTTAAGCCTTTTCACTTCTTTGTGAAAAGTAAGAGGTTAATATCAGCCGTACCACCACCGTGTATTGCAAGAAGTATACGTAAATTAGTCAATTTATTTACTTCGCCAGAATGCCTAGTTAGAGGCCAAAAAAAAATACGACGTACTAGAACATTTTCGCAATAGCTCATGAATGTTCCAGCACGAATGACCAAAAAACATAGAACAGAAAAAAAAACGAGCGCGAACTGCACAGGAACAGAAATGAAAGTTCTCATCGACTGCATCGTATTTTGTGCTGGACTCTAACAGATAAGACCATTTCTATGCACCACTCGTGCCTTTTTCTCCTCGCAGAGCGAAAAGGAATATGGCATATAGACACCGAGTACGGCGCGAAATATGGCTCCATTCTACGCCGATGAAAGCAGTCATGCACAACCCAAAGTCGTGTGACCTAGTTCTCTAGGTCGAGCGCCTGCATCGTGTGCACGTAGCTTATTTATGTGATCCATCTTTTGGATACATAGAGCGAGCTTTAGTCTGCGGCTGGTGCTTACCCAATGTCTTCCGCTGCTTCTCTACGGATGTCTTTAGGGCAGCTAGGTGGATTAGTAATGAACTTATTCTGTAATGCCATGATGCCCACGTACTGAGATGTTCGGAACAATGAGCACGATGAGAAAATATCGCAAGTTCGCAGTAAATCGCTTCCCGCTGCTACCGGAAGTAGAGGCATTGAGCATGCAATGGTCCCCTAAAGAAAGAAATTAACTCCATTATTTAGAGCAAGAGCAGCATGCTTTCCATGTGTATATGCATAAATCAGGTGTAAATAATCATGTATGTCCTGTTAGCATGAAAGTTTTCCGCCTACTGTGCATACCTAAATGCTATGAAAGTGCGTAATAAGTACCACGGAATAGCCATTTGCGCCAAAATGCGCTCTATTGCATATCTTGAGGAAATTATGCAGATTGTTTTCTTTAACTATAGGTTAAAAAGGCAATAGCAAACCCAGGTTATTACAAGTCGCCGTAACATCAGCTTATCTATGTCGATAAGAAGGAAACAGCGGCGTGACATGCAGATCAATATAATAGGTCAGGAAAAAATGGATATTTATTCAGCATCACTGCCAGCACCAACTTCCCTTCGTAGTATGAGCGACTTATAACATCGCGTAAATTAGTCAATCAGTGCAAATGCTTGTTTTTCCACTTCAGCGATTATGGTACTGCGAATACCCAACAGCAATGCCAAGTGCCATGCGATTGGAGCAGAAGCACTCCAGCTGCTGCAATCGTAGTTGGCGATGACATCAAACAGCTACATTAGAAATATTCAAACAAAGCAACAATGAGAAGCACAATAATATCACACATCACAAGCGTGCCCATTCAAACACAGAACTCGTTTAATCCAGAAACGTTTTTTTTTCATGGGGCTATAACTCCAATAATACCGCTGCCTTCAAGTTATTAAAAATACTTATGACTGAGATTCGATCCGTGTGAACTGCACACAAAAAATGGTTACGTCACCGGTGGCACGTCAAGGTTGTAACAAAAAAGGAAAATAAAGAAATAATCGTTATAGTAGTGTAATAGTAGATGATTGGTAGCGTTATAAAAATTTAACTGGTCAAAGTTTTCTGTCGCACTTTAGTGGCATGCTTGCGTGCGAAGCTTCAGTTATTGCAGTGCGTAAACCCCGGGTACGTTTGCGCTTTTACTAAAAGCCATGTCTCTCTTACGTTTCCATCTTAGCGGCCTGTGATGTGTGTTATCACGTGCGCTGACTTCTTTGCCTCATCTCTTACACAGACGATCTAGTCAGCGACTGCCACAGAAACTACGTTAGGCCGACTCCCACTCAAACTCGAATCTGTATAAGTTCCCAATATGCTATTGAAACAGTATTGCTCCAAAAAGAGCAGACACATTTTTATCAAGGAGAGCTCCAAATCTGACATTGAAATTCAGCACTAGAAAGCATGATGCTTTGCGCTAGGCTCGAAACAGGTAAAACCTATTCTATGCACGTTTCTTGCAGTTTTGCCTCACAAACCGAAAGTGAGCGTGGCCTGTCGACGCCCAGTATGCACAAATGATGGTTCCATTTTGCGCCCATGGAAGCAGTCATGCGGAAGTTAAAATCGTGTGACATGTTTCTTTTAGGTCAAGCACCTCCACCTTGCGCAGCTTGCTGTTCTGTGTTATCCATTTACGGCATACATAGATCGAACATTAGTCTGAGGCTGGTGCTTACGCTGCTTCTTTGCAGATGTATTTCGCACAGCTGTGGAAATTCCTAACGAAAGCATTCGAAGATTCAATAATACCAGTGTAATGACATCTTCCGAACACTGAGCACGCCTACGAGGGCCTCCAAGGGATCGTTAGTTCATAGCAAAATTGTTCACGCTGAGAGCATAGGCATGTATCGTTGGCCTAAAGACAAAAACAACTACTTTCTTTGGACTAGGAGCAGACTGCATGCAAAGTGCATATGCGTAAATTATGCGTAGATAAATGTCAGTTACTGGTTTGTGCCTGATTCTGGGTATAAGATAAATGTTTTCTGCATATTGTAGCCATGAAAAAAAACTATGGTATATTGAGTATGAGTTACCATGGAAGAGGGATTTGACCAAAGCATGTCCTAATGAAAAACTTGCGGAGAACAATAGAATTGCGTTTATGAAATGTAGCTCGCAGAGACAAGAGACAACATGGTTCATTACAAGTCGCAATTACCTGATGTAATTTCTGTCCGTAAGAATTAAAGAACGAAATTGCTTTCAAAGCACAATACTAAGTCAAGGGAAAAGGATATTTATTCAGCACCACTGGCAGCACCAACTTCCTTCCATGGTTTGAGCTCGTGATGACATCGTGTAAGTTAGTCAACCCAGGCCAGACGCTTGGTCATCTACTTCGTTGATTCTGTTGCAGGGTACGTCGCGTGCAGCCGCAATTTCCAAAGCGACTGGAGCAGAAACACACCAGCTGGTGCTGTCGTAGTTGCAAAGCCGAGAAAAAGCTGATCAACGTTAAGCTGCACTGGTCTGGCCACTTTCACTGTGGCTATTCCTTGGAATAAGGCCTCACAACCATACGAGTCAATTGTTTGTTGAAGCACTGCGACACGTGTTCGTCGTCGGCAGAGTGAGTTTGAACCATGGCGGCCACGCGATGTCACTGGCTCCAGTCGTGGCTGTCAGTATTCGTTGTATGCAAATTCCAACGTGAATGGAATAACCCTTAATAAAACAATAAAACTATAACATTTTTGTTGGTATGTTGTACCGGCGGAATTTACTCCCATATTGTTTAGTATGACTACATATTAGTAACGCTGGGGCATAGCAGGAGGAGGTCACAAAGTTACGAAACGAGTACGGGGACTTTCTGTCATATTACCAAGAAAAAGTAATACTACGCAGGGACAACAAACATTTACACAAAGTTCAAAGTGACAAAACTGCAATAAACATTTTAACTTGTGAGCTTAAATATCCCCATGAACATGAACAGCTGAAAAGGGTACCGGAAAGCAGCAGTTATTTAAAGAACAAGAACATTGTTTGGGTTATTTTATTTGTGTAGGTGTACGCAAAAGAATTCCGTTATGAAATGAATGAACCACTTCTCATTTTCTCTAAATGTAACAGGTGCGTTTGGCAAGAGAAGGTTATTAAGAGACGAACACCCAATTTTTTTCTGAAATAACTCATGTACATACACGATTAAGTCAAATATCAGTTTTAGGTTAAGGGCAATTTGGAAATTTGACAGTATTTATTTCAAAATTTCCATCTGTTAGACTTCTCCGCCATATCTGCTGTAAGATAAGAAAGTAACATACATATATTTGCTCGATATCTATTTATAAGCTGTTTCATAATTATGTAAGATGTAATCTAATGCATCTAATGATTTATTCCAATAGTTTCCCATGCACAATATATTTACGTTTAGTGTACGTTTACTGTAGCAGAATGCACTTGTTTCTCTTAATAAAAAGGCTACGGCAAAAAATCTGGGCAATTTATCTTTCATTTCGCTTGATTCTCAGCAAAATTTTCGAAAGCCTTCAAATTCCGAGATGCAGCCTTCGAAATGACGTTAAATTCAATGGAATTTTGAATTCTCTAGTGAGCAGCTATGTACCAAAATCTGCTCTCTGCCCTTCGGCGCCATCCAGAAAATCTATGTACAGTGCAGAAAACCATCGACAGGTTTTTTCGAAACTTCCTTGGTGAAAACCTCTAAATGTGCACCTAAAGCTGCGCAATTAAAAATAATGCATTCAACGCGTAGGTAATTAAAACATAAAAATTGTTATATACATATATAACCGTGTTACATACTGGGCTGCTATTGTTATATCACTTGCAAAACATGTACACATATCCTACTGGTGTTATAACAGTTGTTCATTTAAAAGAAACACATGCCAATCAAAAACGATTTCAGGATTTCCACCCACACAAAGTTCTGCAAGCAGCAGAGTCGCTATGCGCCGAAGTTTGCTGAACATTGTTCGTTGTAAAGTCTACGGTGTAGAGGTATTTGTACCAAATAGAGGCAGTATAGTTTCAGTGACCAGATTTAGTGATTTGCAAGGGAAGTAGAAAATGGAGCTCGTATCTTGGTTACGCATGCACAGTTGGTTCACTGTCGTAAAGTTTTACGTAAATAGAATAAAATTTGCTTCATCCAAACTTCTACCATAACGCATTGATTATGCTAAAATAGGCTACGAAGTACACTTCAGTGTCATTAAACTCTGAGCGCATGAAAATGACGGACGCAGCCCGTGTAATAAATTATTCTAAGCGTGGCAAAGCGTGCGGGCGTGGTTTCTGTGTGCGCATCGGTGAACTCGCGTGAAGTGAAAGAGACGAGGAGAGAAAGGGAGAGAAGGAGGACCCTTCTGGTCATTGGCATATTTGAAAAGGACACTGCTGCAGGAACTTGAATAATGACACGTCATTCATTTTCAATAAGTGACGCTGTAGCCACCGCGTAAGGAATGACCGAATAATTACGCCTCTTGCTGCGGCTGTTTTCTTGTTTAAAAAAAAAAAACATGAACACCTAAATCTAGAGCAAGCCAACAAACTGCTGAGACAAGGATCCGAGCACCATCTTATAAAAATTCTACTTCCGTTCATCCATCAAGCTTATTCCTCGTTCACGGGGGAAAAATGAAAAGTACGCCTTTTTTTTGGGGGGGGGGAGGGGGGGAGAGGGGGATGAACGTCGTTAGGCGTGCGGTTCTACTTGGTTATAGTAAACACCCACAAAATTATAATAAAGATTATATTGAGTGGACTGCAAGAACTGCGTCTGCGTGCGACAACGCAGCAGCAAAAAGTTTAAACACTTAAGATGCCAGCTCAATTGTTACACCATGTTATTATCCCCGCTAAGTTTAATATTACTCATTAACCTCTGTTGACAACAAATGTGCAAGATGTTGACCCGATATTTCTATGCTGTTGCGTTTCGTAAACAAGGAGAAAACGTGAGAATCATCGGATCGGTCTCCGCACCTGGTGTACTTTAGTTGATTGATTCAGGTAAAACAATACTTGTTGCGCAACTTATTTTTAAAGAGAAGCTTTCGTTGTCTCTTCTCCTAACTTTCCGGGTGCTGCTGCTACTGCTGCTGTTATGGTCTTCGCGCGCGTGCCGCTGGGTTTCTTGCAACAGCACCAGATGGCGCTCGTCTCCATGCATCCCGGCTTGCGCCGCCGCGCCAGCGTTTCAGAGTTTGTGGTAATGGCACGGGCTGTGTTTGCTTTCCTATTCGACATAAATGCTGGTGCTGGGCTGGGGAGGTCGCGTGCTGGGCTGTGATAGTGTGAACATTACAATCGCGCATATCCTGAAGAGAGCGCTTGGAGCTGGCGTCTATATAGCGTTCTGGCCACGTATGTAGGAGGAGCACGTCATCGCGCGCCAGCAAAATGGCTCCAAAGCGTGCACTCAGCGTAGAGGACACCCAGGCCCGAAAGAAGCGTCCCGCGGAACAGAAGCGTCTTCGCTACGCAGCATAACGTAGTGCATACCTGCCAATGTATGTATACTATATATACATGCAATTACATTGATTGGAATACGTACAGCCCATTATTCATTTAAATTTAACACTTCCGCCGTGATTCGATGTGCCACGTGAAGCAATGATAATGCCCAACCATCTCAGGCATTATGAACAATGAAGCACAACCATTCCTCAAGCAAACACGTATCCCTGTGTGTTCTGTGGACTACGCAAACAGCAGTGGTGCACGCAAGGTAACGAGTAGCATCAACTCAGCACTCTCGTGTTGGACTAAATGCTGAAGAAATTACACATTTGCCGTCAACATCATTATCGTGAATGATCTAATTATCGTGAATCAAAGCAAAGAACATACAAAGCTTCGCTTACATCGATTCCCGCAGTGCGTGGGATCCACCGATTTTTTTTATGTACCTTCGAAGATGAGGTGCTTGTGCCTTTCAGTCTAATTGGCTGCTGCTTGTCACACGGCAGACAAATAATGAAAATGCGCAATGCGCCGTAACATACTTAACAAAATCTAAAATGTTACGCTCATACCTACATACGAGTCCAGGAAGGCACACGAATTAACAAGGTGCACAGACATAAACGAAGATGTACACAAGGACACAGAGATTCGTAAACAAGCAAAATTGTAGTTTTGACCAGCGGTCCAGAACTAACGCAACTACATATAACTGCATAACATGCCACATAACTACTTGAGTATAAATAACAAACCTAAACGTGCGTGACACATACATGATCTGTAGTGTTCAGAAATATCTAACAGCCGACACGAATATTTGATGCGAAACTGAGTATCAATGAGTTCAGAACTAGAGCAACATAGAAAACATCTGCAGTTGATTAAAGCGAACGGTTTCTTGGCATCTATACTGGGGTAGGGTGTTTATCGGCCATTTCTCGCTAGATATATACATTTAGAGAACTTAGCCACTGGGTATGTAGTGGCTTCTGTCTTGCGGAGCAGACAACTTTGGCCATTTGGGTATTAAACCAAATTGACGAAAACTATGCTGTCTGACCTGTAGTATAAACACCACGGAGCACTCGGTGTGGGGCCACCTGTATGTACCCGAAGAGACAGCTTCGGCCCTAGGTATGTGCAACTGAGCATGTGTCAGTAGACAAACACCCATTCTTCTCCAATCCCCCAAAATGAATGTTCATACCACTGTTCTACAAAGGGGTATGAAGCCTTAAACTTATTGAGATGTGCGTCATGCTTTCTTTGTGCAAATACACCGCTGATCAAAATTTGCTTCGCGCTAAAATAGAGAGAGAGAGAGAGAGGGAGAGGAAAGAAGCGGACAGATGATTAAGTAGACTGTCCAGTTTACTACCCTGCACGAGGGGAGGACAATGAGGTAGTTTTGTTTCCAAGCTTCACGGATCGCCTTCTTCCACATGGCGCAGAGAGCTAACCGCTACAGGCGTGGA
Organism: Dermacentor silvarum; assembly: GCF_013339745.2. NCBI lineage: Eukaryota > Metazoa > Arthropoda > Arachnida > Ixodida > Ixodidae > Dermacentor > Dermacentor silvarum. The sequence goes on along the minus strand of NC_051158.1, from coordinate 44,349,147 downwards.
GGCCGTGGCTTGCGTCTTCCAACAAGGCTACAACCTCGCTAGCTGAAACAACCTTCACTTCATTTAGATTCCAACTTTTTCTTTCATGTGCCTGCTTTATTTTCCCAATGGAAATTAACAGCTCAATTTTCACGCACACCATAGGCAAGGAAGAGACACGCAAGCGCAGAACTCCCAACTAAATTTTTATTGACAACTTAGCGACATATGCATGGAAGATTTATCACAGTGCAAGAATAAGAAAGAAAAACTCATGCGCAACACCAGAAAATATTCGTTTTTTTTCCCATGCCACACCGTTACGGTTGCATGTAATCAACGCGTTTACACCTCGTCGAGATACTGTACTGCATTTTTTGGTAATGTGATTGATGGCGGACTGACGCATCTGTCTGCGGCTTTCTGAATGCAGTAAGCTACAATGATCAAGCAGGTTACACTGTATTTAGGTGTCGCGATGAGGTTAGCCTCATTAAAGATGTTGCACTGATTATGGCCATGATGTATCTGCACCAACTCGGTAAAATTCCTGCATTTATGTTTTCTTTTACTGTCGCGACGAACGACGGTATGCATGTGTGAGTTATTATTGTCGAAAAAGTCAAGTAACACATGTCACCTAGCGTTGAATTGATTTGAGTCCAACGCCAAATGCAACCGCCGTGCAAAATTGCAGCTTGAAAAAAATAAACCCGGCGGTTTAAGCTGGAATAATCATGTATACCATGGTGCTCCTTTTTTTTACGGAACATGCGGTATTTCGTACGCGCTAGATAAAAAGCAGGTCATTTGTTAAACACTCTCGAAATTCTCTGTAAAACCAGAAAGGCTGACGTGATGCTGCTCGAATTGACTAAAACAGCCTGAACTGGAAGGTCATTAATCTGCAGAACGTCCGCGAGGTTCTAGGGAACACTGGTCAAGCCGAAGGGGCGTCTGCATGTCATTATTGTTTAAGAATGTGATATTGCGAGATGGTCGATAACATCAATGGCGTATAGCTTAGCTTAACACAGGAATTACTGAGCGATTGGTGTATCACATTAATCAACTTTGGATTCCGGATTTAACTGAAATCATGCACTAATGTTGTTTGTGGTATTTATTTTTTGCGAGCACAGGGCGCATTAGTTTTCCAACTTCTAAGAAACAGAATATTCTGGCCACACCATGCCACCAGAATTGCAAGTGAGGGTGTTTTCTTTCAGAAGCGTAGTCTCGGTGCACCACTGACTGGGGCGTTATTGTGAAATAAACTTTTGTTTGGATTCAACATTATTCTGCCATATGCTGCTGCTGCGTATTTAGTGTTGTTGATGTATTTTTTCGAACACGGAATTTATGTCTTTACGTTTAAGGTAAGTGAAGAATACGACCAGGAGTGTTCTCTCATTTCGTTCATGCTTGATGTTTGGCTGAAGAAAGGACAATGTAGCAGGTTACATTATATTTATGCAACGTAGTGCTTGTCACCATGTCAGCTGTAACGCTGACACTATGCAGAAGTTCATAGTTTCTGAAACACCGGAATTTTTTAGCACGGTGAGAAAGCATTAAAGCGTTGCGTATGTTTATCTGCTTTTGCTAATGTTTTGCGAGTAAGCGAAGCATTAGCGAGCCGCACAGCATTTGCTTCAATCAACACACACACTTTACAAACACGTAGAGCGTGTGGCGCAATATCACATTTTCAAGTGAATGACCTGAACGATTGAACATTGCCTGCTACCAGTATAAGTATGCCGATATCTGCCTATTTGTGCCGCTCGAGCTGTCACTGGTAAGTGACGGATTGTGCTCTTGCAGCCGATTCGCCAGCAGCCACACCTGATAGCCGAGGATGGCGGGTGCTTTCATTTTAGTGGCTCGCTCTCATTGGTCATCTCAGATCGTACTGGGCAGTTTTAGTGCATAATTGTGTCAGGATGCGCTGCTATGAAAGGCATTAGCCTCCTGTTGTACAGCGAGCTTGTGGTTATTGCCGGCCAGGCTATGTTTCTATTGTGCACGCAATAGCCTGACTTGACGCAGTAGCTCCGGCGCTGTCGCTCAACACTGGTGTCTGGCTTTTATATATTTATTTACAGTATGTGTGTGATACCATTCGCAATTGCACATTCGCTCCACTGAGAAGCTTGGAAATGAGCAACAGCTGTATTCCGTTATCTAGGGCACAGCAACAACGTCAGTAAAATAACAAAGGAACTCCACTTCAGCAGAAGCACGTACAAACCTACGTTCATTGAAGTAGTAAGGTGCGATACTACAGCGGCCGCACATTGCTCGAAAGGAGTGAAAACATAATAAAACTGCAAATAATAAATCTAAACGACAATGTTCTGCATAATCTGTTTAAAAGTGAGGAATTCTCATTGAATGTGTCAATGAAAATTCCTCATTTCGTGTATCAGAATTCTCAGTGAATGACAGATTATTATTGAGCAGAAGTTATCTGACCAGGCATTGATGTCTCTTCTCAGTAACCGTAGTTCTCCTACAGCGTAATCATTCGGGATCATCGTCACTTGCATTGTTCTCTCTCTTCGCGGCTACAATATTCGAAATAAATGAATACTGAACAATTTTGAATATTGAATTCTCGAATCAAGTAGCAGAGAATATTCTATTTTTATTGGAAATTCCGAATAATCACGCATTCTTACTACATTGACCAGCGCCAAAAAAAAAAGACACCTTTAGCGTGACAAATAATAGTCGCGCTGGTTTCTAGTTGATGGGTACGGAAAGTGCAGTATTACAATTTTGGGACGAAGTAAGTCAGCACTTATATGAGTTTCAAGACATTGGAATTAGCCAATAATTAAAGTACGAGAATTTCCCCGGTTCTGTCGCTCACTTACTCACTTCATTCTTCATTCACTTGTGCATTCAGTCATTGATTTAATAATATATTTCCTTTTCTATAATGTGACAATGTCACTAGGTCGCTATGCTCACTTATTTAATCGCTCATTAGGCATAATTAAATTCAATTTCACTTACCAAATATGTGCAGACGTCACAACCGAGTGCACATCGGCACTTCTACAAATGCACTTCTACAAATGCTACAAATGCAATGAATGGCTGACAAAGCGCGTTCGTCTCAATGCCTCTCTCTGCAATACGTTAGAGGCAACGCTTCCGGTTAATTTAAGATAAATGTTCTTGGCACAAAAGGGGCGATAAACGAGACATTTAGGAGCACTCTCGCCATGAGACGCCCTCTTATGCCCTACTGCTGACGCCTTCGCTTCCGCTACATTTGGCGCTAATTGTGACATTCACGGTCCCATATACAGTAAGGCAGTACATTCTGTTGCGGCAATAAACGGCAGCGGTCGTTCGTTCTGGAAAGGACTCGCTTGTATCACGTTTGTTTTCTTCCGATGGGACGGTGGGGTGAGGTACTGTAATGTCGAAGTCGAACAAACTTGACCACCGACGGCACCATCAAGTGTGCGACGGTTTTCACGGGCGTTCTAAGTTATTGCTGTGCCTCGGTGCTTCATTAAGGATTACTCGTAACGTTACGCCCCGGTGTGATATTCTTATGAGCTTTATAGTGCATTAGCATTCAGGCTGACACCTTGAACATGGTACTGATAGTATCTGATAAACACCTTTATGCAATTCTAGTTGCCTAGTGGTTTAGAAGCGTTGTCGTTCGTGGAAGTCATTGTGCCTCGCCACGTAATTTTAGTGGGAGCAGCAGCTCATCCTACCGGCTAATTATTCTCTGGTGCATACACCTAATCGCCATTGATGTTATCGACCGCCTCGCAGCAATGCGAGCGCACTGGACGTTATAAACGTCGAACTGCATGCCTGTCTGCGTGTCTGCTCCATACAGCAAAAAATACCACCTCCTACCACCCACAAACAAACGGCCTCACTGAGCGTTTCAACCGAACGCTTACAGACATGCTATCGAAATACGTTTCAGCCTGCCACCGTGACTAGGTCCTTGCTCCACCTTACATTACATTTGCTTACAACTCTTCCCCTCTCGAAACTGCTGGCTTTTCTCAGTTTTACCGCTTATGGGGCCGATACCCGACGTTACCAGTCAACACTGTGCTTCCGTCCACCACAGCTTCAACTAGTGATGATGCCCGTGATGCAATCGCCCGTGCTGACCATACTCGTCAACTTGCGCGCGCTTGTCTGCAAGTTTCTCAAGACAAACAGAAGCACCGCTACGAACACCGTCACCATGATGTCCTGTTTTGCGCCCGGCACCTTCGTGTTGCTTTGGTTACCATCTCGTAAAGTTGGCCTTTGCGAAAAACTGCTCTCCTGTTACACAGTCCCTTATCGCGTGCTCTGCCAAGTGACCGATGTCACCTATGAAATCGTTCTAGCCACGCCCACTATGTCCTCCGCTGTGACAACCAGTGACATTGTCCACGTCGCCCGATTCAAGCCCTACAACTCTCCACGCGCCTTGGATATATAACAGCACCGTGACGGCGCTTTTGCCGCCGTAGGGTAGTATTACTGTACCATGGACAGATGCGCCGGATACGAACTGCCGCGAGAAAGACGATGAAATGTCTGGGCTATTGGCGCGAGCGAGTGTCTGCTTGGTGGTCTGGCTCCAGTGTAAATAGCGTGTAAATAGCCCCGTTTTTATATGTCTTTCCACACGTAACAATATAATTTAATTGGTACAACTCCTCCAGGGCGAAAATAAACCTGAACAGTGCAAAAGAACAAAAGCGCCACGTCGCAAAGGTGGACAATCCGGTACTCAAGAGCCTGCAATATATCTCCAGAGGCCTCGAAGAAGCGGCATTGTGGCTTTGTGTCCCGATGCGATGGATGGCTCAGGCATTCTTTCGCTGTCAGTTGCCGGTCTCTCAGTTGACCTGACGCAAAACAGATAGGTCGTAATCGATTTGGCAATGGCAAGCCTGCCGGCAAATAAGGTCGGCGCCTGAAACCCGCTCTCCCCTCTCTCTCTTTCGCCTTCGCAGATTCCAGAATATAAGCCACTTTGCCCGTCGGCGGTGATCGCAGAAATCAGCATTAAGAATGTGCTGTTGATACCAAGTGAGATTGAGCCCAGGATTATTTATGACGCAAGTTACTTGCCTTCCTTGAAATTCTTGTCCGACGCAAGCACAACAGTTCTCGTGTCCGAACATAGCCCACTTGCGAGTAACGCAATCCCGTGAAAGAGAATCCTAGCTCTGACTCCGCCACTCTGAATTAGAGCACTTCACGGGCTGGGGCTTACCCAAAAGCCTGGGCCCGGCCCAGCCCGCGGGCCGGGCCGGGCCGGGTAGAGCAGTTTTTTCACAGGCTCGGGCCGGGGTCGGGCACGGCGTGTGCTTTTTGACCGGGGCCCGGGCCGGGCTCGGGTTTTTTGACGCGGGCCCGGCCCGGACTGGGGCTTTCTGGTGGTGCGCTTGTAACGCGCAGCGAGTTGTTCTCGGGCGTCACAACTCTGAACAACATGTATTTTTCGGTCTCTGGCCGGGTTCGGGCCGGTTTCGAGACGGGCTCGGGTCGGGCTTGGGCCTAAGGTAAAGGGGTGGCGGGCCGGGCCGGGCGGGTAACGTAAATTATTTCCGGGCCCGGGCTGGGCCCGGGTCTCACCATAAAAGTTTTGATCGGGCTCGAGCGGGCAGGCCAACGTAAAAACGGGCCCGGGCCGGGACCGGGCTGAAAAAATCGGCCCGTGCAGTGCTCTACTCTGAATTAATAGGAGAAAAAAAAACAAAGAATCTGCTCGTACACGCTTCAGCACCCCCCCCCTCCCCTTCCTTCCCGCCATACACAGGCATGCACAAACAAGGGATTGAAAAGGGCTACGCGACTGTCACGATGAAAGCTGCATGCGGAAAGCACGAAGGTGGAGATTGGTCACAAGTGGCCCAGCAAGCCAGTCCTAATGTTTACACTGGCAATCCAGTGAAGAAAAATATGGAGATTTAACGTCTGTAAACAGCGCGGTGAGTCATGAAGAACGCCGTACGGAGGATCTCTGAATGAATTTTGACCACCTCAAAGGTTCTTGCATTCCTCCCATGCCGAAATGCGTCCACCGCTGTAGGTAACCGAACCATAGACCTTGGCCTCAGCGGCAAAGCGCTGTTAGCCATTGAGTCATTGCTAAGCGTAGTACTCGCAATCGTCTCGGCATTTGGGTGGCAGTGACTGGGTAGGTTGACAGGACCATAAGGCCACAGATGCTTGAGGTTTTAGCGTAGTGACCGAAACCGAGCAACCCTGCGTTTCTAACCTTCTGTAATATTATCCGTTGCTCTCTCTTAGTGAGGATAAGCTTTCACTGACTGTTCATCAGTTCAGTGCCCTGTTTCTTGATGGGTTTATTGAGCTATGCATTGCAATATGAAATTTACAATAACCAGTGAGTGACCTCTAGACCTATCGCCACATTTATTACCTTTAACTAGCAGGCCCACCAGCCACCCCAACAACAGGCACAAGTGACATATTTTGCACGCACTGACCTGTTCAACATTTCGTTTTTTTTTTCGAAGACGATAAATGAAACGAATTGCTTTTCTAATGCGGGTCATTAGACTGCGAGATAACATGATTGTGCCTACATTGCTGTTTGTTTCGTACTGTAGCGCTATATTGTTTTCCTCTGCATTTATGCCCATCCTGCTTGGACCTTCAGTCCGCAGTATGTAATAAAAATACTCGAAACAAATAACGTTGTAGTTCGGACATAAGCGCAGGTCACCTTGCGTTTTGTCGCCTGCTTTATTCCAGGAAAGATATAAAACAAGGAGTCAACGCTGGATCCATCGTGAATCGCAGAGCGGTATACCAAAGCGATACAGGGTTGCCTAGACGCGGCCAGGGAATCGTTGCATAGAGCCGCCAACATGTATAACACTGCGCAAAGCTGGAAATGCTCACCAGAGCATTTGGGCCGAGCGCAGGCATCTGCACGCAGGAAATGAAGAGAGCACCGGCAGTTTGTTTCTGCCTTTCGAAGGGGCCTAGGACAGTGCCATTAAGATTGCAGGAACTCGCCCTTTCAAGGAGCAGGAGAGTGTTCCTGTTGGAACGATAGGAAAGCGATGCCTCGGTGATATTTGTGTGCGTGTGTGCGTCTCTTAATTCCTCGCTCGTAAACGCTGTTCATTAGGGCCATCGCCCAGCGGAAATTATAGCGTCCAGCCAATGTGAGGCCGACTAGATAAGAAAAGGGGTGTTGCCGATTTCCTTTTATCCCTCGACTTCATGGAATTGGACATAGCCATCTCTACATTTGTTATTGATACTGCGGCCTCGAAACATGGCTCGTACCCGCGACAGCGCGACAGGAAATTGCCCACGCAGAATGAGCTGGAAACTGCACACAACAAGAAAAAATGATAGAAACAAACAATAAAAAATAAACCTTTTAATGATCATCATAAAAAACATGCTTTTATGGATCTTCGGCTGTCACCCAGTTCACATGCACCAAACTTAAAGCTTTATGTTACTAGTGCGTTATGCAAGGAACGTTCCGCGTCGCCAAAAGAAAAGGCGGCTTTCAAGGAAAATATTGCGTGTTTGTTTGCATTATCTATTTTTTCTATTTTTTTGTCAGCATACTATATTGCTAATTGCTCTTCCTTTTCTAACGCAAGTGCTTTTGTATATGTTGATATAGGTACCAGACGCTGAATAAGCGCAGAAGGAGGAACGGGTAACACATTCAGCTAAGGGTGTACCAGAAATGGCATGATTTGACTCCTTTGCGCTAAGTAGATACTTTAGGGCCTCTAAGCTGCAAATGTTATAGGTAGTCTGCTGCTTGACAGTTATTCGATACATCAAATATCAAGTGTCAGTAATGATGTTAATACTGCGTTCTTCATACGATTGTGTTTGACGCAGTAGAATTATTCGCTGAAAGTCATAGCCTTGCTTACGTTAGTAACCATGCTTGCATAAATTTGATGCAAGCATGCAAGCATAAATTTATGCAAGCATAAATTCGATGCTTGCCCCCCAGCATTGAGCACTTCTCATTGTGTGCGACTGAGAATGTTCCAAAGTAGCGCGGTGTTTCATGAACTTGGTTCACCGACTTCCTATATCTAAAAGGTCAAGCGGTGCGCGCCCGAGAAACTGAAATTGCTCGCCACCGCAGGCAAGCTAATCCCAACATCGTGAAAGCCCAAACACAAGCTGCTCGCCAGCGTCGACAGGCCAATTCGCAAGCGCAGGCCGGCAAGCTCAAGCGAAGCGTCAGAAAAGACAAGGCAACCCCCAGCTTCGACAACAGAAAGCAGACGCTAAACGACAACGCCGTGAAGATGACGCGCAACTGCGAGAAGTCGAAGCGCAAGCTCGAAGAGAAGAACGCCGCCTACCCGAAGTGGTGAGGCACCGACGCTCGCTTCAAGCGCGACTTCCTTGACCATACCTTTGGGCATAGCTGCAAAGTTTGTGACCGCCTTCGGTTTAATAACGCATTAATGAAAATCGGTAACTCAAGGAAAACACAAGGGAAACACCGGCGAAACTCTGCTCCGCACTTTTCAAGCTTTCACGTTCAGTGGAACTGCATTACTGCCGATTTCACGATTGTATTAGCATTTTATGTCGGCTACTTGAGTATTACCCGCGCGGCAACTTCGTGGAACCCTCACTAGCAAATATTTAACCTAGCCGCCTGGGCTGTCGTGAAGACTTCAGTAATTACTCGTCAAGGGGGACGTGACATTCTGCGACCCCACAGAAAATCACGGGTTTCGTTCTCTCCCTTTATCCAGGGCATTCTGCTTAATGCAAGTACTAAAAAAATTATACGCACGCGGATCCATTGCAATGTTCGAATCTAAATGCCTCAAAACTTGTAGCTAGCGAGGTACCAGCAGTAGTGTATGCAACGAGGCCAACCTCGTCGCCTGTAGCTGTTAGCTATTGAAGGCGATGTACGATGCTTGTCTGGGAAAATAAGGCAATGAAAGGTGTATGGCGCAAACAAGATCGGTACACATATAAAAACATTTAATTCTTCGTACACCTTGTGTCACAGTGCCACACACTAGAGAATTTGCCAAGAATGAACTCATACGCAGTTGCACAAGTTGTCTCCTAGGCCAGGCAGCAGCTCGCAGCAAGTTTTCAATTCGGGCACGTACGCAGCGGCCTATATATATCCGACGGGGAAGCGTGGAATAACGCCATACGCAGGGAAATCAATGAAAGTTGTCGTTTGGAGTGGGCGTTTACTTCGCTGTTTATGCTCGTTAAAGCAACTTAACTGGTCGAAATGATTCATGGTAAGCTCCTGTAGAGCGTTTCTGGTCAATCGTGTTGCTTTAGAGCTGTAGGTTTCATCAATCAATGACTCCAACGTTTAATATTGTATAATTAGAACACACTCATAAGAAATACTGTTAACAGCATCTGTGTGACCAGACATTTCAGTTTATTCTGCATTGAAACTGACACAGACGGACGGCCGTAACTTTAGCAAAGCTAAGCGATCTGCTGAAGTCCTCACTTACAGTACTTGCTTCCAAAAAGCCAGTACTTTAAGAAATACTTGCTGTTTCTGCTGCTCGCCAACAGGGTATAGCTAAGTAAACCTAGGAAGAAGTTCCGGAGTAACGTTAATAATAGAACTGCCTCACTGTTCATTTATGTCAAATTGTATTGTTCACTTATTTTATTTCGCAGTCTTCGCCCTCACGACGTGCATAATGCATTACCTTCAGCTGAGCGAGCCTTCCGAGTTATATGAAGTTAACAAAGACCAGCTGCGCATGGTCACATAATTAAATTTTAGAGCACTATAGCAGCTCAACAAGCGACCAACTTCGTGATCGCTGTTTTATTGGATTAACGGGAGGGTTTCGTTCAGTGACCCTCCTTTATTCGACGCTCAAGTACTTTCTAACGTGCACAGGAGCTCTTGAGCACTAAGCGCATTACAGTATGGGAAGGACCGCTAGAGTTGTGCGTTGATTGGCGCGCCAGTCTGAAAACTTTCTCAGTAATACAAAAGAGCAATAATCGATCGCCGAGATGTTTGCCTAATACTATCGCGCACGACTAAGAAACCGGGGCCTGTATTCAGAAAACGTTTTGCCATCAATGAAGCTCGTGATAACTAAAATAAGTCGGAGTTTCGCACTATCGATTGCGATAGCAAATTATTAGGCTGATATACGAAGTAGGGAGAGTAGTGTTATCGGCCTTATAAACGTGCACGCATTCGCTTACTAACTAAATTAACAAGCATGCTGCCACGCGCGCTCAAGCAAACATAGACATATCTCACTCGATGACCGCGGACACTCGCTGTCAAAACGCTGGCGTAAGGAAGCGCCGCGGTAGAAGCGAGTGAATTTACCTTCGTGCTGCCTCTAGCTACAACGCGAGCCAAGCGCTAAGAACAGAGTGCGCACGAAGCTATCAGCACTAGGCGCACTCTGTCTCAATCGCTAGATCGCTTTCAAAACAGGGGCCGGCTTGGGCGTGCTCGGCCGCACCCTATGCAGCCGCCGCTGGAGTAGAGCGCCCTCCCTCCTCCCGGCGCCTTGCGAGCGATGGAAGACGGCGCGCTTCCTCTCCGCTTTTCTCCCTTGCGCGTGCGAGATCGAACCACCATCGCCACTCACCCTCGCACGCTTTCACTCGCACCTACAGCATATGGCGCGCGACCACGTTATTGTAGTACTTGGACTGTATACGGAACATAAACGCGACGCGGACGGTAATGACGACGGCGGAAATGCGCGCGGAGTGTCCATCTAATTGATATCGCAATAAAACCTGTTAATAGTGGGAGTGAACGTATTCTTACTGAAGCCAGCTGACCAGTCAAGTTCTTTCGAAGAAAAAGGTTTGTGACTTCGGCCCGGTTGTTGAGTGGATTAGGCGCACAAGGAAATAATAAAATGCCGAGAGATTTCGTATTACAACATTGCGCGCCACTGAAAGACAATAAAAAAAAATAAAATGCTAAGACGCAATTTTTCACTAACCTAACCTACACAACCGACGTGGCATTCACTAACAACATGAAATCCAGTGCTTATGTGAAACGGAGAAGCACAGTTGGCAGGACCCCGTATGCGTTGAAACCGTTTTTTTTTTTGTACCCAGCGATCTCGTATCTAGAGTGCCCGCAGGTTGGTATTTTCTTGGCCTTCTCACAGAATGGCGACCTCTGGTTACAGGCGCAAGGGGATAGATAACAGTAGAATGATTCGATCTATAGCCGAGATTGTTAATTATGTGTTTATTTATTTTAATTACCTGCAGCGCCTAAGGCATTATTGCAGGGGGGGGGGAGGGAGAACACTCAGTGTTTGCATGAGATCACGCATGAGATTACGCATATAGCCCGTCACAGATCGGCTATATATGTAATGCTTGCCATATGTGTATTTATATTATAGTCACCTTGTCTCGATCTCTGGCAGTGTTTATTGAGTTATCGTTGCCATACGATATTACTATTTTATGCATCATATATGAAACCCTATAGTGATGTTTGGGGCACATAATAAAGAGATGTATGTATGTATGTATGTATGTATGTATGTATGTATGTATGTATGTATGTATGTATGTATGTATGTATGTATGTATGTATGTATGTATGTATGTATGTATGTATGTATGTATGTACGTATGACTACGGTTGCATTGTCATGAATTAATGACGACAGCATGATTAGTATAGAACACCGACGAAGGAATGACTTCAATGAAACGAAGAAGGCGGTTTGACGACGACTGCATGACAACATTGCGTTAATGGTACTGAAGTAATCATCATCGACAATAATGGCAGGATTATTCATCATGCGCTGCAATTCGCAAAATGTTTTTATTGCTGTCACCATTTTTCTGCGCTGTATACGTAATTGATTCCTTATATTTTCTGTTGCTTATGGTGAGGCTGTGGTGGCTGTGGACAGACGCGAAATACAGGAAGAAGGAAGACGTGTTTTGTGAGTATTGGAATGCAAATGACTTTGCACTAGCTGTGTGGCAGGCTACGACGCCATGCCCATTTGAGAGTCAGTGTAAACACTGCATGTATATATTATGAGTGAACAGCACAGATTGAAAGGGATGTAATTATCACTAAGTGAAAAATAAACCGGTGGCCATCTGGAACAGCTTCAAAATCAGTAAGCCAAGAACAGAGAATATTCAATAAACAATGGCCACTACACAAGACAAAAAGGAAGACAAACTAGATAAAAACACGGGTGCATATGCTATAGAAAAAAGCCCATTCCAGAGCGACGCCATGCATAATAACACGCGAACAAGAGAACAAAAAATTTGAGGTTCTTTTCAGAGCGTATATGCACGCCGTGTTCTCTCCGGGAGCGACCGCGTTAATATTCCATTCCTTCCTCATCTGCATCTCTTGCTCTCTCCAATGCCACTTTTCCATATGAATGGCAACGCTAGAAAAAGTCTGCAGCAGTGGCGGAAGAGAAATAATTTCACGCTGTAGCTGTAGTTAGTTTCCTAAAGCGGAAAATACATTTATTCACGACGTGGGTTCCATTTCCTGGACTGGAAAAGTATGCACGCACATCACTGCAGCCACACAAATAGGAAGAGAAAGGAACCAACATCGAATGCTTTGAGAAAGTCATTTCACTTTATTTTTGGAAACTCCAAGAACAAAAGTAGCTGTAATGCAAGAGTCGGCGAAATGCAATATTTTGTCATAGTTGTCTGCATTTGCGAAAAAAACACCGACGCTAGCCTTTACTCCACAACATCACAAGGCCCCAGAAAACCGGCATGCGCAACGGCAGTAGCTAACCAAAAGAAAGTGGTGGACTGCGCATCTATACGCACCAGATCAAGCGCCACCGCAGAGGCAGCAGCCATAGCCCTCGCAATCAAAGAAGCAGAACGAAGAGGTCGCTCCGCATATATCCTGACGGATGCACAGGCCGCCTGTCGGTTATATATTAGAGGCACACTTCCCAGGTGCGTCACCGATATCCTGGGCCCCACGCTGACTGAGGACCATGGGATCGTCTGGTGCCCAGGGCACACAGGCCTCGAAGGCAACGAGGAGGCCGACTGTGTAGCTCGCGGACTTATTGGCCGAGCCACAGAAGACTCTTCGAGGCCCCTCACAAACCACCATGAAGATCCCATCACGAGCAGGCAGATTTTGGAGGACCAACGCCTGACCAGACGAAAGTACGCTCCTCCACATCCCAAGTTAAGCAGCCACCAAGCCAGGGACTGGCGCCGCCTTCAAACCAACACTTACCCGCACATATCAAGGTTGCACGCAATGTTTCCAGAGGTATACACAACCAGTGTATGCCCCTGGTGCAACGACCACACAGCCACACTGACACACATTACATACCAGTGTACGGAACGCACAGCCTAGGCAGTATCCAGGCTGGTGAGCTCATCACCGACACTCACAACGTGGTCTTGGGAGGCACGACTTTCCGAGCTGGCACTGGGAAGCCAACTGGCGACCCTGGACCAGGCCTGGCGAGCCGCTGCGGCCAGTGGGGCTCTACAAGAGGGCTCCACCCGAGAATAACCACACCAACACTCTTCGTACAATAAAGTTTATTCTCTCTCTCTCTGCGAAAAAAAACAATAAACAAACCTTGTTGCAAGATACTAAAGCCGCTTGCAACCGAGGCGTCAATCGTTATTGAATAAATTCTGGGGCTTTTCGTGTCATAATCACGATATGGTTAAGTGACGCCCGTAGAGGATGGCTCCGGAATAATTTTAGGACATGGGTTTTTTTAATCTGCACCTAAGTCTAAGTACAAGAACAATTCTGCATTTCTCTCCTATCAAAATGCGGTTTCTGCGGCCAGGATTGAGCCGGATCGAACAACAAGACGCTCAAGAGAGAGAACCTACGACCCATTTTCCTCACATCATGTGCAGAGAAACTATGCGAATACATGGTAGTGATCAGACTGACACCGTATCTTGACGACTTTGGATACCTGCCCGACACGATGTTCGCATTCCGACCAGATTTATCCGCACAGGATATGTTACTACGGATCAAAGAAGTAATTGATCAACTCCAGGCACGACAAGAGAGCCACCTCGTATTTTATATCAAGGGAGCGTTGAATAATGTCCCCCCTCCCCTCGGGCATATTGCCCTCAGTTACATCAACGACTGATCGGCAATTGTAGGAGTCGGTAAACTCTAATCCAACAAGTTCAAAGTGCCATTCAAGGTCACACCCCAAGGCTCCGTTATATCGCCAAGGCTATCCAACCTTGCAGTAATCTTCTTACCCAACGAGGTTGCGAAAAATCGAGCAAATCACGCACTGTACACGGACGATCTTACCGTTTGGACAACAGGTGGTTCAGTTGCTCTCAATGTGACGGGAAAAAAACTTGAAGGAAGCTTAAGCTTCGCCTTTAAGAGTAGAACGCGATAGCATGCAAACATCCTTGACTGCGTCTCATGCATTCCGGCAACTTCAGCTTATGTAACCGGAATGTTTACCTGGAAACGTTTGGTGGTGAACGCTACGCACGAAGGTGAGCTCTTTGTTCTGTTTTTTTTTTGTCTTTTTCTTTTATGCCGCACGGTGCGCGCCTCCGCTGCTCAATCGGAGCTCAGATGGCAGCTGAAAAGGGTTTGTGTGAGTTTCCGCGTGACTTAATTATGTTTTCTCGTATATTCAAATTGCTATCTGACGCTATCCGGTCTGTAGGTTGTGTGGAAGTAGTACTTTACGAATTTTCTGACGCTCTTAACTTTTGGAAATAAATTAGTTCAGTAACGCCTATGCGCCACGCGCAGGACCTGCGTGGGTCGGGGTGCGTGGTTCGGGATGATTTTTCTCATACGCACAACGCCCCCGACACCAGATTTTCTGCGAAACGGGGCCCTTAACGCTATCACGTTAATACGTTGTGGCTGGCGGGCTTTCCTGCGCTCCGCAGAGATCTGAGCTCTTGGTTCTGCGCAGTCGAACGAGGGTACGCCTTCCTCCAGGGATGAAGGATCCGGAAGTGACCGTAGGAGTCACCAGCTTTCCCAAGGTAACAAACGTACACCTCCTAAGCCAAATGCTGCAGAAAGTTGACGCTGACGCAGGTGGTACGGAGTTGCGAACCTAAAAACAACGGTGACACAAGGGACAAATCTCATCAAAAGGTCACAAAAAATGCCATGGACGAACGGAGGAAGACGGCATCAAAATTGTACAAGCACTCGTCACAAGCGGAATACCACACCGTACCCCCTACGTAGAAATTAATAATGGGCACAGGAACAAGGCCAAAATCATCATAAGAAGACTCTTCATACTTGCCATGGCACTTTCACAAATTTCGCCAACAGATAAGCTTGTCAAGATGAGTGCCTACAACACTTTGCAGGAACTGATTGAAGGGCACACGGCCAATCAGTTGAAGCGATTTAAATTAACAAACAAATGGCAAGCTGTGCTGACAAGATTAGGATACACCCCAGAAGACCTACATCAACCCTACCCTTGGAAATAAGGGAGAGGATTCGCGTCTTCAACAGAGCCAGAAATTTGCATCCTAAATATGCAAGGAGTGCGGACAAGCACGAACACAATAACTGAAGAGAATCGCACGCAATCGCAATCACCAAGACATTAGATACATTGATGCGGCCAAATAAAAGGGAAATAACAACTGCGTCATGAGTGCGATTGATGAAAGAACGGGAGCTCACCGCAGAAATCACGCGGGCTAAAGACGCTATGGCACTGGAGAAGTTGGCTATCGCTCTCGCTACCATAACGTGCGACAATACATCCATCATCATCAAAGGCTCACAAGAATCCTGCATAAGATGCACGAAGGGAAGAATCAGTTATTCAACACAAACCCTACTCAGGGCCAGCACATCCAAGAAATTCACGTCATCCGGATACCGCGATATATCTCTTTGGTCGGGAACCGAGTGGCCCACGCAGCAGCCTGAAATCACGTACACTGCGCCACCCCGCAGGGGCAACGTCCTCTTGGTGACATCGACGAAACAATACCGACCAAGTAAACGGACATCCTAGAGCATAACAGGAAGGAACGGAAATACTACCCAGGACCACATAGAAGACTAACGAGGGAACAAGAGTAGTATGGAGAATACTAAAGGCAGCAACATACATGCACGGAACTTTGTTATAAGCATTGTACCTTCGAACATATCTGTCAGTCTGGAAATACTGCATAGACACATCAAACACCCTCTACCATATGATACGGGGGAGGGGCACAAACAATCCGAAAGCGAAACCATCAGAAGACCAATCGGTGGGTCTGCAATGGGTCGTCATCACAATTAAGTTTATTCTATCCATCCAAGGTTATGATTCTCAGAGTGAGTGCGCCGGCGGAAACTATTGAGAAATTAGCGAGCCTGAATGTAGTGTGACATTCATGTTTGGCATTCACGAATGTCTCGCTCGTTCGTTAGTGCGTCCGGCTCAAACTTCGCTTTGCCACAGAAGCTGTTTCTATCACCAATGGCGCTGTAGGGTGCACTTTTGTTCTTCACAATATAGGTGAGGATGAAGCCCCAGATGAGTACCATCGGGTTTACCACGATTACGCCGGCATAACCGAAAGGCCAGACAAACTCTGGTCCATGTTTAAGTTTCTTTGCGTTTCACGTTTATTGATGAATTTCAGGTCACAAAAAGTGCATGAAAAAAGAGGCAGTTTCGCCCGAAAGGCGAAGCATCAATTGCGATAGCAAATATACGAGTAGAGCGCTATACGGAGTAAGGATAGTAGTTTTCTCGGCTGCATAACCTTGGACACATTAGCTTACTAACTGAAATAACAAGCATGGTGTCAGCGCGCACAAGCAAACATGAATAGATTACAGTCGATGACCGTAGACAACCACTGTCAAAACGCTGGCGTGAGCAAGCGCGGCCGCAGCGACCGAAGGTTCCGCGCGGTCTATCGCTTCAACGGAAACTGAGCTGCGAAAGCACAGCGCATCAAAGGTATAAAAGATTTGTGGAGATGGCTCTCAAGATACGGTGCCCGCAACAGCCCTCAGCCGCGCAAAGTACAAGTACGCAGTTGCTGGCAGAGTAGATCAATGTCTCTGTATGTCGTAGACGGATGATGACAGAGAAGGATGTCTTTGACTCTGCATGTTATTACATCAAAACTACAAAACGTTTACCATGCTGATACCAGTTTTCCTTACTATCCCTACTATAATTCTAAATTCCTTGCAGTCTAAATCGTTCAAAGACCCCTATTTTCATTGCATCTGTAAACATCTATACATCTGGTCCTACTTCACAAATAATTATTACTGGTTCATTTCCAGTTTTAACTTATAGAGATTTTCATTCGTTCCTAGAATTATCAGTGCGCTCAAAACCTCCTCCCGCCCGCCCGCTCATAATTCTTGACTCATCCCCCACTGTGGGCACATGCAACGTTTTGAAGGATCGTTATTATTCCCATCAGCTTGGCGATCCTAACTGCTGTCATGGCAAACGCACGTACGACACTAACTATAGGAGAGCATGTAGACAATAAATGAAGAACAAGAACGATAGTATAGCGAAGTTGGCGTGGAGCTTTTCCTGAGCCGACACCCTCATGTGTCAGCGGCTGTACGGCTCCCACAGGTGACGAGGGCGTGAGCCAGATTCTCGGCTTTATTTTCATACTTTGGCGCCTTTTGCGGCCCTTGAGGAAGCGTGTTTAAAAATATGCTCTTGTTGGTCTGCGTGCGTATGTCAGTCAAAGGCACGGAAAGCACGTGACCGTGATTAGAAGCTGTTTTCGCGCCTCCAACACGTGGGCGCCTCAACGACAGGCTAATTACTATAGCTGACACTCGGGACGAGCAAGCGGCATCGCCCATCGACAAGCAGGCAAGCATCCTTAGACGTGAGCCGGACCACTCTTATAATTCTTCCTGCCAAATCTGTTTAATGCAGCAAAAGGCATCGCTTTTCTTATTACCTTCGAATTCGCACCACTGGTATAACAACGTTATCTTCTGTGCAGCATTTATGGGCATTATATTTCTTTACCTACAGCTAAAGCCTCCAATTATACATACGTAATTGCTTTGTCTGGTTATCGTTGAGACGCCTGCAAACCATTTCGCGTGTAACCATTAGATGTACGAAATAAGTTTTTTAGGACGAGGTGTTCGGAGAACTTAGACTGATTTGAGGTTCGTTGGATCTGTTTATCTTGAGCCACTTTCGCCTTGTCAATTTGAGACCTTCTTGTGCACTTAACGAAGAAGATGCTCCGAGTTAGCATAGAGCTTTGTACGGAGCAGTGCTAAAGCGGTATTTTCGCAAGAAAGCCGAAATGAAACCAGGACAGGCTCGTTCAAGCTGCGCGCGCACACGAGAAGTGTAGTTTTGTTCACAGTAAAATTATTCGCCGATCTCGCAGGCAGTGCCGTCTCAAAATCTGGACCGATCCGGAAGGCTGTGCAGTATAAACAACATAACCACATGGTACACAAATACGCCCAAGAAGATCTTCCCTTGATTTGATGTCAACAGCTTCTTAGTCAACCTTTTTTTTTCATTTCTTTCTTTTTAACGAAACACTACGGAAGTGCCGCCAGGAATGGCGTTCTCTTAAGCAGACAATATATTTTATATAGCCGTTGGTATAATAAACTGTGTTGCTGCAATGTCAAAATAACTGCGTTTACGGTAGCAGAAGGCTCACGTACCCGGAACAACTGGCTGTGACATCATAGATTTAGACAGCATCTGCATGGTTATACACAACTATATAAAGCGAACAGGCAATGAAGCCAGGAAAGAACCTGCGGTCAATTGGATGTGGTTAAAATAGATACGTAGAAAATGACTAGAAAAAGGAAATATGATATTGGACAAAAAGAAAACTTGTCGCTGCTGGGAGACGAACCCACACGGGTACTGTTGTTTGTTTATTGGCAAATAAAAGCTACATTACAAATAAAGAAAATTAGCCGTCCAAAAAGTTTTCAGAACGACTTTCTTTTCGCCAAAAGAACTCTCGAAACTTGAGAATGCAATACATGACGCCACGTTGTCTTGGGGCGCAGAGATTTGGCACACAACGCAGAAAAGAAACTTCGCCTTCGTTTTCTCTACAATGATGATGATGATATTTAGTGTTTCGTGGCGCAAGGGCCAAATGTGGCCAAAGAGCGCCAAGACAATGAAAGATATGTTTGCCATGATCAGTGAGCTCCGATGATAGGATGCGATGTGGCTGTAAAGGGGCCTAAGAACAAATCGCGGTATAGAAGCGTAAAACATATATAGAATATAATTATGGCAGTGACGTGTGGAATGACCTGTGAGTGGTGAATAGATGAGAAGTGGTCATGGTACTAAAACTAAACATGTAGAGTAGCCCGACGCCTGCCGAAGGCCTTTGTGGCCAAAGGCTACGAGGCACGTGCTTTGTTTAATAAAATACCGCAGCAGCGGCCTCTCCAGAGAGGCCGTGCTACAAGTCACCTGGGTATATAACACGAAAGTTCTGTATATCTTTTAAAAAGGCGATGATGGCTTGGTATTTAAAAATAGGTTCGTTGCCCAAAAACATACAAGGATGTAATGGGAGATTTTGCCGTGCTGGTAATGGAAAATGTCTTTTCCTCTGAGGCTCCAGTTCAGGGCACTGCAAAAGGACATGAAGTACACTGAGTGGCTCGCCACATTTATCACAGACAGGGGGATCGCCACCGGACAATAAGTATGCGTGTGTACTGTATGTGTGTCCTATCCTGAGTCTGCAAAGTGTAACCTGTGTGCGGCGTGTCTTTGATTCTGGTGGCCAATGAGCGAGATGAGGCTTGATGGTGTGTAATTTGTTGCCCGTTTCTCTGTCCCACAGACGTTGCCAGTAGGCCCTGACCTTTTTCTTAATAAAGGGTTTTAGGTCCATTACAGGAACGGCTATGGGTGAAGTGGCAGCGTCTGTATGAACTGATGTGGCTAGCTTGTCGGCCAACTCATTCCCTTCGATCTCGCGGTGCCCTGGCACCCAGCAGAGCACAATTTGCTGCTTGGATGCATACGCGGTGCAAATGGTGGAATAAAGAGTTATAATTACGGGGTTTCTGTGCCTACTTGAAGTGGTTAAACATTTCAACACACTCAAAGAGTCAGTGTAAATGACTGCCTTGCGTATGTCTAGCTGTTTGATGTGTTTAACCGCCACCAGGATGGCGTAGGCCTCCGCTGTAAAGATGGTTGTGTTTGGGTGTAGAACTCCCGCAGCAGAAAAGGACGGACCGACCGCCGCGTAAGACACGCCAGCGTGTGACTTTGAAGCGTCAGTAAAATATTCTGGGCAAGAGTATGTGTGCTGCAATTCGAGGAAGTGCATACGGATATGTGCGACCGGCGCATGCTTTGTGACCTCAATGAAGGACAGATCACAGTCAATCAGCTGCCACTGCCATGGCGGCAGCTCTACAGGAGGGGGCATGACATCGTGCTCATGGAGCGACACATCCATTTCTTCGGCAAGACTTCTCACTCGCAGTGCGTAGGGCTTTCTCACGGAAGGGCGGTTCAGAAAGGTTTGGGCACTGGACAGATCGTTTATAGTTGTGTAGGCAGGGTGCGTATTGTTTGAGTTCACTTTTAGGAAATATACAAAGGATAAGTAAGTTCTCTGTAGATGTAGCGACCATTCATTTGATTCGGCATAAAGGCTTTCTACGGGGCTTGTTCTGAACGCACCCGTAGAGAGGCGGATACCCAGATGGTGGACAGGGTCTAACATCTTCAAGGCGCTCGGCGTCGCAGAGTGATATATAATGGAACCGTAGTCTATACGTGATCGAATGAGGCTCTTATATAGATTCAATAGACATCTTGTGTCACTACCCCACGTAGTGCAAGACAACACTTTCAAGATGCTCGATGTCTTCAGGCACTTGTTTCTTAAATACTTGAGATGTGGGATAAACGTTAACTTCGCGTCCAGAATTAGGCCTAGGAATTTGTGTTCAGTTTTTACAGGTAGACCCTCACCCTGTATCTCGATGTTGGGATCAGGGTGCAGACCTCTCTTTCTGGAGAAGAGGACGCATGTGGACTTTTGTGGGTTAAGCCGAAAACCATTCTCGTCTGCCCACTTAGACAGTTTGTTCAGTCCAAGCTGAACCTGCCACTCACAGATTGCAAGGTTACATGATGTGAAGCCTATCTGTACATCGTCGACATATACTGAATAAAATATGTTGCGTGGGATGTACAGACGCAGAGAGTTCATTTTTATGATAAAAAGGGTGCAACTGAGCACACCACCCTGTGGTACTCCAGTTTCCTGCACATATGGTCTTGATAGGGCATTACCCACACGAACACGGAATCTGCGGTTGGACAGATAACTTTCAATGATATTCAGCATAATGCCACGTATTCCAAAGTGTGCGAGGTCTCTTAGTATTCCGAATCGCCACGTGGTGTCATATGCTTTTTCCATATCAAGGAAAACAGACAGGAAGAATTGCTTGTGGACAAAAGCCTCGCGAATCTGAGCCTCTAGGCGTATCAGATGATCAGTGGTGGATCGGCCGTCGCGGAATCCACACTGGTATGGGTCAAGCAGCTTGTTTGATTCTAGGAAATGTATCAGACGGCGGTTTATCATCTTCTCAAAGACTTTGCAGATGCAGCTTGTTAGAGCTATGGGCCGATAACTCGATACGGACGATGGATCCTTGCCCTGCTTCAGGATAGGGATTACTATGGCCTCTTTCCAGGCAGAGGGGATCTCGCCGGAGGTCCATATAGAGTTGTACAGGCAGAGAAGGGTTTTCTTTGTTTCAGAGGACAGGTTTTTCAACATTTCGTAGAGTATGCGGTCAGAGCCTGGGGCAGATTGGTTGCAACAGGTGAGTGATGCTTGCAGCTCTGCTAGGGAGAAAGGTAGGTTATATGGCTCGTTCCCAGTGCTCTTTCGGTCTAGTTTTTGTTTTTCTATTGCTGCTTTGTATTTTGTAAATGCTGGAGAATAGTGTGATGAACTGGACACATGTTCAAAATATGCACCCAAATGGTTCGCTTGGTCCTCCAGTCTATCTCCCTGCGTATGTACCAGGGGAGGCGGATGTGTTTGTCGTCCTCTTACTCTATTGACCCTGTTCCAAACCTTGGCCTCATCCGTGTATGAATTTATGCTTGATAAGAATGTTTGCCAGCTGTCTCTCCTGGCTTGTCTGCGCGTTCTCCTACCTTGCGATTTGATTTTCTTGAAATTGACGAGGTTTTCAGCAGTAGGAGAATCGCGAAGCTGCCTCCATGCTTTGTTCTGCTGCCTACGTGCGTTCCGGCAATGTTCATTCCACCACGGAACACGGCGTTTGCTAGAAAGTCCACTTGTTTGGGGAATACACTTAAGAGCTGCATCAACTACGAAATTAGTAAAATATTCGACGGCACCGTCAATTTCGAGCAATGAAATGTCAGCCCACGAGAGCGTACTGGTAAGTGTTTGGAATTTCTTCCAGTCCGCTGCATCGACCTTCCACTGGGGGGCGTGTGGTGGAGATTCGTATTGTCTTGGTGTTCTCAGCAGTATTGGGAAATGGTCGCTCCCATAAGGGTTTTAACACGAAAGTGTTTTATTCCGGGGTCCACCAAGACTTCACTGACGTATTTCCGTCACGGAAATACGTCATAGAACATAATACAAAGAAAGAAACCAGAAGAAAAAGTTCCACAAACATGCAAAATTTGGGAATCGAACCCACGACCTCTCGGTCCGCGACGATAGATCGCCGAGCGTTTAACCCATTGCGCCACAAACGCATTCGCAGAGAGCTACACAGACGCGCCTTATATATCTAACACTCCTCCGTGTACCCGCGCTCTTGCTCGGGGCGGTGCCGCCGCCTACGAGCAGAAAAGAGAAGTACTGCATTATGACACTAAAGCCCGGGATACATGGAGCGAACTTTCTCGACGAACTTCACGCGTCAAGTAACGACGCGGCGACACGACGCAGGATGTTTGCTGTGTTGCAATACATGCGGCGAACGCCGCCGCGCGTTGGCCGCCGTGTTGGCGGCGGTCCCAGCCGCCCGCTTCGAACTGAATTTGGCGTTGTCCTTGTAGAATTCACTTAGTTGGAAGCAAATGACTGCGTAAACGGCTTTCGCTTAGTCTCAGGCCGCTTCGACGACAAAGTATTATGGATAACCTTGAGTAGTTTTCGAGATCGCTTCTCGTTTCGAACGCGTCTAAGCCTAGCGAAAGAAATATCCGATGCCAACGTCATCTATCGGGGAAGTCGGGAGATAGGCATGACGACAGCATGTGGCCTCTGAGATCAGAAGATTTCTGTTGAAGGTTGTTGTAGAGAGCTTGCACTGCTTGTCTGTTTCCTCGCAGATCAGCGGATATGGGATGTACAAATACAACGCGATTCCTGAGAGATCATACTAGGAACTACTCAATCGGTGCAGAGACATGCAGACACGGCAACACCAACGCGATTGCAGACGACGCGAAAAGGCGCGCGCGCGCGAAACACCAGCATGCATTGCGACCGGAACTAGTGCCTCCTGATTGGCTGTCGTCCACCGCTGCGCGCTAGACGCTTCCGGCGGCGGCGTTCGCCCGACGAAAATGTTTGGACAGGCAGATCGGCTGCGGACGGCAAATTTCTTGACGCCGGCCGTCGGACGTTCGCCGCCCGACGAAGTTCTTCGCTCGGACGCCGGTTATTCGCTCCATGTATTCCGGCCTTAACGCGCACCGACAGTGAACGCTTCGGTGGTCTCAGCACTACGACGCCTCGCTGCCAACATTCGAAGGGACGCTGGCATCAAGAAGCACTACCAACGCCACCTAGGTGGCGTTCACCGTACTCAGCACAGCGGAGCGTGGCCTCCGCAATTAGCTCTGAAAATGTTTCTGAAGTTGATCGCGGAGGCTGCAATTACGACGCGCTGTACGCGCTGATTTGACTCGGTGACGATTCAGTTACGTGCTTTGTCTTGCGCGTTGTATTAGTGTGTCAGTTACGTGCTTCGTCTTTCGCGTTGTGCTAGCGTGTGCAGCGTAGTGCAGCTTCCATATGCACGACGGTTGCTCATGGTCATCGACGTTGGTAGTCGTGATGGAGGAGACGTGCCACCAGGCGTCAGCGTGGGTGCATCAACGCCTAAGGGCGCTTTAGCCACAAAACACCAATAGACATTATATATCAATGTGCAATAAACATTACACTACTTCTGTGAAGACACGTTTCACTTTCGTGTTCTATACCGATTCCTATATAAGAGGGATCAACCACATTTTTTTTTATAACTTCCCATTCAAGTTAAGGTAGTATGGATGGAGAAGCTATGCTGAGATCTATGGAGGAAAAGGTTTTATTTCCGAGACAATAATATGTGGTTTCTTTTTTATTTAGCAGACATGCACCGGATGAGAAAAGAAAGTCCTCAATTAGACGGCCTCGTGCATCAATGCGAGAGTCGCCCCACAGACCGCTGTGCGCATTGAAATCGCCAAGAACAAGATAATGTTCTGGCAATTCGTCTATAAATGACTGAAATTCATGTTTGTGTAGTTGGTAATGTGGGGGTATGTAAAGCGAGCAAATGGTGATGAGTCTGTTTAAGAGAACAAGTCGAACTGCCACTGCTTCGAGGGGCGTTTGTAGCCGCAAATGTTGACATGCTATGCTTTTGTGGATTACGATGGCAACACCGCCTGATGATGCGAGGGCATCATCACGATCTTTACGAAACGTAACATACTGTCGGAGAAAGTTTTATGTGTCGATTTTAAGTGAGTTTCCTGTACACACAGCACTTTTGGGTTGTGTTCGTGGAGAAGTTCTTGCACATCATCGAGGTTCCTAAAAAGGCCTCTGACGTTCCATTGTATGATTTGTGTATCCATACTGCAATTAAATAGGTGCTGTGTGTACTAAAAAAACGGAAGTGTTGCCTTAGATTACAGAGCCCTTTCCAGGCCCTGTAACGCGGGATTTGTCCTTTCTGAAGCGGTCGAGGGAACCTCGCCGCTCCTTTGGCGCTTGGTGCGCCGTCGGGATGGGTGTGGTGTCCATTGCCTCTTGTGAAGCGCCGGACACGCGCTCTTGCGAGCGAGAAGTTTCGCGGGAAAGTCTCCCCGCGAAGGACGAGGCATGCGCGCCCACCAGCCCTGAGGTCGATGGGGCTGCCTTTGGGCCTGAGCTGCGCCGGCTGTTGCTAGCGCTAGCAGGGGCCGGTGAGGGTGAGGCAGCCTTGACTGCACCCACCGTGGGAGCTGCTGGCGGGCCTGCGGGTTCGCTACGCGTAGCGCAGGCTGCCACCGAGGACTGTTGTTGTGCCGACAACCCTAGGGTAACCGGGCCTATTTGCTGGTTGGGTGGAGTAGGCTTAGCGCCTTCAACCCTGGGGGCAGGAGCCACAAGCGACAGCTCGCTGCGTGCGGGCTGTGCAGGTGGCAGTAGCCGCTGCGACGCTGCCCCTTGACGCGCCGCATCAGCGTAAGTAGTCGTGTGGAATGGCGAGCACCTTTTGCGTGCTTCCCTGAACGATATGTTTTCACGGACTTTCAGTGTTATAATTTCCTTCTCTTTTTTCCAACTTGGACAAGACCGGGAGTACGCTGGATGCTCGCCATCGCAATTAACGCAGTGAGGTGTGGCCTCGCAATTGTCTGAGGAATGACCTTGTACTCCACACTTAGCACAGGTGAGTCGGCCACGGCAGCTCTGCGAGCCATGGCCGAATCTTTGACATTGGTAGCATCGCCTAGGATTTGGAATGTATGGTCTTATGGCTATCTTTGTGTAGCCTGTTTCAATGGTTTGTGGCAATTCGCTCAATTCAAATGTAAGTATCAGATGTTTCGTGGGGATTTCTTTGTTGTCCCGTCTCATAACAATGCGCTGCACATTCGTGACGTTTTGCTCCTTCCATCCTTCCAACAGTTCAGTTTCAGATAGGTCAATGAGGTCTGCTTCTGATACTACCCCCCGTACTGTGTTCATGGAACGATGCGGTGAAACAGTAACTGGGACATCACCAAAAGTAACAAGCTTGCCGAGTCTGTTGTATTGGTCTTTATCACGTAGCTCAAGCAGAAGGTCTCCGCTTGGCATTTTGGCGACCTTGTAGCCAGGACCTAGTGTGTTGGTTAAGCTTTTCGCAACTACAAATGGGGATATTGTTCGTGCCAGTTTTTCTGTTCTTTCGCTATGCACTACTTGAAAGCGTGGGAAAATGTCTTTTGGTCGGGTGAACAAGTTCAAAAACTCATCGGTGCGTCCCCTCTTCTGAGGGAGACGATCAAGAAGTCGTGGAAAAGCGGGTGTTCCCATAGGAGTATTTTGTACTTCGGCAGCAATGGCAGCCACCCACCACGGAGTCCAACAAGGGGACGCTGCAGCACTTATCGTGTAAGGCTGCAGGCGCCAGCCGTACATTGCCGCTATAACCTTATATATAAACCCAAGAGAGGGCACCTACACAAGGTTAACCCGAGCCGCCTATGAAAACGTAGAAGTAACAGAAGAGAAGAGGAGACAGGACAGTAAAGAAAAGAGATAGGAAAGAAAAAAGGGCAGAGAGGGGGATAGGAAAAGGCGACCAGCCGGTTTCCCCCGGGTGGGTCAGTCCGGGGGTGCCGTCTACGGGAAGCGGAGGCCAAAGAGGTGTGTTGCCTCCGCCGAGGGGCCATGAAGGTCCAAACACCCGACTTCGGCTCAACCCCCAGGATCCCCTTTTCCCCGGACACGGCTAAGCCACGCACGGTTAAGCGTGGGAGGGTCCGACCCCCATGTGCTCGGGTCCGTGGTGTCGCAACCCACCAAACGCCTGCTTACGCAGGCGCCCCTGCGGGTCGTTTTCTCTACAAGTGACCAATCATGACTGACAAAAACAAGTGAATAATGTTGTTATGGAAGAACGCCAGTTCAACTCGATACCTAACGGTCATTTCTGCCACTTCATTGTATTTCGTCCACGCTCGTGCTCTGGGACATTAAAAAGGCGCCCGTCGTTCTCCAAGGGCTGTTTTTTTTATCTCGAAGTAAAAGACAGGCAATTGTTAAAGAATCCTAATAGTGCTCGTTTGCTGCTCTCTCGAAGTTACTGCGATGATTATCTAGTGAATGGTCACGTGCGTGCCTTGTGGCCACAGTAATTTTTTTGCAACGCGCAATCGACTCACATTATTTAGAATGTGTGGTGTCATCGAAGCAAGGTATACGGAGCTACAGAGCTGCAGAACAAACCCGAGTCAAACAATAAATGCGAGCACTACATTGCTATTGTAAGAGCGCCAAAAAGCTCCTAATATATCCGCCGATTAGGCACAAGCTGAGAAAATATTTTATTTGAAAGTTTGTCTTTGTGAAATACACCTAGTCTGAATGGGACTGCAACACAAACTAAAGCTAGATTTCTTTATTTTTATGGCCCTAGCACCTAGCAAAATTATGTTTCTCGCGGAACCCACCTGAAGTCGGCCTCAGGTGACCAAAGTTGAGGTGTCTCCGCAATCGTGATAATAATAAAACCCCATCTAAAAGGACGTAATGGTTCAAATTAAGAGTTGTCTAGGATATAATACATAGTTAAGGAAATGGTCAATTAACCGTGAAGTCTTTCTTACCATTATGATTATTACCTACCATCATCAGCAAACGGCTCGAGCGTCGTCGTCTTCCACAGCTGGCTCCATTGCCGCTCATCATTACAGCGTACGATTTCACCTCTCTTCTGTCGTCGTAATGGTGAGGCCGCGTTTACGGGGCAATGAGCAATTGTTTAAGGGGGGTATGACGTCGACCCTGCGGTGGTTTGCCTTGACCACCTCTTTCACTCTCCCGATGAGTTCGAGTAGGCGATCATTGTGGACCTTTGACCTGCTGAGAGTGAGAAAGAGCGTGGGCTTGCCTAGCTGCCGATCACTGCGAACACATTCCTCTTCCTTTGCGCCCAGTATAGTACCAGATTTGTAAGCCATTCTCGAGCCGCTCAAGCAATCCCCAGATGAAAGCAAAGTCCGATTTGACGCACTCTATGACGAAGCAGTGGGCCTCTAAGAGTTTCCTAATTGTTAGCCTGAAAAGCCAAAGTAGTCGATCCCAGTCGCTGCAATGGCGCTGCCATGCTGGAGTTCAGCGCCAGGCTGTAAAACTCAGACTCCAAATGCCGCATGAAAGAGCAGGGCTCGATGGTTGATTAAACGGCCGGGTAAATACAAGAGGGGCCGTGATTGGGAGGAACGAGGAGGTGGCGCGTTTCTGTCCAGCGATCGGAAATCAACGCCTGCGGTAAATTTGCTTTTAATCGCTGTTCATACGAACGCAACCGTCCCCCGGCGTTTCGCAGCCGAGATACTTCCGTTGCTTTGGCACCATCAGACATTCATCGGTCCATTTTCCTATTGCACCCATAAGAATATTCTTCTTTGTGGGGTTTTACGCCTGAAAACCAGTTCTTATTATTATGCACGCCGTAGTGGACTGCTCCGGATCAATTTTGACCACCTGGGTTTCTTTAACGTGCACTATAACGCAAGCACACGGGCGTTTTTGCATTTTCGCCTCTATCGAAATGCGGCCGCCGTGGCCGGAATTCGATCCCGCGATCTCGTGCTCAGCAGCGGCACGCCTTAGCTGACTGAGCCACCCCGGCGGGTACCCATAAGAATGAAGGTATGGCAGTGCCTTCGTTCGGTACGACGACGCAGTGGCAACCACGGGTGGCAATAAAATAGTGACGTCGATCTAACGACGAATTTGGTATCACAACGAAGGCATGACAATAATCAGATAACAATTTTGAAGTGATGACAATAGTATAACGACGACACCGTGAAGAGGACGACATGAAGACTATGGAATGACGCCGATGGTATGACGACAACCGAATGACGAAACTGGACTAGCGACGAAGGTGTGAGGATATCATGTAGGCTGAACGACGACATGAAGACGACGCTATGACAAGACGGCCATGACAGCCAATCTTTGACTACGACACAATGAGGACGATTCCGTGACGACGGTGGCATAAACACGATTGAATGACGATAACATGATTACGACAGAATGACGAAGAAGGAATGACGTCGACGGAGCGACGAAGGCCGCATGACGACGGCTTTCTTCTCTTCAATGTTTAAATACGGCGCTATAAATATGCAATATTAGTATGCGACAGAAGTCCCTGGTTACACTTCAAGGCACCAATCGCTTCTAAAGCTTTGTCCTGAAAATAAAATGGTTATACAAGCACTTTTTTTCCAAAAAAAGGAAAATACACCTCAGAGACACCTTGTCGCGAGCACCTTGCCACATTGCATAGTATTGAAGTGCGATCAATACCCCGTGGCCATTTCAGACAGATGCAAGACAGCTCAGAAAGAGATCTAGCAGAAGCCACATCACTGTCACCTGCCTCTAGATCGCTGCCAACGTGACATTGTTCGGTGACACAAAGAGATCCCCGCACTCCCGCATCCATCACATCCCTTACTTTCAAATTCGGAACGAATAGAGATTACCAGGATGTCAAGACGTTGCCCGCTCATGTTTTTTTTTCTCTCTGCCATAACTTGGTGGGCTCGGGGGCTTACAATAGATGTGCTACAGGTGAAAGTAAACGTGCTTTCTTACGCGCGATTGCCGATCCCATCTATCTACTTTTCTTGTGGGAAAAAACGAGGACGCTTTTTTATTTTGTACCGTTCTTTCAGCACACAAGTGCTAGATAATCCTTTCTGCATCACGTCAACTGACTCCATGTGTCAAATGTCAGTTAAATTCACGAGGCGGCTTGCCTTTAAGAAATAGACTATTGTAGCCGCGCACACCTTGTACATTTATTACACCTTCTCGCTCCCTCTCTGTTTTTCTCTCCTGTGTCCTGACGATCGCCAGACTTCTGTAAAGAATTTTACTGTCATTTTTTCCGGCCAAATGACTGACGTTTTGTAGAACAGCACGAGTTTTTGGTGATAGCCAGAAGTAGCAATATTGCGAGTGACTGTTTTCATAGTGATACCCTGCCTCAACTTGCAGCATTGTCAGAATGTTACTGTCAAATTCGTTCACTGCTACAACATTTATAGTGCCAAAAAAACTAACTTTACAAGTCTATGTAATAAAAGCGTAAGTATGATTATTGAAATTGAGTTGTACAGTCTAAAAATGTTCTATAGACTATTTGTAGATTTCACTATACAAGTTCGGCATAATTTCTCTGTAGAAAAGCTAAATAAATTCAGTAGTATTAAGGAAGGAAAGACCAGGATGCAGCGACCTCGTCACAACAAAACATTATATTGGTGCAAATACCAGCGTTAATGCAGAAATGGCACATAATCAACAAAATAAGTACAAGCTCAGAGCGTGCAGACACCTTGAATTAGCTTTTAGCACTATTGCTGTGACTATCCTCGATACAGTATGCGGATACAACAGAAGTCGACCGCGATAAAACCCATCATATTGTCGGGCTTCTTCGGCGCGCTGAAGTGACAATATACTACTACGTGACAATTTCCAAGTCAAGTGTTTAGGGTTACCAACACCTTCGATGTGAAATCTGCCTTCGCCGCCGCGAACCAAGGCTGGCTCTGATGAATATGAAATGTTAAATAGCCACACGACACTTCAGTTTCACTCTTAAAGAGAATATATCCCTTTTATTTTTCAGTTATTTTTTTCCAGGAAATACCAAGAACTTCAACACCGCTGTTGCAATTAGCAAAAGTGAATTTCAGTAAAAGCAGCAAGAAACGACCTTGCATGTGATGGATAATGAAGGCACCAACATGACAAAAAGATATTTAACATTTTTTCGTTGAAGGTATTCCGCAGGGTGAACTACCGTATTCATTTTATTTTATGAACCACGATAGTCATATTGTAAAGTTTGTATGCAGATGTTTGCTTTTTAAAACTGCTTTTTGGTCTTCTGCCTTCAAAAAATTAAGAAAAATAAAACATTTGCTTTGTTGCTGTGGTTGCTTTTAGAGCTTCATTCAATGCCACGTGTGGGATGACGAAATCCCGCAGCATACCGGAGAAATTGTCATCGATGAGTATCGAACGCACCTCAATCGTGCAAATAGCCTTCCAACGAATATTTTATTTATTGCAGACGTCTTGTTTCAACGCACAACATGCGTACGAGGTCGGCTTCTGCGTGAATTTAGAACACAGCTTTCCTGGAGTCCATTTAATGTACGACAGGTGTAGTCCCTAAATGCGAAAAGAGCAAAACAATAACGCACTTGGTGCATTCGAATACCTTGTTTCTGCTTCCGCAAGATGGTTCTCAAAAGTTCATTTAAATTTCATTATGTCACCACCATGGTCCATGTGAAATACGTCCGTATCGACCTTAAATTCAAGTGCCTGATCATCTTCACCATGATACATAGCAGAAGAACACAGCCAATGTGCTATGCCCTACTGCTTTTCCACTGATATAGTGCCGTTCGTGTGTGAAATGACTTGCCTTCAGCAAAAACAATAACATTCGGCTCAGAACCCGCAGTGTGTCTTTAAAGCGAAACCTTATATGTCTAGGCGAAATCGTGTATGGCTAGGCGAAATAGCCTGTGTACAAAAAAAACTATCGATCATCAACATTGGCGCGAGCGTCGTTGTCTTCTTCCGCAGCTGGCTCGTTGGCGCTCATCCTTCCAGCGTAGAAATTCACTTCTCTTCCGTCGTAATGGTGAGGCCGCGTTTACGGGGGTGATGAGCCATTGCTTAAGGTGATATGAGTCATTCATTGTCTTATGTAATGCATAGATTTAATTTGGAAGCAATTTAATTTCGAACAATCGCAAGCGGCAATGGCGGGCGAATGCTGCTAACCACGCTGCCGAGCAAGCACGAGACGTCGAACGCAAGCGACAACGGCGGAATGCGGGCATAACATCAGTGACGTCGTTCTCTCCAAACCAGCCGAACGTGTGTGTAACCTCATATTGAGAAATAGTTTAATGAACCTTCGGGATTAACCCAGTGATAAACACCGGGGCCGCACGTTTCCGCTTCGCTGGTTAACCATCTTCACGGAGTAGAAGGGCTGACGAATTCGTTCTCATGACTGCTGTTGTAAATGTGTAAAATACCTCGGCTGTTCCATATCTCTATGTTATACCTTAATAAATAAAGAGTACCAATGAAGATAATGACCAAACAAACGTAACTGCGGCCTCAGTGACAACTAACAATGTAATTCTGCCTGTGTCAACTGGAAGACAAAGATAATTTTCTGAAATGTCCCGTAAGTCCCACGTCACGGGCCACTAGAGCTCTGTGTTGTCTGGTGGAGCGACTGATCAAACCAGGCGAAACAATCGAATGGTAGGCAGTGGAAAGCTTGCTTTAATAAAATACCAATTTAAGTACTGACTTATCTTAGAGACCAATATCAGAAAAATTGTGCTAGTGTAAAATCTGCGCTTGTTGTGTACGACTTCATTACTAGTTAGCTTCGTAGGCGTACTTAAAACTATCTATCAACTGTTGTTTATGCTTAAGCCTCAAAGCGGACAGGACTGGGTGTTTGGTGGTACGGAGCTTTAAATTGTCTGCAAAGACTGTAGGCCATTTGCATCAACATAATACATGATCCAGTACCAGTATGCTAAACGAAATGGCAGCACCCGATGTCTCTTTTTGTCAAGGAAATTGCGTCTACATCGGATCTCAAATGCGCTGAAATACGAGGGCAAGGATACCAGATACCTCAGGTGCCGCGTGTAACTGTCTGTATAAGTCTCAAATGGGGTTGTATAGCACAGGCACTGGCGAGCTATCGATCGCTAGCCAAATGCATGCAGGCAACTGGAGACTACGGGAAAAAATAACGAAGGTGTGAAAAATGCAGGGGCATTGCTTCCTTTCAATAAGGCAGCCAAATAACTTGTTTTATTTATGGATATTTACTATGTGTATGACTCATGTAGAACTAGAGCACCTGTCCTCGTGTTAATAATTAGGGGAACATTGTAAAGTGGCACAAAAACCATTTAAGGCTTACATCATCTTTTATTCAAAAGTCCGCATTTTATGCTTAAGAAATTCTGATCATATGCAGTAGAAATGAGGGTAAGGTTGCCGTTCTGAATTTGGGCACACAGGAACTTCATAAATTGAAATGAGAGTGATAAGAGTTAGAAGATGGTAGCGAAAGGAACGAAAAAAAAATGGTGCGGGGGTATTTAATTCCCCTGCAACGAGACATGGAGGACGGCCTACAAAGTTCTCTGGCAGTGAGGAGCTGGAGAGCTGGCAAGTATTGTTGACGTGGAGGCGCCGAGAGAACAAAGGAAAAAGCATGCCGGACCCGTAAGTCTTGAGCCCGAGCCAAGGGTGAGAAGGAAAGAGAGGAGGTGCGTTGTTTTTGTTGTGAGGCGTCAGTGGGTGGCGAAGAAGTTCGGGTCCACGCGTTCTCTTCCGGCCTGCATCAGCTGTGATTCAGCGCATGCGCGTGTCTCTCCACCATGAGGCTTCTTCCGTGTTTTTCCCTTCCTGGTCTCTAGGCGGCTGCAACTCGATCCTCTCGACAGCGCGGTTACTGGGCGGCGTGATACGAGAGGGTGGCAGCCAAGCGTAGGCGTTGTGTTGCAGTGGTGCGAGCAGTCCTTGGTTTCGGTTATGCAGCTCCCTGTGGCCTTTGGCATTAGTTAATATCTTTTTACAAAAAAAAAACTTGACAGAGCCCTGGCCTGACAAAGGGAATGGAATGGGGGATTCCTCTATAGTGCATATATTCATAAAGCTCTGCGAAAAGCAAGGTTCATCTTTATTATCATTATCTTTACTATTGTTTCTGTTTTGTTGCCTAAATAATAGTGAAATGGGGTAACCGAGTGATTTAGTAACCAAATTAGTCCATAGCAGACGATTTATAAGAAAATACAACAGTTGGGTGCACTTGCTTTTCTTGATAGTAGTCCTAACGATGTCAGCACGCACGTGCAGTAAATGAAAGACATTGTGAACATACAGTATTTAAGGTATATACTGATACATATAAATTCTTCGCTTGCATTTTTGAGATGAATGTGTCAGTAAATTTTAGATAGAAAAGGCAATGCGCGTGCACGACCTGTTCTATAGTTTTCACTTTCTTTAACCTTACTGAAATCTGCGTCAGCAATTATGGTGCGACTGACCCTTGGTTGGTTGACTGCTTCAATGTGCCATGTTAGCTTTGATGAAATCGATGTGAGCAACTATGTCTCAACCGCTCTGCCCTGTCTATTGCGCCATCAACGCAAACGTTGGCTGACCGAAAACTATCGATTGTTCCGGGAGAGATTTCGTAGGAGCCGACTTATGTGCTCTGCTGTGCGATAGCGATGTGAGATGTACGCCGAATCAGAAGGAAACAGGCATGCGTTGTAATCACCATTGGGTTCGTACGCTGGCTACATGAGGTAACCTCTGCCAAATTAATTGTAATGAGCCTCTGAAAGGTGAATGCAGCGCAAAAGCTGGCATCCTAAGTTGCAAGCTTTGAAATTTGTGCCGTCTTTTGAACGGAAGTGGTTTATTGTAGTTCTCAAATCAGCAATATTTTGTAAGACTGCAATAGATAGCCGGAGATTTTAACGATGAGCACGTCCGGTAGGCTCTCATAAAAAGCAGCTGCGGATGAATTTGCCGAGCGAACTGCCTGCCTAAAGGAACATAATCACAGCATTAGTAGAAATTATTACCGAGAGGGGCGTTCGTTGGAGATTGTTTCAACATTTTGCCACATTTACCGCCCCATAAAAGCCAGATACATAGTCAATACCTGTAAAGCGGGAACACTTCAATGTATTTTTTCTGCTTTGTGAAGCCTAGTATTTCTATTCTACATAACTGAATTATTAGACAGTCATCACTCATGCAAACTTAAAGGAGTCAAAAACTGTTTTGCTTGTAATGCAGGTTTGTGAGATTTATATGGGCATTTAAATCTCACGTTATTTTATTGCGATGTTTACTAAAGCAATGCCGTGCATGGTAATTTTTTTTCTCATAGGAAATTGACGCCATGGGCACAAGTAGCAAATATGTTCAGAATGTGGAATCTCAAGCATCGCTACCACGTCATTTCAGATAATTTTCTTCTCTTTCTCAACCGAAAAAATTAAAAAAAGTACCGCAGAACTCGTGTCACGATGACTGCTAACGGTAGTGCGATTAGAGTTCAAGCAAAGTGGCCACGCACCGCTCCTTTGAAGTCATGTTTATTTCAAACCTGTAGGGCTCATTCTGAGAGTTCCTTTCCTTCGGCTGTATGCGACAGTCCCCGTTATTAACGCGATAGTGTTTAGGGCCCCGTGTTGCAGATAATCCCGCGATGGCGTCGGCATAGGCGCCCCCGGCCGAGTAAATCAGCCCCAACCACGGTCTGCCACACCATTCTATCATTAATGTTACTCATACCT
Source organism: Dermacentor silvarum (assembly GCF_013339745.2). NCBI lineage: Eukaryota > Metazoa > Arthropoda > Arachnida > Ixodida > Ixodidae > Dermacentor > Dermacentor silvarum. The sequence goes on along the minus strand of NC_051158.1, from coordinate 44,313,736 downwards.
TGTCTTGCATTCTTGGCAGAGCTATTCCTCGGAATTTTGAGAATGACAATCCACAAAAACAAATGTCATGAAACAAAACACCCACAGCGCATCCCTTTTGTGTTAGATCTTCTCAGACTGAAATATTGAAAGTATGAAACAAATACGGAAACGTGAAAATGATGCAATTTGTTTGGCGCGGTTGTGCACTATCTCCGGGATCGGCCCACGCAGGAGGCCGCGTTTCCACCAGAAAGCTCGCCTACGTGCATAGCGTTCGCCGCCTGTGTTTGCCACTAACCATTACGGTTGCATAAGCTGCAGTTGTCGGGAACCATGAGTAGCAGTCAGGGATCTTGAATGCTATCGTGTTCCACTCTTAAAAGCGTAGCTTATGCGTCCTCACAATTTTTCTTTACCACAAGCAATGTTATTGCCACTCCAACATCTGTGCGAATTCCTGAAACTGCTGAGCACTTTGTAGGAAAAGCAGTGCTTTGTCGGAAAGCGTACGAAGGACGCTGATGCGAGAGGTGCCGTACCACAAATCAACAATTGCTGACTGGACCATATTTTGGATAGTTTAAACAATAGCCCCTCATAATGGCAAAAATAAAAAGGGGATAGATGTCCTTCGCATAATCCAATAAAAATCGCCTAATAAAACTGTTGCCATGGGTGATCGATGCCCATGGAGCCGAATATTTGCACGTGCTACTTACGGAATCAATCTGTAAAGCCACCGTACTGACTCTGGGTAATGGACCCACTTTTTATCCTATTATATAAATCTAATACAAATATATCGTTACGTGGATAAGCTGTGATAAATACCTGGCATTTCCTCCAGGTCCTTTAAGTAAGCATTACAAAATAAAATATGCATGGATGTCTGAAGCTATAATGATGAAGTATTTGCTGCTCATGGCTAGCGAAAGAAGATGTGAAAGCTTTAGCAAAGTTGTTCTCAAGAACAACTTTGAGATGCGCTTAGATTACAGTAAGATACTAACAGTCACTAAGAGCAATTGCACTAAGCTAATCAAAATCAACTGCACACTTCGTCTGCCATGGTATCGCCTGCTTGGGTCCGGCAGTATGAGCGGATGCCGTGCCCATATGGGCGAAGCCAGAGCCATTCCGATCTACCACTAAGACATAATGATGGATTCGGAATAAAAAATGTAACTGTATTTCGCAAGAAAGGCCTTGCCGAAAACCGTGCGAGTTAGGAGTAAAGGATTTAGCAAAAGTTAAACAAATGCAGCTGCACTAACGTGAAGCCTGGGGAAGAGCGAAACAGTGATTCGCCGGTGCTGGAGTAGCGCTGGAGGGAGGCGCAATTGAGCCCTTGTGGGGTGGTGGCGCCCTCTCTTGTGCTGCGCTGGTACCAGTGTGGCGTTTCGGAACCAATTTTAACAATTTTCTGCTAATTAATGTGCTTAATGCTTCATTATTCCGATCTTTTAAACCATTCTGAATAATGTTAATTTATTTTGAACCGGTTTTGATCAATTCGGCGCTTGTTTTCACTCTGTTTTGAGCACTTGTTTTTGAGCGTGATCGCGAGAGATCACGCGCGACCGGCGCCGACGCCGACAGCCCAGGCCCGTAAAGTGCTGCGCACTTAAAACTTATTGGAATAGTTTTACGATACCCCCACCGAAGGCTGCTAAATTGGGCATCGTCAACTTACTCCAAGCAACCCGACTCACGGGAGGCTCCATCCCAGGCGCGCAACGGCGGAGACGGGCCGGGCGCCCAATCTGGGACAAGCCCCTGTCGGGGGGACTTGCATCGTCGCAAACACCCGAGAACGTCGCCTCCCATACACCACATTTCCCGACCGCCTGGAAGGACGGGGGATTCGCTGCTGGGCTCGGTCACATTTCGCTCGCAGCTACTCGGGGAATGCCTGTTGGTTTCTTTTCCTCCACATAGTGATATGCTTAATCTGATAGACCACCAGCCTTTAGAACAAAATATTCTAATGCCCTCATAAACATAAACAACGTCCTATGAAAATACCACACAATATTATCAAGTAATGAGCGTCTGATAAAAGCGTTCCCTGATGTACCAAGGGTTACCAGGGGTATTGCCGCAACAGAAACATTAAAGACATGTTAGTGCATGCCAAAGTCAGCGAACATCATTCCCCCGTAATAGAAGCATGTTCTTACCCCAGATGCAAAACCTGCAGGCACCTTCAAAGTGACTTTAAACTTAAAAGCACCGCAAATAGCTACACACACGAACTGAAAACTAGCTTTACTCGCACTAGCTCCGTTGTAATTCATATGCTTGAGTGTTCCTTCTGTAAGAAGCAATATATCAGCGAAACAGGACAATCAATGAACATCAGGTTAAACGGACATCGCGCGCACACAGCTAAAGAGCTTCCCAAAGCCGTCGCCGAGCATTTCAACCAACCAGGTCATAACTTTGATGAACCTAAACTCTACATACTACAGTCAAATTTCCATTCTGCGCGAGACAGAAAATATAGAGAATCGTACCTCATCCATAAGTTTAACACATTGCAACCAATGCGCATGAACGTTTCAAAGGGAGCTTTAGAATCTATTCGCTATGCAAAACTTCAAAGCAGAGGTAACACCACTCAATAATCTCCGATTGAGTTGCGTAGTTTTCTTGTTTTTTTTCCCTTTTTTTCGTTATTCGATTGTCAATATTACTCCAACCTCCCTTTGCTTTTACTCAGTCCTTTCGCTCTTTTATTTATACATTTGCCCCCCCCCCCCCCCCCACTTCATTTTTCTTTTTTTTTTCCCACAAGCACCATTTTTCTGCCGCTACTTGTATTCTTTCTGTCAGACACGATAGTTCAATGACCGCCAGTGGAGCAGATACCACCCCCCCCCCCCCCTCCCGTCATCTAGCAGGCCCCTTCCACGAAAAGAGGAACCTACAATCACACTTCAACCGGCTAACACACGGCGCTGCCTAACATTCCTCCACCGACTATCAGTAGCGCATTAACTTTCTTTTCAATTCAACGGCCTCGCCGCTAACACACTCTCACTCGTTACCTCACCCAGCCGCCTTACCTTCTCTCCTTTTAGTAGAACCCTGCCTATATATACTGTGCCGAGGAGAGCAAATGACGCCTTGAAGAAGACAAGTCTACTTGTCGAAACGTTGACTCCTGCTCTCACCTTGTTCTCATGTTGCTCATCGTTCTGCTATCGACAACACATGCGCTGCCCGTGCGTGGAGGATTACAAGTCCATCAGAGACGCGAAGGGCTCTTGGAGCCAAAGGCTCCAAAAGCGGCAAAGCCAAGTGGATGCACCATGGCACAGCACAATCGGTTCAGCCTGAGCCAGCCCGTACAAAAATTAGACGTACCGTTTCGTTTATATTGACTTTCTGTTGTCTTCAATGGATTCTTTATTTGGATGCAACTTAATAACGTACATTATTTATGCACGCAGGGCTGCCTTCTAGCTTCTTTGCTGGCATGGGCGTTCTGCACGGAAATATTAGCGTTCATGCTGAGCAGATGTGCGCATACCACACCATGGGGATCGTAAACATAAATTTATCTTGTTCTTTCTTTGGACGTTTACGAACGCACATGCATTTCCATTGGTTTTATCAAGGTGCGGCACTTGCCACGCACTTCATCACGCTAGTGCTCTGAGACGCCTTCAGCGCAAAGCGAAACTGTGTTATTGCTTTTTATGCTTGACCTTCAGGTGAAGTTGGCATGGCTTCTTTTTTTTAAGAATGACCTTGCAGGATGGCTAAGATATGCGCATCGTTCAGCGCAAGCACTTGTTAACGAGGCAATTAGAAGGTTTATCGAATCCTGAAAAATAAGAAAAAAAAGAGATGCTACGACAAAGAATCCAGAAAGATGCCCTTGTCTATTTCTTCGCTATAAAAGAAATTCTGCTTCTCGAGCCTGGCCAAAAACAGTGCAGTTTTGAATTACACCTGCAAGAAATAAGGTAAATTTTGTTAATAAAACTAGGCTCTCCAATAAAAACGAACAATTTATGTATATATTTTTGAGCTTATTTGATGGAATATACCATGAGCAGAAAAGGGAATACTTTTTTATTTATTTATTTCAGGAGCGCTCTACTTCGTGAAAAAAAAATTATGACAGCTTTTTCGTTCTTTGTACTTTTTGCAGTTTAGAAATTGAACACATATGTTTTTCTTGCGTCGTCTTGTTGAGCCAATCCCGGCTTCACGCTGATGAATTGTGTGAAACTTTTCCTCGTTATTTCTTCCGCATGGCTAGACAATATAATCCTGAACTTCTTATCCTACTCGACAAGTGCAATGTTTATATCAACAAAAGGAAAATGAGAGGGCATACAAACAATAAAAAAAAACTGCGTGAGGGCAAGCCAGTAAGTGGGTGCTCCTGCTTCAAAAGTACTTCTTCGGCAGGCTGGTCCTTCCTGTGTTGGCTAGCATATTCGTTTGTACATCTGCTTTAGCGCCGAAAATATTATTTAGTTTGTTGTTTACCTTCCAATTTGTTCTTGTATTTTCCTTGTATTTTGTTGCAATTCCCGTGCACGTAATGACGGCCTTCTTGAAACTTTTATGGCGGGAAACTGATGTCTGCAGTTACGCAGGCTTATTATCAGCATTACCACATTGTACCGTGCTCGGTAGATGCCATAAGGAATAAATGAAGTTATTAAAAAAGCGACGCTGTCACTTGAATATCCTGAATAATATTATCGAGAACTCACTCAACCCATGCGTTTAGTGTCTTTTTTTTTTTTAGACTACGCATGAAAGGTGTCAAGTAGTCGATGACTAGAATGTATTCCAAAAGCAGCAGGCATATGCACGTGTATCTGATTTGGGTTTATCATTTTGCTCACGACTCTTCATGCATAGTAGTGGTTGAAAGAAATGATGGGAACACATTGAAAAAAGGGGTACTACCACTTGATTAAAATTGAGAATAGCGGTTTCTGTATACTAAACAGTTATACATGTTTGGTTACGCAGAGCAACCCATCAATACGTTGATACAGCTATTCTGTTCTAGAAGCAGGATGCACTCGAGATTACATAACTTGCTTTGGAAGCAAGCCTCAGCTTAATACTGTTCAAGGACAGTAGAATACCCGTTTCACCAGTACAGTAACGCCAAAGCAATAGTCTTCTACACCGCGGCATGCGAAAAAACAAAAGCTCGACGAGACTATTCAATGTATTTTACAAGTATTTATCTCGATGATTGACTAAGTGATTTTCTTACGCTGTGGTAGCAGGCAACAGGGTGAATAGGCTCTAGATTAGATTTGACGACCAGTTGCTCTGAACTTGTGCTCAAATCTAAGCACATGAACATTACTACACTCTCCTGTGATGCTAGAGTCAATTATTCAATGCTCATGTTCTTGCTCTACACACACACGCCATAATAGCTACTCAGCTCTTATGCACAAGGAAAACTGCGTCTTACTTAAGAACACTCTAATTGTTACCTGAACAAGGGCCTGTTCAATAGGTAGAAATGATCGTAAGAGGGATACAGCCAATTCTCATGGTGGAAATAATATTAGGGAAGGCGTCCGACCAATGGCGAAGAGGACAAGAAATAAAAGCTTCCTATGCTCGACCCAAGTACTGCAAATGTCTCTATGGGGATACAAAAGTCACACTGGTATTGTGTTCGTCACCTTAAGATCTCAGCACTACAAATGAGTTCATGCATGGTAAATATGCGTTTCATTTTACCTCTATAACAGACAGCTTTGTTTTCATTTTAAATACGGTTATTTATATGGGTTATTGCGTAAGTTTTCCAACTGCCCTCGTACTGACCCAATTTTCCCACTGCATTACGTGGCTCAAACTCGTAGCAAATGAAGACCTGATCAATTGACAAGGAGACGATGAAGAGGAGGCGGCGCAAAAACAGAGCAAATAAGCTAAACCACCCCAAAAACAGCAGGCGCACCGAGAAATAGGAAAGACAAACTGCGCCACGGACTGTTTTGGTCACTGTATCCGTGGGCTCTAAGCGTCTAAACTACATCCACCCCAACCCGCCCAACCAACCCACCCATTTTTTTTTCAGTGATGTCTACATCAGCAGCGAGCTCGATTGCGTCCATAAATCCCGGCGAGCTGCGTTCAGCTCTCGAACAGCGCGGCGCAGTGGAACGCACGCCACGGGCATTTGTTGTCTGCCTCGACTTGCGGGGCTGTATATACTGGCTGTCTTTCCGGATAATTGCTTTGATCACTGACAGCGAGTGTTTATTGCTCTGTATTGGCTTGTCCACCCGTTTTCGCTGACAGGAATGCGGAGTGTTTTATTATAACCGGTCGACAAGCGAAGGGTTCAATTGTGCGTTTGTCACCAAAGTATCTCTGTTGTTGCACCTACTAATGTGGGTCATGTAGCGATTGTTGCCGCGTGAGGTTTTAACGAATCGCCATTACCACCGTAATCATCCACGCACCATCATCATCTTCGCCGTCATCTGGGTAGCAATGTTGGTAACTACGTGAGGAAGTAGCTCAATTTAACTATAGGTTTCAGTCAATGTAACGAAAGCCTAGCCTTTTTAGAGTCAGCGATTTCGTAGTAACTTTCTTTTTACGTGAAAAACGAATAAATATCCTTGGTAAGATTCTTGAGAGGTCGTTGATGAACTTAAATTGATTACTTCGATGTCATTCCAAGGGAGACATGTGAGCCTCTGCTTGTCGCTACTTCTGAAGATATACCGAAGATCTCCTTAGTGAGGTAGTTGGCGCATCAAATCTACTTTGCTAGGCAAAGCACACTCTTTCAGACCCGATACCGTGTTATATTATTGGGGATTGTTTTCCTTTTACACATTCCTAGCGTCGGCTCACGAAAACAAGTTGTAATTTAAAGCTTTAGTTCTAAAATGTAATAACAATACGTCAAGGAGCTTTGGAAATATATAAAAAAATTCAACAAACAGAGCATTGTTCATGTGAAGACGCAGGTTCCGATTCCAGCTGCGGGAAGTTGTTTTTATTTTTCCCTCTCTTATTTTAAATTATCTTTTCTACATTTCAACTAAGAACGAGGAACTTACCTTGTTCGGTCTTTGGTTTCATTGTCTGTTGCTTTCGTACGATTATAACCAACGAAATTGGAGCCCCATGGTGTCGCTTCTTCTCGTTGAGTGCACATAATGCAATTTATGAAATTGATGGCAGTGGGCTCTCAATGCACATACACATACAACAAATTTTGAAAGCAAGGAGGCAACGGAGGCAGCGGAGGCAAGCAATGGACGCGTTACCACGTGATCAAACGTGGCGGTTCCCAGCAAATTTCCGCGAAAAGGGTCTGTATGTCGAAACTGATATCCCCGCCGTGGTTGCTCAGTGGCTATGGTGTTGGGCTGCTGAGCACGAGGTCGCGGGATCGAATCCCGGCCACGGCGGCCGCATTTCGATGGGGGCGAAATGCGAAAACACCCGTGTACTTAGATTTAGGTGCACGTTAAAGAACCCCAGGTGGTCCAAATTTCCGGAGTCCCCCACTACGGCGTGCCTCATAATCAGAACTGGTTTTGGCACGTAAAACCCCATAATTTAATTTTTTTTTTGAAACTGATATCACGCTCAGGATGCATTACGAGTAGATATGACTTACAAATTCGTTGGGTACAATTCTGAAACTCCGGTACACGTCATAATGTGCCAAATTCAAAAATATGTGGCAGAGCTTTGGTAACTAGTTAAAAATCCATTCATTTTCGACGTTAAAATGGTGTGAGCGCTTTGGAGTAGTCCAACTCAGGAGCAAAATTTTTAGGCATGCTACAGTCGACTAAAACATACTTATCTCTAAAAAAAAGGAGGACTCCTATACACGGAGTGGTACAGGCAGGTCGGTCATTGTGGTTTTGGTTTTCTTAACTACATTAAATCTGAGTAAATCTTAGTCTTCATGTTATCCCTTTTTGTGGGAAACTTTAGTTGAAAGCAGACAACGGGAAACTATTTACTGTAATTATTACGATTGCTATTACTATTATTACTATTACTATTATTATAAGAACGTAATTTTTTATAACGTGAGTTTCGAAATTGTCGAGATGAGAGAGCAGACAAGGGTAATCAGTGTCATTGGGGTAATACGCTATGACCCATTAGATGAAAAAATATCGCTCAATGTTTAAATAACAAAGGCTTAGGCAAATCCATATACGATGCCCTCACTTTTAGGGGCGAAGCTCCTTATAGCGGCACCCGTTCCGTCCCCGTCGTCGTAGTAGTAGTGTGTAACCAGTCTGAGAAAAATGAGAAAAAAATTCCGAAGTTATGTCCGTAGCGCGGAATCGAACCAGGGTCCCCTCGCTTCCGAGCGCGCGGCGTTAGCCCACTACGCCACGAAGCGGACATGGACACACGCACCACGATTGCAATAAATACCCAACATTAACGAAAGGCCGCGTTTCTAGCGCGTTTCTAACGTGTTTGTGCTAGCGCGTTACGGCCCGTGTAAGAAGCTGGTGTAAGACGCTGGGGCCTCTCCGCCTTACCTTCAACGCGTTTCGAACGCGCTGCCCAAAGCGGTGGCAAGTCAAGTTCAAGTCGAGGAGCGTTTATGAATACCGGGGGTATACTCTCTCAGCAGTCATGTGATGGCGTCGGCAAACGCGGTGCACGTTCCGGCATGTGTAAATGGCTGCGTAAGACGCTGTGGCCGCTCCCCCTTACTAGAGAGTACTGCACGTTTCTAACGCGTTTGTGCTAGCGTCCCCTTAAGCGGGAGATCCGATGATTCCCTCCAGAGCTTCGCCCACTCATCATCATTCACCCCGTGGATATGCTGTGATTTTTTTTTTACTGTAGGACAGCTGGCATACTAGGGGTGGTCAAAAAAGCTATAAAGCCAAAAAAGTTTAAAGTAGTCTCATAACAATATTAGCGTACCGGCCTGCCCTTATCACGAAGACGCAAAGCACAGGATCTGTTTTTTTTTCTCAGCTGGGAAGCCTGTCATTACTATTCCGCTGATAGCACCGCAAAGTAATCACAGTATAGCGACAACCTAGCGTAGACGGGATCCCTCCTCATAAATTAGTGTTGTCAGGCTGGCGTCCATCTTGGCGGTAATAGCGCTCATTAAAATTGATATCTTTGACTGGCCACGTTGGCGCTGAAGTGGGCTGTCGAATGCGGCAAATGGAGCAATGGAAGGGCTGTTTACACAAATTAAAAATCTACAAAATTGGCTTAGAATAGCATTCTCACGCAAATTGTCGACAACCTTATGTAACAATAGTTACAACTTTGTTGTCACGGCGCATGTTCCGTACGGTACTAGGTTTCAATGACTTAGGTACGTTATCTTGCGTTACTTGGGGAGCTTGCCGTTTGTAATGTTTGCGTATATTAAGAAAAAGTGTTGTCAGACATGGCAGTAAACGGGTTACTGCCGCTTCAGCGCGATATATTCCCATGGATGCGCCCCCCGCTATCATTTATCGCTAGTCACTGGTCAATTAAAAGCTAGCTTTTATTCTCAAGTCATCCAAAATACAAGTTATGAGCTGCAAAAGCGCAGAATTTTCAAGATCTTTTGGCAATTATGGCGTCCATACATCTTATGAGACACGTCGGCCTAGGACGGTAGTATGCGTGATAATTGACTGTCTTGGCTTTGGCAGGTTTGTCACAAGGCCACCAAGGTGACGCCCTGTCAGCTAACGTTCTGCGTAAGCTTGCGTTTCCCGTGCGTTAAACGCGCATGCCACAATGTACTAGTAGACTGTTACGCATGCGCCAGGCACCGAGCACTATTCGAGCCATCCTGCATTGTGTGACTAGGCACAAATGCCTACCCCTGAAAGAGACATAAAGAAACCCAACTAATATTCCGAGCAAATGTTTATATTGTCACACATCGATTTAGAGACACTGCAATTTACCGAACGGTCAGTTCACCCAAGCGTTCTTGCTTGCCCCTTCACATACTCATAGAGACTAAAGGCGCATTCACACCGGCGACTTGAGGAGGTCGCGCGACCATTTGCGACTCGCGAACAAAAAGCGACCGAAGGCGACTGATGTTCACACCGGCGAGCCCGGCTGAGCGCGACCTGCAAGTCGCAATCCCGGACATTCTCGTTCTTCAGCGAGAATTCTAGGGATCTACGCAGTTAGCGGGCACTTCGCTGGCACTGTGTAAATTTGTTTCGCGTTCCGGCAACAGCCATGCATTTTGATTCGAGCGATGGCTGGATTTTGATTCGAGTGAACAGGAAGACGTCGTCTCTGTGCTGATGTGCTCTGCCTTGGTGTCAGCTGTGGCAGCGCGGAAGCCTCCGAAGAAAACGCAACAAGAGTGTCACTAAAAAGCAATTCGATTAACACAGAAATTGGAAGGCCTAGTTGGCATACATAGCATATACACTAAGGAGCCTCATTGATTATGTATTGTCATGCTTCATCGCTCATCAAATTCTCATGTTGCCTTTCCTTTTGCACGACGTCTTCTATCATGTTGTTACATTCTCAACTGCAAAATGCGGCGTGCGGGTCCGGCTCCCAGCATTGGGCACTGAGCGCAACATGACTTCGTCTCCCATAATGTGTTCATAAAAATATAAGGATGAGTGGTTGCAACGAGGGATACTATCCGAAGTGAAGCAATGATTTGAGCCTGGAATGTAGTCATGAAAGGTAGATGGCATTCGGGAAGGTTACACACAGAGTGCTCTCGTAACTTGATATTTGGAGCAGCACTAACCATTGCAAACCTACTATAAAGACAGAGTGCTGTAGGGCTGCGTCAACGTGCCAACAACGAAAGTTGAGTCTCGATTTCTCGAGGGGAAGGGTAGGGTAGAGTTATGGAATGAGGCATAGTGGAAATAGCGAAGGCGTAGAAATGAACTACATCGTACAAGAACAATCTGCAGAAAGAGCAGCAAAATGTACTAAGTGTAAAGGGAAGGACCGGAATAAGCTTCTGTGTCTCGGATGCAGCCCTTTTTTCGTCGAGAGGGGGCGTCGCATCTAACGCCTCGCAATGAAGACACATACCTGGCATTTCACTACCCCGGCCGTGGAAGCATTCCAGGGATAGCATTACTTTTATAACAGATGGACTGGGCTACGTTCCCTGCGAGCGTCTCTTGTTAGGAGCTGCATTCCAGCCAACTCATGAGCGAAAAGCACTCTTCCTTTTGGGCCATGATTTGCATGTACTCGGGTCTCCACATTTGTGATTTTACACGCCGACCAATTTTTTATTACCAAAACAATATTTTTTCTAAGTCTAATTTGGGCTTTGCGCCACAAAATGGGTGAAGCATTTTATAGGTGTGCATATTAAGTGAAAGATTAAAGGTAATAAATAGCCAGGATTGCTGTACTTATCCGCGCGTCATTGCCCTTTCATCAGGGATTGCAAGCATTAGCAAGCATCATGTTGACGTGAGAACACCGAGTCATATATAGCATCACGCTCGCCACATGCTGAAAATAAGAAGATTGAATATTACCACCTCTGAAGCTTACACTCTGGCCCTTCGGTATTGTGCAGTTGGCAGTGAAATGGTGTAATCACTGAGCCATGACGCAGGATTGTCAGTGTGTAACTCACGCACAGTTTGGTGCACAACATATGCTCTGAGAGTTGTGGAATCCTTGTGCATAATTCGGAGGTAAAAGCAGGTACTACTATGACAGACGAGAACAAATTTGTGTGCATCGCAATTAAGTTGTTAATGACAACATGGCGCTGTCCTACGAGAGAGCCTGCTGTTGTAGCAGTCAGTGAGTTCAAAGACGCAGGAACCATGGAAGCCTTCAGATTTCTTTTACACATTATCAGCCCCGTATCAGGCACTTTGCTACATCGTTTTGAGCCTCTTCATGAAAATAAATTGCCCATGTTTTGGTGAGATCGAATTTGAACCCGCCAGCACAATTGCCGAGCGCTGCATTCCTTAGGTCACATGTGCGCGCGGACTTCTCTCGTACAGTTCCTTGGGTTGTGAGTCACTTGGCACAAGCGATGCATTGAACAAACTCTTCCCATGCATTTTCTCAAGTTTGTTCTTGTTGGTGGCTTTGCTTACTTGGCATAACGGGGACTAGCGATGCATGCGTCGAGAAATACGGGACCTCACACGAAAACATCAACGTTGTGTTCCACTAGGCGCTTCTTTCGGGCATCCGCCTCTTCAAGAATCAATGCGCTCATTCGATTTCTTTGTTTATTTCACTGCTTCCTCCACAACGAGCTGCTTCTCTTCCAGAATTCCGCATTTCACCGTCGCCGACTTAAACGTTCTGTTGCCGACTTCATTTCTCCGTAGCCTACTCATTAAATGTTCTACGGCCAACTTCTTCAAACTTCTGCTGCCGACTTCGCTTCTCCGTAGCCGACTCCTTAAATCTTCCAGCGCCAACTTCTGCAATCTTCTGACGCCGACTTCTACACGTCTTGCATCTTAGCATAACTAAGCGCTCGTCCTTGTGTTGCTCCTTTTCTTCATCCTTGTTTGTTTTGCGCACAAATAGTTTTTTTTTAATGAATCTTGCCTCTTGTCCTGATTGCCTATTCGGCCGCGTGCATGGAAGCACGTATTATTGCTGCTGCATTGGCTAAGAATATGCACGTGCCCAGTGGAGCACAAGTAGTTAAAATACCCAGTGGCGCAAGTTCATGCCTACGTGGCAAGACAGCAGTAACCAGCACCCACAAGGCTGGGGAAACAGTCAAACGGTCGATTCATTATTACGCGAATTAAATATCCTGTAGGAATGGTTTCTCCAAATGCCTGCGTTTCTTTATTTCCTCCCACGGCTAAGGACAGCCAGCAAATGCATGCTGTTTGCGTGAAATAAAAGAAGAAATAGGTATGTTGTTTGCGAAAATAAAAGAAGTTTAACAAAAGCCATGTTTGCCAAGGCGTTTTCCCATGTTCGGAATTTCTCGAAAAGTAACGTTTGGGAGACGCGCGGTCCTCTTTCAGATGTACGTGCTCAGAATACAAGATTTCAGACCAGCCTGCGGCAGCGTGTCGCTGAACTCGAGAAGCATCGCATGCCTTGGATATTTGATGAGCAACAGAGCAGACGTGGAGCAGAAGAGAAGAGTATCGTCTGCTGCGATGAAGCAGACAGAGGCGCACTCCCACTAGCCGTCGCTTCGCACTCGCGTACAGCAACATGCGGTGGGGCCGATGTTCTCACCACTCAGCATGGCTCTGTTCGTGTCTCCATTCCTCAGACATTAGAGGATTGAAAGACTCCGAGACGGGAAGGAGCATGCCCTGTTGTTATTAAATCATGGCCGGCGACATTCTGGTCGATCGATTCCGTAGCCATGGCATCATCGCTGCTGTGGTGGTATTGGAGGGAAATTGACAGAGCTGCGAATGGGAATAGGTTGCCCGCACTGATCCTTATTTGCGCCTCGTAGCGGTTGTTGTACCGACTCCTTGTCCCCCCTCCATTCTCCCCCTCCTCCCGTGCCCGTAAGCCATACCTTCTTATCGCGTCAGCTCGGCTAAAGGTGTACTGACACGTGTTTTTCGAGTTGCAGAAACTCCAACACACGCCTTGCAAACGTACGAAGCAAGTATACATAATGAGAAGCAAATATACTGCATTTCAACTTGACACTGAGAGAAAGCTAAATAAACAGAGCTGCTTTTGAAACGGTGGACCTGGAATCAATGACCTGACTTTGAAGCCATCATCAAGATGAAAAATTTCAGACTAGGTGTAGCAGTATATTTAGCTCTAACGGCGTTGCTTGTAAAAAAATAAATATAGATAGGCAAAAAGTGTCATGCTCATAACTTTTCACTCCACTCGCCTATAGAATCTGCATGCGGTGATCGCGGGATTGGAGAGAACCAGGGTATCATGCCATCATGGCGCTATCACATCCTTATTACCAAAAGCTACAGTGGTTTTTTAGAGTAATGTGGTAAATTATTTGAGGCCCTCTGCGGCTTGTTACCAACATTCGTGGTAGTGTTTAGAAGGTCTGGGCCCTCATTTTACAGAGAAAGATGAAAATTGGAAAATGTTGTGCCGGCACGCCTTTAATGTGTGTTTTCGTAGTCGCTCGCACCCTAGGTTACATGCCCTGAATATTTTGGAGCAAAGGGAATGGAAGTGAGAAAATTTGGTCAGAAAGAACATAGGGCTGTGTAAATTCAGAATAATTGTTCATTATAAACTGTGGCTGAACATCATTGTGCTTTCCGGCATATAAAAGGGTATAGTTCCACGATGCCCTTCAGAAAACAGTGCTTTTCCCCGTACCTGCGTTTGTATTCGAGGTTAAGAATGTACTAATCTTTAAGGTGACAGCGGACGTTGGGAGGAAATTTTATTCAGGGTGTTTCATGGGAGCAAAGATGTGTATAAAGATTTAGAGCCCTTCCACTACTGTGAAGATGGAAGCCAGAGAAGCTGTGACTGTGGTGGGTCTGCTGTAGTCAGTTGTGCCCCCACGATGAGAATAGGCGTATCGTCGCTGGGCATTACCCAACCGAACATGTATATCATGAACGTTTCGATGTCTTTCGTAGGCGCTGCAGGGGGAACGTCAAAGCGTTTTATTAAAGACGGCTACGCTAATCGCGGCGCGCACACAAGCGCTAACGCGCTCACGTGGTCGCCAGGGTGACCTACGTCACGTAATGAATAACCAAACGAAAGATCCGGTGAGAACTGCGATATAACGCACACTTTTTTACAATCCCAAGTTTGAAAACGCCGCCAACCCGGCGTTTTCATGCGACTCCACGAGGTGGCGCGAAGATGGAGCGACGCTTCGTGGCGCAACCTACCACTCCGTTTCAAAGAGGACGCTCATAGCATCCATCCATCCATCCAGCAAAGAAGGAGCGTCGCCTGCCTAGCCTCGCTAGCCTCCCAGCAGGGCCCAACTCAACTCGGGTGCAGCTTCCAGCAGGCTTGCCACGCTAGCCTTGCGGGGGCTCCGCAGGCCGCGAGGGAGGAGGGACCGTGCGCTCACGAAGACGACGACGCTCGAGCCAATGCTCATGATGATAGCTTTTTTTCTAAACATGGACACGATCCTGGGGAACCTTGCCCTTAACAACTTCGCTGTAAAAAATAACACTAAATTTCAACGCACGCTTAGACCGTCACGCATACTGACAGGCCAGAATCACTACGCCCGATCGCCAACGCCGGGTTCGCTGTCGCAACGGGGAAGACGTGCTTAGGCGTTAAGGCTCAATCCCACCGGCGACTTTAGGATGTCCCGCAACCATTTGCGACTGGCGACCAAAAAGCTCACTGAAGACAAACGATGCTCACACCGGCAATCCCGGCTGAGCGCGACCTGCAAGTCGCAGTCCCGGATATTATCCTTTGCATCGAAAACTATAGGGATCTACGCAGTTCGCGCGCAATGCTCCGGCACAATTTTCGCTGGTTTCGCGTTCCGGCAACAGCCATGGATTTTGATTCGAGCCGAAGAGGAACACTGTGCTGATGTGCTCTGTCATGGTGTCAGATGCGGCAGCGCGGAAGCCTCCGAAGAAAAAAGCGACGCTGGTGGGTGCGCCCGTGCTTCCGTTCGCGAGGAGAAGTGACCGGCCACTCAAACCGGCTCCTGCCCGAACTTCGTGCGCAGTGACGAGGAGTATTATCGAGAGTAAGTTGTAATTACTAGC
The DNA here is from genome assembly GCF_013339745.2 of Dermacentor silvarum. Classification (NCBI taxonomy): domain Eukaryota; kingdom Metazoa; phylum Arthropoda; class Arachnida; order Ixodida; family Ixodidae; genus Dermacentor; species Dermacentor silvarum. Next base: position 44,298,083 of record NC_051158.1, on the reverse strand, counting down.
TCGCGTTGCGTGGGAATGGGTGCATAATTTTTGCGCTTTCCTTTGCTGCTGTTTATCTTCGTGCGAATGCCACCGCGTACATTCGACACGTTGCTGGAACTGCTGCGCCCCAGCATCACAAGGCAAGACCATGGATTTTGATTCGAGCGAAGAGGAAGATGTCGTCACTGTGCTGATGTTCTCTGCCGTGGTATCAGCTGTGGCAGCGCCGAAGTCTCCAAAGAAAAAAAAATGTCGCTGTTTCGCCCGAAAGGCGAAGCATCAATTGCGATAGCTAATTAGTAGAGAGCTATTCGGAGTAGGGATAGTAGTTTTATCGGCTGCATAAACTTAAACACATTCGCTTACTAAGTGAATTAACAAGCTTGGTGTCAGCGCGCACAAGCAAACATGAATAGATCACAGTCGATGAGCGCAGACAACTATTGTCAAAACGCTGGCAGCAAGCGCAGCCGCCGCAGCGAGCGAAGGTTCGTGCGGTCTATCGCTTCAACGGAAACTGAACGGTGAATGCACAGCAAATACAAAGGTCAGAGCCGTGTGGAGATTGCTTTCAAGATACGGTGCGCGCGACAGCCCGCTCCGGCGCAAAGTACAAGCGCAGTTGTTGGCAGAGTAGAAGCTTCCCCCCCCTCTCCGTCCCATGCTGCCTTCCCGCATTCCTCCTTTCGCGTGGGGGATTGAATGGCCAGTTCCCCTTGCGCCCGGTTGCAAGATAAGCATTTGGCGCCGCAGCACAGCGTCGCCCCCCTCCCTCCCTCCCATACTCCCACGGCCTCTCCGTGATAGTGCGCGTCCCACGCGCGCTTTCACTCGCACATAAGGCGCGCGGCGACGATTCTATCGCCCTTGTACTTTATACGGAACCTAATGGTGACGGCAGAAATCCGCTTGAAGTGTTCGTATAATTGCTATGGCAATAAAAAGTGACGCTATCATGGTGGCGTGGACATTGCATTTGGCGCGACGCAAGTAGACGCTGGATGAAAACAGATGATAACATCACTTTTGGCGCGGCGCTGATTGGTTTGGTAGTTTCGTGACCATGATCGCTCGACTGAAAAATCGAGCAGCGAGCGACTGGCCCAAAATAGTCTGCTTTCGAAAAAAGTGACCATTTGCGATTGGTCGCTCAGCGACCAACTTGGTCGTGCGACCGCTGTCAGTCGGTGGTGTGAATGAGTCTTTACGGGGTGTAATGTATGTATATTTTGGGGAAATAAGCGGATAGACGACTGACAAAGATAACTATTTCGGCACCAAATATTAGGGAACGAGGTCAACCATGTACACATCTATTCTGCGTCATGTGGTGGGCAAAATACTGTCGCTGACATGACTAGCTGAGGCTCCTTGCTCATCCTACTCGTACGATGGGCCTGTGCATATATATATATATATATATATATATATATATAAACGAGACAGGAAGGGAAATCGAGGGGCGCAATTGTTGTTAATCACGACCATAGAAATTGCCGACAGACAATGAAGCCAACGAAAGCATTGGTGAAATTAGCTGTGGTCGAAATGGAACTGCATAAAATAATGTTTGTGTGTGTGTACATTTGTACAGTTATGTATATATAGATATATATCGCTGGTGCAAAAAAAAAGTTGTCGCAGTTTCACCCGAAAGGCGAAGCATCAATTGCGATAGCAACTTAGTAGAGAGCTATACGGAGTAAGGATAGTAGTTTGATCAGCTGTATAAACTTGGACATGCAGCAGCCCCAGCAACGCGCAGAAATGTTGTCGACGCCATCGCTGTTTTGCCCGCGTTCGCAACGAACGCGCGCGGCGTTGGTGACTTGCTAGGGCCTCTGGGGGCGCCTCGGAGGTTTTCGACGAGATCAGAACGGGAAACTCGTCGAGCAGCGTCGTAAGTCTTTACCACCTTCTCGCCTCGCAACGTTTTTATATAAATACGCATTTGGTGCCGCAGCTAAACGTCGCCTCCCCTCCCTCCCTCCCGTGCCCCCATAAAAATAAAGTTGTTTCTCTCTCTCTCTCCCGTGCCCCCACGGCCGTTCGCGCGACGGAAGAAGTCAGGTTTGCTCTCTATATATGGTGATTGTCAAGAAGGAAAGACACGCTTAATCCTGCAGCCCTTCAGGGAGCACGGCGCAGAACGCGCGTTTGTTCTCCGCCGTGCTTTCGCTCCCCGTGAAAGAGCGCGTCCCTCGCGCCATTTCACTGGCACATTCAGCGTCCGGCGCGCGGAGACGATTTCCTCGCCGTTGACGCCATACGGAACCGCACGGCGACGGCGACGGCGACGACAACGCCAACGGCAGAAATCCTCTTTGAGTGTCCATATAATTGCTATCCAATAAAGACCTTCAGCTGTGAATACAACGCCTTTGTTGTCCTATATTTCATCCTATATATTATGCTTTCGCACTGTTTGTTTTCCACGGTGTAAGCCCACGAAGTCCCCCAGTTCACAATTTTGATTGGAGAAAGACCCGAAGGGCGCGCCTTGTTTTGAAATGTGTCGGTTCTAGTATAGCTAGTAGTAAGAGCACCTGACACCCGCCACTAAAGAGAGGGCTGCATACAGCGTCACCGGCCTCACTATAACTGTTACTACACTGTTACGGCCTCATCGTAACTCGGAAAAAAATTAGAATGCTCGGTAATTGCACTAAGCGAAACCCGATCACCTCACCGATCCCGCACTTCAGATAACCTGTCCAGCATTCGACCCGAAAGCTCCCGGCTCCCTTCCCCCGCATCCTCTCCCGCATGCCCTTCCTAACTTGACAATCCTCACGCCCTATCTTAAACGACAGCATCTCGCATGATTTCCCATTCTGCCCTTAGTTCCCGTCGTCGCTTTGTGCTTGCGCATTGACGCGTGATTTACTTTCCGGGGGCTGTCGCATTCTGTTGCCATCGTGTTGCCGTCGACACCCCTGGAAGCGTCTCGTCGCTTTTGTAGCTTGCTGTCACGTGACTCCGCACAAACCCTTTCCCCGCTTCCCAAAGAGCGGGGAAGGCGCTTGCGAGTCTCGTCTGTACGCAGGAACATCGTTTGCTTCACTCACCGACGCCTCCAAACTTCACTCACCGACGCCAGCACCCCCTTTTGTCCTGTTCCTGCATTCCACGTCGGCTCGGCTTTCGCGTGTTCCCCTCTTATCGCCTCTCAGACGAGCGGGAGTGCGGGGTGTCTCTTATTTTTTCTTTCTTAATTTATTTCTTTTCTTTTGGTTGTTTAATAGTGCGCTCGCGTTGGCGCAGGAATTCTGCTTCTGGTGGCCTCAGGGAACGGCATAGCTTGCGCCGGGAGGCGCGCGGGATGAACAAAAGGTGCGTGTGGGAAGCGCTGCCAAGCCGAGGCGTGCCGTGTGCGTCGACGCGACGATGTTCGAACTGCGCACACGATGTTCGTTGTACGCGGCTGGCATGTCGAGAGACAAGCTTTCAGCCGCGAGTACACAATGTAGGTCGAGGTTGGTGGGAGGCATAACAAGGAGGCGTCAACTAACGTGCCACTTTATGAAAAAAAAAAGAACAGTCATGGAAGAAGGGAAAGTTGTTTTACTTGTAATCTTCCGCAGTTTATGTATTAAAAACAAACACGAAATCAGCTCATGATTGCAAACAATTATTTCGACGCTTTTTTTTTCATTCCCTTGATGCTAGACAGGAATTTAATAGCGGAACGAAACAAGGACCAAACTTCTCCTTCTTTAATTTTGCGCTGAAGACGGCAGCGCCGGCATTCATGAGAGCGACCTCGTGTATTTTAAACTTTGGTATACACTAGTCATTGCGCGATAAGAACAGATGGCACAAGAAAAAACACTGGAGCTGACTCGCAGCTGAATTTTTGTTGCGAGAAGCACAAAGTTTATATGCTAAATAAGGATAAGGAGGGATTGCTGAGAAAGGCCTTCATCCTGCACGGGACATAAAAATAGGCTGATGACGATGATGATACCCAAGGACAATATGTATGTGCCTAGCAAGGCGAATAGCAGCAATTGAAGTACAGCCTGTTAAATAATCTGTCAAGGTACAAAACGTCAGCGTCATGCGAAATAATTAACGTTCTATTTATACTTGTGCCTGCATAATTTTAATATGGCATGCCGCAATGGCTTACCGCGTATCCATACTCTGAGCGTGGAGGAGGAGAAGGAATGAACTTTATTTTAGTACAGCACGTTTGCGAGATCTAGGCATCTCTACATATATGACGGCCTCAAGCCCTTGGGCCCTGGCGGCATCTTCGGCCTGCTAGATTGCCTTAAGTTGGTCTTCCAGTGCAGAGTTGAGCAGCGCTGTCTCCCATTGCTCTCTGGTCTTAAGTATTTGATTCTGTATGGATGTCCGAGAATGAGCCCAAACCATATGTTATAGGTCCACCCTATTTTGACAGAATGTGCATCTATTGTTGGTAATGGTCAGGGAAGTAACGGTGGTAGGCCACCGGGATTAGATATGTATCCCTTTGTAAGAGGCGCCGTGACGTCACTCGCCGTCTACTTAGCGAGGAGTGTGCCGGGGGGAAACGGGCCCTTCCCAAATTATGGTATTTGGTGATCTCGTTAAAGCTGGTCATCCGGTCTCTCTCCGTTCCCAGTATATGCGTGTCACCTGCTCAGGCCGTCAGTTCCCGAGCCAGGGTGTGCGTTATTTCGTTCCCGGGAGGGGAGGTGTGTGCGGATGCCCATATAATGTAAACATTTCGATGTTCACGAAAGTTGGTCTTTACCGAGAACACTGGTTTCTAATGGGAAGAATAAGTGATTCTGTTACAGCGTCCGCGAGCAACTTTCTCGCTGAAGGACAACCGTCTGAACTAATATAAGACATGCGGGAAGTCGTTAGCATTCATTATTTCTTGTGTTCTTCCTGCCATAGATTATTGTTGGCGAAACAAAGCGAAATATTGCAGCCGAACACCGATGATGTGCCCAGAACCATTGATTGTGTGCCGAGCTAGACGTGGTCGATGGCCAAAGAAAAATCAGCGACAAAGCGAGCAACAATTTGCCGGTAGCGTTACCGCTATTCATAGTCGGAGTGAAAAGTTTACAGACCCGGAGATTTGATAAAAATATATTCATTTCAGCAGCCCGGTATCTGGATCGCAAGTCAGCCTATGCCAATCTATACGAATAATACCGCTCATTTGGATGGTTCTGCAGGCTACGGCGCAAAGGCTACAGAAACATCTGTCCAATCCTTACGTGTGTAAATTATGGACCCCGACTGTGCACGACGGCAAGGCTCGAACGACTCGGTAGGACACGAAGGCGGTCACGCGCAGGCTATTCACCGAGTTCGTACCCACCTGCAATTGACTGCAGGACCGCAGCTTGCGTCGATAATTAAGGGCTCCTATAATTCATGTACTGTAGTAACTGTGGCGAGCGGACATCCAAGGCATTGCGCGCCGCCATACCACTTTTGGGATTCGGGCGCAAGAAACTCGAGTGGGCGTTATTGGCGTGTTGGTGGGCCTGGTGTTGCGTGGATCGTAGCTATATCGGTAGACAAGGAACTGTGTCGGCAGTCGGAACTTCCCGAAAAAACGCACACGGCTCGCTCGAGCTTCCCACGCACTTCCGAACGCCGAATATACCATGCTGGCTGAAATACGCATAGCATCTGCTACGGTATACTGGTGGTTCCTCTCTTTTCAGAGTTGCTGGCCGCAGCTTACCCAGCGGTTCGCGTTCAGTTCCTTCTAGAAGTGTGAATGAAGTCCTAAATTGTCCACTTCAGTCATATACACATTTTTCCAGCCGAATTATTCTTGCCAGTTCTGTTTTATTTAATGGCAAGAAACGAAACCACACGGATATTAGGCTGCGGGTAAATTCAACCCACTGCTCACCCAAGCCGGCTTAATTTCAATTCAGTGTGCACGATATCGGTTCAGCCCAAAACTTTACTACGTAAAGGGACGATTATGATTATTTGAACGTTCGATGTGCCACGTTGCGTCAGCAATGGTAAAGGGATACTTTTTCCTTCTTTGCAAAGCCTGTAGACAATACTTAGCTTCTGTATGTGCTTCGTGCGGGGGTTAAATTCTTTTTGTATATAAAGAAGGGAAAGTATTGAGTTTGAACTGAATGAATCTTTAATGATTCCGTAATTACGAAGTATCTATCGCTACAAAATTAAGAAATTGTGATATTATACCGCAGTGCCATTTTTATTTTTCTGCTTGACATTGGCAAAATTAGATGTCCAATACTTGAAACTTTATTCGAATTGATAAACAGCAACCTGTCAAAAACAGGACCTATTTCTCCACTGCTTGTTGGAAGCCAAACTGGACAGACAGTATCAGCTATCCTTGAAGCGAATATTTATTGTCTGTTGATTGCTGCTTGTTTCTAAAACCATGTCGTCAATTTTGGTGCAATTCTAGTTTCTCGGGTATTTTGTTACCTTCACGGATGCACCATATTGAACCCGCGCGCCGTCACACTTATGTGACATTTGGGGCTGGAATTCTGCTCCCAAACGGTCAAAGCCTTCCATGCATTTATCGTAGATAGACTCATTCGGCCTAACCTCGCAGATTGTCGCGTATTATAACTAAAAATATTGGTTTCCTTATGAATGATTTCCTCTTTTCTCAACCAGGGAACGATAGTTATTCTTTAATTGGAGATTAATTTATGTAAACGGATATCGTAGCTATTCGTTGTGTTCGTGTACACACACACACGCACACACACACACACACACACACATATATATATATATATATATATATATATATATATATATATATATATATAGATCACTACATGTGTTATGCTGCTGTGCGTGTGTTATGCTGTTAACATTGTCTGACTTAACAATTTTTGGCGTTACCCAAGAGCGACTACCTCAAACCACCCTATCAGTGCTCTTTCCAGGCTTAATCATAGAAAGTGTATCAGGCCATATATATAACACGCTGCGACACATACAAGTGTTCTTTTTTCCCGTCTACCATAGAAAAATGGAACGCTCTGCCACACGCTTGCATGAATGTTGAATCCTTGGAGGCGTTTACCGCTAATATCGAGAAATTTCTTTTTGTGTGACCCCTTGACATTGCAATAGTCGACATTTTTTGAAATCACTCTGAGACTTGTGTAGACGTGACACTGCTCCATGTGAAATTGAAATTATGTGCTGTTCCTCTTGAGTGTGTAGAAAGCATTGTCGCGTAAAACTTTGTGCTGAGGTAACATGATAACTATTGTTCTGTTATGTTGTGAAATTCATCTGTGCATTGATTGTTCACTCCTGTATGGGCCTGTTAGTAGGATCACTGTATCCATTAAATAAATAAATCAATAAATTTCCCATTTCTAATCTTGGTTCTCTATTGACTTGTGTACTATCGCAAAAACTGGGGAATGTACCATTTAGTGGAGTGGTTTTTGTTTTAATATTAAGTTAACTCCATTCGCAAGTTATTAAACACCACATCATTCCTGGCATGCTCCCACATCTTCTGAAATGTTACTATATTGTTTTTTAAAAAACTGGTGACAAAATAGTTGTCAACATTTACAATTTTATCCAAATTAATCAAAAAACAAAATCATGCTAATGTGTTCCGAGTGGCTGCGTTTTTCTGCTGTCATCCGATATTATCATTCTTGAATCATACACTGACAACAAAACAGCCTTCACTTTCCGTTCCGTATAAAGAAATGTCATTGCAAAACATCTGCAATTGTTGCAAATGTTAGGATTTCGTTCGACGCACCTGTCTCTCTATTGAACTCTATTTAGCAAGTGTCTTCACGAAGCCTAACTTCCCGCTGCCACCTGAGACCTTGGGCATACGCACTTTACATTTCTCACTCTGCACGGGCTCCACCGAAACCTTTGTGAAGACTCTCGTCTTCCTCTTTCACTTCGAGCCATTGTAAAGAAAGACTTGTTTTATCTTTACATTGGTCTTACGGTAAACAACAGATGGTGATAAAAAAATCTAAACTGAGAGGAGACGCAGCACAAGACAAACAGAAGTGATGCATCACGACAGTTAGATTTTTTTGGCCAACATTTTTATCGCTCCGTATTTTCCTTTCTTCTGGATGGACCTTTGCATGAAAAATAGAGGTGTTTTTTCTTTAGTTTTGTATTTGCTTTCCTGAAAGAAGGGGCTCACAAGGACACTGGAAGGTGCTCACCGGAAATGAGCTCTTTCGCAAGAGCTGGTGCAGCATTTTTCGTCCGCTCTCACGCACACACTTCTTTACATACCACGGTGATTCTGACGGTGAGCATATACGTATATCACCGGTTCAGGAACCACTCTGCGCAACTACAACTGCTGTGGCATCTGGCTATTATCATTACGCCCCTCCCAACTGCATCCTCCATCCCCGTTTTCCCACTCTTCATGTGAGCGGGATCTCAAGTTCGCAGGTTTTATGCACCATGTACTTTGAAAGGTTGCTCGCACTTTCCACCCACAAAATGTTTTGACAGATTACATGAAGCCTACAGACTTCCTTTGTAAAGTATTATTGTGCTGACCAATAGATGAGCGAAGCAAGCAATATTCTCACTCACTCGCGGCATTTCATTGAAGCTTGGGCGTCACTAAGATTTAACAAATGGGACATAACTGGGATAATTGAGGCTCATATGTAGTATCGCACTCGTGGATAGACTCAACGAGTGCGATAGACTGAACCACACTCGTGGATAGACACGGCTGGCACGAAATCTATTGAACTTAGTGCAGGTAATGGTACGGAAATTTAAATGACTGGTATAAGTAAGGATTAGATGCGCATGTCCATGAAATTTCATCTGCGTCATGCCTTACACAAGCTACAATTTTCTAGGATTCATTCCTAATGACACATACGCTATCTGGGACTAACATTGACACAGTCCCGTTCTGATTCACACTCACACATGGATTCCGCGGTGTCTTCGCAAGCATAAGTGAGTTCGCGGACGTGTGATATAAACTGCCTGCGAACCTATGGTTTTCCATGTTTGTCGGGTATTGTGTTTGCAGTATCTGCAAACCCGCCCCTCGGTAGTCTTGAAACCACAGGAGACCACGGAAATTATATTAGATCATTAAGGAGACTATGTACAATTATGCTAGTGCAAAGGATAAGTATAAAACAAGACAAGACAGTTTGCATAAATTCGTACACAATCTGTAGATCGCATTTCTGAACAAGTTGATCTGCGTTGCCATGTTCGCATTGAAAGAAGAAAGTTCGATAAACAGGAGTGAATTGCCTCAGATTGGCGAGCCGACCTTTCCATAGGTGGACCAAGATAGGTCGACAGACAGCTTAAAAACAATACTTTTTTCAAACTATTTCTAGCTCTGAGCAAGATAGGTCCACCTATCGGCTCTTCGGCCAGCCTTTCTTAGGCACTTTAGGTCGTTTACCCAACATCGATGTCACATTGTGTTATCATCTGTTGGCCGCCATCTTGACTTTGTGTATTCACCATGAAGTTTTTCAGCACAGCTAGGACGATATAATTCTATTTTGTACAAGCGGCAACAACTGACAAACGGTGAATAAATGTTCTGTTCGTCGGTCAATCTTGATCAAATCGAACTATCGGGCCAAATTCACGAGCCCGAATTTGCAAACCTAGTTGTAAACTCCTGCTTCCGATTCGCTGGCCGTCTTCGCCAATAAACCTAACATCGCCATTGTTGCACATTTTCTTACGAATACCTTAGTAATTTTTTCCAACGTTGGCGAAGCCACGTTCCCAGTTTATTAGGATTTCGGCAAACTTGTTTTTAATTATTATGTTCATGATACTAACAGTAGGGCTACTTAATACGGACTCATTTCTGGTGTAATGGGGATATAAAAATGCCGCTCTATCGTTCGGTCTTCGTTTACTGTCTGTGGCGCCAATCATAAGCGATCAACTTGGTTAACACGTCGGCCAACAATGAGTGATCATAAAATCATTAGTCATCTGTCAAGAAGAGCTTCAGGGCCTTCAGTGTCAACCTTAACACTCAAAAAGCACAGCGTTGTATTGACATCGATACTTTACCTTTCACTATTATAAAATTGTGCTACCTGTCAGCCACAGTGAAATACCAAAGAAAACAGAGAATTCACCTGAGTTTCTGCGTAGTTTATACAGGGTACAATTTATCTTTTCTCTTTCGAATAGTTTCAACATAACGATATGCTATCCACTTCTGTTAGAAGGAATAATAAAATGAGCTAAGGAAAAAAAGGAAGTGTCCACGGAAATGTGTCAATCAGCTTCCTGTGACTCACAAGAGGTCCAATTACTCTTATCAGCACAAAAGCGCACGTATAGATGAAAAAGAAAAAACAACCAAGGGGAGAAAAAAAAAAAAGAAGAAGAAAAATATGCGGGAGACAACGAACCAAATATAAAACAAACATAAACCGGAAAGAAAGCAGGAAAACAGGTCTCGCAATCGGAAGCAAACATCCTCTTTCCATTGGTCCATCGTCTTCCTGTATTCCGCCAGAGCTCTTGACCACAGGATGGCGGAGGCTGACCACTCAGGTAGCACCCATGAAGCATACGAGTCAATGCGCCCATCTAGATTTGTGTGAGATAACGTGGACTGCACTTCTGTAGACCTGTCGTACCGGCAAGGCCAGGTTACACTGGAATACCATGTATGCACGGAACACGCTTGGGCAGGAAAATATATATTGGACTGAACATTAGGGCTATTAAAGAGATGTATATCTATTTCTCCAGGCTTTGTGTTAAGAGTAAGCTTGATCTCCATGCCAAATTTGGTTTCTTTGCACCCTGACAACTCAATGTTTTCAGCTTGATTTATCCGTCGTTTTTTTTTTTCAGAATTTGGCATCAATACTCAGCGGATTTCAACTCATCGACCAGAAATCCTGCTTTCCTTGTTTGTTCGCTGCCTTCACTCCCTTCTGGACATCTGGCAGGAGCCTACAGAACCCAATTTTATTTTTCGTTTCTGTTTTGGGGAACCTGATGAAACCGGCGCCAAATTAAGACTGGTTGATGCAAGAGACACAGGACACAAACATCAAACCAACCTTGAAAAATTTCTGGTTTCATTTGTTTCTGTTTTTGTTGTCAACGTATCCCCTTTGAGTGTGATATTCCTTCACGTAATTTTTGAAACAAATGGCACGCTTACCTTTGCATGCGTCTTATTTTGTACATAGGCCTTCTTTTTGGGTAGCTTGTCCAAGCTATTTGAACGCTGAACAGGTTCTAAAATATGACCGCCTACTTTATACAAAGAGTCTGGTATACGCAAAACATACACCCTAGCACGTGATAAGTATATATATATATATATATATATATATAAGCATATCATAAGAAGCCCACAAACAATAACACCAAGGACAAAAAGGGGAAATTAGTTGTACTTATGAACTGAATTACAGAAAATGATAAATTAATTTATATATATATATATATATATATATATATATATATATATATATATATATATATATATATATATATAGATATATATATATATAACGACCACAGGGATATGCCATTATGGGTGAGGCAAAACCAGACAGACTTCGGTGCCTGGTGCGCACAAATGTTTTAACTGGGCCTGGTCAATCAGTCAGGAGCGGGACAAAGCGCCGCTGGCCTTCGATCTTGCTACCACTGATGACCCTGCTCGTGCACCATAAGAGTGCTTGCGTGTCGTCGTCGTCTTTTCTGTTCGGATATCCGACTGTGGCACGTAGTACCACGCTACATCTTTTCAAAAAGAATAAAGTTTAAACATCGCAAAAACACAAAATATGCGACCTTGCTCGCATGTTGAGAAACGCCGACTGGTGCTTCGGAACAACTTCGGGTCAGCAGCAGATGGAAAACGTGAAAATAACACAGCCAGTTTTACAAGTGTTTCGGTTTTCCTACAAACAGAAAACTTGAAGTGGATTGTGGAAACCAGCAGCAAGGGCCACAATAGCTATCACTTTCTCCGCCTTTTATGCTGCATTTTTTTGTGGTTGTTCGTGGCGGTTAAACTCAAGCCATACGTGTTTTTTAACAAATGTTCAGCAAAACTAAAACGTGCAGCTGCATCGTCTATGTGACCTGAACAAACAGTGCCGCGTGCTTTGATGTGGGCAAAAAACCATGCTCGGGATTTTTGAAATTGAAATCTCTGAGTCGTCATGTTCGGTTCCCTAGCAAATGCGAATACACGACGCCCCATCCACTTAAAAATATGACTTTATTCATTGTCGTGAAGCGGTTTCTTTGTGTTGACGTAACAACACTGAAAGAGAAAAAGAAACACAATAACATGGAAGGTGGACGCTACAGTGGCAGCGGTAACCGGTATAAATGAAGAAGGTAATGGACGTCTCGCACAGAGTCGCAAGAATTGAAAGAAAAATGAAGTCCCATCGTAGTCGGATGTCAGTGAAAACAGACCCAGGAATAGAATGGTCGCTCCATTAGAGCAAATGGACGAAGAACGCGCATTTTGAAGTACATCAGAAAAATGGAACGCGGCAGTGTATCTTAGCATGTCATCATTGCTGAATTCAACTCTTGCCCCGGGCAGTCTTTCTCATTGAAATTGAAGCAACGACGCAAGGGCAGGTTTTTGTAAGATCAAAGCGGCCGCATTTGAGCGGATAGGTGGGTAATCTTTTTTTCATGTTTTTATGATTAGTATATTTGTGTGCACGAGTCCTCGCATCCTAAGCTTCAAAAGTGGCTTCGAAAGGACCCTTTAGAAATTAAAAGGATAATCGTGAAAAACGGGGTGAACCCGATAGAAAGAATATAGAGAGGCTGGGAAAACGCTGTAAGCATGAACGTTCAAAAGGGCGAGAGCTTGATTCCTCTCCATTATTATCTGTTTGCTGAAATAAAGTTTATTTATTTGTTTATTCATTGGTCTCTTGGCTTGAAATTGTCTTTTGACAATGCAAAGTGGTTGTGTTCCACAAAAATATTGCGCCACAAACGCTAGAATTCGCGCAGTGATTATGCACGTCCGGTTAGTCTTATTTCGTTCTGCGGTAAGGAAAATAAAATTGTTTCCAAATATAGACCAGCAACGGCAAATAAAGCGTAGTAAATAAGCACACAAAGACGCGTGAAGCCACAATCATAAAGATCATACAAATTCGTGTAATAACCACCATTCTCGTCGTATCTGTAGGATCGTAGCGACGGAGTTGATACTACTATTTTTAGTATTAATGGGTGTGCCCATAACGTCGTGTTTTTTTAATTTCTAGTGTTTTTCATTAGTTCAGTAGTCGTGTTTGCACAGCTGAGCCGTGATCATCGCCTACAAAATGAGCTTTTGTCAAACCCCAGATTTCAGAAATTCTGGGTTGTATTTCCTGCTTAGTCAATATAGTGCTTAACATTCCTCAGGTTCCTTTATTTGCTGGCGATTCAGCAATGGCCAGGTATACTTGATGAGAGATTGAAAGAATGGTAAAATTCTCGACATCGAACATAGCCTAAAACCGTCGACGCCCACAAAGAGCGAAAAAGATCTATATTGAAAACGCAGAAGGCTTAGCCAGCATGTTTTCACCTACAAGCTACTCTGCAGGGAATGGGGCTACGCCCAGCAAGAGTCTCACGGACATTGCTTATTGTTAGTGTGAATTTCCGTATATTTCCCTGGCCCCACTTATTGACGTAAATTCGTTCGACGAAGCTCAGCTTACAAGCCTTCCAGAAAGACAGAGAAATAAATTCAGTTACCACGCGCCGTAGAATTCTGTTAAAGCGCAGCTTTCATTCGTGTTCACAAGCAACTCTGATCGTGCATACCGAACATGTTAGACACGTTTTCACCGTGAAATGCCTTGCTCTCCTATGATTGCAGCGCTCGTACATGCGGATACCGTGACGACTACTTTATGACAGCGTTAGCATGACGACAACAGAATAAAAGCGAAGGCGTGATTCCGACCGACCGAAATTTGATTCCAACCACGAAGGAACGAAAATGACTGCATGATTACTCTTTACCATGGTGTGATGAAAACGCCAAGATGAATGATCAGATGACGATGACAGAATGAGGAAGACTGCATGATGATTAGGACGTGACAACGATGCAATGTCGACGGCAAAGTGAAGACGATGAAGCTACGACAAAATAACGCCGGAAAATCTGTCAAGACAGAACGAAGGCGGCGAAGTCACAACAATGGGTTGACGAACGCGGCGTGTTTGAGTTGAAGCTCACGACCGCGCTTCCGAACCTCCCCTGGCGCCCCAGGCTGCCTCGGTTTGTGGCAATGTACCCGAGCATTTTCGCTGCAGTGGGATCAAGCCTTCCGACAACTGCCGGTGATTACTCGACCTCAGTGACGCCTTTTAGCAAAATTTCAGAATCCCAATATGGCATAAGCAATGCCTCCGTATTTCAATATTTTCATTCTCCTACCTATCGAAACTCTTCCATATCGAAGCCATCTTTCCTTTTCTCCATTTTTCCCTTTCACTTCCTTCCAGCCATAACAAGATATCTGTCATCAGTGGATTTCACTTTCTTAGAAGTATAAAAACAGAAGGCTGCGCCTCTCGCAAGAAAATACGTGAAACCACTGAATTCGCTCTATTTTGCGCCGAAGGCTTGCTTCCCCGTTTGCGCCGCGATTTCGCCTGACTCGCGCGCTGTCGTAAACACTCTTTGTCACAGTGGCACTGATCCATTTTAGTACTACACTCTGGTTTTGATGCGTCGCAGCGTGGCAAGAGATAGAAGCATGCGAGGCGGGCGGCCGTGGGTGGCATAGAACTGAATCTCTTTTTACGACTCTCTACTACTCCTACTGCGTTCAGCATTGATATCAATACCGATGCGTTTCTTTTCATTTAAATTTGTTTGCACATTGTGTGCCTATGGAGGCAGTTAAGATATTCACGATTCTATTGACATTGCCGTTTGTTGCTTATAATAAGCAGGAATGAGTGCTATTATATAGGGCAGGCCATACCAATACACTGGTACCTATGACACATGGTACCTGTGAAGAAAGCACCATCATGTAATGACGACGTGGAACAAATTAAATTATAAGCATCAAGGAAACGAGAACCACTAAACTAATGCTTCGCAGTTGGGGCCTTCGCTCCTGAAGATTTGCGGTACAACCAACTTGGCAATTAAATTTTTGTTACTTGCTTCTGTTTGTGCATACAAAATGTATATAGCACGAATTGAAATTGTAATATGCTAATCCTATAACCCTCAGTAACATGTTGAAGTGTTCCTGAGTGTAAAATATGTCTAAATCATGCATGTTGTATTTTGTACGACATTGGCTTTTGTTTGTTTATTACATGACAATAAATGCTAATCAACGAACGTCGGAGAATAGCAGTAAACAACGATAACGCTTAATAAATTACCATAAACGGGGACAAGTAAATCAAATGAATCTTCGCGTTCGGCAGATTTTCTTGGGGCATGGGGAAACGCCGAAACAACTTAGATGAAACCGAGTAGAGAAAGCAGCTATGGCTACCGGAGTACTAGAGTACTCAGTGTAATGTCTGCCATATTACACAAGGCAAGCTCACATAAACCAGACAACAGATGAAGCTGAAACAATTGATGTGAACAGGGCAGGAGATTTCCTTCAGCTTATTCTCTACTCAGTTCCAGTATTACAGAAACAAGTTATTTAGTGCGAAATATAAAAAAGGAAGACTTTCAGAGAAATATTGAGGTGATCAACGTTGTTTGACCGATAAACGTCCAAGTCCCGAGTCAAAGTTTCTAATAAGGGACTTGCCTTTTTCAGTGCAAATTTGTCCTGGCCAACACAAATCCATTTGCGGAGATGCTAACTCCAGCCTAAGAATTGCCTTCTACGACCAACATTCATCGTTTCTTTGACATGAAGTTCAAGTCAGATTTGTAATCAAGTCAGATGAGTAAATAAATCCTTGCGTATAATGGCTTACGAATATTCAACTAGCATTTTGTCATCATTACTGAGAGTGACACAGCAGATGTTCACTGTCTGCGATGTGTAGTAGGACCTAATTTACGCAGATCTCTCCAAACTTATTGTAGTACTAAAAACAAGAGCATCGATTTCTATGGAATCCTGTAATACGCCTGTGGTACAACAATGTGCAGCTACTGGAAAGAATCACACTTTATTTATCATAAAGGTGCTCAATGTCGTGCCATATATAAAAACAATTATATGATGGAAACTGTGTAATGTTGCATTGGGGAAAAAAAGGCATGCTACTAAGGTGAAAATTTTGACGTACTAGAGTGCAAGTATTCCACCCTACATGATATAGAGCGATGGGTAAAACGGAAGGCAACGCCCATCACACACACACACACACACGTCACGAACGCACTAAATAGTTCGTGCAATCTCTTGTGATGAGTTCGAAAATGCAACTCAGGTGGCTAACTGTTCACAACTAGTGCGCCTGCAATATGACAGTCAGATAATTACACGATTTTCACGCGTTTCCTAATTCTGCCCCGTTAGTTATCCACCTTTCATTTTTGTATATTTAGTTGCCCACAGAAAGCGCCAGGGGAGTGCATAACTGGATTGGGAGTCATGCAGCGTTGTTTAAAGAATACTTAAAATATTGAACAATCTACACCCATATCGCATGCCAACGGGAACCCTCAGGCGCACAATCAATACAAGACAGCACATGCAAAACATCCAATAAGAGAATAACCTGAAGAAAAATAAGGTAAAGAATGACCCCTAATTATGGTACTCCCCAATGCGAAATTTGAGCGCAGATGTATACGTGTTTTCATTTCGCGATATATTGAAGGCAAAGAATTTGAGACCGAAATCACCACACCGACTGACCGTGGCGAAGTGCCATCAGCGCCTTTGTGCCGGGAGGGGCTGCATGCGAACATGGCGAGCGGCACTGGAGGCAGCTGTGGAAGAAGATGACGACGAACGTGCGAGCAGTTGCACGAGCGCGTTGGCTCAGTTACCCCGGGGGACGGCGAAGTTCAATCCAGGAACGGGCGCCTACGAGCTGCGCCCTGAAAAGAAGGAAATACTTCCTCTATTATCTCCGAAATTCCCTACGATGCACCATTGCCAGCTGTCGTAGTCGTTAGTGCAACGTGAACCGCGAACACTGATGGAGAACCCATTCCCTAAAAACACAGCGGTCGCTGATATGTTATCTTCAATATTGCATCCTTTCTCTCTCCTACCCTCGACAATCGAGGTTTTGTCAAAGTTCTGTCGTTTCAAAAAGAATCTTTTTTTGGTCCCTTCCTCGGCTGTTCAACATTCGCCGATGCCTCTTCGCCGGATTTATTTTTGGAAATATATTATGGACCACCTGAGCCACTCGGCATGCGCTGCCGGCTATTTTGCCGAGTAGACAACTTCGGCCACTGGTCATGAGCGCGAATAATGAATTCGGTACTAGCCTCTTTATGATGTAGTAGACAACTTGTGTCACTGGTAATATGCCCCAAAAGACAATTTCGGCTCTGAGACAATCACCCAGGATAGATATGCCATTGTGACAAGGCTACATTCTTTCCTCGATAAGCTTCATACGTCGCCTTCGTCATCGTGACGCACGCAGCTAACAGCTATACAGGCGATGAGCCTGTGCTTCCGCTTATCCGCTTGTCTTCTTCTGAGCACTTTGTTGCACTTTGTTTCTGCTGGAAACGCTGATCGATCTATCTTCTTGCACATATTTTGGAATCAAAATCAGCGACTTGCAATGCTACAAATGACATTCTGACTCAATTCTCTTCTGTTACGACTCTTTGTTTGCTTGCTTAAAAGAGCTCATCCTCGCTTCAGTTGATTGCTCCTCGCTGATTGTGCGCCTCACTGATTGCGAAGCTCGTTTGTCAGGCAGGCAGGCAGGCATGCCCCGTCATCAACTTTCGCCAACCCCCTCACTTTCTGTTGCGAGAGATATTCACACCCTACCTTGGGTTTGGCCAAGCACGGTAAGAATTGAATACCCTATGCCACTTCTACTTTCTTTCCCTTTTTTCAGGAGGAGGGGGAGGCTGGCACTTCTTTTTGATACTCTGAGCAACATCTCCACATCAAGATTGTTTCCATACTGACTTCTCGATTTCGTTGCGCGGAAGGGAGTTATCCCTTCAGGCGCGTTTCGCTGCTGAAGTTATCTGGAACTTGACACTCTTTTATTGCGATTGCTATTATAAGGACACTCCAGGCGGATTTCTGCCGGCGGCGCCGCCGTCGTCGTGAGGTTCCGTGTAAATTCCAAGGGCGATAAAATCGTCGCCGCGCGCCGTATGCTGTATGTGTGAGTGAAAGCGTGCCAGGGTGAGCCGGAGATCGTGACTCAATCTGGCGCACGCAAGGGCGGGGAGCGGGAAGGAAGCGCGCCGTCTTCCAGTCGCGCGCAAATCTCCGGAGGGAGGGCAAGGAGCTGGGACGCGCTCTACTCCAAGGAGATGGGACGCGTCTGGGACGCAATGAGCTGGGACGCGTCCACTCAGGCTGCTGTAACTTGAAAACCATCTGCGGCGGGGACAGAGTCCGCCGTACGCTGTGTTTGCGCGGGTTCGCGTTGATGTGAACGGCGGCACGAAGCTCCACTCGTTCGCTGCTGATTTTGCGCTTACTCACTCCAGCGTTTTGACAGTGAGTTTCCGCGGTCATCGAATGAGATGTGTTCATGTTTGCTTGTGCGTGCTTGACACCATGCTGGTTAATTGAGTTAGTATGCCTACGTTTAAAGTTTATTCGGCCGATAAAACTACTGTCCTTACTTCGTATAGCTGTCCACTTATTTGCTATCGCAATCGATGCTTCGACTTTCGGGGGAAACTGCGACTTTTTAGTTTTTTTCACGTGAGCAACTTTCTATACTTGCATAGAACTGCATTCCATTTGTTCATATCTTTACTTAGCTATCACTAGAAAACACCTTGTATAGCTGTTTAGGATTCCAGCAGTTAGTCTTAGTAGCGTGGGCGACGGGTATGTACATTATTTGTATCACATTTAATTCATTCATAGATTGAGTGACTCATTCCCTGAGCGGCCGAGTGAATGCGTGATTCACTGAGCGATTGTTTTACTGATTGGCTGCTTGACTAAGAAGGAAAGCCTTATATCCAAAACCAAGATTATCGCTACTATGGTGTCCCTGTATTGAAGGACTCCTGGTTTATTTGTCCTAATTATTTATGTTTTACTTGCACCTAACTTGCACCTTGCATTCCATCAAGCAATTATCACTCTTTCATTTTAATACTGCAGGTAGACTAAAAATAAAATCTATATGCACATAATGTATTAAGCGCGCATTCATTCGACCTGTGTGCGTTGAAATTTATGGGGGCCTTTCGATTTCCTCTACACTGTCGCGTCATCTTTCAGCATGATTTGTTTATTTGTTCATTGTTGGGCACGCACTACCACTGGTGAATCAATAACTCATTGCGCAGCTAGCCTGAAAATCACGCGCTCTCCCTCTTACAAAAATTATTCGTTGACAATCTTTCGAATAGCTGCTGAGTTCATACCGCCTAAACAAACTTCCTCAAGACAAATCATTGATTTAAAGTTTACCGTATTTTATATTTACTCATTTGCATCTACCATTTAGATCAATCGATTTTGTATTTACCGCCTCACAGTGTTTGATCGGTGATGCTGTACATCTTCCGGCGTGCCTCTTTGCTCTTTTAAACCCTTCGATTCATCGGCGTGCCCTCCTCCGCCAGTACACGTTTTGCGAAACAGTGAAAAGTTGTGAAACAACAGAGTATTTCAATTAACGCGGCTTTGAAGTTTTCGCGAGATTGAAAAGAATACCGACGCTGCTTGGAATTGCGACTGTTAATAACATGCCTCTGCTTGCCAAGACATAAACGACACGCATCTTGTGTCGATCGAAGTCTATATTTTCCAGTCGTACTTTTAACACAATGACTGGGCTGATTTGGGTTAGCGAACGAAGCTGGTTATTTAGTGGGTTGGCTGCTTGATTTGTTTGTGGATTGGTTCGTTAATTGTTTTGGCAGGTTAAGACAGGAATTTAAGTTGATGGATGTCGCGTAATTAATTAGCGCGAAAATTATTTTGTCTTTGTCCTTGCTAAGTAAGATGTTGGAGCTAAGAGATGGGGCCGGCTGCTCCTTAGCACAAATTATGATAAGACTAAGCACGAAATGTCTAAAGAGTAAGGCATTTGCACGCCATGTTTTAAAACGGAAGTGAGATAAACTTTCCATGTAATGTTCACATGACCAAAGCGTTAAGTTTATTCGATGTTCGAATATTGCTGGTATACACGACACTATGGGAGGAGCACAGGTACTTTTGAAATGGAACAAAGGAATTTTTCGGTCCTGTATAGAGCAGCCAATTGTTGTTTTCAGTTTCGATAGTGCGTATTTCTGCTTTACTCTTCCCATCCTCCTCAGATGGTCTCAACCAAGAGAGGCGACCGTACTCGTGTGTTAAGAGTGAAACATTTTCAGCAGCAAGAACTATACTTGTATTTCGTCGCACGCTAACTAGCATTTGACCTTTTCCTTCCTACCCGGAAGACCTGACTTAGTCACCGTCATAGCATGGGCTCATCTCGTTAGGTCTCAGTCCAAAATGTTTGCTTCGAGTGAACGGTCGCTAAGACTTCCGCACTGCTCAAATCCGCAGCTTCGTGTTTATAGACTTAAAGCGGCGCTTCTTCGATAAAAGCGGTGCTCCCAAAATCCCTCCGGAAAAAAATATATATCAAGGGAGACAAATCCAAGGCCATGAAAACTGCAGGCCGGAGGGATTTCAAGCTTGCAGTGAAAGAAACCCCCGTCCATCAGTTGTCAAAACATTAGCTCCCGGTGAAATCTTTCATGTGGCAGGTTAAGTAAGTTGTATTTTATTTACTTACCAACATGATCAGCTTTACCGTCTTTTTATACGTTTATTTTTTTTTGTTAAATAGACTTCAGGATTCTTTCAACTCCCTTTGGACCTTTTTTTTTTGTAACTGCTCCTTCCGGGGCTTCTTTTCCTGCTTCAAAAGGAAGGATACCGAGACACCTCTTTGTCAAATGAAAGTTTCATTCATTCAATCACTGCTTCCGCAAGATATCTAACTTAATTAAAAACCTTCCTTACTTTATACCAACAAATGCGATGGCAGCGTGTTCGTTCCTTCTGGTAAATTTCTATTGTCAAATCTCTTTCGTAAAAACCCCTGACCCTGGTTTTGCCTCTTAAAGAGACGGGTCTCAGGTGCAGACAGAGAGAGTAGGAGACACTTTTCGTCAAGTGTGCACATCTACTCTAAAGAGAGTGATCTTAAGTTTTACACTTTTTCGCTCCGTTTTTTTTTTTTTAACACGAAAGTGTTTTATGCCGGGGTCCACCAAGACCTCACTGACGTATTTCCGTCACGGAAATACGTCAGCTTACAATGTACACGAACATAATACAAAGAAAGAAACCAGAAGAAAAAGTTCCACAAACATGCAAAATTTGGAAATCGAACCCACGAGGCCTCTCGGTCCGCGACGATAGATCGCCGAGCGTTTAACCCATTGCGCCACAAACGCGTTTGCAGAGAGCTACACAGACGCGCCTTATAGCCTCCTGAGACCCGGACACAACAACGGGACATAATCGCTCTTCACGGTAGTTTTTATTGCCTACTGTTATGTCATGAACTTGAAAAACAATTTTTAAAATTTCAATAGTGTAGCACCACTGTAGGGTGACGTGACAGCGGCCGTACGAGCCGTGCCGTCGTCCCTACTCAAAATGGCGAAGGTGGTGAGCCGAGCGGCGGCTGCGACGACCAGCGTGGCTAGCCTCTAGAACGACACTGGGCGTGCCGAGCTTGCGCCTCGAGCACGCGCTGTGCTTCTTAATTTTTTCACTTCTTTGACAGCCGGCGCTAAGGCACCGGCTGAGAGCGCCGACCAAAGGGCCCCGCGTTGCGGCATCGGTGGGCGCTATAATACCACGGAAAGATGCCAAAAGCTCCGTCTCCATGTACGTGAAAAAAATGACTATCTCCATCATCTCCTCATGTAAGCTGTGGTAAAAACTGCATTTCATTGTTTGAACGCTGAGATGAAGACGGAACTACGTATAGTACATTGCCATATTGCTGCCGCGTCCGGTATTTTCACGAAATCTCGGTGACTTCGACATACGCCTCGAAGTCTTTCGGCCGTATGGGACGAAACAGAGGTCTAGACCAATTTATTGTCAAATTTCTCGAAAGCGGATGACAAGAATATGAGTAAACCACTTCTTTAGAGTAGTTACACATGCACCGTTCTTCACACCCAGAGTGAATATTTTGCGTAATCACTTCCGAGTGAATTTCGAAAAAAAAAGTAGAAGGCAATGTGCAATGTATTGTACAATGGGTCTCAGGTGGATATATCTAACACTCCTCCGTGTACCCGCGCTCTTGCTCGGGGCGGTGCCGCCGCCTACGAGCAGAAAAGAGAAGTACTGCATTATGACACTAACGCGCACCGACAGTGAACGCTTCGGTGGTCTCAGCACTACGACGCCTCGATGCCAGCATTCGAAGGGACGCTGGCATCAAGAAGCACTACCAACGCCACCTAGGTGGCGTTCACCGTACTCAGCACAGCGGAGCGTGGCCTCCGCAATTAGCTCTGAAAATGTTTCTGAAGTTGATCGCGGAGGCTGCAATTACGACGCGCTGTACGCGCTGATTTGACTCGGTGACGATTCAGTTACGTGCTTTGTCTTGCGCGTTGTATTAGTGTGTCAGTTACGTGCTTCGTCTTTCGCGTTGTGCTAGCGTGTGCAGCGTAGTGCAGCTTTCATATGCACGACGGTTGCTCATGGTCATCGACGTTGGTAGTCGTGATGGAGGAGACGTGCCACCAGGCGTCAGCATGGGTGCATCAACGCCTAAGGGCGCTTTAGCCACAAAACACCAATAGACATTATATATCAATGTGCAATAAACATTACACAACTTCTGTGAAGACACGTTTCACTTTCGTGTTCTATACCGATTCCTATATAAGAAGGATCAACCCATTTTTTTTATATATAGCTGGAGAATTTCATTGTGCGTCCAGGGGGACCCGCTTTACAAGTGGCCCGCTTTTGGACATCTACCGGGGATGGCAGCGTTGAAAGTACTGAAATAAAAGTATGAATAAATGCCAAAGTTATTTTTGAAGAGAGCGTAGCGAAAGAAACAAGTTAAATACACCGAAATCAAAAATACCGCTCATCCTGCGAAGCAGATACTATTAAGGCTGTCACGGTCTCTTGCCTTTCCTGGTCCGTTGGTTTTATAGGCGCTTTAACTTGCGATGAGGTTAAAAGCTAAAAGTATTAAACAGTGCGTCACGGCTATAAACAAGAGTTTTGAATGTAATGATATAAAGGCATGCGTTAGTGGCCAATGCACTCTCGTAATTGTTGCTTCTCTGGTTCAGTGCATGTGCTTGGTTGTTCGAAAGACGTGTTTGTTGGAATTAATTTAGTCAAATGTGTTTCATATCGTTCATACGTTACTTGTTTGAGTTTACATTCATTTTCGTATCTAAAATGCTCGCGTTTGGTAAACGTAGCAGCTATAACATTTTCATTTCATTTTCTATGTCAGATACATTGCTCTTAAATTATAAGCGCTGTCTCTTATATGTCATCTCTGGACTTTTCTTGCTATGATTCCTACTTGGTGAAAGCCGAACAACATAAGGTGACACTAAGGTCTATGGAAAATATGATAAACAAAACGCGTTCACTGAACAAAACATTCCCCTGAATGCCTCTGTGGCCAGGAACCCAGCATATTATGATGCGTTGTTCAGCAGCATAACTAGTGCACAGAAGCGAATAGAGTTCATTTAATACAGGATTTCTGTGCTTTTGTAGCGACATTAAAGCCTTAACTGAGTGGTGTACGGCATCCAGTATCTTTAATGCGCTGGGTGTGGCAGAGTGATAGACTACAGCGCCATAATCCAAACGGGATAGTATGAGGCTCTTATACAGGTTTATTAGACACTTCCTATCACTACCCCATGTTGTATGTGACAAAACTTTAAGAATAGTCATTGTTTTTAAGCATTTATTCTTAATATATTTAATGTGGGCTATGAAGGATAGATGGAGTCAAGTATGACACCCAAAATTTGTGCTCCGTGTGCAGAGGTATGCGGTGTCCATCAAGTTCAATATAAACATCTGGGACCAGGCCTCTCTTCCTTGTAAAAAGGATGCAGGAGCTTTTCTGGGGATTTTTTAGCTTAAACCCGTTTTCATTAGCCCATTTTGATACCTTGTTCAGGCCAAGCTGAACCTGTCGCTCGCAAATTGCGAGATTACACGATTTGTAACCTATTTGCACATCATCAACGTAAACTGAATAAAACATGGTAGGCGGAATTGATGAGCGCAAAGAATTCATTTTTGCTATAAAAAGAGTACAGCTCAGTAAACCACCTTGTGGCACCCCAGTTTCCTGGAGAAATGGCCTGGAGAGAGGATTTCCAATTTTGACACGGTTTGACAAATAGCTTTCTATACCGTTAAGCATGTTTCCGCGAATACCCATTTCCGACAAATCTCGCAATATCCCGTAGCGCCACGTCGTGTCGTACGCCTATTCCATCTCGAGAAATATGGACAAGTACTGCTTATGAATGAAGGCATCACGTATCTGCGAATCGAATGCGTACTAGATGGTCGGTTGTAGAGCGACCTTCTCTGAAACCACATTGATAAGGGTCAAGCATTTTGTTAGACTCGAGGAAATGTAACAAACACCGATTTATCATCTTCTCAAATAGCTTGCAAAGACAACTTGTAAGCGCTATCGGACGGTAACTTTTAACTGAAAGTGGATCTTTACCTTCTTTCAATATCGGAATTACAATAGCCTCTCTCCATGTTGAAGGCACGTATCCAGAAGCCCAAATGGTGTTAAAAAGTGCCAGAAGTGTTATTTGTGTGTCTTGGTGCAAGTTTTTTATCATGTCATATACAATCCTGTCAGCTCCGGGTCCGGAGCTCTGACATGCGTTTAATTAATGAGGCTTTCAGCTCAGCAACGCTGAAAGGACGGTTATAAGGTTCATTCGGTCGGCATTTGCGATCTAGTGTTTTACGTTCCGCTATTTCTTTATATCTAAGGAATGACCTAGAATAATTACTTGAGCTAGAGATGGCCTCGAAGTGCTCCCCAAGGGCGTCTGCCTGCTCTTCCAAGGTATTCCCTTGATCACCGACCAAGGGCAATGACTGGGTCTGTTGCCCGTTAAGTCTCCAAAGCCTATTCCAAACTTTCGCCTCCTGTGTGTAAGACTTTATGCCTGAGAGGAATCTATCCCAGCTCGTTCTCCTTGCCTGTCGCCTTGTCCGCCTTCCCTGCGATTTGATGCGTTTAAATTCTTCAAGATTTTCTGTAGTTGGTGATCGACGAAGTGTGTTCCATGCCTTATTTTGCTTCTTCCGTGCATGTCTGCACTGCTCATTCCACCATGGAACACGTCGTTTACATGAACGGCCATTTGTTTGAGGTATGCACTTTTCTGCTGCATTAATAATAAACGCTGTAAAATACCGTACTGCATGGTCAATGCTAAAATCGTTGATAAAATCTTGTGTTAAATGATATGATTCATTAAACTGCTTCCAATCAGCCATTGCAAGCTTCCATCGAGGCGTATGTGGTGGACGGTCATGTTGCTCTACTAGTTTAAGTATTACAGGGAAATGGTCACTCCCTAGTGGATTTTTGATTACCTCCCATTTCAGGTCAGGAATTAGTGAAGCAGAGCCAATGGCTAGATCAATGGATGAGTATGAATTATGCGTGAAGTTAAAATATGTGGGTTCTTTTTTATTAAAAAGGCATGCACCAGCGCTTATAAGAAAATTTTCGAAGAGTCGCCTTCTAGCGTCACATCTGGAATCTCCCCACAGACTGTTGTGGGCATTGAAATCACCTACGATCATGTAGGGTTTGAGAAGCTGGTTCACTAGGCAATAGAAATCTGTTTTTTTTTTGAGGTGTTGATTGGGCGGCAAGTATAACGAGCAGATTCTAACTAACTTGTCAAATAAGAGTGCTTGTGCGGCGACTGCCTCAAGAGGCACCCGAAGTTCAAAGGAGCGACATGCTACACACTTATCAACTATGATGGCTACACCACCGCACGAGGCGTTAGCATCGTCACGATCTTTCCGAAAAATGGTGTATTGTCGGAGAAAATTTGTATGTGTGGGCTTCAAGTGAGTCTCTTGAACACACAGCACCTTTGGATTGTATCTATGGAGGCGTTCTTTGATATCGTCTAGCTTATGGAGAAGTCCTCTAACGTTCCGTTGGAGTATTTGTGTTTGCATAATAAGAAACGTGTTAATTGTGCTGTGCATTGGAGAAATGAAAATTAGCTCATGGGGCCTTTCCCAGGCGCCATGACATGAAGTTTGTCTTTTTTGGAGCGGTCGATAGAATCGCGCCGCTCCTTAGGCGCTGGAATGCTGGATGCGCCGTCACGGTCGGTGTTACGTCCATCGCCTCTTGCGAGCCGCTGGACGTACGCTCTTGCGAGCGCTGTGTTTGACGAGAGGGCTTCGTCTCAAGAGACGATACCCTTGAGGCCATCAGCCCAGAGGTCGATGGCCCCTTCTTCTGAGGCGGTGGAGCAGCGCTGGCTGCAGCCGCCAAGGGGGCAGGTGGCGTCACCACCGGCTCACTTTACGTGGGCCGGACGGCCGCCGGGAACCTTTGTGGCGCTGCCCCCTGACGCGCCACTCCGGCAAAGCTGTTCTTTGGCAGGTAGGATACCCGCCTGCGTGCTTCTTTAAATGCAGTATTCTCTTTCACTTTCATGGTTACGATTTCTTTTTCTTTTTTCCATGATGGGCACGAGCGCGAGTATGCGGCGTGCTCTCCATCACAGTTCACACAGTGAAGGGTGTTTTCACATGACTCAGCGAGGTGTTCAGTAGCACTGCATTTTGCACAAGTTTGCCGACCTCGGCAGTTCTTTGAACTGTGCCCGAGTCGCTGGCACTTAAAGCATCGCAGAGGGCTCGGTATCTACGGTTTGACCCGGAGCTTGACATATCCTGCCTCGATTGTCTCGGGGAGGAAGCTTGAGCTGAAGGTGACAATAAGGTGCTTTGTTTGAATTTCTTTCCCATCGTTTCTTATCGTAATCCGTTTCACATTGATCACATTTTGCTCTTTCCATCCTTCTAAAGGTTCGGCCTCGGTTAGCTCCATCATGTCTTCATCTGAAATAACGCCGCGGATAGTGTTCATAGTTCGTTGTGGGGTCACGGTCACTGGAATGTTCCTAAAAGAGACGAGGTTCTGTAGCTTTTCATATTGCTTCTTCTCATGCCCTTCCAAAAGGAGGTCAGCACTAGCTTGCTTCGTGGCTTTGTAACCGGGGCCTATAGAATCGCACAGACATTTCGCTACAAGGAAAGGTGAGATGACTCTGACGTTCTTTTCTGGTTTTTCAGAATGTCTCACATGATACTTTGGAAAGTTTTCACGTTGAAGGCCATAAAACTGGAATACTTCGGTGCGCCCTCGCTTATGAGGGCGATCAGCGAGTTTGGGGAAACAATTCTCCATAGAAAGTAGTCAGTTTTCGGCAGCAACGCCAGTCACCCACCGTGGAGCCCAACAAGCGGACGCCGCAGGTCTTATAAGAAAAAAACCCAGCGGTCGCCAACTGTACGTTGCCGCTATAACCAAATATGTACAGCCAAGGTTGGTTGTACCACACAAGGTTAACCCTCGCTGCCAAGAATACCGGAAGCAAAAGAAGTGAGGAGGTGACAGGAAAGATTGAAAGTGAGAGGGAAAGACGAAGATTGCAGAGAGAGAGAAAGACAGGAAAAGGCAACTACCGATTTCCGCAGGGCGCGTCCGTCCGGGGGTGCCGTCTACGTGAAGCAGAGGCCAAAGAGGTGTGTTGCCTCCGCCGGGGGCCGTAAAGGTCCAAGCACCCGGCATCGGCTCAACCCCCAGGATCCCCCTTTCCCCGGACCCGGCTAAACCACGTACGGTTAAACGCGGGAGGGGCCAACCCTCATGTGCTCGGGTCCGTGGTGTCGCAACACACCAAACGCCTGCTGACGCAGACGCCCCTGCGGGCTTAAGTTTTATCGTTTATGTGATCGCATAAGATTAGGTAAGTAATAATATATTTTCAAGAAACAGAGAGAGAGAGAAACGTTTATTAGTGAAAGCAGTGTCCCGAGCGAGGCCCGGTATCACCCTGAGGTGGGAAGGTTCCTTAGTCCAGGAACCCTCTGGCTGCCCTCTTGGCCCTGGCGACGAGTTGTCGTTGGTCTTCCAGGTCCCCGAGGGCGAGCTTGGCCTCCCACGTTTCGAATAGGTGGTCTTCGTTTGCTTGTAGTGCTCGGTTAGCGTCCATTTCCGGCTGCATTTCGCTATCTTCATGCCACGGGCATTCCAAGAGCAAGTGTGCCAGGGTGTCGGGAACGTGGCAGAGTGGGCAGAGGTAGCTGTGGAGCGTCGGGTAGAGGCGGTGCATTATAGCTCCGTGAGTGTAAGTATTACTTTGTAGGCGTCTGAGGACCACGCTTTCTTCTTTGCCGAGGTTTGAGTGCGGTGGAGGGTACACGCTGCGCACGAGCCTGTAGTGTTGCAATATCGCCGAATAGTTGTTGGGTACGGCTTCCACCTCTTCTGCCGCGGGTTGGAGGGCGTGTGGGGCGAGGGGAGCCCGGCTGACGTGCTCGCGGGCAGCGGCGTGGGCCGCTTCGTTCCCCTCTAGTCCCTCGTGTCCGGGTATACCCACGTTACGCAGGTGTACGGGAGCGGAGTGCTACGTCGTTGTAGTAACTTGAGTGCATCAGCCGAGATGCGGCCCCTCAAGAAATTTCTACAGGCGGCCTGAGAGTCGATGAAAATGACTGCTGCGTCTGTGCATGTAGTGGTGGCGAGAGCGATTGCCGCTTCTTCCGCCGTTTCCGGGTTGCGTGCCTTGACGGTTGCCGATGCTAACTCGCGGCCTCGGGAGTTTACGACGCTGAGAGCGTACGCGTTTCAAGAGACAGTAACAAAAAAATGACGTTTTGAGTAGGAGATGAAATATAGGAGAAGATATTGTTCATGGAAATATTGATTTGTTACGATTTAGGCGTATCATAATTGTTGTTTCACAATGTCAATTCATATACGAGATCTCGCTACAGTCGGCTCGATATGAGTACACGTTGCTAATGCAGTTGGAATTCCAAAGTTGCAAAATCACTCGCTCACTCCGCCACGTCGGCACAACGGGTGCACGCATTCGCCAGCACCATTCCTTCCTCCATGGCCAGCGATTTTCGCCACATCTGCACTGCGAGGGCGTTGACGGCACTGGCCCACGGTGGCTGGGGGCGACGGCATGACACTCCTTACGGCGGGCGAACCTTGGAGACTGATAATGCACCGAACGAGGATCGGCCGAGCCGTCAAGGCCGGAGCGCCTTTGCATTCCACCTTCATCACGATGCGGCCGCTACTGACGGAGATCAAATCCGTCACCTCATAATCAGAAGCACAACGCCACAGCACCGTAGCGTTCGCGGCGGATCCTTGAGGCACTATATAGTGTCCACCTGTGTCTTGTGACACGTTGAGGTAACGGGGGTGTTAGGGAGCCGCACGAATTGTTGCGTGACACGACGGCTCTTCGGTTCCTCAGAGCGTCAGTACTCTTATGATGTCGTCGACGGTAGAGCATTCCTTATATATCAGCAAATTAAAGGCATCATCGGCGATGCCTTTGCGTATGTGGTTGACTTTGTCAGCTTCAGGCATTTTGTCATCGACCCCTCGACACCGAGCTAACACGTCCTGAATGTACACGACACATGGTTCAGTTGATGTTTGGGCCCGGCACGAAAGTCACTTCTTGGCGGCACGCTGGCGCCCTACTGACTTCCCGAAGAGCTCTTGTAGTTTGTGATTGCAGGTGTCCCTAACTAGTCAGTTCCTCCTCGTGTGTTTGGAACCAAACATGCACGGGCAGTTCCCTTGAGGTAGTAGATAACATTAGCCATGCATGATGTAACCAGCACCTGTTGTTGTTGCTGACTCGCTCATATTCTGTTAACCAGTCTTCGACACCGATGGCGTCCGTACCGGAGAAGGTACCAGGGTCTCACAGTTGGGCCAGGACAACCGATGTTGCGGTATACCCAAGGCTGAGTCAGCTGGCCTCTCAGTCGACATGGTCGTATGGCCCACAAGATGTCCGTTGCGAAGTTCCCTGGTGTCCTTCGGAGATACCCCGCACGCTCCACCAGAGATATTACGGAGAGATGTCAAAAAGGATTTATATACAATATTTACAAGTGAAATCGAGTGGCACCACAACAACAAATATGGCGGGCCGGGATACAGCTAGTTCTCTTTCTTCTCTGCTGTGCTACTGCTATTTCGTCCGCACGATAGGTGCATGACTTATACCAATACGCACGTGTCTGAGAGTACAAGCTGATGCAGTGCACAGCAGCGAGACACGAGAAACAGGTACCATATTATAAAGGAAATCATAACTCCAACATCGCGTGAGCAGCGCTAGCAGTGTGCCGCGAGCACGATAACGGCCAGCAAAGCGTGCACAGCCATGCTGGATTTATTACAGTTTGGCTTTACCTGAAACGATACGTGTTGTGCCATGTCCAGTGATTACGGAGTTATCTTGCTGTAAAACTTCCAATTTAAAGTTGTTATTAAGTACTGCCAAATTAAATAAATAGCTATAAGAAAGTAATGCAACCAAAAGTTGATAAACATATTACTTGACCGGCTTTGCGCCCGAGTTTTCACGAATCGGACGCAAACAGCACAAGGGGAGGCTGAGGCCGGCGCCTCACGTGATAGACTCATTACATACCAATACATCTGCCAACAATACAAGTAATCTCGGCGCACTTTACTCCCTATCACTCGTCCCCACTCGCGGCAATTGGAAATCCTATGGCGACAACTGCAGACGCACACCATCACTCCTCTGTCACTTATGAACAAACTATACCCCGATCACTTCCTCGATTCCGGCTGTTATGGCTGCGCCACCCCTTATGCTAACTATAACCATATATTTCTAGAATGCCTCAATCACACCCCTCCCCCCCTCCCCTCCTTATGAGTGTGGAGCTGTGGGGGGCTGTCCTAGGTAGCTCCGAGCCTGGTCTGCAGGACGACGTCCGTGCGCTGGGCCATAGATTTGATGGGCTCTACCACGAGTAGATATCTCTGTCGCCTCCCACCCCCCGCAGATCCTGCAGGGTTTTAATCTTGACAAATAAAGTTCTTTGTTGATTCATTATGTGTTTCCTCTGCACCCAGGAGGCACTCGTGACAGCAAATATATCTCTATATATCTGTCCGGGGAACTGTTCTGGACTATTTGAAGTTGTGCCACAATACCAAATTCGCCATCTTGTAAGTTCTGACTTGCTCAATATGCTGCCATTACAGAATTTGATAATATGGCAGAATTTGACGATGTCGGAAAAAGCACCATCATCGCAAGCAACCGCACAGAAGCACTGTTCCTAAGTTGCGCTGGAACCATAAACAACGCGTTACATAGGCAATGTTATGAGACCTGTTAAGCTGGTCTGGTAATAGTGGTACTCTTTGGTTACTGTTTATTTGTCTACACGCCTTATACGAGCGTTAAGGGTCGCCAAAGCAACGAATGCAATAATAGCGACAACCTTTCATCTTATGTAAAAAAAAAAGCTGGATGTTTTTAACACACAACGCACATTTGGAATTCACGTGATTAACACCCAAGAGAAACACACAATAGAGCACAAGTTGGTCCGATTCTTGCAATTAAGTCTTAACACACAAAGCAAAAAATTGATAGTCACTTTAGCATATTCCAAAGCGGATGGTGGTGAAAACCTGCGCTGCTCACGAGACATTAATTAAATTACTAGTCATTCTCATTCGAATGCGTTGTTACGTATCATTGCTTGTTTCCTTCCAACTAAGGGTGTAGATTCGAATGCCTTAATTGACGCTACCCTAATTAACTCTCCTCAATTACCTTCGCCCTAATTACACCAAAGGTGGTGGGTTACAGCGCCTTAATTACCTCTATATTAACTCTGCCTTAATTGACTCCGCCTTAACACCAAAGGTCGTGGGTTTGACTCCCGCATAAGCGCCAGCGTTGGACTCGCCCCGAAGGTTGTCGGTATGAGTGCCTGAAATAACAATATCTTAATTAACTTTGCCTTTTTTTGGCATGATGAGCGGCATCGGAGCAAGCAGTGGCACGAGCGCGTCTCTGTCAGCACGTGACTTTTGGCACTTTTGTTGTCGTCAACGCGTTTTCGCTCAATGACTTTCACAGTCTACTGAACGATGGGACATATAAGGCTTTCGACTTAAAACACGCGCGTTCAACATTTTTGCAGTTAGCTCGCGGACGCCTTCGTGTTGGCTGGGCGTTGCGTCATGCGGCTCGTCAATGCACTGAGGGTACTGGCGTCGCTGCCTCCGACGTCATGTCGGCTAGTCAGGCCCAAAGGAGAAGACGGTATGGGACCGATGTGTCTCAATCGCTCGGCCCTCTCTGCTGGACCTACGGAGCGTACCCACAGGAGCACATGCCGAAGGCAACCTCAGGTCACAACGGCCGTTGTCCTTGGTGTGCGCACCCAGCCAGCGGGTCGTAGCCCCGAAGGCTGGGTCACTGCCTCCACCAGACTGCTCCCGTGTCCATGAACCACCCATCTCTTCCCCCCCCCCCCCCCCCCCCCCCGCTGGCCCTTCTCTTCGCCGACCCCACTCGTAGTTGGGCTCGTTTCTGCTACGTGTCCTCGTCCTCCGTTCGCCACGTAACTCCTCGTGCGTTTTTGTCGCTTCGTAATCATTAACCGTTCCAATTCTTTTCTCTTTCTTTTGACATTTCGTTACTTTGTCGCATGTTATTTATCGTCTATATTTATACCTCAAGACACGTTGTGTGCTGTTGCTTTTAAAGTGAAGCTTTCTATGTCTCACTGATTCGTCCGTGAGCGCCCAAAACTCACTGCGGGAACGCCAACTTACACAATGAAACTGTCCGCGCATCTGCACATACAATAGAAGAATTTGCGCACGCGCGCACACAATCGTAGAACACTACAGTTTACATTCGTAGTTGTACCGATAAGAACAATGGGAACTGCAACGCCACGTTACCCAGACGAACTCTATATATATATATATATATATATATATATATATATTATATACCCAGACGAACTCTATACGATATATATATATATATACACAGGGTGTCCCAGCTATCACGCAGTATGATTTAAAAATAGAGGAACGGCGTTACGCGAAGCAAACCTAGTGCGTATTGTTTCCAGTACAGTGGAGTAGCCGCCAGTATTTTTTTCGTTACTGAGATTTAATTATTTAATTGTAATGAATTATCTTACTCGGGAAGTACTCTTCTAATTATGAAAGTGTCAATGAGTAAGTTGTAGAGCAACATAAAAAACTCCCGAGAAGGTTTCTGTTGCTCAATACGTGCTTGCTACATATAAGTGTTTTTCCGAGTGTGAAAGAAGCCCGCGTATACACGCAGAATTGGCCTCGCACCAGTCGTGCGGCAATTCTGCGTGCATTCGTGGGCTTCTTTCACACTCCTAAAAACACTTCTACGTAGCACGTATTGAGCAACAGAAAGCTGTATCTGGAGTTTTTCATGTTGCTCTACAACTTTCTCATTGACACTTGAGAAGTCCAGTTGCAGGAAGTCCTGCAAGAATTCCACGATTTATTTG
This sequence comes from Dermacentor silvarum, assembly GCF_013339745.2. Lineage (NCBI taxonomy): Eukaryota > Metazoa > Arthropoda > Arachnida > Ixodida > Ixodidae > Dermacentor > Dermacentor silvarum. Next base: position 44,264,298 of record NC_051158.1, on the reverse strand, counting down.
TAGATAGGCCAGTAAGGACGTTGGTTCTTATACACGACATCAAGCTCACTTCTTCGCTGCCGATACGTTCAAAGACTTGTCGAGTGTCACCGCGCCAACGTGAGATTATGGATGCGGAAGTGGAAAAAATGTTGACTCCAGGTGTGATCGAGCCTTGCGAGAGCGAGTGCACCTCGCGTTTGATCTTAGTTGAGGTTCCGGGCAAGGAACCGCGTCCTTGCGTAGATTAGCGCAGGCTAAACGCGATCACTAAAGATCAAAGGTATCCTATACCAAACATCGAAGAGCGCATCGAGAAAGTTAGCAGCGCCAGATTCATTTTCCCTCTGAATCTAGTTCGATGCTACCGGCAGGTTCCGCTCACAGAGCAGGCTAGCAGATATGTCACCGTTGGGAACGTTCCGCCCTAAGGTCCTGATCTTCGGTTTGAAAAATGCCCCGTACTGTTTTTCAAGCTTTATGGACAAAGTGTTGATAGAACAGGAAGAGTTCGCCTTGCCGTACTTGGATGATGGTGCAATAGACTCCGCATCCTGGTCTTAGCATATGCAACCTCTGAGGGCAGTGTTGCCCACTTGCGTGAAGCTGGCTTAAACGTCAATGCAACAAAATGTCAGATGGCGCAAGCGGAAGTGATCTATCTCGTTCATGTGATCGGACAGGGCCTTCACCGTCCCTTTGACCTAAAGGTGGCTGCGATACGAGATTTCCCGCAGCCCCGTACAAAGACCGATATCCTATCTTTCTTAGGGGTCGCAGGGTACTGTCAGCGGTACATCTCAAGGTATTCTGAACAAGCTAGCGCTCTGACCGATGCTCTTCGAACAAACGGGAAAGTTTGCACTCGGTCGTGCAAAGCTTAGGAAAAGCGAAACTGTCGATCGTCAACTCTTACTGGCTGCTAGTGCTAGGTATTAACATGGTTGCTGCTAGGTTTTAACTTGGTTTAACTTAACTACGAAAGTAGGGAAGGTATACTCGAGTGATCATTTTCGGAGGTACCTTTCGCGACATTTCGCGTGACTAGCGCTGGACACGTCGGCGCCTACAAGCGACAGCGTTCCTGGCATGCCACAAACGCAGGCAGGCTGACCAAGGTTGGCACAGGGCCAAGAACGCTGTTGCTTGGCGACGCCGAACGCATTGGAGGCTAGCCACTCGGTATCTAGCGAAAGTTGACTCGACTAGGCGCAGCCTCTTTTATGGCAAACTCCGAGGCCAAGCGCATGCACACTGGGCGAAAGCTATGCACAGTGTACGGGCGGCGCGCAGCAGACGACACGCCGGGGTGACGTCACGGCGTATGCGCAGTAGCGCGCAGCTGGCGGGTGCTCGGCGGAGCCCTGTCTGTGTAGGGTGAAGCGAGCGCACACGTACGCCGGCGTTTATTAGTAGAGGCCGGATCTTTAGGCATTAAAAAAGCGCTTTTAGGCGCCAAAAATAGGCAGGCAAAGCAACGCTTTAGCCCTCCAACGTCTAGGCACAGCGACGAAGACATGCGCGACCTGTATCTACGACAGGACTGGCACAAAGGCGCCCACAGAACATAGCCGTGCACTGCTGGACTAATGGCGACCATTTGGCGTAATTACTGGTTCAATGGCCACTGTACTCGAGCGGCATAAAGTGAAACAAGCATGCTTAAATGTTGGGAATCCTCATTAATAAAGCGCTACTTTACTGGGACAAATAACAAATGCAAGAGAGACTACAATTTATTAAGAAATTAATATGTTCTTACAGGAGACTGTTAGGTGCAACTCTGGCAATTTTCTTATGTACAATGACATTATTGGAATTTTACAGTCAAAACGCCCCAAACTGCCAACTACACTTCCGCCCATTTGAAGTGCACGTGTTTGAAGGAATCTGTTTGGAGAGCACGCGGAACGTATAGTCTAAGAATCACTGTGAAGATTGTGGAAACAATAGCAAACTACCACCATCTCCAGATTTTTGGATTCAAAATTGTTCCTCTTGTCACTGAGAATGACCTTGTTCACTGAGAAGGAACGCTCGACGGCAGTGAACACCTTAAAAAGTAAATTACAAACAAAACGAAAGCCGCGTGCACATCCCATTTTTCTTTCTTCTTTTGCTCTTTACTGTGATTTCTCCTGACGGCTCTCCGCGGTTTCGCATTCACCAACCGCGGCGCAACTGCTGCTAGCGGTTGTTTTCCGAAAGTTGGTTGAACTAAATGACCAGGTTGAACCCCATAAAGTTCCGAACAGTCAATGTTGCCCGCTAACATGAATAACGGTCTGCCAGCGGTTATTAGGCAACGCGAGGTGACGTCATCGCTACTGCTTCGGCGCATGCGCGGCTAGGCAACGCGGGTGGCGTCGGCAGCGGCTCTGCGCGTTGCCGAGTTGGTGCTGCTACAATTTCTTTATCTCGCTCTCATTTTCTCTTTCCCTCTCCCGAGCATTGCGCGCGCCGCGTGCATGCTCTCCTTCCCTCTCCTTAACGTTCCATGTCAAGGCAACATGTGCATGGCACGGAGAGGAGGCGAGGCACACGCCGCTCCGCGAGGTGGTTGCGAGGCAAACCAGTGACTTCATAGCTCGGCGAGGTATTGCGGCAGCAGGCGGCACTTGTTACGGTTAGGAAGAAGAGCTTCGCTGTTGAAACTGAGGGACAGAGTGTCCTGCGGGACGAAACATTTTATGCGTAACTGTCAAATGACCCATTGAGCGAGATGCAGCTCCACTAACGTGAAACCTGGGGAGGTGCGAAGCATGCAGTGATGCACCGCTAATGGGCTCATACTGCCTTAAGCAATGGCTCATAACCCCATGAACGCGGCCTCCCCATTACGACGACTGAAGGGAAGTGAAATTCTACTCTGGAATGATGAGTGGCAACGCAGGCAGCTGTGGAAGACGGCGACGATGACGAAAGCGGGAGCAGTGGCACGAGTGCGTGCCGAGAGCGAGCACGAGCCGCTTGCTTGCCGTGACTATACGACGACGACAGGAGACGCCGACAGCCCGGGCCATTGCCCGGGCGCATGAGGTGCTTCGCATCTAATAAAGGCTATGCAACTTAACGAAATGTGTCTTCATTCAACTTCAAAGTTCAAAAAATACAATCCTAAGCAAGCAATCAAATCACATATGCATCGCATCGACGATGTGTCCATTTATTTTATTTTCTTTCTTCGTTACATTTCTTATCACGTCTTCTTTCTCCTCTTTTATGCGTTTCTCCTTTCAAACCATGACAATGGAGCATTCTTCTTGCAGGCAAAAGCTCTGACCGTCGACGAAGAACTGCTAATGCCTACACGTGCGGCAGCACATGCCGAGGGATGACGGGCAGTATGGCGCCGACGGCGTGAACACGCCTTTATATATAATTCCTACAAGATTAAAGCACAGTTAATCAGACAAGTATCTTTTAGTAAGTTTGCCCTAGCACATTTATCCCGAGGTTGTCAACTGCAGCACTACCATTGGAGCCAAATTTTTATACGCGCTGCTAACCTAAGATATCGTAAATGTAGCTACCGTGTTTGCTGTGACTATTCTGGAAATTGTTGTCTCTACATTCAAATATGATCATGGCCTGTCATCACCCGCAGCAGTAACAATAACATACTCCATAATTTCTCTATATTCTTTAAGCAAACATCGCAAAATATACTAGGTATATGTATACTTGAAGCAATGATATTGAGTGTACCGGGTGGTCATTCTTAAGTTTTACGGAAGTTTTCAAAATCACCTGTGGTAGGTAGCATAATTCTTATCGTTGAGCTGGGTTATTGTAAGAAGTGGACATTAGTAGCACGAGAACTCGAAACACATATTCAAATATTAGGAAAAATTGACTAATGAAGTACTAGTTAATTACCTTATGGCACATATTGCAATTTATGAATTGTGACTGGTGAGTGTGCAACACGCTTCCACTTGAAAATAATGGCCAGGGTGACACCAGTTTCGAGATATCATTTGCCAAAGTGTGGGACGAATACATGGGCTTTCCAGTTACTTTTGTGCTTCACTGTATAAAACAGCAATTTGGCAAAAAAAATTGGCTGTGGTTTAGCTCTGGTTAAACCTAGTGGAGTAGCGATAGCTACAGACCCCCGGCTGCGCTTAGGCTTCGCTTGTAGTTAGACATGTTGTCATTAAACTTAGTGGTTTCCCACTAGACTAAGAAAGGAGAGACGTTGTGGTCAACAAACGGGTAAAGCGGGGCGGGCTGCCTTCAGCGACGCAGAACTCGAGCAGCATTCATCATCAGAGATCGACGCTGTAGATTCGTCGTTAGAGGCTAAGCGAGCCCGTCTAGCGGCATCCCTTTCACGGCGTTTGGCCAACCGTTCGGCACGCTCCTCTTGAGTCTCTTCAGCACGCTGTCTCCTCTTGACTTCATTTCTACGGCGATCCCTGGCCTCCTTCAGGTTGGCCGAGTTCGCACCATCCATACTGCGGTCTCAACTATGGCTGCGGCGACGCGAGCTCTCCCCTTCTATACTCCCCGTTATTACAGCTGCGCAACGCGGGTGTGACGTCATACAGAGGGCGCAGCGAGCGCCCAACGGCAGGAGCGGTGGCCGCGCGGCGACCGCGACGAGCCGAGTTGTTGGCGTAATGTCGTAAGTGGAACAACACTGCGTTTTTATATCTCAAAAATGGTGTCATTCTGGAAATTCCTTCGCAGTCAATACGCCTGACAAGCTCACCGGCTAGAATTCGTAAATTGCAATATGTATCGTAAAGTAATTCACTAAGAAGGTAATTAGTGATTTTTTATTAGTTGAATATGTGTTTCGATTTCTCGTGCTACTAATGTCCGCCTCATCGAATAACCCAGCTCAATCATAAGGATTATTCTACCTGCCACAGGCGATTTCTAGAAATTCCGTAAAACTTAAAAATGAACACCCTGTACTTACTCCCTATAGGTAAACGAAAGAAGTTGCCTATTAAAGGACAGGACCAGTTTACTATAGTCTATGGACTCCATATACACCAAAATTGTGACTCAGAAGATATTTCTTGAGGCAGTTTGGGGTTTGGCAAACAATTCGCTTGCCGCACGTCACAGGAATAGCATACACACAGCCTTTCACAGTGCCCACGAACTTGTTTCTATGTTTGATCGTTCTCCTTGCTGCTCTTTCTTTTTTGTTAAGCAGCGAAAGTGTATTATGTCGGTGTCACAGAAGTGCGCTAAATCAAAGCGCACGCCCCGCGTCACACAAGCCAGCGAAAGAGCACGTCGGCCCCGCGGCAGCATCGACAGAGGGAGAGAGCCCAGAAAGGCTGCGCGATCAACGGAGTCTAGAAGCTTCGACAAGATACGCGAAGTTTAAGAGGAGAGAGGGAGGGCACGCGCCGAAACACCCTCTTAGACCCAGACATACGGCAAGCCGAGAGAGAGAAAGAGGAGGGTGACAGCCCGAGCGTTTGAAAACGGATGAGTTACCATCCTTCTCGAAGAGTCTTCGGAGCCGCGGTAGAAAACGTGAGAAAAGTCTAGAAGATTCCCACGCTTTGTTCATGCTATGAGAGCCTGACTCCGTCAGAAGGTTCGAGAAGCGCCGGCAGAGGCAATAAAACCGGCGTGCGGTAATCAGTAGGGGGATCAGACCGTACCGGTGAAGAGATGTGACGCGAAGACCAACCGTCTGCGGAAGGAGGCGATTCCCCGGAAAGCTAACCGACGAGTTCGTCGAGCGTCTGCATTTGCGGAAGAACTTCCTTCTCGAGATCTGCCTCGAGCTATGCCGAGATCGTTCGGCTCAAGACCAGTACGGGTGAATACGAGCGGACACTTTGTGTTCCTATTTATTCTGTACTGTACATGTTTGACCCTTAGTGCTTGTCGTTAATTATTTTCCAGAGTTTAACACCCATCGGAATTGCATTGTGTTGTGCTTAGCCGAAGTGTGTATGTAACTGCCTTATTTGAAGAATATATTTCGTTGTGTTTGACAACTCCTGCGCTCTGACTCGGTCATTGGACCCCAACCGGCGTTCGCCGGCGCACCAGAGGGCCCCTTATTAATTGTCCTTGCTTTCGTGGGGTTATTTTCGGAAGCTGATAAAGTCGGCTTTGCAATTTGGCCCGGCATTGGCGCCTCGTTCACGGGGTGTGTCACAGCCAGCTTTCACGAATGACTTCCTGCAATGGATGTGACATGCCGCCATCTAGGAGCGGTGAAGCGAGTACTGCATAATTACTCTAACGAGCGCCGACAGGGGAGCGCTTCGGTAGTCACAGCGCAGTGGAGGCTCCAACACGGTGTAGCCACAGCAATAGTGAACCAAATGTAAACCGGCTTCGTAATTTTGTGAACTCGTAATTTTCACCGAAGTAGTGTGTAATAAATAATCACATAAACATTATTCAAAGTGACCAATGGTAGGATTCGAACCCAGGACCTCTAGTAAAGAAGCCCGACATTCAAACCATTACGCCATGAACGCTTGCACCGACACGCGGCCTCGAACGCCCTTATCAATTTGTCGCCGCTCGCCAACAGGACGCCGAGCACGAATCAAACATGCAACACGGTCGCCGTCCCACAACTCATGCGCATTTCGCTGCAGCGGACCGTGAGTTCATGAAGCAAACATGCAACAGCTTCTGTGAAGACACGTTTCACTTTCGTGTTCTACCAGTTCTTATGAAAGAGGCGTCAATCATATTTTTTTAACTTTTCTTTAGGAGTGTCGAGGAGTACATGTGTAGCCATGGGAGCTTGTCCTGGGTAGTAAAAATGCCAGCGCCCCAGCAGCCTCCACTAGAGCACTGCACGGGCAGATTTTTTCAGCCGGCCCGGCCCGGGCCCGATTTTACGCCGGACTACCCGTCCGAGACCGACCAAAAGTTTTATGGCAAGACCCGGGCCCGGCCCGGGCCCGGAAATAATCTACTGTTACCCGCCCGGCCCGGCCCGCCACCCCTTTACCTTAGGCCCGAGCCCGGCTCGAACCCGGCCCGAACCCGGCCCGAGACCGAAAAAGACCACCGAGTGGCATTAAAAAAGGAAAATAAAGAAGAGAATGAAAGGAATTTATTCCTATAAGGCATAAATACATGTCATATGCAATTATGAACACTATTTGAGCGGTCTGAACGCAAATACCAGCGCGCGATGTAGTATACGCCAGCACTTTCCAACGGCGCCACTTTGATGCGGCCCAATCCACTTCGATCGCAGTGCCCCCACAGTATTTTTCCACGTCGGGCGCCTCACTGCAAAGCATGCGCCGCCCCATCCGCTCGCCCCACTCCACCGTATTCTATAGTACACTATAGCCGAAGCGCAGCCACGACCGGTCGTGAGCGCAGCGCATGGATGGAGTAAATGGAGAAAGAAAGCTTGTCGTTCCTCCATGGTGCAGCGTAACGCGCTGCTGCTAGGCGGCCGGTTGAGAACATTTGTGCAATCATAGATGGACGCAGTGCCATATTTCAGCCGCGTGACGAATTATCTTATCTTACCAGTAATCGTTTTCCAATTCGCCTTTGAAGAATCAGCAAGTCGCGAACGCTCTTACACCGCGCTGAAAGCATTAATTACATTGATTTAGGTAATGAATACAATGGCATCCTTTGGTTTGAGACGACTTCGGTCTTTCTGGACTTTTACATTGTGTTCAAACAGCGCAAAATACGACGGAAGAAAAGGGAAGTACACAGGAGTAGCACTGCTAGCTTCCAGCTGGGCCGGGGCAACAGGTTTTTCAGAGTCGAGACGCGCGAGGATAACTCGCTGCACCTTACATGCACACCACCAGAAAGTCCCAGCCCGGCCCGGGCCCGCGTCAAAATACCCGAGCCCGGCCCGGGCCCGGGTCAAAAAGCCCATGCCGTGCCCGAGCTCGGCCCGAGCCCGTGAAACAACTGCCCGACGCTGCCCGCAGGCCGGGCCGGGCCCGGGCTTTTGGGTAAGCCCGAGCCCGTGCAGTGCTCTAGCCTCCATGGCCTTTTTCAGCCTGCGAGGTATGTCGTATGGTTATACGGAATTACGCCTGTCTTCGTCACAGCCAACCTCTTATCGCAAGGAAGCTGGTCCTTCCGGTGAGGGCTCATACCATCTCTTAACGTCCCTGTCTACGTCCTAGCCATGTTTTGTCCCCCTGTGCAGATGCCGCACTCACAGCTACCATGAAATTCACTGCGCAATCGAGCACGCCAACCCTACACCAGCCGTGCTTACACCACTTCCCCTGTTACGTGTGTATCTACGCAATTCCACTTTGTATTATTTTCTCTGTACTCTCACACCAAAGCTACTTCAAAGAGGGCATGACTCCTTACAACGCCGAAGGGCAAGTTTTGGTATTTACCACGATAGAACATTGAAACCCTTTCAAGGTTACACATCGTTCTTAGTTAGGAGGGTCAGTCATTCCACGCCATTCGGTGCACTGCCTTCGGTGCAAGCCCATATTTCAAACCCGGTACAATGTTACCAAGGAGATAGTATGTTGTGGATCATTCGCAGGCGGATAAGGTCAGTGTAAAATTAGGCGTGACAAATTACCAAGGGGAGCCCTTTCCCGTGTTCTCTGATGGTTTCCTCGTTTATTCCGGTGCACTCCTGCAAAAAGGCCTGAGACGGTGTTCGCAACACCAACGTAAAGCGGGCAGAGCTAGTGGCGTTTTGGCACCCTTAATGTTTTTTTGTATTTTCAATTATGTTAAAAGGGCGGTACTCTGATTCTTTAATTTGGCGCAGCAGCTTCAACTTTCCTGCTGTCCATACGCGGACGTATAATTTTAAACGAAACGCAAAGATGACTGTTAGATTGGATTGGCAGATTACACTTCTGCAATACTAAAGAACATCAGTATTATGATGAGGGGAGTCTTCGTAGGCCACAAACGGCGCAGGAACAGAAAACGGGCTCGAATTTCCTGCATTAGGTGATTGTCAAGACGCAAGATTCGGATCGAGTCTGAACATACGCGGTAGTTAATGGCTATGGCGTTGCCCTGCTGAGCTCAAGGTCACGGCTTCGATGACGGTTAAAAGTAAGAACACTTGTGCACTTAAATTTACGTGCGCGTTAAACGAACCCAGGTGGTCGATATTAATATGGAGTCACCACCACGGCGCGCCTCATGAGATCGTGGTTTTGGTACGAAAAACATAATAATGATTTTTTTACAGCGAAGCTGTTAAGGATTAGGTTTCACGCGATCGCATCCGTGTACACCGGAAGTAGGCAACAATTTTGTGGCGTCTCGTTTCGTTGTGTCTCGTTCACTTGGTATATACCAAAATTGGTATGGAAGGGTACGAATGTATGACTAACATGATTGACAGGTGTTGACATCAATAACATCACATGCTCGTCAGTTACGTCACGATTAACGATAATAAAATCACGTGTGGCGCCTACTCGCTTTGGATATGTTGGTATGAGCCAGGGATATGCGGGTATGAGCCAGGCACAAGAAAACAAGAAAGAAAGAAAGAAAGGAAGAAAGAAAGGAAGGAAGGAAGGAAGGAAGGAAGTAAATAAAGAAAGAAAACAATTGGAGAAAATGGCAGATGGAGAAAACAATTGATGTGTTATCCCGGCCATGCGAAAGTGCATGTCCACCGAAGCTGTTGAAAACCACAACTACAACTGCTGAGGGGTGGATATATGCAACGCTTTATGGCTTTAGAGTGATGATAGTAATGCCAGTTTAGAGTAATGGTAATTTTAGTAATGCTAATGGGAGTAACCGTAATTTTGACAGCATGCCACCGCTGGTCGTATTTCTGTTTCTTTTTTCCGTTTGTTGCACCTGGTGTTCACGCTGCTCCTCGGGAGTCCTAACTATGCTTTGCCTACCCATAGCGGTGCTACAACAACAATGAAATCAGTTGCTAGGCTGGTTATTTTATATACGAAAGGCTAGTGGCCGTCACTCCCCACGTCGCAAGCTGCCGTCGCCGCGGCAGCTTGCGCAACAGTAATCTTTACCGGGAAAGGTATGCGGAAAGTGCGACGTGCTTCGCATTGTTATCAGGAGCCCCTTATCATCAATTATGTGGTTCGGATGCTTGTTTTGTGCTTTCTCTTTATTGAAACGAATGCCCTCGTGCATATTATACGTGCGTGGTTCAAAAGAGTGTATGCACTTTTGCACGAAAATGCCGACCAACGAGACATTAACAGCTTCCCTGTAACAAAAAAACTTGACGAATGAGAATTGGTTGGCAAGCATTTCGGAGTCACTCGCGCGTGAATAATGACAGCCTGTCGGCATGCTTTCAAAATTATATATTTCATATATAGGGTCCGCACTGATTGAAGTTGTTCAAATTTCAAGGATTGTGAAGAAGCTATAAAGGAAAGACCGCGAAACAAGATATCAGAGTGAAAATATTACGCATAACGGAAAAAAAGATCAGGTGGAAGTGTGGATTACATGTCAAACAGGACCACCTGATACTGTAGCTGAAGTAACTTTAGTTGTACAAGTCATCAGTACGTGTATCCAGGCTATCAGTAGTCCAAAATGCCTGCAATGGAAAAGGGAGAGGCAGTCAAGGGGTAGTTCGAAAGAGAAGGTGATGAAATTTGAGGGTATAGTAAGGGCTCTCCTGTATCGGCTCTTGTTTTCGTACAAGAAATCGCAAGTCGGTGAAAGTGATAATTGATCATCAGCCTGTCGTTGGGTCCACTGCAGGATGAATTCCTTTCCCGAAGGGGTTTCCAGTTCCCCTTGTCTCATGCTAGCTGATTGCAACTTGTGCCTGCGAATTTTGTAATTTAATCGCCCGCCTAATTTTCTCCCGACCTCGACTGCGCTTCCCTATCTCTACCTCTAATGGTCCAACAGTTACCTACCCTATGCATTACAAGGCCTGCCTAGCTCCATCTTTTTCACTTAATGTCAAATATAATCTCGGCTATCCCTATTTTCTCTCGGATCCACACCACTGTCTTCCAAACTGTTAACGTTACACCTAACATTTTTCGTTCCATCGCCCTTTGCGCGGTCCCTAACGTCTTCCCGCGCTTGTTTCTTAACATCCATGTTTCTGCCCCATACGTTAGCAGTGGTAGAATGTAATTGGGCCCTTTTCTTTCCAACGACAGCTGTAAGCACTCAGTAAGGGTTTGGTAATTCCTTCCGTATGATCTCCGATCCGTTTTTCCTCTGAAAGTTTTCTTCCCATGAGCGAGGTACCCTGTGAATAGTTGACTTAGATAAAAGTGCTCCTGCATTGGCTGTGAAGGCTAACTGGTGATCATGAATTCCTGGTGATCATGTAGGTGATAATTACAACCGGGAAAATACCTGTCAGCATCATGATAACAAAGCAGTCAGAGAGCCGCTTCAATCAAACAGTGAACAGATTCAGCGAGCAACAAAGGAAGCAGACACATGTACGAATAGCCCCTACTGCTCCCTGAACCAGGGAGAAGAATTTAAGATTTTCGACTGAGCATGTTGGCGCATGGGAACATGGCCGACTAATACAGAACATGTTTAGTTATTGTATAAAACATTATCTATGTAGGTCACAGCATACTAGCTCAGGCCGACCTCTCTACCTTCTCTCTAATAAATTGTTTCTCTCTATGTGAAATAGAGCAGCAATTCAGTGGTCCTTTTCTGCCGAAGGTTACGCATCTTACCACTATTTCTCCTCGGTTCGATGAATTGACCAAGGGTGATCCAGTGGCACGCAAGGAATCCTTTCATCCGAGTAAGATGAGAGGCACGCCCTCTTCTGATTGGAAACGTAGTCCTCGTTTTGCAACGGATGACGCGCACCTAGCAGCAAGAAAAAGAAAAGTGGACAGAGTGAAGCCGAGTCTGGAAGCCACTGAGCTTCTCTGTCCCGGAGCACACGCTGTATATAGTTGTATGCTGCAACTGCAAAGGGAAGGGAGACGTGACCTCAGTCCTATGCTTCTGGGCACTGGATGGACAAAAGCGCTCTCAATACATATGTAAGAGGAGTAGGCTGAAGGAGGCCAAACGCGTGCACCGAAGTTACGTGGAGAACGACGCTAACCTTGGCGTCGCCTTCCGGCACCGATGATCACAAGTGATCTCCTAATGTTTTGCAAGCCAGTTCAGCTTGACTGCTCAGCATGAGATCGAATTTACGTGGTATTTTATTGCGATAGCAATTATATGGACACTCAAAAGCAGATTTGTGCCGTCGGCGTCGCCGTCACCGTGAGGTTCCGTATGACGTCATTGGAGATGAAGTCGTCGCCGGTGGTGGTAAGTGGTTCTTGAGGGAAAGGGAAAGGTTGGCGCTATCTTCTGCAGCCCTTGAGGGAGCACGGCTCAGCGCCAGTCGTCGCCGCGCGCCGAACGCTGTATGTGCGAGTGAAAGGGTGCGAGGGACGCGTGCTTTCACGGGGAGTGAACGCACGGCGGAGAACAAACGTGCGCTCTGCGCCGCGCTCCCTTAAGGGCTGCAGAAGTAGGCGTCTCTTTCCTCCTTTACAATCACCATATATGTAGAGCAAACGCGCCTTCTTCCGACGCGCTAGAGGCCGTGGGGGAGGGGGGGAGGGAAGGGAGGCGACGTTTAGCTGCCGCACCAAGTGCACCAGCCAAGCTGTTTAAGTCAGCCGTAATTTGTGGTTCGTATCAAGAAACTGCCGCGCCGTAGCCATGGCAACCAGAAAAAAAGAAAGGTGGAGACCGCGTGCGCCTGCACGTGGTCTCCTCCTCGCCAGCTTCCTCCCTTCCCGACCCCGCCTCTCTTCTCTCCGCGGTGCGCTAAGCCAGGAGAAAAAAAAAAAAAGCTGGCCGATTTATATCGAGGGCTAGCCCACAACGCGTTCGGAGTCGGCAAGAAACAGCGCTCTTGGCACTGTGCCAACCTTGGTTAGCCTGCCTGCGCTTGTGGCATGCCAGGAACGCTGTCGCTCGTAGGCGCCGAAGCTCCTAGCGCTAGTCACGCCAAATGTCGCGAAGGGGAAGATACCTCCGAAAACGATCGCTCGAGAATACCTTCCTACATGCGTAGTTAAGTTAACCAAGTTAAGACCTATCAGCAACCAAGTTAATAGTTAGCAGTAGTAGCCAGTACGACTATAGGATCGACAGTTTCGCTGTGCCTAAGCTTTGCACGACCGAATGCAAGCTTTGCCGTTTTTCTTGTTTTTTTTTTTTTTTTTTTTTTTGCTTGAGGGGCAAATTATTACAAAGAAAAGTGCAGTTTTGCAATAATACAATAAATGCAATGGTAGAGTTAGATGAAAGCAAGAAAAGCATAAATCAAGCCGTACAGTTAGAACACGGCTCAGAAAAGGGCGACCTGAGTTTGCGTATAAAACGCTCGCTCGCCCTGCCCTTGCACGCATACACTGGGGTAACAGCTGATTGCTGAGACACTGCCAACCATAGAATTTCTAAATAAAAAACCTAGAGGGAAAAGTGGCGCTAGTGTCTACGGGGGTTCTCCTGAACGTCGTCTCAACCTACATGGGAATAATGGGAAGTACAGGCTTCTGTCTTGAAACTGGTGGCGTTTGCATGCGGCGCAGTAAACGAAGCTGTATTAAAACATTTTCGTGCAAAAATTAATTTTATTTATGTTGTGTTTTATATAATGCACAATATATTGAATAAAGTTTGTATGACTTTGAGATTGAAGCATGGTTTACCACCAGGGTATGCATCGTTCTGCCTGATTTAGCGCCATTGAATAATTATTTATTTACTTTCACAACAGCAATAACAACCGTGCATGTGCTTATATAAAAATACTCATCAAATATTTGTGGGAATAAAAATTTTGTATTATGAGAAAAGTGTTGCGCCTTTGAGAGAAATGTTACAAGTGTCGTCTGCTACGACGCCTGCTCGCTGCGAATGCGGGGAAAGTGAACTTTTCTCGCAGACGCACTTGCGTCTGCGCAGACGCACTTGTGAACTCTCTCGCTCTTTCGAAAGGCTGCATCGGCTGTCACGATTGATGAACGTCTTCGAGTACATTTAAACACATCTGCTGCAGTGCTATCTTGGACGCTTGTGGCCTCTTACGAGCATGCTTCACTATATTTTATGTTGACGTACCGCTTCTTCTGAAGTGCGCGCCAGCAACTGTTATGTCGTGGCTTTGCGCTTACCCGTTTTTGCGACAGCAGACTACAGCCAGGAAGCAGCAACCTTTCCTACCACAAGTAAGTTTGTGTTCTACGGATTGTAGCAACTGCGCTTGGAGCAAAACTAGCGAAACGAAAACTGACAAAAAAATACCTGTAGACTAGTTCGTCAGTCAACAGAATACCAATCCGTAGACTGTACTTCCCATCATTCCCATGATAGTTGAACGATCGCAGCGCCACATTGCCCTCTAGTTATAGTAATATGAAACTTTATGCTGCCAACCACCTTCAACGCACCGAGCCACACAAGAGACATATTTTCGGCAATTCTGGCGTCGCCACAGTAACGTATCCAAATTCGCCGGCCGCTGGCTGGCACGCTGGAAACGGCGGACTATCTCTGGGTCTTAAGAGCGGGTGGGACGTTACTGCAGCGACCTGCCAGGTGTTAGCCATGGCGTATCACGATCACGAAGGGGTTCTACGGAACACGCGCCATTGCTCCCGTCGCCAGACCGATGGCCAGACTGCCAGAGAGGCTAGAGTGGCCTAAAAAGCAATAGCTGTCCAAAGCGGCGGTAACGGTGGCCTCCGCCTGAAGTACCTGCGGTGAACAGTCATGATACGGCGCTGTTTTGCCATTACCCATAGGAATATCCATTCGGCAACGGCGCCGGAAACGGCGGGAATCCGCTATGCCGTTCAAATTCTTGCGTATATACGTTATGCAAGCCACAAGGCAACTAGTTTTTTTCTTGAATGTTGCAATACGGCGCCTTAATTACATCATTTATACCTACGCTGCACTTCGAATGAGCTATCAACTCAGCGCATACGATTGAACACTGGGCTATACGCTGCCCCACCATTAGAGTGATAAAACAGCAAGCAGCAGTTTGGCCATCCAAAAATACTTGTTTTGTGCAACTAGGAATAGAATATCATTTTGAGACGACATGTACTGTAATACGCCGTTCATTTAGTGCATCGTTTGACAAATTAAATGAACTGATTCAGCATGTAGCAGTCACTCCACAGCCTTCCTGAGCAAAGCCAGCACACAGGAATGGAACCGCAGCACCACTATCGGCGGCTCAACGTAGGAGCTTTGATGTGTGTTCGCTCTGGTCTGCCGCTGCATTAACGGACGTGGCGACCTGCAAGCTGTGAAACCTTTGACACCACTCGCGGCAGAAAGGAGTAAATTTCTGGCAAATGGCTCCGGCTGCGCTCTTCATTAAAGTGGCGCTACATTGATACATAAAAACACGTATTTAATTAATAATTAAACAAAACATTGTTTCAAAAGCTTTAACATATTCGAAAGAAGGGAAAAGGCTGTCACAAGAATACACCGCGTGTACACAGTTGGTATTCGATTGCGTATAGACTGATAAGGACCAAAAGAGAAGACGCGCCCCTGACCAACGCCTCCTAGGTAGCACTGGCCTGTGTACATCTATTCATGGCGTCATGCTAGCTTGTCCGACTGACATAGAAACTAATGGGACATACTCCCGAGTGAGCCGCGGGGATTTGGACTTCACAGCTTTCGCCACACCGGGTTAGACATTTCAAATTTTGTTCCAAGTAGCATGACGTCATAAAGCAGAGTGCACAGGCCTGCTATGTAGGAGGCGCTGTCCTTAAATGTACGAGAAGGGCATGGCAAGCGACTCATAGAGTAACATGTACAAGGTACGTTACCCTATGAGCGACTCTCGGCGAGTGTGTAGATGGATGGCAGAACAGCCACGGTGTTGCGATATTCCGTTATTGCGTTGATAACCTTAAGCGACGCTAGCGCGTTCCGCTGCGCAGTAGGCTACATGTGTTTGAAACGAGGAAGCGCAGTGCGCAGGATGCGGTTGTCTTCACATATGTGGCATTAACTCGACATTTTATTGTGCCCTGCTTTCGCGCGTTCCGTGCTATCGTAGCTCATTGACTGCCGTCGAGCAAACTCGGGTGAACTAAAATATCGGAGCATCCCAGGCCGCGCCTTTACCCGTGAATTCGGATTTTGATGTTGAGCATTGCCAGCACTCTTTTCACGGTATATAACAAGCAGCTTCGAACTTCATGCTTTCGCCGAGTCGACTGTGAAATTCTAGAGCCATTTGTCGGGGTATCTTCTAGGTTGCTGTCATTAAGCATGGTCTGATTGTAGAAATCCGCGGTTTCTTGATTAATTGGCTCAATGGCGAGTCGTTGCGGGTTGCGTGGTTTCTATTAATTGAAATGACTGCGAGTTTCTATGATTCATACTGGGGCTCTTCATACAGAATAATAACACTCGTCAGAAAAGAAAATTGTGACTCGAAAATCATTATGTTAGTTGGTTAGCAGTTGCTTACATCGTAATCAACACTGCTATTTTCTGTCGATCACTTTCTTGGTGTTTAGTTACTCCCCACACCCCCAAAAAAAGTTGATTAAGAAACGTACTTTATAAAAGCTACTTTCAATCGAAACACATCAAATGAATTATTCAGTGTTTCCGTTGAACAATTTATATTCGGCTTGCATTGCAATAATTAATAAAACATCACGCTGCTCACACTGCCCGCTTTCGGGACGGCTTTTCATCCGCTTGCTCGCCCAATTCATGGGGTCCCATTTGGAAATCAATTTTTTTATTTAGCTTCTTTAGGAACATGAGGAGGGAACGTTAAAATTTGTAAAATGTCAATAAGTGCTGAAGATTACGAAAAATATATCAGAAAAAAACCGGCAGCTCCCACATTACGACATTAGCATTCACACGGCTCATTGCCACCGCCGAGTCCCGTTACATGAGACGCGTGCATACAACCGTGTTCCTCCCTCACGCTTCCAATCGAAGATGCTGCGCCATCCAGCGGGGCGGCCGTGATGTCCGCGTGTGGCACACATGTGAATGTATATTTGCACATGATTGTCTGGGCATATATTACGTGGGTATGATTGTGCCCGAATCTGAAAAAAAATATTTATTCTTTATTGTAATAGAAGAACCGCACATACCCTGTGGCACATACGAAACCACTGAAGTTGACGTGAAAGAGGTTCATTGAAGAGAGGACCATAGCCAGCGTCACATACCCAGCAACTCAAATTAGCGCGGAGAGATTCATGGAAGAGTGATAAAGTCACAGTGACCCAAGTTCGTCCCCAGGTTGATTTCCAAATCTGTTACCTTATCACAGCAGCCTGATGCTGTACCCATTAGAAATAAACTACTTAGTGACCCAAGTTGGCGATAAAATGGCTAGAGAGATTGTCCCCTGAAGGTGCGGGAAGTTCCCAATGAATTCTAATCGCAACAATACTGTCGCAACAGTTGTCACAGTTACAGCGTTGACGTTGTCCTTCCTTCCATCCATACATACTCTTCCTGCATCTCGTAATGATCTTCCATAAACAAAAACGTCGGCTTGTATTTGTTTACCTCTTCGCTAGTTTCGGCTCTACGTTTGCTCTCATATCTCGTTGCTCCCCTTAATTACGATGTCCAAAATGGTGTAGCTGAAGATGAAAACAAGCCACATCAAGCAGCGAAGTGAGGCGCTGACGCGAGGTCATGTTCATACCGAGCCGAGAAACAAGAGGAGGGCTGGGAGGTTCGTTCCCGGATCAGAACCAGATCACACGTGTAGCCACCGCGTTCGTTAGAACAATGGGTTCAGCCAGGCGCACAACGCGAGAGAACAAAAAATTATAAAAAATAAAAATAAAATGCAGCAGTGCGTGCTTGTTTGACGCCTTTTGAAAGGGCTCGTGTTCTCGGCTGCATTATAGCTGCCGTCCGCTCCTAGCAACCATATAGACGCTAGGACCGGCCCCGGCGCCAGAGATCTGTCCCAGCCAGGAGCGATGGCGAGGCGTGCTCTTGGCTGCGATTTTATGTGTGCGTAGCTTGTGTTCGTAAGCGGCATTCATTAACGCTTGCGCACATGTTCTCCCGAAAGGTCAAGCGTGCATTGCTTTCACTGTGCTTAATCGCTTTTGTCTTTGTTCTTTTTCCCGAGGATAGAGAGCGCAGCACATCTGCTTGCCTGGTTCTCTCACTTGCCCCTGTGGGAGGTATTTCAAGCTTTTATTCATAGGAATAATTGACAGTCACTTTAATTTAATAACGCAATAGCTTTAAGCGCCTCGTGTCGCAGAACATCGTCGCCGTGATGTCAGTCAAAAGTCGAAACAGCGATAACATCGTGGCAGCGCGCCGTACGCTGTGTGTGCGAGGGAAACTTGGGAGGGTCAGGTGAGAGAGAGTGACCAAAAGAAGGAAATAACGCTTGATTCTGCTTGGGCGATTGCGGCTCAATTTCGCGCGCGTGAAGGAGGAAGGCGGGGCGTGGCGAGCGAGGCACAGGGAGGAGGTGAAGGAGGGAGGGGGGCGTTCTACTCCGGCTGGTGCTGTTACGGCGCGACCGCGCCGGCGCCGTATCTTGAATGCAATCTGCGATGTGTACAAAGCACACCACGACGATTGCCGGTAGCTTCGTGTGAGCTGCGCTTTCGACGTTTAGTTCGCGTTCAAGCGAGAGACAGAACGATGGTCAATTTCCTCACTCCAGTGTTTTGACAGCGAGTTTCGGCGGTCATCGAGCTAGATTTGTTCATGTTTACCTGTGCGCGCGTGACACCGTGCGTGTTAATTTGGTTAGTAAGGGAATGTGTGGAAGTTTATACAGCCGATAAGACTAATATCCTTACTTCAGCTGTCTACTAATTTGCTATCGCAATCGATGCTTCGCCTTCCGGCAAAACTGCGACTTTTTTCCTATCGAATTTATTCTATTTTGTTTATCAAGCGCATCGTGTTACGCGTTACGGGTGGACAGACAGACCGAAGAACTGATTTCGTAGGTGATTCGCCTAAGACTATTTACGCATTAAAAGCATTTACGACGCCACGGCTTGACTGGTGTCACGGCATTTATGGATCGGCAGTGGACAGGAAAAAAGCAGATTTGACAAAGCAGACGTTTCTAGCCGAACACATTCCGTAAAATGTTGAACAAGAAAAAATATTTTTTGTAAAGAAAACACTAACTAGAACGTGTGAAATACAAATGAGCAGGAAGTGGGTCATTTAAAAAAGCAATACCTATCAGCAATATGCACAAATAAAGAAGCTGAAAGAAAACGCTTTTTCACCACGGAAGTATATTAGAAACTGACAGTGCATGTGGTACAGAGAGAGAATGCGGCGATATCAAGGTACTTCTACTGGCATATTTTCTTGCAGTAATAAGGTAGTGAAAGGCGCCGTGAAATTTGTATATTTTCTTTTATCTATTGATTCCTAGCACATCTTGGTGCTATTATAAATCTATCAATAGCTATTATAATTTTTACAGACAAATTCTGACTCAATGCTACTAAAAGCAGAGGGCGAGCGAGATAGGTAAAGTGTTTACGTAATTGCATAATACCAATGATTAATGAAGTTATAATGACCCCGAAAGATACATTCTGGAAATATGATATGATACTAAACATATCAGAGAAGCATGCCATTACAGAACCTTTAAACCCAAGGGTGTGCGGGCATGTCATATACAATAGACTACTACTATCACAGCAGCATCTTCCGGTGAGAGGACGTGCAAAGAGTTTACTGGGCTCATAACATGTAACACAACATCATCGAAGAAACCTAGAATGGATTTGGTGTCAAAAACGGTTCAACATGACGATACATTACAAGATGCAAGAGGAAAGTATTTCTTTCTCTGAGATTCTAATTCCCGACACTCCGGGAGACGTGGAGGACGGTCAGCCACATTGACCGCTGCTAGGAAGTTCATTAACAGTCAGCAGAAAATTGTCAGTGCCATACGTGTACACTGTCCTTAGTCGACATAATGGGACATCGGTTCGTAATGCGTTCATTGTGGAAGGCTGGAAACCTAACTGTTACCTACTTGCGTGAAGCGAATGATTCATTTCACGCCCCACAAGCGTTCCGAGTGGTTTATCAGCTTCTTTACTAGGAAAGGCTTCAATCTGTGACAGGAATATCAGCTGCAGGATTAATAGCTGTTGATGCCATTGATGTGGTGGTTTCGTCGGCAAGCACATTACCTTCGATAACAGTATGCCCAGGAACTCGTCATATTATTAGATGTCGATTAGGTGAATAAATATCACAGAAAAGCCAAGAAATTTCAATCATTACAGGATCTCTAGCTTTTGCAGACATTGAAGCCTTCAAATAACTTAGCGAGTCTGCAAATGATAGTCTTTTTAAATTTCATAATGCGTTCATACATACATACATACATACATACATACATACATACATACATACATACATACATACATACATACATACATACATACATACATACATACATACATACATACAATATGGATAGATAGATAGATAGATAGATAGATAGATAGTTAGCCGCCTGAAAGTGCGTGAAGTTTCATTATAATGCTACCGCATTAAAGCTCCTCTTTGTCGTAGGATGAGCAACTCCTTTTCAAGATATATATTGCTTAAGTCATTGCTCAAATACACGCTATGTTCATATCTGTATGTTATTTTCCGGTATGCCCGCAAAGCATAGACGTCTAGAACACAGCGTTGGGAAACGGACATATTCATCTGGGAAAATGCGCCGATGTCGACAGAAGCGTCACGTATCGTGTGTTGCCCAAGTCCTTCTGTTCCTGTTCGCTAGAAACCATTACCCCAGAGGAAGGACCTCGCGAAACTCGGCTCGAAGTGATAAGCACAACACTATATAGCTTTCGCCACTTTCGGCACACCCGGCGAGTGCCACGAAACTGAGCAGGGCACGCTAGCGGCAAGAAAATGCAATCGCCCGACCTGCTTGCCACCTATGCAGCTGAGCCGCTGCTTACTACGAGGTGGCGTAGGGTGGGCAACAGACAGTGCCGCGTGGTCTCCAAACTATAGCGAAACAACAACGATGCCGGCAGCTGCGGCTGCTGCCAACGCCGTTCCAATAAATTAACTACTCGAACCGACATTAGGCGTTAATGGACATTCGCGATAGACTTCGACCATACCACCCCGGGAAAACGGAGGTGCTATCACGGCCCAGGGAAAAGGGAAAGAAAAAAATAAAACAATGAAAGGAAGGCGATGTCGATGTAGGCGGCCGAGACTACTAACGAGTAAGGCTTCCCTGCACTATGTCTTTGTAGCCAGGGGAAGGAATTGCAGCCGCGCTTTTGGCCAGAATGCCAAAGGGGTGATATGGAAAAGAAATGTGGGTGTCAGTGGCTGCAATGTAGGCCTTTCGTGTGAGCATGCAGGCCCGTCTGTGTAATTGTGCGCGCCTAAGTGGGGAGTGCTCATGTATGTGGACGTGTTGTGAGTGTGTGTGTGTGTGTGCACACGTCTGTGTGTGTACAGTTCAGCACTTGCGTGCGAACTGAGAGAGAGAGAGAGAGAGAAGAAAATTGGACATAAATGCAGGGGGACTGGACAGTGCAATGTTCGGGTGGCTGCCATGTGACGGGGTATGACTGGAAATAGAGCAATGAAACAACGAATTATGAAGTTGGACGTCCCAGAATTGCATACTCTGGATTATGTGGAAGCCATAGAGTAGAAAGCTCCGAAGGAATTTTGACTACGTGATTTTTTAACGGGCTCCTAGAAACTTGGTTCACGAGAATTTTTTTTTCTTTCCGACGCCATGCTGTGGCTGCTGCCAGGGATCGTACCTGTGACATCGCCCTTAGCAGCAGAACACCATAGCCCCATAGCCACAACGTGTGCTCAAGAGAAAAAAAGGTGAGTGATGAAGAGACGAGATGCACGAAACAGAATAAAAAAATAAGAACTGTACGAACAATCATGAAGTGCGTGAAAATCTGCTTGACCGAAAAAAAATGTGGGTTGGGTTACGCTGTGTCACTAGTACAGAAGAGAAAATTGGTGTCGGGCAAAGTTAAATTACTTAAATAATTATAAATCGTTCTTCCCATGCCTGTCGCTCCTAAGTGTAGCAGTCTTCCGAAATGAAATACAATGAATT
The DNA here is from genome assembly GCF_013339745.2 of Dermacentor silvarum. NCBI lineage: Eukaryota > Metazoa > Arthropoda > Arachnida > Ixodida > Ixodidae > Dermacentor > Dermacentor silvarum. Next base: position 44,242,238 of record NC_051158.1, on the reverse strand, counting down.
GTACATCTGCCATAAGTGAATTGTTTAGGTACAAAACAATAAATGCCTAAAAAAAAGAAAAGGCGATGTGTTACCATATCAGACTTACCAGACCATGCGTAGCGGTGATCGGTACTTAATGCGTACTCACGAAAGAGATGTTCTACGCCAATATCAGGAAGAGTGTTCCTCATCAATGTTGCGTTCAGCAGAGACAATATTTTTAGGCGAATCTTCTTATGTGTAAAGCTTTTTCCGACCACAATTAACTTCACTACAAAAGGCAAACACCTGCACTTAAAAGTTGTTTAATTCAAATTGGTATCAGGCAGGTCAATAACAGTAATAAGAGGCACGTGGGTGATAAAAATTAAAGGAAAATGTATAAGGACTACGATTTTTTCAACAATAAACAACGGGATCGACGTAGTATTGAAAAATAGCGAAGAAATTTGAAAGCAAACTAAGAAAAATGGAAGTGCCGACAGAAAGGAGTCGGATAGCCATAGCACATTAGCATGTTGTATTCTCGTATGCTGTAAGAGAGTGATTTAGATTACTGCACGAAAGGAGCAAAGAGGTCGGCCTTCAACGCAACGTTGCTATGAAGCGACAATATTGCCATAGAGATTGCATCGCCAGCTCAGCAGCACTGAAAGGTGCCGGCACTCGTCGGAGAAACTCGTCGGAGAGGAGCCTCCATTCTACCCTTAAGGCTTTTTTTTTTATGCCACTCCTTAAGTAACCAAGTAAACTTCCACGAATGATTAAAAAAAACGTTCTCCTGCATGACGGGGCCGACTGAGCTTCTCGACAAAGCGCCTCCAGTCGCCTAATTGCACTAATGACGATTCTCTGCAGGCGCTAATGGGCAACTGGCGAAATCTGTTTGCTTCCTTAAAAGTGATCCGAAGAGGCAGCTACCGAAGTAGACTGCGTGCACAATTCAGAGATTTAGCCGCACCTGAGAATTCCGTATTGACTTCCTTCTGCTCCTAATGCGTGCCTGAGGAGTGGGAACACGGCGTATGGTCGTTTTCGAGCTGCTTGCGCTTTCTTGTGATTTGCATATAATTAGATTTTAAAGTGAATTTTTAAACTGGTGATTGTTCTTGTTCATTCTCCTTTTCTGTCACGATTGCGAAGTCCTTTACAAGAGATAATTGAGCGAACCATAGCAGGTATATTTAACTATGGTTATTCGCTAGATAGAATTCTCTGACCGAGTGAGTGGTCTTGCACTCAAGAAAAATGTTTTCAATACACTAACAAGTCTAGATTTTTAACCTTGCATACTTATCTATTGCTCAATTATTCATCGAAGCGCGAATAGATGGAGAAATAATTTATTCACGAATATTACCCTGCGTACTGAGGACATGGGGCACACAGCGGATAGATGTACTGGCCTAACTGATTTTTACAAATAGGACGACGACGCTGCCACACTTTCCGGGTAATTCAAAGCTCAAATTCAAGCGCTCAAATTTACACATTACGGCGCCAACCCCCACTAATAATTAAGTAAACTCATTAAAACTGCCGAGCGGGACAAAAAACTGAGGGCTCGCTACGCCCCGAAACTCAGGAGCCCCGGAACTCAAAAAAAAAGAACAAAGGAGCAAAAAATGTCAGTGGAATTCGAGATAAAAAAAGACGGCAGATCTCACGCCCTATGGGAATCGATGTTATGCGAAGCAGTGTGCCTACGAAGTTAACAAAATGACCATGAGAGCACCAAGACGTAGGTGGCTCTTTCATGACGTACATGTCGCGCATGTCATGACATTCATGTCGTGAGTCTTCAGGAGCCCCTTTAGCTACACCTAAGAGACCTTAAGGCGAAAGCCATAGTCATGCTCATGCCTATGACTTCGACCATGAACTTTAGCCTTTTCCGTCACTTAGTACCACATCCGAACCCATTCCATTGGTTTTTTTAGTGTTAATCTTTTTTCGCTGAGTCATTCTCATTTTTGCTGAGTCATTGTCATGAGCGTGACTTCTACCACAATCCTTTAGAGTTTCCTTCACTTAGTGCCCACGTCCGAACACATTCCGGTGGTTTTTGAGAGTTAATCTTTTTTCGCTCAGTTATTGTCGTTTTTGCTGCGTCATGCTCATGACTATGATTTCTACCACCATCATTTAGTGTTTCCTTCACTTAGTCCTTATGTCCCAACCCATTTGAGTTGTTTTCGAGTATTAATCCTTTTTCGCTCAGTCACTGTCATTTTTCCGCAGTCATGGTGATGACTATGACTTCTATCATCCTTTAGTGTTTCCTTCACTTAGTACCCACGTCCGAACCTATTTCAGTGGCTTTTGAGTGTTACCGATTTTTTCGCTGAGTCATTGTCATTTATGTTGAGTCATGCTCATGACTATGATTTCTACCATCATCCTTTAGTGTTTCCTTTACTTAGAGCCCATGTCCGAACCCATTTCAGTGGTTTTTGGGTGTTAATCTTTTCGCTGCACCATTGTCATGACCTACATGACACGCATGTCATGACACTGATGTCATGACTGATCACTCACGTTCGTCATACACTCCTGTCATATTACGCTAATTTTGGTACCTACCAGGTTAACGAAACAACCATGAGAGCACCAGGACGTAGGCGGCTGTTTCATGACCTACATGACACGCATATCATGACATTCATGTCATGACATATCATTTATGTTCGCCTTATAGTCTTGTCATATTATGCCAACTTTGGTACCGGCCAAGCTAACGAAACGACCATGAGAGCACAAAGACGTAGGTTGCTATATAGATAGATAGATACTGCCAAAGTATCAATTGTTCAGCAAGAAATGCTTCGCATTTAAAAATAAAAAACACCATGGGCGGGAACTCAGCGCTCTCTATGGCTTCTCCTGCTGCCGCTGTCAGGAGCACATAGTTTGATGACACAAAAGGGGTCAGCCTTCTTTTGCACACGATATTGCCTTCAGGCTTAGAAAGGAAGCAGATTGCTCGTGGGCGTTGTCCCTTGCTACTTTTTCTTTCTTTTTGTGTCGTTCTTGATGCGACTTGATGAGTTCAAAATGTGAGAATCGATAAGACGGGGGCAAGAGCGTCTGTGCTATTCAATGGAAGTCAGGAGTATAGGCCTCCAGCTTTTTGAGCCTGAGAAAAAGGCATAAAAAACGATAAAACAGAAATAGAAAACTGAAGAAAGAAACACGATAACGTGGAAAAAAGTTAGTGCGGGTATAAAGTGGACAGAAAACCAATTATGTGGGGGTGGGAAGGCAGCACGTAGTTGCTACCGTATTCGCCATGCCAGTGAAGCCAGCACCTTTTTTCAAGTGTCCTTCAATCACCAGCAAGACGTAGCCTGCTGGCGCCATTGAGAACTCTGTCGGTGGCATTTTCGCTGCATCCTCCTGTGAGTAGATTGATGAGTTGCTAGCGCACGATGGGAACATTGGGTGAAGGTTGTAGTTTCTGGTAGCCTTGTTGCTATTCAGCAAGTGCTGCGTAACTGACATGCCATTTATGTTTCGCCTATTATTCTTTGAGGAACATGTCGAGACTGTATAAGGAAATGAGGGAACGTCGGGTGCAGACGAGCGCGGGTTCATAGCTTCGATTTTTGTTGCCTTTTTGCTGTTGAAGAATGACTGTGTCAGTGGCATAAATCAACTGAAGGTTTTCGCTGTTGCCTAGGTGTGGCGGTGTCGCAAATTTCGCACAGAATTACCACGACGTTAGCACTAGGGATATCACTGGTTCACCACGAAAGGCGCAACTATACATACGGGTCTTGTAACGTGAAGCAGTTGTTGCTGTAAATTTAAGTAAATGGTTGTTGCATTGTCTTGCTTGCGGAATTCGGGAAAACGTGGTTATTCAGGTTGGTCAAACGTAAAGAGAAAAAAAAGTGCTTTGGAAGTAAATTGAGGTGTCTTTTTGTTGTTACTGTTGGTTTGAAATACAGCTCTTCTAACTTTCTGTTAGCAGATTTTTTTTGTTGTGCGATTTCGCATTTCTCGGGGCAACCGCTGACAAACCAGCTGTAAAATATCTGTTAGATTTACGTTAGCCTATTTCAGCTTGGCATCATTTTTTATGATATAAAAAGTTCCCACATCAGGACGAAATACTAATCAAATGCAGCACAAAAATATGAAAGAAAAATGCGTTCTGTGCGCATCGGCACACAATACGATATACTCTAAGCTTTGCGACTAGTGCGAGATGGCTTTAGTTGCTTTCTTCGCCTAAAAATTCAACACAACAACATCAACTCCAAGCTGAGGATGAAGAGGTGTCGAAGCCGCAGTACTTTAGAAAAAAGTGCAAATTTCAGTCTTTACCTTCTAAGCAGGTGGGACTAAAGAAGCGAAATTAGAAAAACAATTAGCAAGTACAAACTAAAGAAATTACACAGTATGAGCGATGACAAAAACGCTAAATTGAATAATATTTCTAAACCAAAAAAAAAAACACGCGCGACGCGTTGATATTTCCCCGGATTAAGTTTTGAGCAATGCAGCCACAAGTTTAATATCTCCCAGCAAATCAAAGCCCCGTCTAAATTTGAAGATCAAGCCGTCAACACACTTTCCTTGACGCTTAGGAAGCTATCGATTGTTTTGTTTTTTCTCTCACACCGAATAGTAGTGATCCCGCACTTAATTTCCTTCAAAATTAGTTTTTTACGGTGTGGTTTTCTTTTTCAGCGCTTTGTCATATCTTCAGTGCATGACTGTCTTGGTTTGCCACACATTGTTGAGTGTGATCTTCAACCCTATTTTTGGAGAAGGCATGCCACGTCTTAGTACGGGTCACTGGCCACTCCAATATCAGCCACAGTGCATAATTTTATTCCACCTGCTTCTCAAAACCTGTTTCCAAAAGCAAGCTGAGAAGGCTGTGTCGTTATCTGGCAGCTGCTTAAAACAAGTGTCCTTGATAACATCTCCAGGGAGGACATTCGGCTTTCCAATCAATTTTCAGCAATCAGCCCTTACTGTTCTGAATTTCATTTAAGGAGTAACGGATTTGTTTTTCAAAAAGAAATGAATGAGAAAAACGAAATTAAAGTTGGCAAAGCAGTTCTTTATGATACATGCGAGAGCCATCTGTCACAAATTCAGTATGTTGTGGGGACGATATGCAGCTCCGAGCCATAAATCTTAATGATGATTGTTCGAGCGATGTTCATGATTTTTTAAAGATTCTCTTGATCCTATGCGTAAAATACATTACACGACTTAAGTCACCAGCTCCGAAACTGCAGCTCGGAAACCTAATATCGGTGTAGGGCAGCATGCGGACTTTCTCTCAAAATTAAAAAAGGACCAATAATCAGAATCGCTCAATCTACGTCAATTGTAACATTAGAGTTGATGGCACTCTATTTCACGCGGTTTCAATTGTTTTTGTTTTGTCTTTATTGTGGAAAATTTTTCGTAAATCATTACCATTCACTCTGGAGTCATAGGAGCAGAAAAGGTTAGAAAAATATCTCGGCCCAACAAACTCCCAACGCTGTCCCCTATTATTGCCATGAATCCCGATATCGAAAGTTACAACATCTATACTTAGTTTCGGTATGGGGCAGTGTGTGCTCTTTCTCTGAAATTTAAAAGTAAATCAACAATCATCAGGGCAAAGTCTACAAGAATTAAAACGATATAGTTTCATGGCACTGTATTTCGGGCACTTTATTTTGATTTTGTACTCTTCAGTGTGAAATATTCCTTGTAAAGCATGACCATTCACTCTGGAATCGCCGGAGCAGAAAACGGTAAAAGTGAATATCTCGACACTGCGAACTTACCATACTGCCTCCTATTTTTGCCACGGATCCCGATTTCGAAAGTTTCACCTCTTCAGAAATGCGTTCGTGGGCTTTACAATTAATCTAACAGGAGAAGGAGAGTGAACGATGTCTCCCAATTGTAAGCTTCCTGAAAGTAGGTCATAGAAGGATGACTTGCGGGTATCGTGCCTGGAATTTTGACAGCTTCTTACATTCGGCTTCCAACCGTTAGCCACATTGAATCCTCTGACGTTCCGTAGAAGGTGTGAATCTCAATGGGGTAAGCTATCGCATTGCTCTGTGCGTGACAGCGTCATCTGTATTGAAACTGATACTGTCGCGGTGCGAAAAACCCTTGGGTAGTCCTTGCGGCGGGTTCTAAAAGCACTAAGCCCATGGCAAGGTGTTACACCTAACCTGATTTACCGGGGTTTTCTAGTTCAGTTGACGCTCAGACGATGTAAAATGTGAGGAACACGTTCTGAAAGTTTGAGGCCTCTAAACAGAAAACGGAGGCTCTGCAGTTGACTATAATTACGCTACCCGCCGAAAGGTCCAGCGCAGAGCCTTTGAAATCTTTGGCGCCTTTGAAATATTGGTAAAAACATCGCTGTTGTAATAAGTGGTCAAACTTGGTTTGGAGGAAAGGAGACCATCGAAATGAAAAACGTCTGCTCCGCTATGTTACAAAAGAATATGCGAGTCATTCAGCGCTGTCTACTGTTACGATGATGCGATAATCCGAGTGCAAGTATTGAACTATTTTATTTCGCATTATTCATAGGCGTTTAATTAGTGCGGTTCTTTCATAAATGGCCCATAAAAGTGGCCGTTATGTACAGCAAAATATATTTCAGCGCACACCCTGCATCGTCCTATTGAAAATGATCAATTCACAAAGAAGTGACGTCTCTCTCTCCGAAAAATTTCAATGTTAAACACGATTGATTAAGGGGAGTACAAAAATCTGTACAACAAGAACACGTTGCAGGATACAAGGTAGTACGCTAATTTATATGATGGTGCTATCAAATGAACGAGACGACGAACAAACCAATACACAAAGGAAAGATATATATATGTCTTCAATAACCTAATACCGATTCGCGGGCTGCTTTCACACTCGGAAAAAGACATTTATGTCACACGTATTGAGCAACAGAAAGCTGTATCGGCCGTTTTTCACGTTGCTCTACAACTTTGTCATTGACACCTTGATAATTAGGACAGTACTTCTCGAGTTAGATAAATAATTACAATTCCCTAATTAAATCTCAGTAACGAAAAAATTACTGGCGGCTACTCCACTGTACTGAAAACAATGCGCCCTAGGTTTTCTTCGCGTAGCGCCGTTCCTCTTTTTTTAAATCGTGCTGCGTGATAGCTGGGAGACCCTGTATATATAGTCGACACCCCAGGCGTAGTGCGTATGCACACTTCACCGCTGTTTCACGGTGGATGGCTAAATACTGATCAGTTCCACTGAATGACAACCACCAAATCCTCCTTGATTGATTATTTTTCGTGAATGGTACTTGTGAATTGCTTTGGTTTAGAAAAACTTGGCCTGGCTGTAAATTATTGATGATATAAAGAAAGAAGAAAACAAACCTCGGGATGGCCACATAGTGTCTATGTTACAAACATTTTACTCATCACACGCATTTGGACCAGTAAGTGCAAGTTGTTTGCTGTTGTCTAATATTTTAAGCGATTTTCTTGGTAGTTATATGCTGGCATGGGAATCCGCCTCATATGCGGGCACATGCGGTACCTAGCATTAATTTCGTTGCTCCGTTTGCCAGGGTTCGAGTGTTTTATTGCGTTAACGGTGCGAAAATATTTTGCCTGGCCGCTGACTACGTCCTTTTATTTTGAAAATAGTTAACAGGAACACTGTACTGCGTGGCTTGGTGTACTATCAGGTTAAAACCACCGCCGTGAAGATACTGGTACCCATGCTGCAAAGATGTGCTGCCACCACGCTCGTGACCACAAAGAATCGCTCGCCTGTCGTCTGCGAGCCTCACTTCCATACTCTCGTAAAAATAACTAATTGTATGAATGACGGACCACGAGAAGGTGAAATAAATGGACAAACATTTGCTTAAACTGGACTGCAGCAAAACGTTTAGTAAAAGAAAGTAATGAGGCGGAATGTGTCCTTGTTTCACGTAACTAATACTACACAGTTATCCTAATGCGTCCACGGCTTCACATTATCAGGACTATTTTCTACCTTGAGCTGAAGGTATAGCTTGAGTCATTCTGAATGTGCCTTTTTGTAGTATTTAAATAAGAAAACCAAAGGCGGATCAACTAACCTAGGGTTCACACATAACCTATCTTCGTAAAATCTGACCATAAAATGTTGCTTGTCAGTGCGATGTTCTGTTTTTATATTTTTGAAACAAACAGCGACCACCAACACGAAGTCATGTCTGCGCTGTGTGTATTTGTGTATGTGTTTGTTGTGTGAATGTGTGCATTGTGCGTGTCTGTGAGCTGTGTACGTGTTGTGTGTGTGTGCCTCCATGTACATTCTGTCCCACGGCAAGCGCTGTTTGTCGTTTTGTCACACGGTGCACTGATTAGCCACGTACTGATATCATGCGGTTACGACAAGATAAATATCATCTGGCTGGTATAATGCTGCCAAATGTATAATAAAGCACCACTGTTGTTTTTCAGGTCCGTCGCAGCGTGACACCCTGAGAGAGGAACCAAGGTTCAGTGCTCTAGCAAGCAGCATGACCTTGCACTAAGAGTTGTCTCCGTATGAGGTATACTCACGATTGAGTTTTGAAGCAAAAGTCTTCAAGAACCTAATATCGAGGCCACCTTGAGTTTGTTTTTTTTCGGCACCATTATGGTTCGATAAGTAAGCTGGTTCTCTTGTACTGTAGTAAAAGTTCGTTTTGTCTGTTTTGTTTTGATGTGGCTTATGCAGGCACTCGTTTTTCTTGCTTGAAAGGGAAGCACGCTTCTCATTTTGTACGAAACACTGTGGCCCGGCTCTTCTGTGTAGCATAATTTACCACAGTGTTATAGCTGCCACCTGATCTTGATCACGCGTGGATCCATGAAATATTTGGTTCCTTGGTTTAGAAAAATTGAAAGAAGCGTTCAAGAAATTGGAAAAAAAATTTCAGGTGAGTGAGTTTGCTATTTCGCCAGTCAGCTACGATAAACCAATATGTTAATATCCACAACAGATTCCATTGTTTACGCATTTGGAAAAAAACAAACGCGCATCTCTTCAATGTGCATTTCACAATATCTCGACGCTGTGACATAACACACACTGCACACGTAACATGATGCCTCATACACACTGCACGCCCAGCTTGACGCTATATTGCGTGTTGAAAAATTGTGCATGAATGCGCGGAGTCACTAATTAAAAAGGTTTTACTCACAGGGTCGGGAGTACTCAACAAATTGGCTATCAATGCCTATTATAAATAATACAAAGGTGTGCGTGTTGATTAACTTTACTTGCCTTACTTTGCAAGGGCATGCACTTTTTATTGCGATAGCAATTATATGGACACTTCAAAGCGGATTTCTGTTGTCGTCGTCACCGTGAGGTTCCATATGATGTCAACGGTTATGAAATCGTCGCCGCGCTCCAGACGTTGTATGTACGAGTGAAAGACGCGAGGGACGCGCGCTTTCACCGGGAGCGAACGCACGTCGGAGAGCAAACGCGCGTTCTGCGCCGTGCATGACATGACATGACAAGAACTTTATTGAGGTCCTGAAGAGCTCACGCCCGTGCACCCTGAAGGGCTGCAGAATTAAGCGTCTCTTTCCTCCTTTACAATCACCATATTTAGAGAGCAAGCGCAGTTTTTTTTTTCCGCGCGAAAGGCCGTGGGGGGACGGGAGGGAAGGAGGGAGGGGAGGCGACGTTTAGCTGCGGCACCAAGTGCGTATTTATATAAAACGTTGCGAGGTGAGAAGGTGGGTAAGATTTCCGACACTGCTCGAGGAGTGCCCCATTCTGATCTCGTCGAAAACCTCCGAGCCACCCCCAGAGGCATCGGCAACAGTCACCAACGCCCCGCGTTCGGTGCGAACGCGGGCAAAACGCCGACGGCGTCGAGAACAGTTCTGCGCGTTGCTGGCGCTGCTGCATGTCCATGTTTATACAGCTGATAAAACTACTATGCTTACTCCGTTTAGCTCTCTACTAATTCGCTATCGCAATTGATGCTTCGCCTTTTGGGTGAAACTGCGACAATTTTCTTCTGTTCTTCCTTCTTTACGCACACGGGCAATCCATGGCAAGTGCAAGCTTACATATAGCCTCATAAATTGATTTTTAAGCTGGTATAACAACTGGAGGAATACTGATATTGCTTGTTTTCTGAACCTAGTGTGCATAAGCACTTCTAGTAGTATTCCTGTTTTCATATTTAGCTGTCAAATGATCGTTTTATGTAAAATCAAACAAAAATTCGTTTTCTTCAACAATATCCTAAGTTATAATTTCTTTCTTACTGCCACTGAGTGAAAAATTTCTGACCACATTTACGACCAGCGCTAAAAAACTTAGTGATGCCAAAAGAACGGAGACACGCAGTACTGATGCGTCTGCCATAGCCCTTTGTTTTTTTTTAGGTTCGGCTGTTCAAAACTTCTATTCGCTACGTTAATTTTGCCTTATTGCGCTGCAGTTAAAGATATTCAGTTTTTAACACAAAGCCTCATTTTAGCTTTGAGAGAAACTGCATAACCACATGAATAGACAATTCAAACAGAATAGAATGTCACAGGAAGGCGGAAGCTAGAAGTGATAAATAGTGGTCAAACAAGTAATGTCGGCTGCAGCCAACGCTTCGACAAGGGGAGTTTTCTTCTATAGGGTGGTAACTGCCCTTACGAAAAGCAATACTTCCGCGACATTCCTGGTTCACCCATTATTCATCAGGATAGAAAATTGTATTTACCCGTCTATACCCGTTAACAATAAATGTTAATAAAACAAAGGCTGTACTTTTTAGGCCAAAAAATTGAAACATTGATACTAGTACCATTCTACAGCTTAATAACTCCATTTTGTCAATTGTTCCTTCTTTTAAGTGTCTTGACGTTGTATTTGAGCTCATGTGGAAAATGCTCATGTGGAAAATGGTAATGGGTAAGCTCTCTCGGGTGACTGGAATACTATGCAAATTGCGTTTCTTCCTTCCAAAAGGTATTAAGCTTCTTCTGTACAAATCACTGTTCTTATCAAACAATTGTAATGTTGTCCGGGGCACTACAACGCTTTCTAATATCAATACACTGCATAGAATGCAGAAAAAGGCCGTACGTTGTATCTTAGACGTTCCTCACTTAACCCCAACTGGTTCTCTATTTGACAAGCTGAATTTGCTATCTATGCCCAACATTTACGAAAACATGTTAATACGAAACTATACGACCAGTAATAAAAAAAGCGACGACAACCTAAAACGTATATCTAACTTGGAACCAAAGCATAAAATGATCAATACAAAGAGCTCGGAAATGTGGTAATTACCCAGGTCTAGAATAAATTGTACCTATCAAAAGCTACGTTTTCGACTACCTTACCATTTAAAGAAGGCAAACAAACAACAATGCTTTATTTTTATACTAGTGTAAACACATATCTAAATACAAGTGTGTATGCAAACGTTCTTTCTTTGATGCGGTGTACTTCCTGTATAATAACTTTCGTTTTGCCTTTGTACTATGCGTATCAAGACCTTCTGTATATGAAGCTGTATAAACTTTTACATATATTGTATCCCATAAAAGCTTACCTGAAGCTTTTGTGTAGAGCTTGTGTATATAGTGTTGCATTTTTTTGGTGTTGTTAAGTTTTTTTTTTTTTTTTTTTGGGGGGGGGGATGCATTTTGCAAGTACTAGCTGTACTTCTAAAAATACTCAATATGTATGTCATATGCTTTACTTTATGTGCTTTACATCCTCATGGTAATCCTGATAGTGTCTTCACAGTTATTAGTGTAGACATTCTATTTTCTTGTGTTAATTTTTGTTTATCCTTTGTTGTTTTGTTGCTGCAATTAAAACAGGGCCATTGACCACGCCAAGCCTTGCTGGCTTTTTGTCCACGGTCCTCAACATCTGTTCTATGTTGGAATAAATTTTGATTTGATTTGATGATTTAAAATTTCTGTGCCGTGGAAGAGAAAAAAAAAGCGAAATAACAGAACAATATAAACAGAAAACTGAACTTATTTTCGATAACAAAACAGATAACTGTCTTTAAACACAAGATTTCTCTTAAAGTAAAACAGAAACAAACATAATAAATGCAGAAAAATCAAAAGAAGACAACAATATTATTGACATTATCTCGCATGCCAGCTACCAGCTACGATATTTTTAGTTAAATGTTTTACAGTGTATGATGAACGTACGCTAATCGATGCAATTGATTTGTTTATGAAAAAAAAACAAAGCTGCTCTAAACTGAACTTGCTTTTGTTTCTTCTTCTTGATACCCAAAGAAATAAGGACTTCCTAATATATTAACAAGTTTTTTAGCTCTTAAAGTAAACTCGTGCTTTTGTGAACAACTCTTTCTTTTTCCAGATTCGGGATCTCTTAAAAAAAACTAAAGGCTCCCGCGCAGTTTTGTGGCGGAATGCGAAACACAGCCACATGCACTGTACACTAGTTATCGTGTGTTTGGCGCAGGATGGCCACAGTTGCTTTTGTGCCAAAAAACCCGACACACACACACACACACACACGTAATAATAAAATAATAAAATCTCGCAAACTCTCGAGCAGCGGTCATTTTCAGTGCACTTATTTATCGTCGCTGCCATTTCTACCATCAAATAAAGACATAACCGCTTGTTCGTCCAATAAATTTTGAACAGCGTGATTCTGTGTACAGGCCTGCGTCATTCGCTCTGAATTCGTTCTCAGCATTTGTAAAACACTACGGCGGTGTTTAGACCACCCTTCCGAGCGCCAGACCGCTTATCAAATTTATTGCCTCCGGCATCATTTTAAGCAGAGAAGGCCAGAAAAATAAATTCATCCGTCGACGATTTATCAGACCTCTCCGATTGTTTGCCACAATTTGCTATGTGTGTGCCCATTTGCTTATGTTTGCATGCAATGACCGACTTTTTTACCTTCTTCTCTTGTTCTAACGCAATAATTTCGCCTTCAAGTGGGCCGTGACCTCTGCGTGATAAGTTCAGACCGGTATCTGTTCGCGGACCACAGCCTAAAAGGTTTTGCTTGTACCCTACTGGGACTAAGGCCCTTGCTTTAAAATTTGTTCTCTGAAGGTGAGAAAAAGAAGGCAGACGGATGAACAAAAGACAAGAAAATGACAAGGTGCTATAAATGCAGAGCAGCAAACTGTCACGCAAGCTCACAAAGATTGATGGTACAAAAGCCGTGCGAACCTTTATACTCGCTGAAATGACGACCACTTTTGTATTTGCAGGTGACAGCTGTTCCGAGAAAGTGCTTTCATTGCCTTTCCTTTCCGGTCTAGCAGGATTCTGTGCATAAGTGTTACATTACCTGATTAGCATACATGATTGATTGCATTACCATATGTATAAAAGATATATCCTAATTAGAAGCCATTCAGACTTCAAAAGGTTGTCATTTGCTTTTTTGCTGAGAAGGTAGAGGCGCCGAGCTGGTCACCGCAACATTATGCAGGTGCAACGCACGTGCGGCAATCTAGGTGAAAGGACGCTTTTGTGAAGCGTCGAATTGAGCGCCGTGCAACAAAATGAAGTGCTAACAATTGACTTTATTTTCATCCTATGGTACACCTAATATCGCGTATTGTTTGTGCTCATGCGCAAGGTCATTAAAACGTTATGCCTAAATGCAAACGCTAGTTGATGCGAATGCACATACTGCGAGATATGTCATGTGGACATGACATGACAGCACGTGACGTAACATGTCAGGTTCACATGACAAGGACGTGACAGGACATGACAGGCGGTGCGTCATGCTTGTCCAGGGCAGAATGATGATGACAGGCGAATACACAGAGGAGTTGGACACTTTTCTAGCTACATTTAGGTATAACGTACCTCTTGCGTCACAGTGGCGCATACTCATTCTTGGAGATTGATCACTAACGGGCACATACGAAGTGACAAATGTGATTTGGCTGCGCCAAATATCACGAATTCCACGGAGGCTTTCAATATCCTGCCCTTTTCCATTGGGTGATCTGAAGTTATAAAACCCAGCGACAAGGGTGACGTAAGCTTAGTCGATTGCCGAGGTAATGCAGTTCCATCAAGCAAATGCGTATCGGTTCAAAAGCACTGCTGCCTAATAAGTATTTTGAATAGTCGCTTGAAGTAGGTTCTCTACCGGTATAGTGTAAAGTCGACAAGGTGATTCCGCCACATAAATATGGTAATAAACATTCCCCCCTTAACTACCGCCCAATTTAACTTACTAGCATGCCTTGTAAAATTACAAAAACAAATATCTTGTTTTCTGGTCTCGGTAAATCTCTTGAATCAAACTCTTTTTTCATTTGCACGCGACACAGCTTCAGAAAGGCATATTCTTATGAAACTTGACTAGTATCATTCATGCATAAACTGAGTGTCATTCTTGATCGATTCTCCTTCGCAGATAACATATTAAATTTTTTAAAAGCATTTGACAAGGTATGCCATAAGGTACTACTACATAAACTGCTTCTTTTGAACCTAGAAAGCAACTTACTTACTTGGCTCGAGTGTTTTTTTAACTAACCGCTCGCAGTACGTTTCGATTAACAACCTTGACTCAGAGCTTAGATGTGTTCACAATGGTATTGTATAAATATAAACCACTTTGTACCCTCTAGATTTAGGTTAACCAAGGGAATCTTACTTTATGTCGTTCTCTGGTGTATCGCAAGGCTCGGTATTTCTTCCTCCTCTCTTAGGTACTTCCATTATTTGTTTGCCATCTGGCGTTCCCTCAGATATTAATTTGCTTGCTCACGACTGTGTAATCTTACGGGAAATAACTGCTAAAACTGTAACTATTCTACACAACAAACGTACAGCTGTCTCAAGTTGGTGCAAGACATGGTATATGTAACTAGCATTAACAAGTGTAAATTCATGCGTGTATCACGAAGCACCCATGCGACACACACTTACATTCTTAACAACGTTCCTATAGACTCCGCAGCTAGACCCTCTAGACCCCACAAATAATTTGGTGCATATGCTAGCACCAACATTGTCCGGACTGCTCACTGCTCTTACGTCGTAAGCAACGCTAACAGAACCGAGGATTTTCTTCGTCGTAACTTTTCGCTTTCCCCATCATGCCTTAAAGCCAATGCTCCATGTAACACTAATACTTGTGAAGTTCGAATACGCCGCGTCTGTTTGGGATTCATCTCTTGAAAACTTTATACATTCTCTCGAAGTGGTCTAGCATATCGCAGTCAATTTTATCATGTCTAATTATAACAGAACTGCAAGCATAACCGCCATAAAATCGTTTGAACTTACCTTCGCTCGCATTGGGTCGCTAACCACTTCGTCTCTGTCTTTTTGTTTTTTTCATAACAAATTTCATCACCCTGAGTACACAACAAACTGCTCCAGTTCGGTGTGTAATACACATCTTAACGTATAGATCACGCTAAGAAGGTATGCATATCTTCTTTGAGAACAAACTAATTTGCACTTTCATTTGTGCGACAAACATCTGACTAGTAGAGTCACCTTTCCGAGAATATTCTAAACCATGAGCTATTTTAAAACGTTCTAGCTAATATTGTATAAATATAAACCACTTTGTACACTCTAGATTTAGGTTAACCAAGGGAATCTTACTTTATGCCGTTCTCTTATGATTTGTTCATTACATATATAGCGTATATTGTATAGATGAAATCCAGTTTTCTACCTGCTACTATTCTAATAACCATGTGAATTATGCTTGATCCGTTGTGTTTCACATGCGGCTTTTATATATATATATATATATATATATATATATATATATATATATATATATATATATATATTCTTGCATTTATTGTTTCCCACTTCCCTCTTTAATGCTTCGGCCCTGCATGTATATCCAATGAGCAAATAAATAAATCAATAAACAAAGAAATAAATAAAAGTGTAGAGTATAGCTTCGCTTTAAAATCTGCATATTTCAGCAATTCCTTCATCGATGGCTAAAACCAGGTGCTACTATCGGCAGGCCTGTAGGTAATCGCGGCTCATCGCCTTGGGGAAGTATGGGTGAACACAGGCAAGAAAGAAGACGAAACGGAGAAGGTCGTCGTGGGAAAAAGACGAAAATAAGAAGGAAACTGAGAAGACGAAGAAGAAGTTAGAAGTAGAAGAAGTAAACAAAAACATCACAGCGAAGCCACGGAGCGTCACTCACCACAGGACAATCGGCTGCACCTGAATTCCTCGTTCCCCGTGGCTGGTCTAGATGAAAAGCAAAAAAAAAGAAAAAAAAAAAGAAAGAGAAAAGAGAACAAGCGAAAGTGCTCTCGGAAACAGAATCGAGAAAGGCTAACTGAACCCAGCCCTCTCGAAACGTGTGAACAGACGGCGAGTACCGAACCTCCCATTTTGACTATTGGTTTTCCTGGTCATTCTGCCTGCGACCTCTGTATATAGATCTAGTATCAAGCCAATGCCTAGGATCCAGTGACTTCAAATCCTTCTGATGAGTGCGACCTGCAAGAACGTTTTAAGGGTACGTGATTATATTATTATATATATATATATATATGTACATGCGCGTACTGAACTTCTCGCAGGGTTACGTCCTTCTCATTCGTAGGTATTTCATTGCCAAGTATCATTTCTGGCACTTAGATAAATCACGACACCTGCTAATGTGCGTTTTGATAGCTCAGGATGATAATTTCTTGCTGACAATCAATTTGTGCGTTGATATTTATGCTCTAGATACTCAAGTTTTGCTTCTACTGCCTTGAAAACTATTTGATTGCGGAAATAAAGGCTATATGACAATACGTATTATACTGTTACTCATCGGTGATAGAAAGTTACCCGCAGGTGATTTATAATATTTTACGAGGTCGCTTGAAGCCGCCAGGATGATGTTCAGGTAAATTATTATAATGCGCATCATTACACTGCTGACTCAAGAAACGTAGCAATGCCGCACAAAGACGCTAGGGATGAATTTCTTCTCTACTATTGCTAATGTAGTGTTCTATAATAAAGGTGCTTGGTTAGGGAAGCACTCCCGTGTGAGTTCGTTCGTATTATTGTAGAAAATATTTCTATCAATGGATTTCACTGTTTCAAAAAAAAATGTGCATCCTGTTAGTACTTGATGTTCCTACGGTTTTCTATTAAACCCGTGCCTTGCTATAGTTGTTCTACCATGGGTACTTATAGCTCGGCACACAAAAGGAAGATGTGTGCATTGCGGACTGTTTACAGCAGGCGAGAGCACGTAGACCAGTTCATAATAGCTTCATAACGCGATGCCGACTTAAAATGCAAGTACCTGATTAACTGCAGCATAACCGCGAATATTGTTATCCGTTACCTTGCCGTTCTTCCTTCGGAAAATTCGATACGGTAAGCGTCGGGGACCCACTACTGCAGAGCTGTATGTCTCCCGCATTCCTCTCTGCCGTTTTGTCTTTCAACAAAACTCTCTGGCCAAATAACGAAACATTGTCAAACATATGGTGCCAGCAATCGGTCCACCTGTGTTGCAGACCAAATTGCAAGCCGTGCTACCACTCGTTCTTGATATTTCAACGTTATAGTAGCAATACGACTTGATACGACTACGGGTAATATCAACGATGTTAATCCACAGTCGTCGTTTTCTTGGCCCCTTTCAGCACGTGTCTTCGTCGTCGTTTTTGTTGTTTTTTTTCACCCATCTATGCAACTATAGGGCTCATATCCAATAGGAGTTTGTGACAACCCAACCCGCCATCACAGTTGAGGTTCAAAAATTGCGAGAAAAGCTTTGCCACAGCAAGACTATGTTTGCAGAGAAACAAGAGTCTCAGTAGCAAAGATCGACGGTATTGCCATGGATTTTGCACGGATAATATCGAGATTACGCGAATTTACCTCAATGTTTCAGTAATATTATCTATAACGTGGAGTTGTGTTGAGATGACAAACCGATTGGTTCTAAGGACCGCTGATATTAAAATGTGGAGATATAACACCCACAAGTCAAATGTATAATTTACCCGCCGTGGTTGCTCAGTGGCTATGGTGTTGGGCTGCTCAGCACGAGGTCGCGGGATCGAATCCCGGCCACGGCAGGCCGCATTTCGATGGCGGCGAAAGGCAAAAACAACCGTGTACTTAGATTTAGGTTCACGTTAAAGAACTCCAGGTGGTCCCAATTTCCGGAGCCCACTACGGCGTGCCTCATAATCAGATCGTGGTTTTGGCACGTAAAACCCCATAATTTAATTTAAATGTATATTTTTTTGCCATTTAGGAAAAAAATTTATAAATATTGCGCACAGACGCCACCACCCAAGATCGAATTCAAATTCAATTTTATTCCTTTGGTAGGAGGAGACAAGACACGAAGCTGGTAAGACAGCTTGGCGGAGGTCCTGCCCTCTAAAGCAGTGTAGCAGAAGCAGAAGTACAGTGACTGTATACAGTACATAAACACATATTAGAAATGGTCACACAAGTGAATACATACGTATCAGATAAACATGCGCACTGATTATGTTCAATTTGCAAAATAACTTTAAGTACAAATTTAAGAGTTCACTTTGACGATATAACAACGCATAATAATTGGGAAGAAAAATTGAAACATAAATAACAGCAAACCTCTGTTGCAGGTATATTTTTATACACAAGAAAACTTCTGTTGACTGTACATTTTATTGAAGTTCCTGGCATGGCAAGTATTATCAAGTTATCTTCATTTCACACAATCAGCAAGGATGGTAAGGTGTAGCGCATGGATTGCTTATCGTAATTCGTTCGCGATATTACGACGAAAAATTTTGCTGTGTGCCTTGTTGGTCTTGCGCGCGCATTTCTCTGTAACCCCGACAGTGAAATAGTTACATTGTAAGTAGTCTTTAAGAAGTCTGTGTAACTTAAGTTCTTTCCACTACGAGATCCAGGTTTACATCAAGGTTGCGCTCTCACAGCTTTACTTAATTTTTCGTCTCTTAACTGCGCTTTCCTTAGAGTAGGGTAGCAAACCTGACTTGGGTCACGTAGATTTTCCGTCCGTTCGTTCCACATTTTCACTATCGCTCTCCCTCTTTTTACATTGCCGCTATTCACTGCCTAGTCGTACCTAGCGTTAAAAAAATTGACTACCAAGGTATCTAAAAGCTGAAGTTTCCGTGAAAATGAAAGCTCGAGGTACTAGTTTTAAGGACTGGCGCCGGCTAGGGAACGCATCCGGACACAACCAGAACAGTGAGGTATAACGCGCTTTAATTCGATATGTACATTCACGTGCAAAAAAAAATAAAACTAAGTCTGACCTCCCAGTTGGCTGCGCTCTACCGTTCTGTTTTATATGGGACGCTGTTAAGTTCGGGGAGGGGTGAACGGCAAAATGCTGAAAGGCTACACTAAATAAAATCATCCCACGTTGCCTCTAGAATGAAAAACTTGCTTTATGCCAGAATCCGTTCCTATAACCCAATCAATCGCCTCGTAAATGAATAAAGTTAACAGTTAAAAAAAGTGCAACCACCGTCCTTGAAAAAGACATCTCGTCCCATTTAAATTATCTTCTTCTACTGCTTTCTTTTTTTTTTCTGTCTCCAGCAAGTACATACACCTCTTTCTGCATCGCGGAAGAAACGCTCGGCGCACCCGTCCTCCCGCAAAGAGCTGCTTAAAACACTATGATAAGAGGCCCAAAAGTGGCCGCACCTTTGGCTTCTCTACCGAACGCTTCTTTCGCCACTTGAAGATAAGTTTGGCACGTCACAATCACTTTATTTTTATGACTACTTCTTCTTACAGTTGCTCTCTTTTTATTGTGTGTGTGTGTTTTCGCTGAGCGCCACGCAAGTAGTCAGATTTTGCTGTCAGTCCAAAAGTACGACGTCTTTCTCGCTCCGTCCATCGTTGGCTTTTCCCAATGGACCACTCTACTAACAAACGACATCCTTGGTTATTGTTATATGCGCGGTCTCTATGGCGATGGGCTGCTCGCGTGTTCGCAACGTTTCAAGTACAAAGAGAGTGTTCTATCTCTCGCCCCTCTTTTGCTCTCGATCTCCCAGCGTGTTTTCTTTGTAGGTAAGTGCGGACAGATGCGGCAAGGAAAACAGGTTAAGGACAGCCCCACTACCCAGGAAGTCCTAAGCCATTGCGTGGTCGGTCTGTTTTGATTCGCCGCGAAGCAAATGGCGCAGCGGTAAGTGCTTTCTCCTTCGGCAGTGTTCCGCACACTTTATTTCTTCTTTCGTTCACTCTCTCTCTCTCTTTCTATGTTGTGCTCTGACCCTTAGGAAGACGTCGGGCAAGGTCAGGAACAAAAGAGCGCCACGCTTGAACCAATTGTCCATTTAAGCAGACCGAGCAGCGTTTCGCCCAGTCTGCTACTCGGAGTCTGTACTTCTCTCACGTGTGCTCGGTTTTCGCTCGGAACTTCCGGTTCTCTTTCGTTTGGCATCAGAGAACTTCGAAATATATATATATATATATATATTTATATATCAGGAGAAACCAACAATGACACCAAGGACAGCATACCGGAAATTACGTGCTGTTCTTATGTTCTCATTGGAATTAAATAATTTACAAATAAATGGAAATGATGGTGGATGAAGGAACAACTGGCCGAGAATGGGATACGAATCCAAGTCTTCGCCTTAAGCGAAGAGGTGGGGTCGGTCCCAGAAAGTGGATTGGAAAATAGCACCGCGGCAGCTGAATTGGGAAGAGCTTCGCAAGCGTAACGCGAAGATGTTCATCTTTGTTTATTTATAATTTCTTTATTTCAATACAGAACTGCAGATCACTTCCCCTGTGCTGTCCTTGGTGTCATGTTTGTTGGTTTATTCCGGTATGACTAATAAAAACTGGGCCCCTTGGTTTCCATTCTTCTTGTTGATATATATACACACACACACACACACACACACACACATATATATATATATATATATATATATATATATATATGTGTGTGTGTGTGTGTGTGTGTGTGTGTGTGTGTGTGTGTGTGTGTGTGTGTGTGTGTGTGTGTGTGTGTGTGTGTGTGTGTGTGTGTGCGTGCGTGCGTGCGTGCGTGCGTGCGTGTGCGTGTTTTACTTTATCAAAGGGCCTACCATATAGGCCCGAAATGTAATCAAGCAAACATGCATTTTTCATAAGTATATTCACTTACGAAAAAAAAAACATGTTTACTTGCTTACATAGAATGAGCACTCATTTCTTCTTTCTGGCGTTTTACGTGCCAAAACCAGTTCTGATTATGAGGCACGCCGTAGTGGAGGGCTCCGGATTAATTTCGACCACCTGGGGTTCTTTGACGTGCACTACAATGCAAGCTGATGGGCGTTTTTGCATTTCGCCTCCATCGCAGTGTGGTCGCCGCGGCCGGGATACGATCCCGCGATCCCGTGCTCAGCAGAATGAGCACTAATTCTATCTAAACTATGTATATATATTCCAAGTAGGTAGTCATTACGATGTCCTTTGAACTGCAATAATGACACGGACAAAATTTCGGAGCGCTAGGTTTTCATGATTACCGTCATGTAGTCATTGTGGTAATGTAAAATGTCAGCAAATGATAACGCAAAGAATGCGCTTACCATTCGCATTGAAAGTATGGCATTTACCTACAAACAATTCACACTCCAACCAATTGTCCGAGGCTCTTGACGAAACACACAGCTTAGTGTAGTGCACATTAGCCCCTTCCTGACGAAGCTGTGGTTGCGGTGAGCGCTGCGGTGCACGGAAAAAAAACTAGGGCTAGGGAAATGTACAAATAATATTGGAAAGACGAGGTGAGCGAAGACCGCTGTCCTCCAGCACAGTCACTGTTCCACAACGCGACGTCGTGCTGGAGTCTCACGATGGGGCAAGTGAGGTGCGTGGTACGCTTTAGAATGGAATGGTAATTCAGGGCCCTGTTGAAAAACAGATGAAATCAAGCTATACGCAAGACTTTAGAAACGGGACAGGACAAAAAAGAAAGAAAATATGGTGCATAATTTCTGAATACTGGCTTCTTGTGCTGTTTAGAACACAATACCTGTCTTCTGCAAATGCTGGTTTACATCAGATTGATCATGAATGGAAACCTTGTTACATGATGACATTTGTACGATACAATGTATACACAAGAAAAGTGTTTGTTCTTTAAGATTATGCACATTTCGAATGGTATCAAGCTGTTGCGCGAGAGCTGTCATAAAGTGTACATGGGCTGGCCTACGAAGACCAGGGTTTCCCCTAGATAGTTATTTTTTACCGATTGTGCAAGACACAGCAGAAGCCGACGCAGATATCTGCAACTCCGTGAGAGTAATAAACGCATTTAACAACTCAACAGGTTAAACAAACACAAGCAAACAATCATGTTTGTATATTTTTGTTTGTAGAAACTCCCCTGAAAGGCAACGTTCTCAGATATGTTTCTACCAAATTATAAAGGTTGTCTAAAATTTATGTACTGTATCCTTTATCGCGTTTGAAAACAGCTATCGATATGAAGTTGTACCCATTGCAGCAGTGCGGGGGGGGGGGGGGGGTATTCTGTAACAATCCACCTAGCGGACTGTCCACTTCGGCTTTCGCCATTGGCTCCCGCTTCACGAGCGCGACAGTGCCAGCCAGTCTCCTTCGCGATCGTGAAGCGGGAGCCAATGGCGACAGCCGAAGCGGACAGTCCACTAGGTGGATTCTTACAGATACTACCCCCCGCCCCCCAGCTTCCCGAATATTTTGCCTAGTTATAGACAGTTCGCACAGCGGCACACTGCTGTGCATGTGAAGTTCTGATACCTGTGTCACGGTTTGCAGATACATTGTGCTATGATTGAAATGCGGTAGTCGAGAAATGAAAAAAAAAAAGAAATAAAGCTTTATGAATGAGTGAATTGGGTGTATCAAAAATAATATATAAATTTCAGACAGAAAATTATAATAAATACCCCAATTACTTTTTAATGAGATTCGGCACGTGTCTTTTTGTGCTGTGAGTACTGAGGAAGACCTTCGGATGGAGCATGCAAACAGCACAGAAGTCTGGAAAGCGCAGGATACAGGAAAAGCAAATATTGTGGTGAACAGTGCTTCTGGGGCCAATTTATAATTCTGGAAAGTTTTGTCCACACTTGCATCCCCTCGGCTACTCAAGAATGCACTGCAAGGAAAAATGTTCTCTGATAAGTGCATGGTGGAAGCAGTGGGAGTGTAGGCTTGAATGCATATGCTTCCGCATTATCAAAAGAGCACTTCACTGAATACTACTGCGAGTATAAGTCATAAAACTGCTGTGACAGCAGATTTCGTGCGCATTGAATGCAAAATAGTTGAGAGAAAAAGTTACCGATACTACTTTTACGACAGGTCAATTATATTGAATGTCAAACCGTAGAGCTTGCATGATGCCCTGAGTCTCTGGAAGAAAATAAGCAAAAAGATAGCAAGTAGAAAACACAGATTTACAGATTACTTTTCCTTTCTTTGGTTTCATTAGGCCTTCTGGGAACTGTGTTTTATATTGCTGATCTTTTCCACTTTCCAATTGTGACCTGTCGCTACTGGGTTCCGCCATTTTATTTGAACTGGCAAACCAAACAACCAAACTGCATAAGGCATCGAAGCAAGATACGTCGTAAAAGAAAATGGAAATGAAAGGTCGACGAAAAAAACAGGCGATATTGAAGCACGCGCATAAATAAATACAGAAACAAGTTATTTTCTATTGCTTGCGCGTCAAGCTGGGAAAGTGATGCCCATGTACAAAAGGTCTGAGTCTGCGTCGTAAGCTAACTTAACCACAGCTACCATCTGAATGGCAACCGAATCTTTTCTTGGTACGGGTTACCGAGAATGACTTTGTCTGAGAAGCAAGTCAAAGATAAAGAAAGCGTCACTTATCTGTCTATGTTTTTATATTCCTCGCTTTGACGTTTTGTTCACGTATTCACAAAAGCAACGCAACCATAAAGCCTGATGACCGTGTGTCTGGCGAGATTGTTTTTCCAGACATCCAAAGGTGGCCTGGGACGGATGAAAAAAAAAGAAAGAGACTTAACTTGGTCGGACTGAAAATGAAATCAAAGTTTCGGTATCGTTCCTACTGTTCCTACTCTTTCGAGAGTTTCTTCTGAAGAAATTGACTGACGTCCATGCAAGGTAGCACAGAAAACGAATGACACGCAGAGAAGGAAGGATATTCTAAAGATTTGAAAACAAAAAAACAAGATGAAATATGAAACGCGTTCACATATATGAGAACACTCGCTAGGACAGCTGTCGTTTTATAGCCGCACTCACCTAGAAAGTATTTGAAGTGTATGCACAAATAAAAGGCGCAGAAAAAACGTGAATAAGGAAAGGAGAAGGACAAAGGGTTTTGGCTGAGATGCACAGAACACTAACGAAGATCCGGCTGCGGAGGAGACGATCCGTGTGATCCTAAAGGTTTCCGTATTGTTGGCCAGGATACGGTGATGCAGTTTTTCTTTTTTTTCTTTTCATAGAGATTTTTCTGTCCACAAAGTGTGTTCTGCAGAGACTGCGAAATAATTGTCCACATCAGAGGTAGGTCAACGTTAGTGCATGTCTGTCGGTTTCTCTATAGTGTTCTTCTTTGAAATTATTGCTAGCATTAGAAAGAGAACCAGCATGACTTCAGCGATTCCCTCAGCAGTGCGCTCATTTAGTGCGATAGCTGTAGTCTCTCACAGCAGATACGGTAATCATCTCGAATATAACATATTTGCAATGCACACAGCGAAGGAGCTTTTTCTCACTTTAGCATTGCCTGCTTTGGCAACCGATATACATGCCAAGACACAATCATTCTCAATGTCTCTCAGGCGTACAGGACACTCCAAGAATGGCTAAGCTCGAAAGCAGCATGTGAGCAGAGTGGTTGGCGCGTCCACCTCCTAAATGAACGCAGCAGGAAGGTCTTGAACAGGTGCTATTAGTTTAATGGTTCTTTACCAGGTTTCAAGGCGGAGGTAAGGAGGCAACCTGACGGCGTAACCAAAAATATAAATGAAAAGTTACAGAAAACCACCATAGTTTCGAGATCCAGCTTCCTGCTGCATTAAAGGAAGCGCTCCAAATTGGAGACCCCTCTGGTGTGAATTTGCTTTGATTAGGATAAGTTTAAGTGTTTACTATGCACATTGTTTCAATCACACACACCGCACAACGGCCGGGTATAATTTTCATCAGTCCCAATGGCCATGCGAAGTTGTTCTTTGTTGGTAATGCCTGCAAGATTACATTTGTGGATGATGAGCTTAGAAAAACATATTTTGATGCCACTGCCATTTCAGAGTGCAACTGTGCAAAAGAAAGCATCGAGGAACTTTGGAAACCAATGCTAATCCATTAACTCAGTTTCACAAAATTTCCGTTCTGGACGAGATTTTATCGACAAATCAAAGGATGCTGTTATGAGCGTCTCACGATACATAACAATGATGGAAATGGTAAATACGTGGGGACGCTAATGACGGTTGCTTCGGATAAATATAGGTGTTAATCTCATCATACGAAAGGTGGCGTAGTAGTGCATATAGCCTGGGTACTGGCGAGGGTGGATGATAAGCATTTATTTTTGCGAAATTGCCTGTTGGTCAGGGCTAAATAATTGTAAATTCGTGAAAACCATTGTCATCTTAATGGAAATTGACATTCGTCCGCTTCAAAACGCAACGATATGGGGCTATTAAATAACTTCAGCTCTTTTTGGGAGCCATATTCTTGCTCCATCATGTAAGGTGTTTCAGCTAACGTTAGCCGAGCTGGTCAAAGAAAAAAAAAAGAAATAAAAGTCGTAACGTGTTATGTGCGACGCATGTAGTGCTGCGGGATTCCTCTTTCGCGCTTCCCTGAAACACTTGGCGCCATCTAGAGATGCCGCCACGAAGCATGCGTGTGGCCTCCGAAATGCGTGGCGGGCCAGTGCGTGCGAATGCTCAGAAGCACGTCACGTGGCAACCGGGATCCTCTCTCACGCTTCTTCCTGGACAAGCTGCATGCGCCATCTAATGGCACTTCCGAGTAGTTTGCGCTTGACCTCTGAGGTCAGAAGCTTGACGTGCCAGTGCCTGCGAACGCTGAGAATTGTTCGCTTGCTTGCTGCACTCTCAGTGGTACATACTCAGTTACCCAAGTTGCCGAGAGAGAGAGAGAGAGAGAGAGAATTAACTTTATTAATGGTCCTGAAGGGGCCTGGGCACCCCTTACGGGGGCCGGCCCGGTGGCTCCACCCATGTGGGGACTGGGAGTCGGAGCTCGCCAGCCACCTGTTGGGCCTTGTGGACGGCCTGGTGTTGAAGGGCCCTGTCGGGGCTCCTGAGGTGGTTGATCCAGTCGTCCTCGGTGGCAGGAGACCCGAAGCAAAGTTGCCGAGAGTTTCATTAAAGAGCGGCACGTACCGTGTGCATTCAAGGCGCATCTCGCTGAAGCGTTCGCGTAAAAGCCATTCTGGAGAACGAGTACATACCCAGCGCATTTGTGGCACAGCCTATACTAATGCGCCGGACTGCTGTCCTTAAGGAACCTTTGTGACGTGGGTTCAATTCCATTCAGCGTAAGATAAATGTAAGGGATCTCGTATGTCATTGTAGAGTGGCACATTCCCAGTGACCCAAGTTGGCATCAAAGAGGATCGCCAAATAGTTTCAAAGAACTATGGTACCTGCCTAGTCCCACAGCTTACGGTGAAGCGTGTCGGTGTGAAATGGGTTCTTTGAAGACCGGCACGTATGTACACACTGACACATGCTAAGGCACCCAAGTTGGTCCGATGGTTGGTTTTGAACCCTGTTACAGCAGAACAGTAGCCCCGTGGGCTAAGCATTCGACAACGGACCATCCAGTGCCTCAGGTAGGCGGGAAAACGGTTAGGTACCAACATATGTAGATACAAACATACATAGATAGCAAGACCCCGGAATGGGCGTGATGTAATTTAAGAATGCTAACACATTAAAATAAAAGAAAGAAAACTGGTTATAGCAGTTATTTTGTCATTACGCTTTTTTTTGTTTCAAGTGGCTAAGGTTATTGTCACATCCAACCAATTTTACAGGGCCAACTCGGGTCTTTCCTTAGACGTGAAATACGGATGTCTGTGGATTGAAGAAGTTGACTGCCAAGTTTCTGGATTAATAAATGCCCCCTTTTGGCTGGAGACGATATTATTTTTATACTGGACAGTGTGCGTCGTTTTAATCGCTGCAAATCATTTTCTTGTATGAATATCTGTCGCTCTTCTCATTGAGTACTTTTTTTCTCTTTGGAAACGCAAATGGTATGGCAAAAGCGGTACACTAGAGGAGCCAACAATTTAATTGCTAAATAAATTCAAGCCTGCTCTGTGCAACGAATTCATTTATTGCGCTTGTCATTATTTGAATTAACTCTACCACAAAGTACAGCGCGAATTTGCCACCAGCCTCAAAGTAGTGAAAATTTGTGAATGAAGCCTACATATATAGAGAGAGCCATCGACAAGTAACCTTCGGAATGAAATAGGTACATTGAAGAAAGTAGAAGTCTCCTAAAAGACAGTGTTCTTAACGCAGTGAATATTTTTCAGGTTCTAACGTATATACGTGCTACCACCCAGAAAAAAATTGTTTGTTCTTATGGCACTTTTCTGGGAGGGCGTTGTCTGTTAACGACGTCATTATTGACGTTAGGTCGTATATATCGAACTGTCTCCTCAGCACTGGTAGGCGTATGCCGGCAAACTCAACACGAAATTAGGTCAGAACTATGCTCCTGATATTACATTTTGAGAGTACATACTACACGAGAAGAAATGAGGCTATTTGCCGTAAAACATCGTGATATCTCAATATCATCAGCGTTCATAATCATTCGTGCTAAAGGGGCCACTACAATGTAATTACGGCAGGGGACCAATATGTAACGTTGGCGTTAACACAAGAACGAAGTTGCAATCAAGAACACCGTGAGAAGCACCAAAACATTCATCATTTGCAATTAAATAAGTACAATAAATGCGAATGCGATGACTTCTACAGATTATGTTGATTGTGAAGTTTGTCAGATAAACCTCCCCCCCCCCTCAAAAAAATGCCCAGGCATTACCTTACAAAACAAAAACTGAAATGCTGCACACAGTTCACTCATTTGAAGCAACTGAAAGCAATACAAGCAGTTACCTGAGCCTTTTGCCTGTCATGAAACTGGAGATACAAAGCAAGGAATGGAGGTTGTGCTGTTTGTTTTCACCTGTTCAAAAAGAACAGATCTGTAAGTAAAATAAGGTACGAAAATTTGATCAAGTAGGTATTTCTGGTGTAACCCTGCCACTTGTCTACGTATATACAGGAAGTGCTATTTTTTACCATTTATTGTTTATCGCAAATGACTTCCACGCAGGTGGTAACAAACTGCTTGAAACCGGTAAAGGTTTACATAGCCTAACACCATACTCTCATTCTCGAAGGTGTAACGTTCGCCAGAAGCCGACGACATTCCCATTCGCAAACGCTTTGAATTCATAATAGATAGATAGACAGATAGATAGATAGATAGATAGATAGATAGATAGATAGATAGATAGATAGATAGATAGATAGATAGATAGATAGATAGATAGATAGATAGATAGATATAATCAACTCTAAAACTGACGAAAAAGAGGGAAATGGATGACAAACTACTGCACGAACACAAATACACTGCAGGAAAAGCATGAGCAGGGACCTTTAAAAACAGGTGTCACAGACAAAAAAACCACTGCACAGAAAGACTGAAAGGATCGAGAGAGAATAAAAGCAGCGCGAAAAACATAATAAACAAAGTGAAAGGGTTCCGCCTAGCAATCGCACCTATCGTGAGCAAGAACAGATACACAAGCCCGCGTTTGGTCGTCGAGGGGCGTAACGAGAATGGAAGGAAAATGGCCGCCGTGGAAATCGCAGGCATTAGCCAAGGTACAAGGAGGGAGAGGGAAAAGCGGGCGTCTTCTTATCGCGAAGCGCGTTCGAGCGCTTCGGTGAAGGCCGCGTTTTGTTTTTCTTTCCCGTGTGCGTGGCCCAGCTGCGCGTTATTGCAGGCTTGACTCGCGCTAAGCTTGTCGTTCCTTGCGTTTCGTTTTTCCGCTTCAAGTCGTCATTAAATATCACTGCCGCGCGGAGATGGTCTGGACCTAAACTTTTTATTCGCCTCAAAGAGTTCCTGCCCGCATATACGGCTTTGCAGCATATACGGCTTCTTTGCTTGCCCTAGATACGATGAAGACAACCTTACCGAACCTAACAACTTGCAGCACTCGAGAGAGGAGAACATTTATTGTGGTTAGTCGGAGCAATTAGTTTGGGCCCTCACTGCTGGAAGGAGCGCACGCACGCATAGGCACACACACGCGCGCGTTCATGCACACGAAAATGAGAAGCCAGCGCGCGCTCAAAGCACTGTCGCTGCTACGGTGTCAATTTTTCAGTACATTGCCGGTGGAGGGTATTTTCACGGCTTTACTTCTTGTTGTTTAGGCACGAGCTGCCGAAAGAGATTGGTGCTCATAGCAATACTTCATAGAAGAGAAACGCGAAAGCAAGCGTGTTGATAACAATACTCGAAGTGCCACTGTGGTCACGGATCAACATGAGTAGCGTGTATGCAATACGGCAGAAGTGAAGGATGTGCAAAGAGTGTGCGTAATTAAAGCCCCTGAAGAGAATAAAAGCGTATCGCTTCCTGTCCTGCTTTTATTCGAAGCGCCCTGGTCGTGCCGTCATTGTGGTCATCATTGTCCGTGCTGTAGCTGGTGCCATGTCATTGCTACCGTCGTCATTTTCCTCTTTGTGGCCCTGCAAGCATTTTGTTTCCGCCCTTCCATATTAAAGAGGCCAAGTAGCTGATGTAACGATGGCTTGGTATTCTGTTTGTACGCACTCTATGTGGCGGTAGAATGAGGAAATAAAGTGGACAAATGCGTCTTTGTGAGTGCGCGGGGACGCGCGTGCGATCAACATCTTACTGGTCATTCTTCCACTTCCTTCTCAACCCCTGTACTAATGTTGTCCGTAGTACATGTCATTACTTCAGTGTTTGGCATTACTTCAGATCATGTATACAAAAAAAAAAAACAGTTCACGGCGTGCTGGAGATCTTTGGGTGGTCATACCCATTGCATGCTACAAAACGTTCCAAGAATGATGCATCCAATGTACCATAGCTGTTTAGTACACACGAGTAGAACATAGAGTAGCATATTTGCTTAATGTAGTCTAAAGGAGATTCCCACCACGGACGGGATTGCTGATTCTGTTTGCAGACGAGCATGACGAGGCTAAACCCCACTGCTGTATAATGCTGCACAAATTTGTAGGGTGTATTCTGTAAATGTGTACCTTATCAGGATGTTCATTTTGTCCATCGCTTATGGACGGGAGCTTTATGAACGCAGAGGTTGGTTGGGGGCACCTGCCTCCTTTGGATTGGCACCCCTGCCCAGCCAATCAGCCTTCCGCAGCATCCGAAATGTACAGTTCTCTAGATGCACAGTTAAAAAATCCCCCCCCCCCCACCCCACGCCATGGAGGGGCACCGGCGAGGCGATTCATGGAAGCTAAGTCATGTTACCTTCGTCTGTAGAATGCATGAATGAATGGTCTTTATTTCTTTTCACATTGAAAAAGAGGAGACAAGACTAAAAGCTGGGGTACAGCTTGACGAGGGTCCCGCCCCCTTATACGTTTGACAGCAGAACACTGCAGAAACATCATGAAAAATGCAACACTTGCAACAAATTAATATTGGAAACAAAATGCACGTTCAACAAAAAAAATTCAGTCTAAAAATTACGGAAATACATACATCCTTATATACACATACGGTTTCGCATTTACACATATATACACGCATACAGATACACACCAAATGCACAAGCAATGCACGCATATCTATATACACGTATGTACAGGAGTGTTAACACGCACTCATGACTGTGTACAAAAATATGTGAACAAAAAGTTTATGCGATACTAGTGTATTTGGCATAAAGAACAGAATAGTCTTGTTTTATTATTGGAGTTGCGTAAAGGATCAAAGTTTTCCTGTGCGAGTTGATTAAGTAGAATGGGTACTGTATGTGTTAATTATTGTTTATCGTAATTGGTCCGAGGTGTGAGGACGTTCGTTCCTCCTTATGCCTACTATCACGGATGCTATGGTTTTCTTTTAAATCGGCCAGAGAAAATATTAGATTTATTAAACTTCAAATATGACCTGTAGCTCAAAATAAACGATAGTTGTATAAAGAGAATACAGGCAAGATTTAAAACTTTGAGAA
The DNA here is from genome assembly GCF_013339745.2 of Dermacentor silvarum. Taxonomy (NCBI): domain Eukaryota; kingdom Metazoa; phylum Arthropoda; class Arachnida; order Ixodida; family Ixodidae; genus Dermacentor; species Dermacentor silvarum. Next base: position 44,210,963 of record NC_051158.1, on the reverse strand, counting down.
TAGATTTGTCATAGAAAATAAAGCAGGGACATTGGCAATGTATTGCACTGCTATTTTCTGGAGCAAATGCCATTTCCTAAGGTTTACCTTAGTAATACCCGAAACGAGGTTACAGCATTGCAGAACTGACAATACTGAAGTATTATAAAGTAAAATTTTAATTTTAACAGGAAGAACAGATTGCAATCGACCTTGTGTCCCTATAGCAGTTGATAGCTTTTGACTTGCATGTTCCACGTGATCATTCCAACTTAAGTGTTTAGCGAATATTACGCCTAAGACAGAGACCGTGTTAAAAATTTCAAATTGATCGGAATCCATTTTCATGTTTATTTTTTGCCTCTTTGCATATAGACACCAAATTTGTCTTGCTGGCATTTATTCGCAGACAGTTTGCATCAGCCCAATCTTTAAATTCTCTTAACGCTCGGTTCCCCTAAAGCTGTAGTTCAGTTTCTGACGTAGCAGTAATATACATTGCTGTATCATCAGTATAAGAAATAAATTTTGCCCGTTTTGAACTTTCTGGCATATCGTTTATAAACAATGTGAACAGGAGTGGTCCAAGGAGGCTTCCCTACGGCACTCCAACTCTTACAGCCCAAAGACTGGACTTTTCCCTTTCCAACTCTACAAATCGTGTTCGATGCGATAAATAACATTCAAAGAGCTCCAAGGCGATACCACGCATACCATAAGCTAGCAGCTTAGCGAATAAAGTTTTATGATTTACAAGATCGAATGCTTGGGAAACATCTATATATATATATTCCCATAAGAATAATTTTATTGTTGAACGCCTTAGGGGAATTGGTTCTTTATGAATTAAAAGAGCTGTTTCAGTGGAACGATGCTACCTAAAGCCATGTCGGTAATCGCCAAACAAATGCTTTTGATCAAGGTATGATACTATTTTAGCATGAATTATTTTTTGAATGCCTTTCGAAAATGCTGGTGGGATAGAAATTGAACGATAATTGCCTAGAAAATTTTTGTCACCTTTTCTAAACACAGGCTGCACTCGAGCAATTTGCATGTCTTTCGTAAATTTGCCAGACGATACAATCAAGTTCTAAATGTTAATAATAACGGGACAAATGATATCAAAGACATGGTACCATATACAGGTCTAATTTCAATACCATGTGTGTCCTGCGATTTACTATTTTAACAGAGCTTATAAAAGAAAAAAACCTCAGCACAACTCGTAGGAGTGAAGAAAAATGATTTCGCACTCATGTCTTTAATGGACAAAGAATCGGAATGACTACTCTGTAAATCACTACAGGGATTAACTTGTTGAACAAAGAAATCGTTAAAAGCATTGGGTACTGCGGCGCCAGAGACCTGTTTGCATTGATGTAGAAAGTTATTGGGAATAATGTGAGGTTTACCAGGGCCTAGCAGAAACCTTAAACTTCTTCATGTCACATCGGATCGCGTAGGCGTTGGTTCTGAAAATAACTTTTGTAGATATAGGTTTGTAGCTGTTCACAGTATAGTTGTAATATTATTTCGGTACAACCTATATTCTTTCAAACTAGCTGAACTTTTATGTTTAACGAAATATGCATACAGCGCATTCTTATGCTTAATCATGTTTAATAATTCATAAGTAACCAAAGGTTTACGAGCTTCCGAACTGTTTTCTAAGTTTTTTGTCGAAAATGTTGATAGTAGAATTTTTTAAAATGTATTGATGAAATCAGAATATGCACTTTCACTATTGCTTAATGTAAAACGTTGTCGCACTGCTGCAAATTCATACTTCAGCTAATTAAAGGTAAATGAGTAAATAAATCGGCGATTTGTGCTGTTGTGGGCAGTCAGCCTTATAGGAATGACTCCGTAGGCTGAAATATCAAGCCCGCCATTCGATGATACGGGAGAGTGCAGAAGCCAGTACAGGCATGTGTATAAACTGACACGTCTTTACGATTTTTTCTTCATCTCTCTGGTACACAAACAGTGCCTAGAATACACACGGAGCCCTAATGGAAATTCGATGTATGGCGTGAAATGAAGAAGAAGCGCTATTGATGTCTTCGCTTCGCGAGCTCTATTAGCGCTCGTTGATTACTTCGACCATGCCTTGTGCTTTCGCCTCAAGAAAATGTTAAATGTGCTTCCCGAAATGGAACGGTCCTCCTGAACGTCTATAAGCGGATGAGTAAGAAAAAGGAAGATGACGATTCGATGGAGACTGAGTGGTGACGCGTGAAAGTAGGTCGTGGATCTCGGCTAGGCTGCAGCAAAAGCAGCAAGTTGTGTCTTTGCCCAAAAAGTGATTACGCGCCGTCAATCTTTCGTTATACGTCTGAATGTACTTTCTCTAGTGCCTTTTTCTGCAGTACATGAAAATCTAACTTGTCGCCCCAAAACTACCATAATAATGGAGATAACTTCAGATTTCTGTGTTGAGAGATTTTAAGCGTGTTAGCGGCTAGAATAATAAAAACATAACACAATAAAAAATAAAGGTAAATGAATAAATAAACGAACCAATCACTATTTGAAGTAGTTATTTAATGTGTTCAATAATTAGCGAATCAATCAATTTACACTTATAATTTACAGACAGGGACGCTGAAGAAAAAGCTGTCCGTATGAGCTTAATGAAGCCTATTTATTCCCTTCGGGAGTTTCAGTGGATGTATATGATCTCGGAACGTTTCAATCAGAAGCACACGTTGAAGATGAAAGAAAGTATCAAAAATTACTGATTATTCAATAAGTCATTCGATGAGGGAATGAATATATAACCAAAGCAATCAGGCTTTTTATTCTGAATGAGCTATTGTACGTTACAAATGTTTGTTGTCTGCTTCATGCCTTCTCTTTTTCCTTGGTGAAGACAGCAGTGCATCGTTTGGCCACGCTTCTGATATATCTGCTGGTTGTTGTATGATGGAAATATTGTCAGGTAGTAGGGACAATACATGACGTTGAGAACACTGTGGCTAAAACTGGGTATCACAAAACTAACTCTTTATTGGGCGAACTTGTGCCCCTAAAAATAAATGACATTCAAAGCATAGTGATAGCGACGAGTACAGTCGGCGATCGTCCAAAACCTGATCTGCAGGCCATGCGCGTCGGCTTTTATGCATCACTCGTCGACCATTCCAGCGTAATCGCTGGTGCCCTCATGTCCTCGTACCCTCCAGAAAGTACTACACAATTCGTGTCGCTATAGAACAGATAAAATCCACAATACCATTCAAGTAAATTCCAAATCACGCATGCGCGTCTTACGCTGAGCGCAAACGTTAAGTTAGCGGGTGAAATACACACCCCGGAAAAAAATTAAGTTCCCCTGTCAATATGATGCTACACCTATCAGCCTCCTCAGTCAAAAACAAAACATTAGGTGCAACAACACACGCATTAACTACTCACTCACTCACTCACTCGCGCACACATTCACTCACTCACTCACACACTCACTCACTCACTCACTTACTCACTCGCGCACACATTCACTTACTCACTAACTCCATCTGCAGTGTTTACTTACGGCCACTCGAATGTGGCCCTGTACGACAGAATTTTACGTACATGTTGTGAAGTCCGCCTGCGTCACGTGTGTCGCCAGCGAAAACGTTGCCACCATTTACACTTTTGCAATACATCAATCAATCAATCAAGAGATTCGTTGCTTTGAATTTGTGGGAAGTCTGAAAAGAAATCATGGTCAAGCAATAACGAAAGTTCCCTTGAATAAAAACACATCAGAAAGAAACGAAGTAGTGATGAAAAGGATACAGATGCTCCATCTATAACTAGCGATGAAGTTATAAGGGCCTTGCAAGACATGACCAGGGGAAAAGGTACTGGCGAAGATATAATAACAGTCGATTTACTCAAAGATGGAGGAGATATCATGCTTGAAAAGATTGCGGCCCTTTATACGCAATGCCACACGACTTCAAGTGTACCAGAGAGCAGGAAGAACGCCAACATTATACTAATCCATAAGAAGGGAGACGTTAAAGAATTGAATAATTATAGACGCATTAGCTTGCTTTCAGTATTGTATAAATAATGACCAACATAATTTCCAATGGATTAAGGGCAACACTCGACTTCTTTCAATGAAAAGAACAGGCTGGCTTCAGGAAGAGATATTCTACGATGGATCATATCCATGTCATCAATCAGGTAATAGAGGAATCTATGGAGTACAATCAACCTCTCTATAAGGCTTTCATTGATTATGACAAGGCATTTAATTCAGTAGAGATACCAGCAGACATAGAGGCATTGCGTAATCAAAGAGTACAGGAGGCATACTTGAATATCTTGGTGTAGTGGGGATGTAGTGGGGCTTTTCCCCATTCTTTGTTTTATATGACCGCGAACCATGCATCACACTCGACACCCTTTTGCCGTATTGTCCGGACGTCTCCGAATTCAGCCAAGTTTCTGAAATGACTCAATGTGCTGAAGAGTATCTTCAGCTGGCTCGCTCATTTACTTCGTACAACCAAGCCCTCCATAAAGATCACCATGACCGCAATCTGACTCAACAAGCTTTCGCCGTCGGCTCCCCCGTATGGCTCCGCTTACGATTTCGTTCCCCTGGCCTGACTACTAAGTTTGCCCCCAAGTACCAAGGCCCTTATCGCGTCATTGAGTGCCTATCCTCCGTCACCTATGTGATTGAGCCGGTCAACCCAACCTCCGACAAGCGTCGTCTTGGCTTCCAGGTTGTCCACGTGAGCGGCCTCAAGCCATATCATGATCCCCTTATTCTCACGTCGCCTTTAGTCGCCAGGATGGCTTCTCTTCGCCGCCGGAGTACTGTAGCGGGGCTGAAGCAACGCACGCAACAGTGAGACACTGTCATGGATAGAGGTGCGAGCGCAGATCGCGAGCTGTTGACGCCAACCGAGACTGTCTTTGTTCCCATCCTGCAACCCTTACGCCTCACGTCCAACGTTATTAACCCTCTTCCATTGGCAAATATCTACAAGGATTCCACAGCTACCTTGATTCTCCACAAGAAAAGTAAAAGCTACCTATCAAGAAAGGGGTCAGGCAAGGAGACAGAATCTGTCCAATGGTATTTGCTGCCTGCTTAGAAGTATTCAAATTCTTATACTGGGAAGACTTAGGGGTGAGGGTCAAAGGCGCATATCTTAGCAACCTTCGGTTTGCAGATGACATTGTCGTATTCAGCAACAATGGGGACGAATTACAACAAATGATTGAAGACCCTAACCGAGAAAGTGTAAAAGTGGGGTTAAAGAATAATATGCAGAAGACAAAGATGATGTTCAATAGCCTCGCAGGGAAACAAGAATTCCGGATCGCTAGTCAGCATCTAGAGTCTGTAAAGGAGTACGTTTATCTAGGTCAATTACTCACAGGGGACCCTGATCACGAGAAGCAAATTTACTGAAGAATAAAATTGGGTTGGAGTGCGTATGGTAGGCACTGCCAAATCCTGACTGGGAGCTTACCACTGTTGTTGAAAAGAAAAGTGTACAATCACTGCATTTTACCGGTCCTAACTTATGGGGCAGAAACTTTGAGGTTAACAAAAAATGTGGTTGATCCCTCTTATATAGGAATCGGTATAGAACACGAAAGTGAAACGTGTCTTCACAGAAGTAGTGTAATGTTTATTGCACATTGATATATAATGTCTATTGGTGTTTTGTGGCTAAAGCGCCCTTAGGCGTTGATGCACCCACGCTGACGCCTGGTGGCACGTCTCCTCCATCACGACTACCAACGTCGATGACCATGAGCAACCGTCGTGCATATGGAAGCTGCACTACGCTGCACACGCTAGCACAACGCGAAAGACGAAGCACGTAACTGACACACTAATACAACGCGCAAGACAAAGCACGTAACTGAATCGTCACCGAGTCAAATCAGCGCGTACAGCGCGTCGTAATTGCAGCCTCCGCGATCAACTTCAGAAACATTTTCAGAGCTAATTGCGGAGGCCACGCTCCGCTGTGCTGAGTACGGTGAACGCCACCTGGCGTTGGTAGTGCTTCTTGATGCCAGCGTCCCTTCGAATGCTGGCATCGAGGCGTCGTAGTGCTGAGACCACCGAAGCGTTCACTGTCGGTGCGCGTTAGTGTCATAATGCAGTACTTCTCTTTTCTGCTCGTAGGCGGCGGCACCGCCCCGAGCAAGAGCGCGGGTACACGGAGGAGTGTTAGATATATAAGGCGCGTCTGTGTAGCTCTCTGCAAATGCGTTTGTGGCGCAATGGGTTAAACGCTCGGCGATCTATCGTCGCGGACCGAGAGGTCGTGGGTTCGATTTCCAAATTTTGCATGTTTGTGGAACTTTTTCTTCTGGTTTCTTTCTTTGTATTATGTTCGTGTATGTTCGTGTGACGTATTTCCGTGACGGAAATACGTCAGTGAAGTCTTGGTGGACCCCGGCATAAAACACTTTCGTGTTAAAAACCTCCAGAACAAGTTAAGGACCGCACAAAGAGCGATGGAACGAAAAATGTTAGGCGTAACGTTAATAGACAGGAAGAGAGTGGTGTGGATCAGAGAGCCGATATTCTAGTTCACATTAAGAGGAAGAAATGGAGCTGGGCAGGCCACGTAATGCTTAGGATGGATAACCGGTGGGTCATTAGAGTTACAGAATGGATACCAAGGGAAGGGAAGCGTAGTCGCGGACGACAGAAAACTAGGTGGGGTGATGAAGTTAGGAAATTTGCAGGCGCAAATTGGAAACAGCTAGCGCAAGACAGGGATAATTGGAAGTCGCAGGGAGAGGCCTTTGTCCTGCAGTAGACATAAATATAGGCAGATGATGATGAAGCGCAATAATTAGCAGAAACTCGTTAAAATCGATTCCGAAACGCCAGATTGGTGCCAGCGCAGAGCGAGAGAGAGTGCCAGCACCCCACAAGTGCTCCAGCAAGCTACTTCAGCACCGGCGCATCACCGCTTCGCACTTCCCCAGGCTTCACGTTAGTGGTGCAGCATAAGCGCTGGATATTAACTATTTGTTGTTCATTGTGACTTGCCTGCTCGCAAACAACCTAATATGGCCCTGTGAACGGTGATCATTGGCTGTACACTGTGAATGGAGCCAAATCCTTGCAACCACGGATGATAAACGATATCTGTTAAAACCTCCGTGCCTGCTCTAGCTATACTGCAGATTTCGTCAGCATACCTCATTAGCATTACAGAGAAACGTAACGTAAAGGTCTCAACAGGAAATTCTTTAATTTGCCTTCCAATCCTTAAAACTAACCTTCCTAAATACAAGCCTGAAAGAATGCTGTTGAATGATTTCTTTCAAAAAGTTGTCGCAGTTTCACCTGAAAGGCGAAGCATCAATTGCGATAGCAAACTTGTAGAGAGCAGCTATACGGAGTAATGATATTAGCTTTATCAGCTGTATAAACTTGGACATGCAGCAGCATCGGCAACACGCAGAACTGTTGTCGACGCCATCGGCGTTTTGCCCGCGTTCGCTCAAAATGCGTGCGGCGTTGGTGACTGTTGCCGGAGCCTCTGATATGAATAGGCACTGCGTGCCGCAGCTAAACGTCGCCTCCCTTCCCTCCCCCTCCCCCACGGCCTCTCGCTCGTCGGAAGAAGGCGCGTTTGCTCTACATGTAGGTTGATTGTAAAGGAGAACAGAGACGCCTACTTCTGCAGCCCTTAAGCGAGCACGGCGCAGAACGCGCGTTTGTTCTCCGCCGTGCGTTCACTCCCCGTGAAAGACGCGCCCCTCGCGCCCTTTCACTCGCACATACAGCGTTCGGCGCGCGGCGACGATTTCTTCTCCAAATGACGTCATACGGAACCTCACGGCGACGGCGACGCCGACGGCAGAAATCTGCTTTTGAGTGTCCATATAATTGCTATCGCAATAAAATAATATAGAGTCATGATGATGATGATGAGAAAGAAACAACAACGAAGCCAAAGCTTGCGAGTGCAGGATCACTCACCTCTACAACCCGCATAAATCACGGTATTCTTTGTCAGAGTAAAACTGAGCCATGTTGTATTCTTATCAAGCACTGAAGGAAGCACAACGATTTCGGAGAAGGTATTGGTTCAAATAAAAAAAAACTGTGGTTCCAATCCACGCTGTGAAGGTGGTTGGACATCAAAGCTGTAAACTACACCCACAACGATTACCCATTGTGACGTCACTTGAATTCACACACGTGGCTCTACAAAGAGTGAAAACAGAGGCAAGTGAAATGTACTTAACCACACCCTTTATTACTTCACAACGACATTATATTCACGCTGTTCTTCTGGTATCTTTAGTTTCCGTGGTCTACAAATGGTAGCCTGGAATGAAATGATAAAGTTGCTAGACCGCGGTGATGTCACTACGTGATTTCTATGCTGTTGGGTACTTTTCCACTCGGAGTAGCTTACGCTACCGTAATCTTTGCCTGGAAACACACGCGGGAGAAGGAACGTGCTTCGCATTATTCGCAGACGTCATTAGCACAAATTATACGGTTTGCACTTCACATGAGGGTTTTGATGACGTCAACCCCTTTCGAAGCAGCTGCAAATCTGATCATTACCGGAATGCGTCGGAGGGTGTTCCCATTGTTCACATGCGCCTTATCAGCTATCATGTGGTTTTGATGCGTGTCATGTGGTTTTTCTTTTGAAAACGAGTGCTTAACTGTATTCTGTATGCCTGATTTCAAAGGATATATGCTGTTTATATTCAATTTTTAGCCTGGCGCTTTTTTGCTTACGCCAACGACACGAAAATTTCCTTGGCTGGTAGAGGTATACAGCTTCGCTGTAAAAATACATTAACATTCGATGGCGAGAAACTAGCGACATTGATATATGACTACTGTAGGCTTACTTGAGTGATAATGACTCAGACCAATTCAGGTTAAAGAATGCGGATACGCAGAAGGATTGCCCGAAGTGCTGAATTTCCGGCCGAGAGATTTATTACTAAAATACGTGCTTTACTTAAACGCATTCCAAACAGCTGAGCTTTCAAAGGTGCGTAATAGAGAGAACTACAAATAAAAACTCGAAAGCAAGCAACCATCCCGTTGTGTGACAATAAAGTATTCACGTACAAAGAATGTATTGAAAACAGCACGCTTCCTGGGTATCTGAAAGTTCTATGGGGCCAGGCGGTGGTCCTGAAAACGTTTTCCCTGTGGTGTTTTATCTTCAGAACACTTCCATTAGAGTGTATGCGCTAACAGTGTGTTTACCAAGGCACTTCCTCAAACGATAAATTGCGGTTTGCAGCAGAGCGTTTCGTGACCTGTCCACACTTTTTGTGTATCTGCATTTTTCAAGTGCGCGAAAATGCTCTGAAGGTTTCGAGCTTTGCTGCCTTCCGTCTTTTATTGTTCATTATTGTTATCTTCGAATCGCAGCCTTGTATGCCGCAGTTTTACATTCATTCGTTTCCTTTTGAAAACCTCTTGGCCTCTACCAAGTTCTTAGGCTGCGCTTTGCTGCTGAGAGCAATGTTGTGTTTTGTAAAGAGAAACAGTGTTGCAACTATGCCGTGCAAGCCAGTGACAAGCACTGCTTTCCAATTGAGGTTCGCGTTGTAGTCATACAGCTAGAATGTAGACCAACTTTAAAACGAATGACTGTACTCTTTCTCGCTTTCCCTCTTTCTATTTTTTTATTGACAGTCCTCCGCCCGGGAAAATTTGTAAACGCGATTTACGTACACTGCAGGAACTCATTTATACTTTGTGATGACGGATGACCTAAATTTTTTCGTCGAGCAAGTTTTGAATTTCAGGCTGGCATGTTACACAGTTTTTAAAGCAAGGGTTTCTAGGCGAGACCTCTTGCACTATGCTGACCATTCCTGCTGCAGCTGTATTGCCGAATGGCGCTCACACACAGAAGGGTACTCATATAACAAACCTGCCTAAATGCGGCTCCATGTGTTTCTACTGCTACATATGTGCCGGCGGCCACACATGCGGCCGCCGGCACATATGTTATCTGAGGAATTACGCAATGGAACAACAAAATGTGCCTTAATGTCCTCGGTGTATACGAATTCAGAGTAAACGAATATACGAGTATTCAGAGTATACGAATATACAAATTCAAGTGCGTACTTCCTTTACTAAGTGAAGGTTTCTATGCCTTCTTTCGCTGGGTTTGGAATGTCTTCTTGGTCACCAAGTTCCTGATAAAAGTGCCCTGGTACTGGAGAAACTGCAATCGTAAACTGGGGTGATCCCGGAGATTGCGTGATGATAAGTGAGCCGATTCCACTGACAGTGTAATCCACTGTCGCTTACAGCACGTGGGTCGCATGCTGATGGTTTCCGCGCCTTGCCCATTTGCTGGACAAGCACGCAATCTCCATGCTTCAAAGCACATTCCAGAAGATCAACATTTAATTAGCCGCTTCACGAAAGGATATCTTCACATAGATTCAAATTTCTGCGACGGATACGCATACTTTCTTTAGAAGCGATTATGGGTGCTACATGTCTAAAATGTGTAGCGTCGTTCTAGTGTGCTTCTGTGACACGAGTTTAGACTTCGAAACTGAGGTCCCGGTCTTCAACTGTTCGCGCGTTCCTTTACCTCTTCGTGCCGTCGTCATTGCTATCGTGTCACCGTATTCAGGTCACGTGGTAATTGTGTAGGCTTCACGCTCGCCCTAAACGTAAAGATAAACCAAAACCGCACACACCACCACCACTGATGACTGAAATCACGCGCCTGCACGCACTATGCAGTTAGAAGCACCAACGCGTTGACCACAGACCTAACTGGCAACCTTGACGCAGGGCAGATCCTTTCGGGTTTGGCGCACCAAGGAGACTGCGAAATTGGTAGCGTCACTGCACGCCTTTCGGAGGCCACAGCAGCCAATATTGTAGCGAATGTACGTGACGTCGCGTGCACCGCAAGTAAATGTTCTTGAATAGATGGCGGTGACCGTTGTGAGAAATTGCTGATCTTGCAATAAATAACTTCGAAGCCGGCGGAATTGCTTAGTGTGCTAATAACGTTTTTGTAGAGAGTCTAAGTGGAGCATCGCAGTTCTTTAAAAACAAAGGAAGTGCTTGAATATGTCTACTGTCACTGTTTAATATAGAGGTCTCATCGCGTGTTATCATGGTCTTGACCTCGGCGAGAATGTTTTTTTTTTTTTTTCATGGAGGAGCCGCACATGCTTCTTAATAAACAGGTTGTTTTGATGTTGCAATGAACAGCATGAGTTTTCACTGACAAACTTTGCCTTTAACTCGGTAAGTACGGTTGTGTTGGGACAACACGTGCGCAGGGAGATTTAGCGCTGGTATTTTTATTAAGGTGTCCTCAGAAGACACCATTCTTTGTAATAGACAGCTCATTCACTATAACTTTTGGAATACTGGCTTCAGAAGAAAGGAAAGCAATGCTGTGGATTAGGGAGAAAATAGGGCACCGGGTTTTTAGTTTAAGTGGGCAAAACGGAGTTGGGAAAGTCATGTAATGCTTTGAGACAATCACTGGTTATCTATTAGTAAGAGCATGGTTGTCAAAAGAAGGGAAGTGCAGCCAAGTTTGATACAGAGCTAGGTGGTGCGCTGAAATTATGGACATTGAAGCTACAGGATCGAGTCAGTTGACCACACCTGCAGTGATGGCTCTCGCGGAGTAACAGAAGCTGATCTCGAATACCTTGCTTTTGTTCACTACAAGCACCAGAAATGATTGCCGGCGACCGAAAAACGTCATGATCGTCATCTTTTGGGCATCGCATATTGGAGATCGCTGTGAACACCAAATAGGTGTTGACACCAAATATGAGTGGACACCAAATAGGTGGCCGATGATGACCGAGCTTACAATCAAGATGGCGCTAAATACGAGATTCGTGAAAACCACGGTAAAGGTGTAACTATGAGTGTAGTATATTGCGATGTTGAACCGGCATTTTAGAGCTGGTGCAGAAGGTGAGCGCCTAGAACCACGGCCGCTGGACAAAAAGAAAAGGTTTGGCCTGCAGCGTCGCGCGGGCTGCAATGAGATAGAATGTCTCGGTCGTAGTTGAATTCTCGACCGCTTGGCTGACCCGAACGGCGCTAGCTGACGGGCTTGGGACGCGTCAGCTTCCATGCGCGTTCCAAGCGCGTTCCTGACGAATTTTCTCGGCTTTTTTAGGCGTTTTTATGTCCCAGGCTGGTGGCGCCACGGAGGTTGACACCGTTTTCGATGGACGCGGCAGCTCGCACCTTTTTCTATCGAGTGGCCGTGCTAGAACTCTCGAGTAATTTTTCTGCGCAAAAAAAATTTCTTGTCAGCGTAACGTGCAAGCTCAAGCAGGTTTGCAATGTTCCTGAAAGATTTGTCAAAATAAACAAGTTGTCAAAATTGCGTTCCCACTTCTCGCAAACTATTTATCAATATAAACAAAATGATGACTGCGAAGCTGTTCCACTATGTATATCCGCGGCATTACGCATTTGATTCCAACGATAACAATCTGATAAGATGAGAAATGGTATATTGATTACTTAAATGACATCGGAGTTCAAGGCCCAATATCAAGAGCACGTGCGACAGCTCTCACAGATGAAATGATTTTGCGACGTTGTTTCCTACAATGATACTATTAGTTACAATAATTTTGAACTCGCGTCATTGCGAAAGAAATGTAAGTAAGACATGTGAAGGATATGAATATCCTTCGATTTGTTATACCTATTTCTGAGAAAACAGCGATTGCTTCCGCTTGACGGTTGCCAACCGCCTTCTGTTCTCACCAGAGTACGGACTTCTTGCTGCGCCTCTTGCTTACGCATTAGTTATTTCACAACGCTGATCAAAACCGCTACGCCAGTAGGTGGGCCCCCATTGTTTGTGTCCCTGATTGCGAAGCTCCCCGCCTGGTTGGAAAGAACGCTTCGCCTAGACAATAATTAAAAGGAAAGCGGAGGATGAGCATGTGACGCACTCACTATCATTAGAGTGAACACCACGGGGCGTGGCTTTCTTTGGTGTCGAAAAGCGACGTCATGTCTTTCCCCAGCGCTCACTTTAGTCACTGTCCGCATGTCCTCCTGATAAACGCAATAACGCTGCCTCCGTGACAGTTCGCCTTGGGTGCAGAGTAATTAAGTTAGGCGAACAGGCTTTGATCCCACCATAAAAAGCAAGAATTATGAAACGGTGCGTATCATAATGCGTTAGTAATTTCATCAGAGAACGAGTCTTATTTAGCATTTTTCATGGTAAAGGTTGTTACCTACCAGCTCAAGTAGCAAATGTGGTGTGATGCGTTAGATGTGGGCTATCAGGGGGAAGATGCACACATTGCCTTTGGAACCTTGATGATGTGCCTTCTGTCCTGTCTTCCTTTTTTTTTGTTCTTGCCCTGCCATTCCATATAATGTGTTTATTTTTGTGGGAAAGTGCGTTCTTTGCTATACTGGTCGACCGGCGGATGCTTATGAAGTCGAGGGTAATACCATTTGTACTTCATTTGATTTTAGGTATTGTCTTCGTATTACAGAAGTACATGTCAGTACAAATGACAGACGTGAGCACAAGAAAAATAAACGCGCAGGAGAACGCTGACTTTTTCTTGTGCTTGCGTCCATAAGAGCTGGAGCCCCCCTACACAGTCATCATGCAGCAACTGGCCCAGCAATCCACACTACTAGTCTCGTTATAGTTTCGGCGGCATTACATAAAGAGGCATTGCACATCTGCAGACGTTTTCTATATGGAAATTGTCTATGTGCAAATATACAATGTTGCAAACGATGCGCTGTAGGCGAAATGACACCGTGTGCTGACACATGATTCGCTTGCGCTGTACGGCGCACAGAGTACACTGGGTACGGAGGACTGGTGTACTTTGCCCTTTACTAGGAGTCACAAAGTATCAAGAATTCACTGAATATTACCCAATGGCGATCATTGATCAAAATAAATTTATGCTGGTTAATTAAACGGCTATATAAGGTTTGAGGAACACTTGGCATGGTTCACTTACATTCTTTTACGTTTTGTATACTTTATGTCTACAAAAATACTTCGTAAAGATTGTACCTTCTGTGCACAATGATTGTCCATAATCTCGGGAATGGAAATACATAAAGGTTAAAGATCTATCTAGACAAATAGAAGTAAAGCCATAACTGCAGAGGCTTTGTACAGACAAGGATTTGAAATTCATAGAAAAAAATTGCTGACTGTACAAGTTCTGGAAACTAAATTTATATAGGGATGCGTGAAACTACGTCCAATTCACTGTTGTAAATTGCCTCTGAAAAACACCTGACGACGCCTCTGAAGCTGAAAATATATGAAAAAATTTAGAAGTGCGTTTACGCCAGGTCACATCCTACGCACTAGTTTTTCGATAGGTGAATCTTAAGGGAAAGCATCACTAAAACTCTCCTATTTATGATCATATGTCTTACAACGGGAATCGATAAGGTGGACGACAACTTCAAGCACCTTTGAAAGTTAACAGAGAATCTATTATTAATGTTACATATCGGCCGACAAACTCACTGTACGAAACATCTCGTCTCGCCAACACGGCACTTCACGATATAAGGTATCTAGCGCCCCTGCAATGCGCACAAAAATCTCGGCAGCGCTCGACGTATATTACTGTGTGATATCTCTATCCTGCAAAAGCACTCGAGGGAAGTGCCCTAGCAGTTCTGTGGAAACTCTGAATTTTCATCATCATCATCATCAGCCTATATTTATGTCCACTGCAGGACGAAGGCCTCTCCCTGTGATCTCCAATTATCCCTGTCTTGCGCTAGCTGATTCCAACTTGCGTCTGCAAATTTCATAACTTCCCCCCACCTAGTTTTCTGCCGTCCTGGACTGCGCTTCCCTTCTCTTGGTATCCATTGTGTAACTTTAATGGTCCACCGGTTATCCATCCTACGCATTACACGGCCTACCCAGCTCCATTTTTTCCGCTTAATGTCAACTAGAATATCGGCTATCTCCGTTTGCTCTCTGATCCACACCGCTGTCTTCCTGTCTCCTAACGTTAGGCCTAACATTTTTCGTTCCATCACTCTTCGTGCGGTCCCTAACTTCTTTTCGAGCTTCTGAGTTATATGTATCTACAAAAGCATGAAGTCAACGGGAGCCCGAATACTTGCACGAAGTTACATATGCAATGTTTAGCCAGTACCGGAGTCTTCACCAGGCATCTTTCAAGACTTAAGAAATTCAGACGAAGGCCCTCGAAACCTTTCCCGGCTACAAGGTACCCACCAAGACTCATTAGAACGTTTTTAATTACCATTGGCTAGGATTTCCGCTTTTCACACTTAACGGCTGCCAGGACAATCACATTGCAGGTTTGCGCTACGTACTGGTTATTTAAGCTATTTTTTATATTTTCAGACTATGCAATGCTTCTTCAGAAAGTAAAATGTTTCTTCTATGTTCTGCATGCTGTGATGATGATTCCGTATATTGTGTACCCACCTTCCAATTCATCACGTTATCTAGAATGCAGTACACAAAACCAATAATAAAAGAGAAATGTAAGCCCGAGCTCTGCGTGGTTTCTCATTGTTTCACCTTGATGCATATTTCTTGTCCGCCTTTGAAGACGGTTTGGAATAATAAAAAAAAAACTCCTTCTCTACGAGAGTAGCCAACTCAAGTGCAAGTGTTCACGTGGAACGTGAAAGCAGCAACTCATGATGGCTGCATACTAGGACAGGTTTCTACTGGAAGCTCTCTTAAAAGCCGATGCTCTAAAAGTGTTCTACGTGGCCAAGGCGTGAAGGCTTCCCCCGAGCGTATAGTTTGGTGGCAGGCACACATAGCTTCTGTTGACTTGGAATATTGCCACCTTCTACGGCGCGAGAAACTAAAATACAGAAGGCAAGTTATATCAGGCGGTCATCATTCACGCGCGGAAATCTAAAGCGTTTATTTTAATAGGCTCATTATTTCAAAAGCTCCTGACTGTCTTCCTCATTTATGTACATTAGCATATGAAATTCTGCCCTCCCCCCCCCCCCCCCCCCTATCCTGTTCAATGTTTAATTTGTTTCTTTTCATTCACTCGTGTTGCTCAGGGACAAATACCCCCCGATTTGTCATGCTTACACTCACTTCTTCAAGCGGTATTCCCGTCCCATTCGTCACGCTTAGAAAACTCAGCTTAAGCCCATACGTGACTCGAAGTCTTTGGTGGCTCAAGCACCGATTTGCGGCTGCAGTGCAACCGCTTGTTTGCTTGAACTATAATAACCTCGGCACTATGGCTCCAAGTGGGACATTCTTATGCGTACATGTTCTTGCTTACTGAGGTGCACACTTAAAAATAAAATGAAAGAATAGAAACAAGAGGCAAGGAGAAATTCAGCTATTATCATTGCGACATCCATGAGCCGTCCCCTGTTACCGAGAGAAGAGAACGCTTGTGCTCACAAAGCAATGAAGTTTAAAAGAAAATTGCTGCAGCCGCATTCCAGGCAAGCTTATTTCGTGTTGGTGCCACCGGTAGGTTGCGCAATGGTGGTCTATGTCGCTGAATGCGTGTTCAAGATCAGACGTACTCGAGCTCGGTATTCCCAAGTTACTTCTCTGATTGCTGCCATCCACAGGCATCGTGTTATGTTTTGAGCTTGGTCGAAAAAAGAATCGGAAGCATGGGCTTTAAATAAACAGTCGATTTCTCTTCAGACAGCCGTTTCACAACGAAATTTGTGCTGGTTCTTACAGTGTATTTATGTCTCCTCATAAACCTATCTTTGTTTTATCAAAGAGGACATTGTGAATACAAAAAAAAACCACGAACGGGGATTCAGTTCACTTAGATTATAAAGAGAAATGACGATGATATGGAGCCAAAGCAAGATATTCCAGCAACGCAATAAAGAAAGAAAACATTGTTCCGCATTACGAATGAGCGACTTCAAAGTGGCTTGGAATGACTGAATTATTGGATACTTATGTTTCCATCGTTTATCCATTTGGTCAAAATATTGCCGCATGACAAAACAAAAATCCACGCATAAAGCGAGAAAGAATGAAACGTCGGTAAAAAGGAAAGAGCACGCAAGGAAAGGGTAAAATAGATGGACGCATTCTTATGGCTTCTTGTCTTGCAACTCACCGGGAATATACTGAACTCCTGAAGAAAAACACAAAATCATAGAAACACTGAAATCTAAGTAAAAATACCGCCCCCCCCCCCCCCCCCCCCTTGGTGAGAAGAACCTGCGCAATCAGAACAGGATGGATAGAAAAAGAAAATAAAAAATTCGTGTGGTTTAGCTTTGGTTAACCCAGGTTGATAGTGCAAGCTTCACTGCCCTGGCTTGGCCCATTGTCGAGCTGTGGCCGAGGCGTGGTTTCGCAATGATATGCAAACCTGTTTGCAATGAATACAGTGTTTATTCATCACTTTTATGCCTATATGAAGACACTGCGGTGATCAGTAAAGTAGTGAGACTTGGTTGCAAGTCTCACTATTTTACTGATCCCCTTAGTGTCTTGGAAGAAGGAAATAATAAAAATTGAAAAAAAAAAGTATCATGTTACTTAAGTTGCCCTGCATGTTTTCTTTTTTAAATTTTTTTATTGCGAAAGTCTGTAGAACAATGGAAAATTACGGGATGGAAAATGTCATGCCTTATGATGCAATAAACAAAACGAAATTGCAGGCTTGATATAGCGCAACTCATCAACATTCTCGTGAAATGTGGCAGCTTAGCTATTAAGTTACCCTAGTAGAGATTACTATCCATACTGAACTTACTTATGACACTGTTTTTTGTTAGGCAAGGATTAACTTTTCACTCAACGCCTCGCTCAGAACTGTTGTGTTGCCGTCACTGCTCGGAATACTTAAAAGTTGCACCTCCATTGCAGATACCATGACTGAAAATGCCAAACGTCATTGTGGCTTCAAATATTGCCCGTCAAATTATTTGTCATTAGAACTTGCTTCGTGGCAATTATTAGTTGACCTTGTGCCTTAGTGCCAGTAATAATCTGTTCTGAATCTTTTGCATTTTCTATGTTTAGATAAGTTCCCGCTTTGCCAAGTCCCACTCATTGTATCTGAACTGACATAGGGCCTAGTCGCGCTTACATTAGTGCCAGAATTTTTTTTTTGCATGAAAAGGAGAGAGAAAAACCTTTTGATAGCTTGCTGGACGCTAGTAACTTTTGAGGCTTCCTCCGAAACATAGAAAGTGTAACTACAAATGCCATATTCAAATGCGTAAATCGTAAGTCGTTTGCAAAGAAATCTTATTTACTTAGGCTCTCTTCAAAAAATCAAGCTCTTGGAAATATGAAACAGTGAGCAATGCCTTGCCAGCCATCATTAACCACAAGTTGCCAACACACCACACCATAGTTTGCACCGAAATTTACTGGCATGACTTCATCGGGTGACATAGAGGAGTTCAAACGAAACACAATAAATATATAGAAATTCACAGAGAAGGCAAAGGAAACAGCAGCAAGCAAGCCTTGAGGACAAACTGGGGTTCCGGTCCAAATGAGAAGCATGCGAAAACCGAGTTGGTCCGTGGCTTGAGGACTGCTCAAAACGCTTCCTGCAGCCCCTTTACACCCCACCACAGACCAGGAGGCATGTGTGCTCGATTGCTGCCATAAATCTCGTGCGTGCCCCGTTCAGAGTTCCAGCAGAACGGAACATCCGGGGACCATCTGCTGTGCGTCCTCACCTCGCGAACCTTGGCGGGGTTTTCTTAACCGGGATATTTGGCCTGCCGGCTGCTGCTCCATTGAACCCCGATATTTCATTATTTGCTTTCTTTCCAGACGGCGTTATTAGACAGCGGGCCCAATATGTATAAGCATTTATGCAGTACGGTGAAGCTAAGCTGTCCAAGCCATCAGGAGCGTCTAGAATATTGCGTTCAGATGCGGGTAATTATTGGCTGTGAAGGGTTTTTGACAAAACATTTCGATTCCTATAGATGTAGTGATGACGTGGTCGTTAGACGGAACAGGTGTTGTACGGATTGCACAGTGGCTTACCTCCGCGGCCTAAAGCAGCACTCCTTGCAAAAAAAAAAAAAAAGCTGTCACTAATTCGGAATTTTATAAGGTGGTTTGCATTTGAGCTATATATCTAGCTTCACTTTAACCCGCAAAAAAAAACGCTGCGTCTGTACTTTCGTCTAAGGTATTTTAAATTGTTCGTTATTAGCGAACAAATTGCTTCCTTTTTCCACAATTTGCTGATGCTAATTAATTAAATCGACCATGCTAAATTTAATACTGCACCTTATTCAGATAGGCTGATTGCATTACCACTTGTATGGGAGGTGTCTTTGGCAATAGCGAAACTTCGTCACTTATTTAGCCGATATCGAATCAACGGACTTTCTTAGCAAAGACCCAATATTCAAATTTCGGATGCACGCAGGTAATATTTATTCTAGTTTTGGGTAAACCAACTTTGTATAGGAAGGGCTCAACAGTACTCAGCTTCGAATATTGTAAGCTTATTTATTTATTTGTTTACATTACAAAAAAAAAACATAATCTCTATAGTTAGGCTTTCTCTCTGCACATGTGAAAACTTGACACATTTGTTTAAAATTATCTGGCTAAAAAGAATTCCAAACCTAATGGAGATCTATGCGATGAGTTCTCATTATGAATAGGCAAACTAAAAGGATTTGATGAGGGTGCTTTGTCTTAGCAAGCACAGCCTTGTCCAAGCCTTGGTCCAAACCAATAATTTGATTTTCTGGTCTTTCTGTCTGTTTTTTTGCTCTGCATGGTTTTCGTACTTCGTTTACGTCGTGATAACTCAAGCAGTCTGCTGAATTTTCAGACCTCCTTTATTAAAACCGAGACAGTATTCATAATGCCCTGCACCCACTTTTTGTCATAGAACATGTAAAGACCATGGTGTAAGTGGATGAACACTTTCAAGTTGTCCAGATGTGGGCCACAATATTCGCTTATTCACGAAAGAGGACACGGCCGTCAGTTCCTCATACTTTCACACGTCGCGATGATTTCTAGTAAAGTTTTTTTGACCTGAAAAAAAAAGAAATCTGAAGCTGATGAGAGATATCTGCTGAGCTTTTCCTTGTCGTTGTCCAATAAAATGTCTTTTGTGGATGATCACTGAGGGGCCTTGTGGATTTCCAAATCAGCTTCTAGGATGTTTGCAGTATGGGCAAGTAACTACATATTTTACGATTTTGTAAAGCACGTTCACTTTACCGGAACCGTGAACATTTGCACCAGGTCGGTCTGGTTCCCCCTGACTTTGTTCTTAACTTATTCTTATAGGAGGGGGGGGGGGGGGGAGGGGCTGCATGAAGATAAACCACATACCCCGAAAGCGGCAAGTCAGTGAGAGAGAACAGGAAAAGTTGTCGCTAAATGGGGTCGTACTTTCTCTAGCCGATCTTCTGTTACATTTTGCTTCTGTGTTATCCTTGTCCGAGTCCCCCTAAACCATCAACAATCGCAGATCTGCCACAGAGGCTCAGCGGCTATGCGTTGAGCTCCTTAGCTCGATGTCATGGATTCAATACCGGCTGCAGCAGCAGCACTTCGATGAGGACGAACGCCGAAAACGTTGGTCGTGTTAAGATTTTGGTGCACCGATCTTCCATTTCTGTTTCGGTCCTGTCCTTCATGAAGAGTAGGCAGTTGTTCAGCGCGCTATTTCACTCTAGATTGCCAGCCTGTGTGGTCCTTCTTTATGTCTGTTTGTTTATTTGTTGATTTTTTACCACATAATATTTACCATATACTATTTGCCAATATTGCACTGTAGTGAAGGTATTTTGATTTCTGTATTCTGTTGTTTCGTGATGAATTCATTGTCGGGAAACAAGCGACAAGGAAAGGAAGCAGAATTGTGTCCACTCATGATCATAATGTAAATTTTGCGCGACAATGTGGCATTGTGGAGCTTTGTCGACCCATGCTAATTAGGAGTTGAAACTGGCTTGTTCTTAGCCATTCTCGAAGCAAAAAAGAAATGGTATTCCCTAGGAACCCCTATTGGGTGTGCAAAGGCGAGAAATTGCCAGATTCACCATTGCCGAATGCTGTGGTCTCCGTCTATACCTTCGTCGTTATCCGTTTAAGCTTCGTTCTTATCAAATACGAACGTTCACCATCCTGCCCAAGTTTCACTGCTGCTAGTGACGCTATCTTTCTTGGAAGTTACACGACATACCCCTGAGCAATTTTACAAATAAGCTTGCTTTCTCTAACCACCTCTATGGTTTTTTTTATGTCCGTTGGTTTCTTGCGCAATAAAGTGGGCTGATCGTGCGTGGAGGCAGTGAGTACGAACTGAGGCGATCACGGAGGTGGTGTGGGCAAAACAAGGCTGATCGCGTGGACAGTGAAAAGCAAACTGGCCGACTTTTGGCAAGTCTAATCAGAGGCGATAAGCAGTGCACTATATATATATATATATATATATATATATATATATATATATATATATATTGTAAGCACATTTCACGTACTTCATCGTTCTCATTTGTATATAGCCATCATCATCCCTGTTTCTCTTCTTCTTCGTGTTTGAGCCTCGGCCGTGTCGGTGGAATAAACGGGTCTGCCAGTGCCGCCTGTCCTGGTCGTCTTCCGTCTTTCAAAGTGGTGGAGGCGCGTCAAGATCCCGACGTCCTCCTGCGTTCCTGCCCTACCTGGAGCTACGTTCCGGTCGCCGCCTGCGCCCGGCCACCCCCACAGCTATGACCACCCCTGCGTCTGGCCTGGATTGTCCACAACGGTAGCCAAATACGTTGCCTCATGTGCGTTGTGTCAGCACCGCAAACGCTCCACATCCCCGCCTGCCGGTTTTCTTCAGCCTCTGCCATGTCCGACCGAACCTTTCGAGTGCGTTGGAATTGACTTATACGGTCCCTTGCCGTTGACGCCCTCCGGTCACCGCTGGATCGTCACAGCGGTAGACCACTTAACAAGATACGCCGAGACTTTTTCCTGCAATCCATAGTCTTGTGCCATGGTGCTCCTCGCGTTCTTTTATCCGATCATGGCAAAGCCTTCATGTCCCACGTCCTCGAAGAAGTCTTGCGGCAGACTAATACGAAGCATAAAACCACTTCTACATATCACCCGCAAACCAACGGCCTTACTGAACGCTTCCACCGAACGCTCTCTGACATGATTTCTATGTACTTACGTCCTGACCACACAAACTGGGACAACATCCTTCCCTGTGTTACATTCGCTTATAATACTGCGACACAACGAACTACCGGTTACAGCCCTTTCTTCCTGGTGTATGGACGATCTGCCTCCTCCGTCTTCGACACCGAATTCTTTTTCTCTCCTGCTTCGCCTAACACCTCCCTCCCAGAAGAGTTTGCAGCTCGACTCGCGCATTGCCGTGAAATTGCTCGTCGCAACACCGCCGCTACCCAAGAAGAAAGAAAACGTCGCTGCGACAGCAAACGCCGCGACATCGCCTTCCATCCTGGAGACCAAGTCCTCCTATGGACGCCGGTTCGAACCCCTGGACTTTGCGAGAAATTCCTTCACCGGTACATTGGGCCCTACGCAGTCCTACAACAAACTTCCGCAGTGAACTATCTAGTCACTCCGCTTCACTCCGTCGAGGACCGCCGTCGTCGTAGTGCAGAAATTGTTCACGTCTCCCGCATGAAGCACTTTATTCCCCGTTCAGCCGATCTTTAGATTGCGGCCAGGTTGGCCGCTTCCACGAGGGGGGGACATTAGTGTAGGCACATTTCACGTACTTCATCGTTCTCATTTGTATATAGCCATCATCATCCCTGTTTCTCTTCTTCTTCGTGTTTGAGCCTCGGCCGTGCCGGTGGAATAAACGGGTCTGCCAGTGCTGCCTGTCCTGGTCGTCTTCCGTCTTTCAATATATATATATATATATATATATATATATATATATATATATATAGGGACCTCACAATGGCTATATGGCGTTTGCTAATGCGAGCCGATCCTGTTCGCAGTGCAGCCCTGTCAATACTGATAATGTCATCGCACTACCGTGGCTCAGGTGTAGCATGTGGACCTAGCTTTATTGAAGTATTTGTCAGGGCATTAGACCTGGACAAGAAAGGGGGATTCACACAGGGCTGCGTGTATCAACTTTCTTGTTCCCGTCTAATACGCTAAAACATGCTTCGGCAATGCAGAACCATAACCCCACGATTAACTTCGGTCCTAGCTTCTTTGTTTCTTGCTGCTGGCTTGGAGTCGGTGTTTTGCAGCGGGTGGCAGTATATGCTGCGTGTGGTCTTCCAAAGAGCCATCACTTGAGGAGAAAGAAAAAGAAAAGAACAAATAATGTATAAGGGACAAATGCAAATTACAAATGACATCGCGCCAGACAGCCTCAGCTATGTTCTACTAGGTCATGTGGTCGGGGAAATTAATTCATTAGGTGCCCGTCAGAGGGGTTCAAGCAATCAACCTTAACCGCTGTGTTTTATACTTATCTCTGCATATAGCTCGGTTCACAACGCTGCTTTCGCGAAACGTCGCCTTATCTAACAAGTCATCAATGCATTACGTCGGATATCATGACGCGATGGGAACGCTTGTTTGCATTTGGGCAGGAAGTGCAGGTTATTTTATAGGTTGAAAACTTATTTCTAAATTCTCACTCGGTCCTCCCATTTTCGACAAACCGTCGTCGTTAGGCCATCGTCGTCATATAGCCTTCATCATCATCATGTCGTCGTCGTCATCAAGCTGTCTTTTTACCATCGTTATCCTTCCAGAAAGATCATCCCGTGGTCGTCATGCCGTCGATGGTCCACATACTGCCTTCGCGATTCCATCGAAGTCATTCCTTATCCATAATTCTGGCGTAATCATGCTGCTGTCATTCAGTTGTGATTGTACCACCATTGTCATGTCATCGTTGCCATTGAACCGTCGTCAGAGAGTGGATGTCATGCTTCCGTTGTCATGCCGTCTTGGTCATGCCGTCGAGACCGCGTCATCGCCGTCATTCCAGGCTCGTCATCCGGTTGTTGTCATACACTCATTGCCATTTCATTGCCCGTCATGTCTTCGTTGCCATGCAGTCGTTTGTATCCAATCGTCATCAATTCAGAATCGCCATCTCGTTGTCGTCAAGCCTCCGTCGTCATACCACTTATGTCCTTCCGTGGGTGTGATTCCTTCTTCGACATTTGACCGTCTTCATTGCGCCATCCTAAAGTCATCGTCATGTCTATCGGCGACCTTAGAGAGCGAGTGTCATACCATAGCGGGCCTTTACAAGAGATAGCGTATGCCACGTGAAGGCGAAGCAACGGAAGTTTCAGGACGAGCACTACGGATTTTACAGGCTACGATCATTTCCTGGCATATGGAGGAAGCAAAAATACCATTGAATCTGTAAGAAACATTGTAAGCAAAAGTGAAAAAAAGATATACAAACCGAAGCAGATTTCGCTTAAAGTTCACAAATGTTCAATGACCAGAATCTGTTCGTGGTTGATTCGAAAAAGCGATCGCTTACGAGTGTCACAGAGCGACAACAATGCGCGTATCAGGTAAACAAGGTACATGCTTTATAGTAAACTGAATGCAGACGCAAGAAAAGTTTCATCCAATAAATCACAGACAATATGTGACGGCGAACATATCACGTCATGCTCAAGACACGTATCACTCCCTAAACACGAAAATGTCAAGAAGCTATTTTGACTATCATCTTAATCTTATTATCATCAGCTTTATCATCAGTCTATTTTAAAAACATTGCAGAACGAAGACGTCTACCAGCGGCCCCCAAATGTCAGTCGTGCGTCTACCAACTTCTTGAGTTGCCTTCAAATCTTCGAAATATCACGACACCAACTTCTTTACCGCCCGAGGCTGCGTTTAGTTTCTACTGGAACACATTATGTTAATCAGTAATCGAATATCAAGCAATGCGGCCGCACATTTTGCCAATATTCCAGGTCGAGCTGTCTGTCATAACATTTAACTTCATATTAGAGATGGGCAAAACGGCTCACTTCAGTGAGCGACTCGGAACGGCTCAGCTCACTGAAATGAGCCGGTTCACTTGAACGGCTCACCGGTTCACTTAAACGTGTAACCTGTGTTATGCATATTCTATAGTTATCTGGCTTTGAAAAAAAAACTATATATGCATAATTTAATAACCGTGTTATTGGTATTTTCGCTATGTTTAGAGAATATTTTTACATATATTAAGAGCGTGAATTTTTAGTTGTAATGAAACTTTCTTTTCTGATATTGGGGACAAAATGCTTATGATACTGTGACAGGCAGAATGCGACGTACTTTTTTCAGAAAAAAAATATGTAACTTCATCGTCATTACAGAAGCTTGTCTGTTTTTGTGGTACTTTAAAATCAAATTTGGCAAAATAAAAACACAATGATTGTACATTATGTTTCAACTTTACTCATTTATTCACATACGTACGTTCCCTACAATATGAGGAAGCTGTAATGTCATGCAAAATGAATGTAGAAATCATTTCTTGAAGTAATATACAAAAATCATACGAAAGATCCACAAAACTGCCGCACGTACCTTTCTATTTTTTTTTTTTTGTTCTCTTGAGTGCACGCGCGATACTGGCGATCACGCCATCATACGCCAGAACAAAAAAAAGAAAAAAAAAAGAAGAAATGAAGCTCTATTACAACACAAGAGACCAGTTACCTCGTTTTAATGACGTGCTACTGATACACGCTCAGAAAATGCACTGAAGTGAATGTCATAGGCGACATTTTCATGACTACACTAATTAGCACAAATGAAGACCAGGACGTAAACTGTACGTTCACCTGTTGTCTTTAAAGACACGGAAGACAATCTTCGACTTGTTATTGGACCAGCGCACGATGTGCGATCGGTGAAAGTCGTGAGACATCGTTCGAACAGCAGCAGGAAACGAACGGTACCGTCCTTTGCCAATTAAGACTTCTTTACTTCTCCTCTCGGTGGCATCAGGTGCCACACCATAGGACGCACAAAAAACCAAAGGGAGTGCTGCTCACACCACACACTGCGACCGAGTACCAGTAGCGCGAGCCTGCCCACACCGGCCACCATTCGTCGGTCAGAAATGGAAACCCAGCAGAAGACCCCGCTCTGACGGAACGGTTCAGCACGGCTTATTCAAGGAGAGCGAACCGGCTTCCTAACTCCGAAAGAAACGCCGCTCACTTACTGAACCACGGCTCAATCACTCTTCAAAAGAACGGCTCAAAAGATCCGGCTCGTTCCTGAGCTCTTTCTAGGAACGGTTCCTCACGCTCACTGAACGAGAGAGAGCCCAGCCGGCTTCCTCTCTCCGAAAGAACCACAGCTCCCTCGCTCTTCAAAAGAGCGGCGCGCTCCTGAGCGCTCAGGAGCGAGCCGGATCTCTTGAAGAGCGAGGGAGCCATGGCAAAAAGAGCGGTGAGCGCTCAGGAGCGAGCCGGATCTTTTGAAGAGCGAGTGAGCCGTGGCAAAAAGAGCGGTAAGCGCTCAGGAGCGAGCCGGATATTTTGAGCCGCTCTTTTGAAGAGCGAGGGAGCGGTGGTTCAGTAAGTGAGCGGCGGTTCTTTCGTTCTTCAGCCGAAGGCGACTCTTGCGAGGAAGGGTGGGAGGGCAGTTGCTTTCTCGTACCGCTAATAGATGGCGCGGAAGTCACGCCCAGCAGAAGACACGGCTCTGACGGAACGCATCGGCACGTATTTCTGAACGCGAGAATACCGGCTCCCTTTCTCCAAAAGAACCCCCGCTCATTTTTACTGAACCACCGCTCACTCGCTCTTTAAAAAGAGCCGCTCACAAGATCCGGCTCACTCCTTAGCGACCCATCTCTACTTCATATGAATGGACGTCAACGTACTGAATGGAAGGATAGAAACAGTGACAATTGATTAACATTACATTTATGTATTCTGGTGCAAAAAAGGATAAAGTTGCGAAGCTGCAGTACCTTTATTGTCTTACGTCATTCTCATAACACAATTTGTAGCGTCATATTGTAAGCCAAAAAACGGGCAGCGTACGTATGCGTCACCCGTAACTGCTGCTATTAGCGATCTTGACAGCGCTCTCCGGATAATGCTTCGTGGTCCAATGACAAAAACGAAATAGTGAACCACGAAACACTTGGTTTTCACATTACCCAGGCAATTAAGATAATGAGCAGTGCACCTCTCAAAGCGTTAACATGTCGACACCGGGATAATGTTGACATTGGGGTAATGGCGACACGTCTCTTAGGGACCAATGTACCGGATCGCAGAAACACGCATGCCAAGCCTGTACACACAAATGGCAGAGTATGTAGCGTGAAGGAACTGCACCAGCGGCGGACAAACGCTGTCGTCAGGCACTCTGACGGAACTGTGATAGCGCGACACCGCGTAATCCTGAATATTCTGCAACGCTGTTTTTTTTTTTTTTTTTTTTGTTGCTTGATTAGAAATCGAGAAACGGTACTGATTTGTACTCTGACAGTTATTTGTGACCAGTTACCATTCCCGTGTTGCTCACCAGCAGCGAAAAATCTTGCCTGGCAACAAAATCCCTATTTAGATCTGCTTTAACCTCTAATGCTCAGCGTATGATGTTTTTTACGCTGTGTAGATACCTCGAAATTCTAATTTGGCGTGCGAAACGTGACACAAAGCGTAGAATTGCGTTTTTGAATCTTTCTCGAGGAAGGTTTCACACGATATTGCAGCAAAACAATAAACAAATATTTAAATACGCTACTATAGAAGTTATGCCTCTAATAATCTTTCATTGATTTTTACAAAAATGTACTCTCCGTGGCTAGAATTAAGCGTGAACAGGTTGTTCTGATTTGTCTTGGTGGTGGTGTGGTAGTGGTGATGACGTTGAAGCAGGCGGGATTAGCCCGGCATAGATATTTTTCATCGGCAATGTCGAAATACTGGCTGTAAAAAAATCTCCAAGAATACGCAAGAACGACGCAGAAACTCAATAGGCACATTAGGCGGTCCTGTTTACTAAGTATTCAACAACAGGCCAAACGGCGTGCTCACCAGCGGGCTAAGGATTTTTTTTTTTAGGAAATAGGAAGGGAGGGGGAGGCAGTAGTGAGGCAGCGGACGTGCAACATGGCGTGAAGGGAACCAGCTCATTCATATTCGTACCAGGTAAATTTTGCTCTCCATCGACATTCAACCGGCTTCGCTGAAGTGCTGCAGAAGGAAGGGAAATGATCTGTGAAAACTTTCTCGCGTTCTGGTTTCCTCACCAGCCATGACACCTGCCCGTGACACGACCGAATGAAGGTGGCCGGTGATTTCGCGCTGCCATACGAATAATGTAGCACCAAAAGCTTCAAAGCGCACAAGGACAAAAATAAGAACAACAGAAAAAAGGAAAAACTATGTAGGACTTGCGTGACCCCGTATAAAATTCTTTTTGAACGAAGGTAAGCGAAAGTTTTGACACGTACTCAGAAATGGAGTGGTAGACGGCCCGTGTTCACTTTGTGCGAATGGGTTGCCGGGGCCCATTTGTAGTCTACATGAACGCACCTAAAGAAGATTGATTTTATTCGCTACGCCCATGAGTTCTAAGCCGTTTCTCATGGTAGTTCAGTAGGGGTAAAAAATTTGTCGGGGCAGGAAAATTGTATCGCAACACAGAATATTTCCCGAGCTTAGGCACGCACCCTGGTTTTCTCGTTTTCAAACTGCATACACTAGTGCAACCGGTCAGCATAATGCCGTGAGGTTTTACTGAATTTGCTTGAGCTAAGCCTAATAACTCCTTTTTCATATGGCACCGACGTTCTTGAGAAAGTAAGTTTGTACAAGCAGAGAAATAATGACTGTATGTTCTGTGCATGCCAGCATCAATCATAGCACACCCATATGGCGTACAGGCTGTTGAAAATTAAGCTTTAAGGAATTTTTAAATATCGCCTATGGCAGGTAGCATAATTTTTATCGTTGAGCTTG
The DNA here is from genome assembly GCF_013339745.2 of Dermacentor silvarum. NCBI lineage: Eukaryota > Metazoa > Arthropoda > Arachnida > Ixodida > Ixodidae > Dermacentor > Dermacentor silvarum. The sequence goes on along the minus strand of NC_051158.1, from coordinate 44,182,039 downwards.
GTTATGCGAAGAGGCGGACATTAGTAGAACGAGAAATAGACACACATATTCAACTAAATACCAAAAATTCACTAATTATCTTCTTAGTTAATGACTTTACGCCACATATTGCAACTTACGAATTGTAGCCGGTGAGCTTGTCAGGCTTGGAATGAATTACGAGAATGACACCAGTTTGGAAATACCCGCCATCAAACTTGCTGTAAAAATTCGCTGTTGTTCCACTTACTTTTTTTGGCAAAATGATGTTTTATATATTGAAGCACCAAAATAACTGAAACGCCCATGTATTTGGTCCCACATTTCGGGAAATATTATCTTAAAACTGGTGTTATCCTGGAAATTCATTTCAAGTGGATGCGTCTCGCAAGCTCACGGGCTAAAATTCGTAAATTGCAATATGTGTCACAAAGTATTTAACTAAGCAGTTCATTAGTCAATTTTTGTCAATTAGTAGAATCTGTGTTTTAATTTCTAATGCTACTAAAGTTCGCCTCTTCGAATAACCCAGCTCAACGATATGAATTATGGTACATGCCACAGGCAAATTTTTTAAATTCCGTAAAGCTTAATTTGAACACCCGGTATACCTCGTACAATATAGTTACAAGATAGAAACATCCATTCTGACGCAGGACGGGTGAAAACACACGCACGATTGGGTAGGCTCAGGCCTGGCTTTTTGAACCTACAGCACGCTCCTTCAATTCTCGTTTTCCCGTCCGATTCGACGCATTTAAAAGCAGGCGCAACAGCAATGACGTTTGCACCCGTAGGCTTAGACACGTGTGTGAAGCTTGCAGACACCTGTCTTCGATGTTGCGTTCTTTACATTCGAAGAGATCTCTCCTGCGTACTAAAGCTGTCTCCTTTATGCGAGTGTTCATGAAAAATCCATGACTTGAACTGCTGCTTCGAATCAGTTGAGTCCTTCGAGCTTCTTGTCGGGTGACCTTTTTGAACTTTACTGCGTGTGCGCCCCACGGAACATGTGTCATACCAGCTTTTTGCTGTCGATTCAGTGAAAGAAAAATAAACAAGGGAAAATTGGATGCAGAGGCTCTCTTCTTATTTTTCAAGGGAGTTGTGAGCTTGGACACCATTTCAGAGGGACTTGAGCGATATATTTTCTATTCGCTGAATGAAATCCCGTCAAAATGTAAAACACTAGCGCGGCCACAACGAGTACACTCCCGTGATGTTGCAGCCCTTTTTACGCATGCGCATCCCACAGCTTCAGAGTATAGTAGATAAACTTAAAGTAAACTTTTTTTAGATGCGCACTACGTATGTGCTCTTGCCTTGTACCTTTGGACAAGGTCTACACGTACGTTGATTGGTTGATCTGTGGTGGCTAGTTTCACCTTTCCTCCCATCGCAGCGTAATCACCTGGCTGGGCACTCTAGTCGGTGTCTCTGCTTTTAATTTCTTTTCTCTCGCTCTCTTTCTCGTATGGTATAAGTACCCCCCCCCCCCCCCCTTTGCGCCCGGGATGCACGTGGTGGAGTTTCCGATATTTTTTATTTAATTTGTGCATTAGTATTTCCTTAAGCATTTTATTAGATTACATTATTGGCAGACATCTCTCTTTAGAGATTCGGCTAAAAACTAACGCCCATCCCGAAAGCGGTGCAGCCTAAGACAGCATCTCAAAGCATTATCTGTCAAGATGAAAGAATGCCAGAAAGTGGCACGTGACGCAGTCACCCATGACGTGCACGAGCGCCTAGTTCTTGAGCCATTACACTCGCAGTACGCCCTCGCAAAGTGTTAGCGGTGCTAGTTCTTCATTTTTTTCATGGCATGGGTGCCTTTCAGGTGCGTCACGATTTTCGTCACCTTTGTCGTAATCACGCTTGCTTGCTAGGAGAAGGGGCCAGAAACCTGGAGTCATGGTCTAATCCGCAAGAATTTGGTGTCGTGTCCACGGCACGCGAGCCATCGTTGTTTTTCCGGAGCTTTTGTTGCTGTCGTTATTGTAGTTCCATAATGAACATGGCTGGTCTTATCTTAGTCGCCATGTGGTTCGTTGGTGTTGTCATGGCGATCGCCAGGCCGTGGTTGAGGTCCTGCAAGCCATCCCTAGCCTGAAGCTGTCATCTTCTTATCCCACTCTGATCATCATTGGGCAGCCAGTGCCCTTCGTGTAGTCTTCATTGTCATGCGTTCTTCCGGACAATTGCTTAGTCCCCTTGACCATAAGAAATTATTCCCTTGACCATTTGCCATAACACTTATGGCAAAGGTAACGTCTCATCCGTAATGGGGTGAATGTTTGGAATGATCTCCCCAACGTGTAATAGGGGCTATAAATATGAGCGACTCACTGAAAGTTTTCTACTTCTATTAAGCTGACGCAAAATACAGGAAATAGATACAACACTTATGGTTCTTATGGTGTTTTATAGATTATCTTTTACAAACTACAAATGTGTGTGAGCTTCTATGGCTGGTGTTGTGCACTGTTTGTGCTATTGTTGGCTTGCTACAAAGTTTGTACAATTGTGGTGTGACTGTGTTTATTTTATTTGGTGCTCTCTTTCTTTATTACTTTGTATTTATGTATTCTTCATGTATCATCTACTTATGTATTTCTCTTATGGATTCAGAACTAGCCACTGACTGAGGATGCAGGCAATACTGTCTCTATAATGTCCATGTGTAAAGTCAAGAATTGATTTCCTCTTCTCCTCCACTTGTTCTTCTCCGTTGACGTCACAGTGACGTCTGTTTTTCTCAGATCGGCCTTATTTTTGGTCGTCGATGACGTCATCAACGACGCGACAAGCTGTCATTGTTAAGTTTAGCATTTGAAGCCTCCTGCAAGGGCGACCGTCAACTGTTTTGTGCGGTCTGTATCTATTCTTCGTGGGTATAACACGTTATGAAAGTTGCATAATTAGCTAACTGCCTTAGCTATGTAGCGTGTGCTAGTTGGGTTCGAGATTCTAGCATGTAGCATACAAGAATCATAGCGCCAGAAGAGGCACAGCAGACCTCGGCAATTTCTCAGCTGTGAACTTATTTACAGAAACAGCAGCTTTCTGCCACAACGAATAAACCAATGGTGTTTATTTTATTGCTTATTACCCAAATAATTGCGCTTACATGCTACGTCACAATGGCCAGGAAGCCTGCGGCAGCGCAACAGTGGGGTGCAGTCCCATAATAATTTAATAGCTGTAAGTAACAATATGACAAAATAAAACGTTTCTAAGCAATACTTCAAGACAAAATTATCAATTTTGTGGCATTACATATGTGTTCTTTAGAATAATTAAACTGTGAATTTACCTTCTTGGTCCTTCACACAAGTTTTTTTTTCTGTTCCAGGTGCTTAAGCATATTGTGAAATGAGAAATGCATGCTAACACTTGAGCAGTCTTCGACTCCAGAGATTTTGGTAGAGACATTTTATTGTATAGCGTTTTATATTATGCCGCTTTGTATACCACTGTCACTTTATGTGTATAGCTTTACGGAACCTTGTGTTTGCAGCGGTTCTCGCCAAAGCGATAGAACGATTTTCTTCTTGAAGGTGGTCTTATGTCTTAATATTTCGAAATTACTCGTTCTGGAAACCTTGTGCACCAGGTTTGCTTTCATTTCTTGTACAATTCATCATGGAAGGTGTGTGCCATGGAGTCAATTTAATAAGTTGCCAGTTGTGTGAGATATCCATATCTGTTTGGAACACTTGGTGGAACAATGACCAAGAACACACATGCCCCAACTGTAAGCACCGTTACACGTTCTTCTAAAATGAAATATTAAAAACAATGTTACCTCAACTTTTAATGAGGTGTATGTAACATAGGCGAGTCATTACCACTAATAGTGCGGCCCTGTCACTTCCTTGAGAGGCTATCAGCGTCTGACAGTCTTCCCATCACGTTTTCCCTAATTTATGAGGTCACATTTTGTGAAGCAGTGTTGGATTTTCTAGTGCATGTTTATTCTACTGCAATAATTATTTGGTTGTATCTGGAGTTCGTGGTTGAGTCAATTTACATTTATTTTTGTTGAGTTTTCTTAGACAATACTCAGTGTACATTAAGAAGCCAATTTTGGCATAGAAGAATGTAGATTGTATTAGCCGAATTTAGAAAATCTGTATATAAAAATGCATAAGAACAATATTGAGTAAACTCCATAAAGAAAGACGCGGCTGTTTACTTTCTCCTGAATGCTAAGAAATTTGTCCACATGCAAGCTGGTTTACCTGATAATTGCAGTATAAGAGTGATGAGCTTCGAAATATGCTTTACGGGGATTGTTTGCCCTCATGTGTTTCTCATCCGAAGCTAATTAATTTAACCCAGTGTCTCCGTACATGCTGTAGGCAGGTTCCAATGATTGAATAGGTATTTATGAGTTTAAGCTTGGTCGACCACGATGATGAATTTTACCATTTCGTTTTTTCATGCAATCGCATTTAATTCAGATGCCTGCGAAGCATAGCATGTGTACAGCGCGCCATCGGATATGAAAAGAGAATTCAAAACTTTACTAGGCACCGCGGCTAGGGCGGCGAGAAACACACCTCTCGTTGTTGCGGGTGACTTTAACGCCCCCAATACGGAGTGGGGGTACAGTTATAAAAGTACAAAAGGAACGAACTTGGCCTTCAACGCCTCAGAGCTCGGCTTAATACTTATAACAGACCCTAGGCTCCCAACCAGATCCGGTAACTCGGTTAGTCGAGATACAACCCCCGATCTCACCTTCCTCCGAGGTATCGAAGGCACGTGGGACAACCTCCAGGAGGGGCTAGGCAGTGACCATCACATACTCGAAATTCTGTTGCGTGTTAAATCCAGACAGCCTTACAGATATGAGTATGTGGACTGGGATCTCTTTCGAAAAATCAGAGCAGAAATAGCCCCACCAGACGAGATGTATGCAGATCTGCTAGAGAATCTCAACAAGGCAGTTAAAGAAGCAACCAAGGAAATCACTACGGATCTGGAGGTTCCTAAAATGGACTCGAGACTAGCTCACCTTCTGGAGGCAAAACACGCCCTCTCAACCAGGTGGAAGACCCAAAAGCTCAATCGTAGACTCAGAGCGAAAATCGCGCATCTTAACAAGGAGATTGAGTCCTATTCGGCCCAGCTCGCCCGGCAGCAATGGGACGAGACGTGTACCGAAACGTACGGGCGTATGCGAAGAGGTAGCAAATGGAGCTTAATGAAAATCTACTCAACGATAAACAGTCTAAGGGTACCCTTAGCCTCGCGACGAATAGGCTCATAAATAAGAAAATCGCAAGCGGTCTCACCGAGAGGGAATTAGCCAACAACTTAGCATACACCTATCTCCCCCTCGCCAAAGACGGATATCGCCCGGTAAATGTAAACTACATAGGACTCTCGGCACCTGATCTAGACCAACCCTTCACCGTATCAGAGATCAGACATGTTCTCTTCAATCTGAATGGCAGATCAGCCCCGGGACCCGATGGAGTCACGAACAAACTCCTCAGGAACCTAGATGATAGGGCGATCGAGATAGTCACGGCCGAAATAAACGAGGTATGGAAAACTGGACAGGTCCCGACAGACTGGCGTACCGCAAAAGTGGTACTCATACCCAAACCAGGCAAACCCCCACATATAAACAACCTGCGGCCCATATCCCTTACATCATGTATCGCAAAGGTTGCGCAGCACGCGATACACAACAGGATCACTGAGCATATTGAGAACAAGGAGCTCTTTAGACACAACCTAATTGGCTTTAGACAGGCATTGTCCACACAGGACGCTATGCTTTTGCTTAAGAGTGCAATCTTTGATAACAATAATCGTGACGTGAGAGGGATCCTGGCACTAGACCTCTCCAAGGCCTTCGACAGAGTCGCGCATAGACACATCCTAACAGAGATTTCCTCTCTTAACCTGGATCAGCGTTTTCATGACTACACCAAATCTTTCCTCGCGGATCGCAAGGCACACCTCCGACTAGGCATGGTCTCGGGAGGGCCCTACCAGCTAGGCAACTGCGGCACCCCGCAGGGCTCGGTCCTCTCCCCACTGTTATTTAATATAGCCATGCACAAGCTCTCCACTTGCCTCCGTGCAATCCCAAACGTGTGTCACGCCATATATGCGGACGACATCACGATCTGGGCGCCGGGCGGCTCGCTTGCCTTGCTCGAACACTCGTTACAAAGCGCGTTGGAGGCAACGGAAAACTTTCTTTCCAGCACGGGCCTTGAACTCTCCCCCGCTAAATCAGAACTACTGTTATACCGACAGTCCCGACAAGGGGTCAGGAACCTTGAGCCTCTGAAAACTCTGCCGATAGAAATTCCAGCTAAGAATGGACATCCCATACCAAGGATGGACTCGATCGAGATTCTAGGTCTCCACATTGATGCTAAGGGCTGTAACTCGACGGCCCTCAACAGGCTCACTGGACAGGCTAGTAATGTCCTAAGACTTTTAGCCCGCATCTCAAATCGGAGAGGCGGTCTCAAAGAGGACAATCTGCTCAGAGCTTACCAGGCATTCTTCTTAAGTCATGTTACCTACATCGCGCCGTACCTTAATTGGGGTAAGGCGGAAAAGGCCAAACTCGACTCTCTAATCAGAACCGGTATCAAGCGCGTGCTCGGCCTTCCGCAGTCCACGAGCACCGAGAAGCTGCTGGAGCTAGGACTCCACAACACTATCGATGAGCTAATAGAAGCTCACACAGTGGCTCAAATAATCAGATTGTCGTCCTCGAAGTCAGGGATCAAAATTTTAGAAGAAGCGGGTATCCAACCCAGACATGAACCGGGGACCAAAATTAGCCTGACCCAGCAAGCCAGAACTCGCATCATGGTTGACCCCGTACCGCGAAACATCCACCCAGTGCATAACGAGGGTAGAAGATTCGCGAGAGCCAAGTCGATCCTTAAAAAGATCAACCAGCACAAACTAGGGGCCCTCTTTGTCGATGCTGCCAGATATGACAGTGGGGATAAGTTCGCTGTCTCGGTTGTAGACGCGGAGGGCAACCTGCTTAATGCAGCTTCTCTCTATACTAAGTTTGCACATGTGGCGGAGGAAGCGGCGATCGCTCTGGCTTTTCACAGCGCAAAAGTTCCCCTTATCATCTTCTCGGACTCACGCACAGCAGTTAGATCCTTCTCGGCCGCACTAGTATCTGAACAGGCGAACCATATTGTGAACAAAGCACTTCAAAGAACTCGGGAGAGCAGCGAAGGAGGATACCACATCTCGTGGTTCCCAGCCCATATAGATGCCTCAGTTAACCCGCTCGGATGTAATCCTAACGAGCAGGCCCACCGGATAGCGCGCGATTTCACGTACCGCGCTGTCAGGGGTAGCCAGGCTCGGAACGAGGTCAACATCCACAAAGATCCATTATGTACCTTCCACGAAATTGTTTCCCATTATCGTCTCGGCAGGAGGAAATTTCCACCCCCCCCCCCACCCCAAATTGAACAAACCTCAGGCTAGCACACTCAGACTTCTGCAAACCCTTTCCTATCCCACTCCCCGGTCCCTTAACAGGATAGACCCTGACCATTCACAGTCGTGCTCCAAATGTGGTCATGACTCATGCTCTTTTGATCACATGCTCTGGTTGTGCCCAGCCCTTAACGCCTCTCCACCCATCACGAAAGAGCAATGGGAGGAATCCCTCAAGAGCAGCAATCTTCAAATCCAACACCAGGCTGTCCAGAGGGCCCACGACATCGCGACGGGACTTGGTCTCCCGGTCCCATCGTGGGCGGAGCCACCGACTTAATCTGGGGGAGCCTTCGGCTCGCCTAGATCTTAGTTCCTCAGGACTCAAATAAAGTTCTTGTCATGTCATGCGAAGCATAGCGCTGTTGTGCCTTTTGAGATGTACTTATGGAAATCGCAACACAGATGTAGCTAAGTAAAAAGAATCCAATACATAAACTTTTTTATTCACTTTGATACGCATGTTTAATCTGTAGAATGATACCGGGAAGTAGCGAAGGAACATTTGCTTAGCAGAAATCCTAAGTTCACCAGCAATTTTTACGATATCCATCTAGAAGAGTTGCCAAAAACTGAATTCGCTTCGCCGTTAAGGTCGTGACTGACTGCAAGGGGAAGGCTCTGATAAAATGCGAACAGGAAAGTCTGAGTATGGCGCGCGTGCGTAGTTTAAGCAATCGATATCGCGAAATTCGTGCCAATCTGAATTGTTGCGGAAAATATATAATTTGACAACTACCACAGTTTAATTTACTCAAGTTCAGCATTTTTCGTAAACTACTAACCAAAAATTTAATTAGGATTTTCCTTACTTTTTTTTTTGATTGAGTCACCTCCAAGTCATTGCGACTTGTAGGGCAAGTAATACCTGACCCGTCAGTTAATTCTCCTGGACAGGCCGAACAGTTATTTATCCATTAGAAAGAACTCTGCACGAACGAACCCACACTGCACCTCCACACATACAGGCAAATAGTAAGCCATAACAGAACACACAGGCAAATAGCATGCCATTACAAGAGGCGTTGTTGCTACAACACCCTATAAGAAGCGCCTCGCACATTTTTAACGCCGTCTACTATGGTTCGTCCATAGTATGACACGGAGAAGAGCAGTGTGACACTGCCTTGAGAGCCCTGCTTGTGCTCGTAAAGCTGTTGCTACGATGTGATAGAGCTTCCGTGCTACATTTCGACACACTTCGTTTTCAGCATCCGGTGAGCTCACGAGTAACGTAGCCGCTCAATACGGCACTATAGGCAAAGATTCATGTTTGCTTGCTATGAAATGGGCGGCGAGTTCCTACACGAAAACCGGAAGCAGATTATCGTGCGCTCGTTTCAGTGGTCGGTGTACACTCTGAGCGTTCCTTATGCAGCGCGAACGCTCAGTTCAGCTCGCGTCATTGTGTTTACGGGGTCATGAAAATTCGCTAGCTGCGGTGTTACCCAGGAAGCGGCGAATATGGAAAAATGGACTACTTCCGGAGTTCTGACGACCCGCAGGAAGACCCGACTGTGCCCACGAATAAATAAGAAAGGCATGACTCTGTATTGGTCGGTCGGGGCAAGGGAAGCTCTTGTTTATAACCTGTACAAGATGCGCATCGTAATTTTCTTTTTGACATAGAGGGAGCGAGTGAAAAGATTGGTGGAAGGACAGGGAAGTTAAACCGGTTTCTGTTTATTTTCTTCCTTGCTCTGCTTGAAGCAGAACAAAAGCACAAATAATTAATAAAATGCCCGAAAATGACGCTAGGGAAGTTATCCGGAAAAACGTAGGGTTCCCGATGTTACAAAGGGAAAGGGAGAGAAGGGAATACGAAGGCGAGAGATAAGAAAAGTACGTTTGTGGGCCTTGAGTGCCGTGTTTGACACATGACACTAACGACGTACGTACTTTTTACTTTGTGACTTCAGAACAGACCTTTTAAGCATTTACGTTGTTTTTTTTTGTATCAAGTAGAATGTACTCAAGTATCAAGGTGTGAATTGAAACGTGTATATATTTCATGTATATAGTTTCAAGTAAATTGAGAGAAGGCAGAGAAAAAAAATTGCTGGCTCTCCCGTAAACGAGAGTAGATGTAAGCAAGAAATGGCTACCATATACGGCGGCTTTTGCTGCCTGTGATGCCGCCGCCTTCAACCACGTTTCTTCTTGCAACAGTCCAACGCGCTCAGTGTCTATCACCAATTTTTCTTGTCGCATCGAAGTGGTCGGATGCAAATGTGCGGCCTTAGGTCCCGTGTATCTGCCCTTTGAATGTCGCTATTGGAAATCGCAGATAAAACTTCAGCCTACTAGAAGTTACAGCTTGAGTGATATTGTGAAGAAACTTTGGGAAGAACTCGGAAGCATTGTTTTTATATAACTTGTTTGGAGAGTAACTAACGTCTGCAATGCAGTCCTGTACAAAGGGTTGGTGGCCAGAGACCGCATTTAATTACGTTTTGACTGGTTGCCCAGATAATTTCATTTTGTTCTCGCAACTTGCCGGTATTTTTTCGTTTTGAGTGCCAGAATAACGGCTCTGGCTTTTCACTCAAGGTCACTTGAAGGTCGCCTACAACGGGGGCTAAACGCATTTCATTGTTAAAACAAAGTACGGTGGGCAATTATTGGGCTGGTACTCAAAGTCTAGGCCGGCTGAGAAAAAAACAGAGCCCTCCGCAGACGAACACACCGAGCGAGTCGCATTAGTGGGAACAATCACCAGTGCTTTCAGATTCGGTAAAGCTCCACTCGCGCGATAGCTATGAATGGTTAACTATTGGTTACGCAACGTAGCTCTTCCTTCATGAACGCTATAAATCTTTCTCCTTTGAGAAGTGCCTTGCGGATTCGATGCGCGGGTATGAAACTGATAATTTCGTAAATTCTTAAGTGCACAAAGGCTGCCTTTTACTTTAATTTTTTAGCATTCTGGCTCAGCGACTGATAATTGCTGTTTCCGTACTTAAAATGTATGGACTTGTTTCAACCAGGCTCCAGACGTTCTCTTTCTTGCTTACATTGTTGAATGTCTAGCTGGGCACATATGATGTCTCAGAGAGATCGCATTATTGTAAAGTTGGCGTTTCGTCCATGGAAGTCACTTAAGCGACTCATAATTAATATACCTAACAACCCTGGCACATCGCACAGACACTAACACCACAATCATGATTTTGTAGCGAAAGCTACATTGGCCCTATTCTCGCCGTTTAACTGTGGCCGGTGGCCGCACCACGAGATGAGCCGTTGCCTAGCAACCGCCGCAGCTGGCAGCGCCGCTCGCCACGCCATCTGGCATGACGTCAGAGGAGGAGCCGGTGAAACCGCGTTGCAATAACAGAGGAGGAGCCGGCGTTGCACCGTATATATAGAATGGGCGGCTCGGTCGGATTCGTCGGCAGATACGGAAAGTGAGTCCGAGAGACTGAAAGAAGCTAGGCTTCGTCGTCGGAACGAAACCAAGAGGAGGTAGCGAGCCGAGGAGACGGAGGAAGAACGAGCCGCACGCCTCGAGAAGCGTCGTAAGTACGAAGCGGCGAGGCGAGTGGATTCAGATGAGGATAGCACCCGAAACCTGTTCAAATCAGTGGACGACAAACCCTTAACATCCCGCCTCACCAACCATGGGGCCGTCTTTGTGGCAATTGAGAAACAACAAGATGAAGAATTTCAAAATGGATGCGTTACAATTTCAAAATGTCTTGTCTCTAATGTAACCATAACTTAACGAAAGGTAACAACCAAACCTAAACACTCGGACGTACGAAGGTAAACGATAAAGATGTAGCCGTAGAGAAACCAAGCTAAGCAATAAGATTAACCGTACCTCTCGGTGTACGCACATCCAGGCATAACTAAATTAAGCCACAGCCAATGTTTGATTTATGCCTCTGAAAGGACTCTGCAGAACACAAAATTAGGAGAGACAGGGACGTCAACTAGATGATCGTCCAGTTTACTACCCTACGCTGAGAAAGGGGGAATAGAAACAGTAAAATATGGGGAGAGGGGATGCGTAGGAGGCGTATAAATGGTCACACATGAGCATCGTGTCCGCGCGAGTTGGTATTCCAGTACTCTGGCCAGCCCAGCAGAAAAAGCTTCTTCGGTAAATAACTTTTAGTTAAGAAAACTGTGATTGTTGGAACCATCATCAACACCAAACACATCATCTTCTTTTCTTTTCCCGGCACAAAGAAGCCGCTCGGAAGTGTCACTTGCTCCCACCAAGTATTTGTTCCGGGGTATATGCAACGTCTAATATAGGTGCCTTCGGTCTTTGCATTTAGAGGACGTGCTTCTGTGTCAACGCTTACGAGTCATCGCGCCGTTGATGGTGTGCTCGCCGGTGTCCTATCGTCACTGACGTCGTTGTCGTCGATGTGCTACAATCGCCCTCCAGCATTTCTCATCGTTGTCGTTTGATTACCATGCTCGAGCTATCTCGGTACTATGTGGCGTTAAGTGCCCACGTACAATTTTCTCTCCAAAATTCCCGCACTTTATGCTTTCCTCTCATTTGTGGAGCTAGTATAGCTCGCGTGCCTGGGAATACCACTGTGAATCTACAACACGTACGGCGCCGACTCGGAGAATGGTGGCAAATGCGCTATGCTAAATAAAAACAAATAATATTTCTGCACCAAATAAAAGAATGATACCCTTTACAATAAAAAAATATTTAGACCACGGTCAACTAGTCAGAGGTAGCAAAAAACGATAACATTTTTAAAATACATTTTATTAAACGGAGGGTTTGAAAGGTGTTTGTGATAAGTGATGCGGTGCGGATATGTAAGCAGTGACGCATTTATACTCTTTTTTTATTCGTACACTTGTACTGACCGTGTGTCGTGAATTGATGTTTAACTTATTGATATTCCTGTTAGAGATGACATTCAAGTTAAGAGCTGACTAAAAAGATTGTTGAGCGTTTAGGCAATGGCGCGGACAGCTGTTAGATCTCGAGTGAACTTTCTGTTAAGAAATATAGTTGTCTCATAGAGAAAGAAAAAAAAGTTAAGAGAGGACACTCCGCGAAATCTGGCCTCAGGAAGTACGTCACGACCACGTAACAAACTAGTGCTCTCACCAAACGCCAGAGGACGCAAGTGCGAAAAACAACAAGTTATCATCAATTAAACAGAATGTTTTTTTACAAAATAATCATTATGCGCCTATATTTGACATGTTATTTATACATAAAAACAATTTATTCAACGCACCTTACGTGGTTATTTTTGTTCAGCCGCACTGCCATAAGCAGCATCTACGATTTCGCGCCGAGAGTACTCGCCATACCAGCATGCGACAAGCCGAGGCATGACCATAGGCATGACAGCGGGAAGGTTTCGTCAACGTCGGCTGCTTCGGTGTTTTCGTGTGTGAGACAGCAGGTGAGTTACGTTTTCAAGCGAAGCTTGTTGAATTACATGTTGTTGGGCTAGTTGGGTCATTGAATCAGAAAAAGGTTACAACTGCGCGAATAAGACGCCATGTAAGAAACACTAAACACGCCCACACGCGTTGCGCTTCGTGTGGGTGGGCGTTTCTGTGTTTCTTACGTGGTGTCTTATTCGCGCAGTTGTAATCTTTTTCTGGAGCTTGTGAGGACGGCGAGGTTTGCTAAAAAAACAGTTTGCAGCTGTGTGCGGCGGCAAGACGTGAACATTGTGCAACGTATGCAGAATCGCGTTCGGCTCGATGGAACGGAACGCCTCTGTCCCATCGTGGAACGCCTACAAGAACGCGTACAAGATTTCGCCCTATTATAGCAAACTGGGGCACGGCGTCAAGCCGAGGTGACGCGTGCTGTGCGCTGAGCTCGGTGCGAAACATTAGGGAGTTTTCGAATAGCGTACGAAAAGCTTGCGGCGTAGCGGCGAACTGCGTCGTACGCTCGCGGGCTCCCCTTAAGTGAAGCCCGCAACGCTACGCCCGCAAGCTTTGCTTTCGCTATTCGAAAACTCGAAAACTCCCTGTTGAGGAGCGGTCGCTGGGCCTCGCATGCTTCACGACGCGTTTCCCGAAGCCTCGGACCACGAATAAATCCTGGTGTGCATTTACTGACATTTTCAGACCGCGCTGATGCCATGCCGTGCAGCGGTCCAAGATACGGCAGCTACTGCTGTGTTTCGTGGTGCTTGAACAATGGCAGAACCCACAAGAAGCCAGGGACGAGTTTCTTCCGCATACCACGGGACGGCAGGTGCACTAAAGCTGTTGTATGGTTTGCATGTTTTCAAGGTTACTTTTCGTGCTTGCTCAGTGAGGCTAACAATAACAAAATCACTGTTCGAGCACTTCGCCTTCAGCTGATAGTTCATTGCCGATGCAGGATGACAGCATGGATGCAGTATTCCGGACGAGATGATCTCCTGAGTAAGCCGGCCAGCCTATTGTACGCAACGTACAGGGTTTGCAGCGACCATTTTACTGCTGAAAGTTTCATGGACCGTGGGCACACAAGGCTTACAAGAATGGCTGTTCCCAGTGTGCAACCAATTGCACCATGTAAGTGATTGACAGAAACTCAATTATCTGCGATAGCAGCCACTTCTTTTGAATCAGTGGTGACAGTTAACCTGGAAGATATTTGTAGCCGATGGAGAAACCTCGCTGTAGAAGTAACACTTCGAAAGTCTTAAATTTTGTGAATTGTGGGCTATTACCTTCCTAACAGCTTTACATTCCTGTCATTCTTTCATGCTATTGACCTGTGCAACTTGTTTTGAAATACATTGAAGGGCTATTTAACGTTAACTTGAAGCCTTCATGCTCATGTACACATATACCTCGTATCAAAGAAAGCTGGCACTGAGGATAATTCCACAAACCACAAATTGCTTGTTTCTCTGTTGATGCATTCTCTTTTCTTCCACCTACCAATTCATGCGTTTGAAAGGGCGGTTTAAATTTCCCTGTGCTACAAGCTTTGTAACTTGTACCTTGTAACTTTTTTAACTTTTGTAGCTTTGTAACTTTGTAACCTTTGTAGCTTTTTTTTGTAGCTTTGTAACTTTTGGATAAGTGATGACTACCATCTATTTCAACTTGGAAGCGTCACAGCAACGCCCAGACGCAAGTAACTTGGCCTCTAAGTTTTTGATGAGAGCGACACATAAGAAGAGGCAACAGGTCTGCAAGTGTTGTAGCATAAAGTCTGTCTTTCACATTGTGGGCAAGCTGCCCTACCTTTCCGAGGACGAACAGGCAACGTTGAAGCATCAAGTTCGCTTTTTTTTTCTCATTTTGGGCAAGTTGCTCTTAAGAACAGCCAACACACTGTATTTTTGCTTTTCTGATATATTGTGTCGTGTGGTTTCTGTACGCTTTTTCTTTTCTGTGCATTACTTCTGTTAACCCGAGTCGTGACTCGGGATTTTATTGCTGTGTATACGTCACTTCTTCTTTCTTTATCAACTTTGTGCGCTGAGTTTTTGCCATAGATCCATATAGATCCTTACCCACTTGCCCAGTGCGTCATTCTTCACCAGCTTGTCGGCTACTGCCAACTCTAGCGATGTGTGCGTTGTCTGTGTTCTCACTCTATTTGTTAGAATTTATTTGTAAGTCTAGATGCATTTGTTGTCCACTTTGCATTTCTGTGCGATGTTCTTCTCATTTTGTGCTTTTTATATGCTCAGCCTCTACCTTGCCTTGGAATAAAAACATTGCGGGTACTCTGTCTCTTTGATTGATATATAGGTTGACCGCTTGTTCCAAAAGAAAAGCGCGATGAATAAAGCCGTAGTGAATTATGATTACCTGCATATCTTTCTATTATAACTTAGTCGAAATAAAGATTACGTCATGACCTCAATTCGCACGCACAGTTTTGAGCTAAAACAAATAGGGAATCGCCAAATCAAAACGACAAACAATAGCATTGCTATTTGGGTGGAGAAAAGTGGTCTGAAATCATTAACTTTCGCCATAGCCAAACGTCGGTTGCGCACAGTAATCCAAAATTCGCGCCAGTGAAACCGAAACGGGAAGCGCAGGCCAGTTGCTCTCACCAACCACCAGGTGCGCTAGAGTCGATTGGGCCGCCGGGGTCTATGGGAGTGTCCACTCTAACTTTTTTAAGTGCGAATGCACTTCTTAAGCGACCCGGAAAATTCCGCCGGTATCCGCGCTCCTCCTCCTCTCCCCTAGCAACGGCGCGAGGAGCGGAGAGGAGCGTCTGTAGCAACGGCGCAGCGACGTCACCCCCCACGTGACTGCGCGCGCTCCGCCCTCCGCTCCGTGGCTGCGCGCGCCCCGCGCCGGCTCCGCACCGCTCTCCGCGCCGTGACGTCACGGCGCGTTGTGCAGCTGGCGCCTCCGCGCCGTGGCTGCGCGCGCCGCGCCGGCTCCTCGCACCCTCTCCGCGCCCTGACGTCACGGCGCCATGCAGCTGGTGTGCCTCTCCCCCCGTTAGGTTTGCACTCACCCTCGGCCGCCGCCTCTCCCCTCGCGCTGACAGCTCCCTCCTCGCCCGGTAACAGCCCCTCGTGTGCGTACTCTCCCCACCACTCACCCCCTCTCCAACCGCCTGGCGTGTTTCGCTCCGCCGTCACGTGTTGTGTGTGTGGCGCCGGCGCGTCAGTCGTGCTCTCTCGCTGCCGTCTCCTTCGCTCGGCTCTGCAGTTTAGTCGCGCGCGCCCCCTCATAGCATCACCCCGTGCTTCGCACTTCCTCATACTTCCCTTCGGGGAAATGCGGGTTTTTTTCTTTCTCTATGGTTGTCTTTAGTAAAAAAAGTTGTCGCAGTTTCACCTAAAAGGCGACGCATCAATTGCGATAGCAAATTTGTAGAGAGCTATACAGAGTAATGATATTAGCTTTAAAAAAAAAAGCTAATATCATTTTTCTGTATAGCTCTCTACCAGCTGTATAAACTTGGACATGCAGCAGCACCGGCAACACGCAGAACTGTTGTCGACGCCGTCGGCGTTTTGCCCGCGTTCGCTCAAAATGCGTGCGGCGTTGGTGACTGTTGCCGGAGCCTCTGATATAAATAGGCACTTGGTGCCGCAGCTACACGTCGCGTCCCTTCCCTCCCCCTCCCCCCCCTCCCCCACGGCCTCTCGTGCGTCGGAAGAAGGCGCGTTTGCTCTACATATATCGTGATTGTAAAGGAGGAAAGAGACGCCTACTTCTGCAGCCCTTAAGGGAGCACGGCGCAGAACGCGCGTTTGTTCGCCGTGCGTTCCAAAGCGCGCGCCCCTCGCGCCCTTTCACTCGCACATACAGCGTTCGGCGCACGGCGACGATTTCATCTCCATTGACGTCATACGGAACCTCACGGCGACGGCGACGCCGACGGCAGAAATCTGCTTTTGAGTGTCCATATAATTGCTATCGCAATAATAACTTTCAATACCATTTCGTTATCTATTGGTTATGTTACACTTAACGCTTTATTTTTTTCGCACTAACGTTTGGAATTGGAGAATGCCGAGGTACCATCTACCTCAACGTATCCACAGTAACCTAATTAGAATGGAACAGAGAAAAATAGAAAATAAACCGTCCAAATGGATTTCGAACTTTCACAGAATCGTTTGTGCCCGTTAACCGCACCATACAGCTTTATTAAGCATCGTAGCTAAGATAACACAAAACCGCTAAGCGTCATGCAGGTATTTCGCTAACGCATACATTAGGGCATACACCTGGGAGTGGTGTCATTGACCGCAGCAGAAGTTGGTTATGGTTTAGCAGCGTAAAAAAAGGATTTAGTAAAAGGGAAGCATTTTCTTCTGTTCGAAATTAAGAACGCCAGTGTACCACGCAAAGGGTGCACGGTAAAGAACGCCAGGTAGTATAACTTCATACGGAGCACTATAGTACCGAGCCAAGACAGAGAACAAAGCACAAGCACTGATGAGTGTATTATCTTTCTTAACTGGTACAAAAATGCTCAGTTTCGCCCTCTTTTCAAGAGGAAATCAGGCGGGCGTAAACTAGAAGGGCGCAAAGCACAAGCTGCGAAAAAGGGTTAAAACAGCGTATAACCACAATTTATTTGCTCAATAGAACGGCCCAGTCGCAGCTTCATACGCTGACAGTACTGTACCTCTAGAGCTGGAGATTCTGCTATTTTACTATGTATTTCACGCGCTTCCTCGTGTGTTAAACGTAGGCGTGGGTTATGGTAAAAAGTACTTTGTAATCAATTCATCTTAATGAGGCACTGATTTGAGTTTTTCGGCTATTTTAGGGGGTGGCCCAAACGCGTTCTAATAAAAATCCTGCAGTTTCACCCGAAAGGCGAAGCATCAATTGCGATAGCAAATTTGTAGAGAGCTAAACGGAGTAAGGATAGTAGTTTTATCGTCTGTATAAACTTGGTCATGCAGCAGCACCAGCCACGCGCAGAACTGTTGTCGACGCCGTCAGCGCTTTGCCCGCGTTCGCACCGAACGCGCGCGGCGTTGGTGACTGTTGCCGGTGCTGGTGACTATTGCCGGCTCGGAGGTTTTCGACGAGATCAGAACGGGACACTCGTCGAGCAGCGTCGGAAGTCTTTACCGCGTTCTCGCCTCGCAACGTTTTCATATAAATAGGCATTTGGTGCTGCAGCTAACGTGCCTCCCCTCCCTCCCTCCCGTCCCCCTACAGCATTTCGCGTGACGGAAGAAGTCACGTTTGCTCTCTCTCTCTTTCTGTATATATATATATATACATGGTGATTGTAAAAGAGGAAAGAGATGCTTAATTATGCAGCCCTTCGGGGAGCACGGCGCAGAACGCGCGTTTGCTCTACGCCGTGCATTCGCTATCCGTGAAAGCGCGCGACCCTCGCGCCCTTTCCCTCGCAAGTACACTATACGGCGCGCGGAAACGATTTCATCGCCGTTAAAGTCACACGGAACCTCACGGCGACGACGACGGCAAAAATGTGCTTTGGAGTGTCCATATAATTGCTATCGCAATAAAAGGGAATTGAATGAAGAGTGACCATTCACGTACCACATGTTTCGAATACAATGCCTGCCGTGTCAAAGAATAAAATAAAACCAACTGCGCGTGGTATTTTGCGATAGAAACGTCTCATTAGCTAATACATAGACCAGAAGCTGTGTATTACCACAAAATGTTAAAGTATTAAAGTAAGTCTATGTTGAAACGGTCACAATTTCATTCCAAAGTCTCGAGTAGACCTAACATGCAAACGGAAAAGGATATCGGCGCACTTTCGTTTCATTTGACTCAAATAAAATGAAACCTTTACAACGAAACTAGCACAACGTATTGTAACGGTCAATAAATGTTTCAGCTTATCGTTCTGTCGTTACTGTGTAAAACTGTGCTGCTTGTCTTATGCTTTACTTGTATACATGTAAGCACTGCCACTGTAGTTTTTCCCTCTTGTTGCAAACTTCCGCTGCCTCTTTGCAATGATTCAACTCCGAGAAAAAAAAGAAAACGACATAAATGCGGTTTCATACTCAACAGTCAAGCCCAACTGGCTTCCTAGAGCTTAGGAGATCAAATACGATCATCATTTAGAAAGGCAGCGCCCAGGTTAGCGTTGCGCTCCAGATAACTTCGGTGCAGGTGTTTGTCCTCCTTCGGCCTACTCCTGTTAGACATATATTGAGCGGGCTCTGTTCATGCAGTGGCCACGCCTCCAGGACTTAGGTCACTGTCCCACTTCTCTCCATGCGACGAGCGACAGTTGCATCAGACAAATATATACAACGCGTGCCCGGGGACAGAAAAGCTCGGCTGCTTCCAGACGCCGCTTTGCTCTGTCCCCTTTTATTTCTTCTTGCTTCTGGGTGTGCGTCATCTTGGAAAACTAGGACCGTGTTTCCAATCAGAAGAAGGCGTGCGTCTCATCTTACTCTGATGAAAAGATTCCTTGCGCATTGCTGGATCCATGGCCCCTTGACCAATTCCTCGTACCGCGGAAAAAGAAGTAGTGGTAACATGCGTAACCATCGGAGGGAAAAGACCGCTGAATCGCAGCACGAATTCCTATAGCGGATGTTTTACGCAATGAGTGAACATGCTCTAAGTTGCTTGGCCACATTCCCATGCAACAATCTGCTAAGCCGACAATCTTTCCTGTTTCCTGGATGGCTCTGAGTGAAGAGGCTTTCCGACTGCCTTCTTAGGATCTCGCGAATAGGCATTTTTTCTTGCTCTAAATATAACCTTCACCAATGTTCGATTTCTTGTACAAAAACTAGGGTTATTCAAGAGAGCCGGTATTATACTTACACATTCCATCGCCATCTCGGCCCAACTAGCCGTCTACCGTCTGTCCATTCACATGGCCGGCATTCCGATACTCCAATAGGCAGCTCATTGCGCGGTGACACGTATTGATGAACTGGCACAATTACAGTTTCTTCATCTACACTAAGGTATCAGGTCCCTGTGTTTGACCTTTAATCCGCACTTTCACCTTTTTCTCCCTTCACGTTATTCCTAATATCATATTCTCTGATATCCTGTTCGCCGGTTCTTTCTTTAGTACTTTTTCATTATCCTGCAAGTTTGAACATCTTCAATCAGCACGGACAGATTGCATTGAACATAAAATTGTGAAGAGATCGGCATTCGCAAGCAGCTATTGTTGACTTGCGAGTAACTGCCAAATGCGCTCCAACCCATTCTCATTTGCTGTGAAGTTTACTTTTCTCGATCCATCTGTCTTATTGATACAATCTTTAGATATTAGTATGGGGCTGAAATGCACCGTAAAGATGATGCAAAGAATAACAGCTTGCAGCTAGAGTTGCGAGACCGAAACATTTTTTTTTTCAATTTCATCACATTTCATTCAATTCGCTCAAGCGATGATCTCATCTAAAGATTCTACGTTTTACGTGCACTTCAATAAGCGAACCGAAGTTGGGCCTCAGCTAAGGATTTTCTTAATTCCACACTGCACAGGGGAATGTCCTCGTCCGCTGGCGGGTGGTGGTCTTTCTCAGTATTATGGGCGAGACTGAAGTTGAGGTTGAGCAGGTGGTGGCCTGACCACGACACGATGACGAATACGTAACCGGAAGCACGGAAGCAGTAAGCATCGTTTACCAATTTTAGCTGTTCTCAGAATAAACCAAGCATCCAATTTCCTTGCACTATGTACTGGAGGACACTAACAGGGACGAAACTCTTCGACACCAAGCAGACGATAGCGAGAGAAGTGCAAGAGGCATGAAAAGTGGCCAGATTGCGGTGAAGCGCGTCTCCACAGAGACTATCTATATAATATAGCACCCGCCTCTCTGGGATCTGCTCGCACTTCGTTGACGCTGAATCAAGAAAAATGGTCACCACCTCGAAATCTGCGACGTTGGGGCGAGCAAAGCAGGACGAACGGCGTGCTTCGTAGTGGTTGTGGCCAGCGGCGCTGGGTGACACCGTACTTCGGTTTCTTTCCGACGTGTCCGTATCTTGTCCGTTCTTGTCTCCGACAGGCATGGCCTGTTGACTATCCGGGATTGTATCTGCGCTCTTTGTAACAGACCATACTGTTCCGAACCCCCAACGTTGCTTGGAAATCACTCGATTTAGACCAATTAAGATTAGCGAAGAAAGCATTATCACATCGCTTAAATTTGTCTTTGAAAAATCTGTTTTCATTCAAATAGATCATATGGTATCTATTTTCATCTGATGACATGAGTCGCCTCCTTGTGAAATGTCACTACTTCATAAAGTGGCTGCCGCCTGCCCAACAGCTTGTGTAATTTCTAGATGAGGACGCGATAATATTAGAACTGAATTTAGCGTAAACACAAGCGAACATTATCCCCTAGCTATATACGTATCTTGGCCATACATGCTATGCCAATTGTAATGCGGAGCTGTCGTTTCCTGATACGAGGTACCTCCGCTGTGCGTAGGTTGCTGTATCGCATCGTTTATGACGTGGTAAATAACAATATTGAAATAATGGGCTCGGCGCTGAGATCAAACCATCTTCCGGCACAACAGTCCGAAGCTTTATTCATTGTTATAGAATCGTACGCGTACTTCTCTAGATCCAACGCTGACTAGTCTTGTGAGTTGACTGGCTAGTTCGTGACGTTGCATATAGCACGAACGAGAGCACCAGCCTGAGCGCCAGTTTTCATTAGGCTACAGACGCAGCAAAGAAACGCGCGAGTAATAATCAAACTTGTCACAGTCTTTGGCATGGGTCAGGGACGTCGCATAGCAACGAGTGGCTTATTATTACTTAGTATACATTTTCGTACAATTATTACTAAATGTAACTACCCTGGCACTTCGACCGTTCAGCCACCGAGGGAATGATTGTTAGCACGTAGATTTGACTGATCTTCCTGCTCGTGGCTTCAGAAATTCTTGTGCTTTTGTTTACTATGCTTTAGTTGCCTTTATTGGCCTAAATTTCGAAGCAGTCGATGTTCTTCTAAATGCAGAAGGCAACATGACTCAGCGAACACGCATCACACAGCTAATCATAATAATAATCGCAGAAGCTTGTTCACACATTCGGCTACGCATAGGCAAGTCTTACAAACCCTCTCTGGAATGCTGAGGTTGTTGCGCTTGTCTCTTGACCTGTTAGATCTGGCGCGTGAACCACACCATGCACTGCCAATGCGTCCTGACAGACAAGCGCACAGTCGGAGATCGACTGACGTATTTATGCGAAGCTCACACGTGCACCATCGAGCTCAGTATAACGCACGTTCTCATAGCACGCATATTGAGCGAAACATTTAAAATAAGTTATATTATGGGGCATAACACGTGCCAAAAACACGATTCACTTATGAGGCACACCGCAGTGAGAAACTCTGGATAAATTTTGACCGCCTGGAGTTCTCCAACGTGCAACACGGGAATTTTTGCATTTCACCCGCGTCGAAATACGGCCGCCGCGGCCGGGATTCGATCCCACGCCCTCGCACTTAGTAGTTAGTTCTACGCCACAGCCACTACGCCATCTGGTCAGGTAACGTGTAATCCCAGTTTTCTTGCAGAAGCAGAACCACGCTCTAAAAACCAATAAACCTTTTACACAGCAATACCGGGCCGAACACATCGTCGTCTGCTACAGAGCAAACACAAATATGGCGACCGGCGCCGAGGCACCGCAACGCCACGTCGCGGCCGACCTTCAGTGCATCACCATATAGGGACCGACTACACGATTGCAAGGTGAGACCATAGGACCCCGTCCATTGAATGGTAAGCTAAGCGTGTAAGCTTTGTAATGCGTAAATAAATTGTACTTGTGCATTTGAATACGTCATTATTTGTACGCCAGTGCCCATACACCTTGAGCTGCACGGACAAGACGTTTCACGTACCTCATTGCCACTGCGTCCTAGATACAGCCCACCCCATTATAATATTTGGCCAGGAGGAGAATGAATCTCACAGGTTGCATAAAACTGAATGGCAGACGTATCAAACCCTTCTAAAAAACAGCGGTCCTTTTCACCTGTATAGTGCTAACGCATTCAAAAAGTAGGGTAAACTAACGCCAGCAATCTGAAATAATTTGTTGATTGCCCTCATACAAAAGGGAAACAATCGATTGTGTCTTTTTTGTGGTGTACGGTTTGTAAAAACGCTACAAACGTAGGCATTGGAGAAAGTCAGGACCACTAGAGCAGTAAATTGCAAGTGAACCACGCTTTGAAAAGCCTCAACGCGTACGTTTCCTTTTTTTTTCAAGATCTTCAACATAATATTTCACTGATTAGACAGGCGTCGTACTCTGAGCTCGAGTACATGGATTTATTCTCGGCCCTTGTGGCTGCGTTTTTATGCACTTCAGAGAATACAAAATGACACAAACGCTGGTGCAATTAAGCAGTGGTGCACGGTAAAGAACTCCACCTGATCAATATTATTCCGGAATCAACCCCCACCGCGTGCCTCATAGTCAGATCGCGGATTTATTTTAACTTATTAGCCCACACTTGTGCGCCTTTAAACAGTTCAGCTTTTTGTGCGAGAAATAGCAGGGCTTCTGGAAAGCAGCAGAGTCATTCTTTTGCACCTACGAATTAACTTGTAGCGTTGCGCCGTAAGCTGTAGCAATAGTTCTTGCATTGGTTGAACTTTGTACACGTAGCGGGAACAGACTTATGGCGACAAGACAGCAAAGGAACTACATAGAGACAACAGGATGAAAAAGAAAGAACAGACAAAGTGGAAGCTGACTTGCAGCGATAGCGAGAATTTAGACGCTAGAACACGGAAAGCCAGGAAACCTGACAGTTGAATTGCTTACCGAGACTGTGCGCTTGTCAATGGGGTACACAGTCATGCCAGGATCGGTCTGTAAAGCTCTCGCAACCTCCAGCAGACTGAGCAGTATGCCCACTCGCCTCCATAAAATCTTGTGGAGTTCCTTTCACTGTGCAATTCGAGTGAAACTGAAAGCGATCGCTGGACGTCGTACATTCTGCAACCTGATTCCTGTTACTTTTTCGCAAGATGTATTTACTTGTAGCTACAGCGATCGATGTCTATGCTCGTTTCGCTGCCACTCGTGTTTCTCTGATTCGAAAGTGAATTTGTTCATCTGCTGTGGACGCCTGAAGGAAAAAGTGAAAAAGCGTATAGTTCTTGCAAGCAAGTGCAACATCGAAAAAAAGTGATCTTCTGCAGGGGGAAATACCACGCGTGAAGAAAAAGAAAATCGTAGTAAAAATTTTCGCTGACCAGGAAAGAGCTCGGTCGGCTACATTCCATGGAGAAAGACTAAAAAAAAGGAATACAACATTGTGAAAAACTGAAAAATGAATAGATTGACGGACACTGGAGTTGCCGACGTATTGTAATTATTCTGGAAGTGTCACAGACGGTATTTTGATCCTATTAACTGAAGTTTACGCATCAGCGCCCTTCTGGCTTTCTGCAGCTGTGATTGGCGAGATCATCGCCCTAAGAGGTTGTTGAGTGGGAAATGTTTTTCATCTAGCTAAATATAAAGCAGTTATGAAGACGAGCCTTTAGTCTTTGAAGCACCGGCAACAAGAGAAGAGGGAGTAACAGCTGCCACTGGATTCTCTACAGATAGGACCAATTGGTGCAGTGAACTTCACTAGCTCTGCGAAATTAAAATGCCACAGTTCCAACGACAGGCCGTACCCGGACCCGGATCCCCTTCCCCCTCCCCCGCAATTTCGCCTACGATTGCGTCATACTAAACCGGCAAATGGCCAACGTATCAGACCTTCACCAGCGCGGCAGTAAACTTGCGAAGCTAGTTGCCCTGGTCTGCTGGTGAAACACTGTTAAACCCTGAAACAGGAAAACAACTGCTATAAAGAGAACGAAGTCATAGCAGCAAACTGACGACCTGATTCCTTTAGTGACCTTGTTTTTTTTTTTTTTTCATTTGTTGTTGGTGCATTTTAACGCACCCTTTCTGGAAGTAGGAAATAATACTTCCTGGCACGAGTAACACAGTAAAAGTAAAAGACGAGAGGACACAGTAAAACTGTCCTCTCGTCAGCATTTTTCTCCGAATGTCTTAGTGTTATCAGAACGAAAGTAAGGTTTTGTTCTTTTTCGTCAACGAGCAAAACTTCTCATTTGAACGCTCGTCAGCGAAAACAATTGTTAGCGTTAGTGGCACAGATTCCTTCCGAAGAGCCGTGGTCTCTTTTCCTCTCCCTTAAGCGCTCACATGGCATTCTCGAAGCGGAGCTGTAGTCCATTAGAACAAGACTTCCATTCCAGACTTCTTCCCAATCTGGCACAGTGCAATTGAAGCCAAATTTAGACACCGTAGCACTCACTTAAATTCAAATGTTCGGCACTGTGTTTCAGGCGAAGCATGTGATGTACGGCCGTGGAGTGGCTGCATGGCGACTTTTACTTATCAGGATCTTATGAGCAGGTACATATGGACACGTGAGAAATCCGTTCAGAGGCTATGGTGTGATGCTTACGGTCATGAAGTTGCGGGTTTGATTCCCAGTAGTAGCGGCCGCATCGTTATGGGGGTAGATTCAAAAGGCACTCCGTGTTTAGGGTGCGCATTACAGAATCCTAGCTAGTTGATTTTTTTTACCCGAGTGCCCCAATACAGCCTCTACAATTTAGCATGAATTGCTTTAAGAAAAAGCGTTACTTTCGCGCGAACTGAGATTTTCCTATCCAATTACACTTTCATCACTTAAATTACCTCTTTAGGTACGCGATGAACCTATTTCAATGAAATTTGTTGTAGTTCGGAGAGAAAGCTCAGTTACACAGATAATATACAGAAACCTAAATCATACAGAAATTTGGAAGCACACTTTAAATTTAGGGCTTGAATTGTTTTTTTAATATTATTTGAAGAAAATAGCTGACTTCCCGAAAACATTGGTGCATGAAGTTGATATTTCCAACTCATGGTAACTTCGGTACACAGCATCTGTTGGGGAACCTATAGCGCTAAAATATTATATATGGACACACATCTTACGTGGACTTGTTTATATGTTTACTAGGGTTTTACAAAATTTCTACTTGCAAATGAGTGATACGTTTAAGGGTGGTGTACAATAAATAAAGGTATTGAGCTTTGACATCTCATTAGTTCACAATAGTGCAGTTCAAAAAATTTTCATATATGATTACTATGGTTTATCTACCCAGTTGTCAACTTCATGCTTCAGCTTTTCTTTATTTCGCGCTTTTCAACATTATTTAGAAAAACATTGCTTACATAAACACAAGTTAGTTTTCCTTCACTCGGTAGATTTAAACCATTCCTTTAGGGTGCATTGGGCGTCATCAAAATCGGTGCTGCTAAACTCTCTAAAGATGTTTATTGTATGGGACGTATTTAAATAGGCAGTTAGAGTTAAAGACGCAACTTTATGCGTTACACCTGATCATGTTCTTTTTTTCTTTTTTTCCCTTTTTTTGTTAAGTACATGGCTGACTAATAGAGTATAACATAGCGAGGCAGCCTAAGAGCTGTAAAAAAGTCATAGTGCGGTTCTTGAAATATTTTGACACGCAGTTATCTTTGCACGCGAATTCATATCTATGATCCAGGCGCTTTCCTATTGCTTCATTGCAATTTAGTGGGCGCCCTGACGTCCAGTCAACCAAGCGACCACTGGACTCTAAGAAAATGCACCGATGTTTCATTTGAGGTTACTGTGCACCGAAACTATTCGTTGTGTAGAATCTTGGCTAGAGCTAGTTGCTATTAATTAATACTTAAACCAAACTTTTCGGCGCAAGCTAAACGCAAAGTAGGTGCCCGTCTTGTTGTTTGTGTTCTCTGTCATCGTTTAATTTGCGCCGAAAAGTTTGCTTTAAATACGTTATTGTTACACATCTGTAGACCGTGAGGCACATAATTTACCGTTTTTACTACGTTTCGGAAGGCATCGCGATTAGTATTACTAATTTTACAGCAAGATTAGGTTTTCAAGTACCCTACTCCCTCAAATTTAGGTCGATAGCGATTTTTTTGCGATTACGCACGAAACTACTACATCAGATCAGGTTCAAGCATTTCATTAGGAACCATCGGAAGTGAAATAATGGCGCGCCCCTAACTCCAGCGTTAAAGACAATACTGTAGCCATTACTATCCCGCTGAACCAGCCACACAGTACTCCAGCTCACATTCACGGGACGCCATTTTGACCGCACTGAATGCGCGCAGTGCGGGAAGAGCCATTGTTTTCGTTTCAAAGTTCGCGTTCGGCAAGACGCTACACACAATGACACCGTGCTGGCGGTTTCATTACAGTGTTGCTGCAGTGAACCGGGGCAGATGTGCTTTCCATACAATAGCACATTCTACGCAACGCCCACATTGAATATGCCACAATGCACTCTTTGAACATTGGGAGCCACTTCACAAACGGGACTTCTGAACCTTAGCACAGAGGCAGCTGTTGCGCATGGAAGTTTTGGTCTGAATTAATAATTCTGAACTATTCGCTTCGCGTCAAGAACTGCTACCTCAACGAAGCGTGGAAATCAATTTACCAGTCAAATGCACGTTGCACAGGAGCGACCGTTGAGTGCGTAATTGTATACCACCTTTAGTCGTCAGCGAAATGTGTTCGTGGTCCTGGGGCGCTGTCTCTCGCACGTAGAACTGTCATTTCAATCTCTTGCCGCGTTCAATATAAATGCAAATTGCACTGTGCTGTCGACGGTTTCGGGCAATATCAACATCACTGAACAGACAACTGCTTTGGTCGCCCAATTATGGTCTCTGCCTGTTTCGCTGACGACGCAACTGCTGATCTCGCACAACTTTGTAAACAGCGAACCGTGCACTCCAGGCAATCTTTCGCTGACGTTCGGTGTGTTGCGTACCATAATAATTAACTAAGCCCTTTGAGCAGTGATGTATAATGAAGAGAAGTGGTTGTGCTATTATAGTAGATATTAAAATGCTCGACAAAAGCACGAGCATGTTCTAGTGGAACCGAGACCAAAATTGAGAACTTAGTCTGCTTAGCTGATAGTTAATAAAAACACGGCGCCCCAAAAATTCAAAATAGGACTTTTTCAATTGATTGGCGTCAGATATTTGATAACTAATGAGCAAAGTTTTCATGCATTATGATTGTAAGAGGCTACGTGATCAGACAAGGCAGCACAATATCGACAATTACGGCGTAGTTAGGTCCATCAGTCCTACGCCCTGGACACTCTAAAAGGTAGTGCATCTAATTTTTGTGCCGTCCATAATTTTTATATGCAATAAAATTTTACTCACTATCCTCAATAACACAGTGCCTTCTAGAAAAATCGGTGAAGTACTTGAGCAATGACCTTGCCTTTGCTTTATCTTGCTGGTGCCGAGTTTTCAACTTAGGCACTTGTCTTTCGCATATGAACTGCAGTACCATGCACAAGGGGCTTTATACAGTGGCTAAGTCAAGAAGCAAAGCGCTGGGTTAAGACCGTGTCAAATTGACTTGAGATCCCATAATGCAGAGAATCATATTAAAGTGCCGTTACAACACGTTGAGGTGTACGCTAGCAACGCTTCCACGTAGGCGTCGTTGAGCCTCCACATTTTTTTCACTAGTTACGCAATCTAAGAAATATCATCCTACTTTAGGTTTGCCTACTCATTTCATTTGAATGGATAAGCCATGATACAGGTAATTGTGTAACAGCTTATTAGCAAAAGCCGCCAGGCATGTAGGCCTTCTGTGTTTTGTCCTGAAGCTCTGGCTTTACAGCAAGCACGCACTATGAAGGAGAAGCCAACTTCAAAAGCCAGTACATCCGATGAGCAAAAAAAAGTTAACGCACGAGTTTGCTAAAGAAAACAGTAGAATGTTTCATCTGTGCGTTGATCAATAAAGGTAGAGTTTAGTAAACTCTTGCATTGTGAATGGTTGGCTGCATCTGCAAAAGATAGTTTTCAAAAAATACTGGCAGCATAGAAGGTATTAGGAAACCATGGGTCTGTTGCACCGCGGTCAGTTGCAACATTATTTTTTGTGTACGTTTAGCACACTTTGATAAACACTGCCAAGAAATCGCATTTCAAGGGACGCTCACAAGTGCCAACCGAGCTGCATTGCCTTTAATAGTGGGAACCTATAAATGTTTCTCGACGAATACTTCGGGAACATATGACGCTTTATAAACCAAAAAATGACACTTCATTATCGCTATTAATAAATCCGCGAATCAGCGAGAAATGTTCTTAAATAGTTTACGAGAGGCCGAAAATAATTTCCCTCAATACTCCTGCTTTAAGGTAGATGACAAGTTTCATTTCGTGAACCTACTTCCACCTGGTCTGTCTGCACATAAGTAGCTTGCTATTGTAAAAAAATGTGGTTGATCCCTCTTATATAGGAATCGGTATAGAACACGAAAGTGAAACGTGTCTTCACAGAAGTAGTGTAATGTTTATTGCACATTGATATATAATGTCTATTGGTGTTTTGTGGCTAAAGCGCCCTTAGACGTTGATGCACCCACGCTGACGCCTGGTGGCACGTCTCCTCCATCACGACTACCAACGTCGATGACCATGAGCAACCGTCGTGCATATGGAAGCTGCACTACGCTGCACACGCTAGCACAACGCGAAAGACGAAGCACGTAACTGACACACTAATACAACGCGCAAGACAAAGCACGTAACTGAATCGTCACCGAGTCAAATCAGCGCGTACAGCGCGTCGTAATTGCAGCCTCCGCGATCAACTTCAGAAACATTTTCAGAGCTAATTGCAAAGGCCACGCTCCGCTGTGCTGAGTACGGTGAACGCCACTACCAACGCCACCTAGGTGGCGTTGGTAGTGCTTCTTGATGCCAGCGTGCCTTCGAATGCTGGCATCGAGACGTCGTAGTGGTGAGACCACCGAAGCGTTCACTGTCGGTGCGCGTTAGTGTCATAATGCAGTACTTCTCTTTTCTGCTCGTAGGCGGCGGCACCGCCCCGAACAAGAGCGCGGGTACACGGAGGAGTGTTAGATATATAAGGCGCGTCTGTGTAGCTCTCTGCAAATGCGTTGTGGCGCAATGGGTTAAACGCTCGGCGATCTATCGTCGCGGACCGAGAGGTCGTGGGTTCGATTCCCAAATTTTGCATGTTTGTGGAACTTTTTCTTCTGGTTTCTTTCTTTGTATTATGTTCTATGACGTATTTCCGTGACGGAAATACGTCAGTGAAGTCTTGGTGGACCCCGGCATAAAACACTTTCGTGTTAAAAAATGCACTGAAAAAAGGTAGTAGCGCACTAATAAAAAGGTAATAATTTGTGTGTGTCGCGCTGGAAGATATAAATTAAGGCGTCGTTTCTGGAACGCAATGGCTCCTGAATTGGCTTCGTAAAGAGACGATGTGTACAATCTTGAGCCTAACAAATTGAATAAATGAAAGAATGTGAGTTTAATACTTATTGCAGCATGCGATTCGCGCAACAATCAAGCCCTCTGACACAGACACAGAGAGAGAGAGAGAGAGAAAAGGAACAAAAAAAATACGGCACAACTCATCCCACGATTTCTGTGGACGGTAATGCAAAAAGCAATAGAGCAATGTAGCGACTATCCATATTCCTGAAATCAGGTTTATTTCAGATGTGTTGTGGTAATTCTTAGACTTTCGTTGATTAGGCTGTATGCCACATACTCCCATATCGCTCTATTTTGTTATGGCACTCGCCTACCAAGTTTGCCAATGGGCATGGAGGCATGACAGCGACTGTGTGACACCGGCGCAGTGATGACATAATGACGCAGAAGGAATGACAACGGTGGAACGACAAAGGCGCATAGCGATGACGGCGTGACAATGAGATGTTGATTCCCAAATTATGACAACGGTATAACGACGACTACATGAGGGCAACGAGATGAGGACGACTACTTGAAGACGATGGCGTGATGATGACCGCTTGACGATAACCCGATGAAGAAGCGGCAATGACGAAGTCGGCCCGATGAAGACGGCACCATGATAATGGCATAAAAACGAACGCATGATAGCGCCTGGGTGACGACGACGCAATGCCAACAGCTTGCATGATAACGTCGGCATAATCACGACTGATTGACGACACCACGATTACAACGGAATGACGAACAAGGAAATACGTCGATGGCAGGACGACAAAAAGGATGTCAATGCCGAAATGACGACGATGGTGAAACGACAGCGTGACGGCCATGTATATATGAGGACACCGGTATGACGACGACGTAATGACAATAGTCGGATGTCGAAATTACAATGATGGCGATGGAAGGACCGTGACGGCATCCCGATCACGGTATGGCAACGAACGCATGTCTGCGACTGTATGACGACGATGCTGGAAAGACAATGGCATGACAACGGCATGGGGACAATGGTATGGCGACGAGTGCAGGACGACAAAGGCGTAACGATGAGTGTGTCACGAAACCTGAATGACAACGTTGGCGAAACAAGGACGGCATGACGACACTCCGATACGAAGCTGCAGTGACGACGAGGGCACAACCACGGCAGCATTACGACTATCGTGTGACAGTGGAGATATGATAGCGACTCTTTGACCATCGCGGCTTGACAAGGGTAGCATAATAATGCTTGAATGGTGACAGTATGATTGCAATACAATGACGAGGAATTATTGACGTCGATGCATCGATGAAGGCGGCATGACGACGACAACGGCATGACCACAATCGGATGATGTTACTAATGATGATGTTATAATCACAATAATAAAACCAACGACGACGCCATGAAGACAGCCGGATGACAAAGCTGGAATGGCGATGATGCACGACCACGACCGCATCGCGCCCACGAGTCCATGGCCCAAGCTATTGGGCAACTTGGGCCACTGGGTCGGGGTATAAGCCACGACGATGGATGGATACATGGGTGGATGGATGGACCATCCATCCATCCATCCATCTCAAAATGGCTGAAGGAGGCAAAGAATGCTATTTGCATTAATGAAATGCCCTCTCACGCATGCGCAAGCCTGATGGGT
This sequence comes from Dermacentor silvarum, assembly GCF_013339745.2. Lineage (NCBI taxonomy): Eukaryota > Metazoa > Arthropoda > Arachnida > Ixodida > Ixodidae > Dermacentor > Dermacentor silvarum. The sequence goes on along the minus strand of NC_051158.1, from coordinate 44,150,134 downwards.
GTTTTACTGGAAACTGTGCTGTATGCAACATCAAGCGGCAACGAGTGTAACTGCAACGATGCAGTTGATTAAAGTTACTGGTCAGCTAAGCATTGAATGGAGAAACACATACACGTATTGGCCGATATAGCAAAACAATACCCAGGAAACTCGAGAAATTATCATATTGGAAAGCAAGAGGCAGTGACGTGAACAAAACACACTATTTTGGCTTGAGTTGCTTGATTGCAAATATCGTACACGGCTCAGTGGAAGCTATAAGGAAGGGGGTAGCGCAACCACATTGCCAAAGTTATTTCAAGTTAGTTCACATAACAAATCAGAAATTACACATGAGACTTGACTAAGTGAATTCCATGAAAGCATATCTTTATGACTAAGTGAATTCCTGAAAGCATATCTTTCCAACAACAAGTGTCTTTGTAATGCCACTGTCCCAACAATATAATTGCGACCGGGAGTGGGGCACTGACGCTTGATTTATATTATTCGGTGCAACACACGAGCATGTAAGTGTAACGCAGTTTTTTTGCAGTCAGCTCCTAAAGAAACTACTTGAAAAAGCGCCTATGAAACAAACACACCAGAAAAGGCAAGAGAGAGCCAAATCTTCTGCAGTCCTAGCCTCAGACTATGTTTCTTTCTATGTGGCTTCTTTGTTTCACAATTCTCTTTTCAAACGCAACTTCATCACTCATTGTTATTTTTTGGCAACTCAAGAGAGTCAGCCGCGGTGACTGTCAAAAAGCGGGCCAGCTTGCAAAGCGGGTCTCCTCTTTACGCTCAATTACATTTTGCTGCTTGAAAAAAAATTCGGAAAAATGATGAGCACCCTCTTTAGCGTAGCTCCGCCTTCTCCACGAGAAGGTTCTCTCTCTCTCTCTCTCTGTCTGTTTGCCCCGAGTCCCTCACCTTTAGGGGCTAAAACCACGCTCTTGGGTTTTCGAAAGAGATTTTACAGTGAAACTTTGCCCTGTGAAACGAATGCACTGCCATTGCACTTTTTGGTACAAAGTTCATAGATTTTTGTGTTAGCTTTCTTTCAGAATGAAAAATCGAATTCACGCTTTTTTTGCCGAAAAGGGGAGGGGGGGGTGTACTCTACGGCGTCTCTCTTACAAAAAGAAAAAAAAAGGCACAACTGCATCAATTGGGAGACAAAAATTAACAAGTGAGTGGCATGAGCGCTTCAATCTAACAAAAAGAGTGCTGAGCCCATTAGATAGGCAAGTAAATGAAAGATTTCACCCGGACGAAATGTTTGTACAGCTGATGGACGAAGGTTTCGTCTCCTGCTATAGCTTCCAATGCGCAGCGCCTGGTTCCTTCACCATGTCGGACGTGTCTCTGTTTATATACTTTTATTTTGGTATTTTGTTTTCTTGTGGAGGGCTCTATGGAACACTGATGGTATTTACGAAGTGCTGCTGTAGGTCCGTAAGTACGAAGCTGTGGATTTGAGCAGTTTGGAAGGCTTAGTGACCCGTTTACGTGAAGCAAACCTTATGGACTGAAATATAATGAAATGAGCCCCTCCTATTATGGTGGCTGAAGGTCAGGTCTTCAGCTTTAGAAAGAAGAGGCAAAGTACGAGTTACCATAGCGACGAAGTACAAGTATAGTTGTTGTCACTGTTGAAAATATTTCATTTATAAAAAAAATTGGCCGCATATCTGCTTGCTTCGCTGCAAATGACGTCGATAGACGATAGTCTTCTGCCTCCCCGGATACGTAACACCGTCACATCTCCCCCTCCCACCCCTCACGCTCTTCCCCCCCCCTCTGACTCCTCCCATGATGGATGCAATGGAGCTTTTGCTGAATTCAATTCAAATTTCCCGCATTCGCATTGCTCTGGCGCCATCTGTTGGAACTTTTATTACTGTTAGCTTAAAGCCGGCTGCAGAGACACGGCTTCAGTCGGCTTGTTTTTAACGCGTAGCGTCTCTTCGACACCATTTTAACGCGTTTATTTTGCATTTATTAATGTAAAACCCAGTCCTATGTGCATTCCTAATTAAATGAACGCTGCTGATCACTGTTGTGTACATGTATTTTGCCTTAAATAGGCCTGAGGTTTGCTTTGCGAATACAATGTTGACGTGTGTGACCCTGTGCCACCAGTGCTAGTAGCTTGGTTGGTTATGACCGGGCGGGTGAATCGAGTGACAGACAGACAGACAGACATACAAAGTTGTTTGCGTTTAGGTAGCCCAAGAACGACTATCGTCTTTAAGAGACTATGACCACCCCGATTGGTAGTGACCATGTGAGAAGTAAGGTCAGATCTATAGGGAGGTGTGCAGTATGGAAAGATACAACAAGAAATGGCTGCTTTATGCAGGACAGATAAATCCAATTGCTTCTCATTAACAGGCTCTTGTTGCTCCTAAAGTGTCCAATGATGAAAGAATGCCCGGACATCGAATCCGCATAACGTTTTGATCCTGTGAATATGACAGTGCATGTTCATGTCATTTGCGCTTTAAAACAGGTATATGTAAATGCCTTGATCTTTGATTTCTTGCTTTTCATGGCTGTACTGCTTGTTCTAGCCTGCATTTTTTTTATAGCGAGACATTTTAAAAAGCGCTCCCAGGTCTGTTGAGTTTACGTCGTCTGATGATCTGTTTCGTCAACGTTTTCCATGGTCTCTGAACGGTCATATTTCTGCTTGGCATGCGAAAAGGTGTAGCTCACAATATCTTAACTCAAACACCACATCTGCTATAGACAATGAAAAAACAATTTACGTTTTTAGCTAATTACGTACGCCACATCTAAAAACGTAAATGCCTATCTTGGCTTACCAAATTATTAACGGAGAAATCCACAATCTAGCCAACTAATGAACGTACATAATAACCAGGATCGATCGATAACCCAAATCAGTCAGGCCATTGTGTTAAAAAATGACTAGAAAATAATGATTCGATCGAAGGAAAATGCGTCTCAGTCGTGTCTTGACGAACAGACACTTCAGAACACCAGTCGCGTTTTTGGGAAGAATATATCTTCGTTCCGATTTCGCAGAAACTTCAAAGCCGCTATAATTAAAATATGCAGTAGTCTGGTTACTTCACACGGCTTCGCAAGGTGTGGTCTGGCTGGATAGGGCATGCCAACAACACCAAGGGTTAGAAAGAACAGAGAGGCACGCAGGAAGATTTACAGCATGACCAATCCAGGTCTGAGAGGCGGTAAACCTAAAACCAATAGATGTGAATAGTTAATGCAAATAGGTAGATGTAAAGAAGGTAATTGTAAAATCGGAGGAATTTTTATTGGGCTATAATAATTCAGCAGGTAATAAATAGAGTGTGAACGAAAATTTGATGCAAGAACCAGATCGCGTGATTTTTAGGTCACACGCGCAATGAATTATCGATTCTCCAGCCGTAGGGGGTGCACAACGACAAACAAATCACGGTGAACGATGAAGCGACAGCACAGAGGAGATCCAAGGCCCCCATTCATTTCAGCGCGCACAGGTCGAATAAACGCGCGCGGATTATTTCGCGCGCATATAGAGTTCATTTTCAATCTACCCGCAGTTCCAGGTTGAAAGAGAGAAATTTGCTTAATGGCGTAGGAGGATCAGTTTTCATTCCGCATGCGAGTTATATAAATGTGTTTTGCCTTGAAGTTCACCGCTAGAATGACCAGGAAATAAAATTATTCGCCTTCTGAATGGCCTCCCCGCGAGACGCTCGTTTGATAAACTTCGGCGAAGAAATTTATGAGCCATTGCACTCTGTGAAGGTGCATGACGAGCGAAGCTGTTTCGCGCACAACACAGAACAGAGCTGACAGAATTTTGAACAAAGGTACGAGCATATTCATTGTCCTGACCGGTGGTCATCGTCACGATAGGTACGCACATACATTCGCGTATCACCTCAGTTATTAAATTTGTCTTCCACGTAAGAGAATGACTGGCTCATATCTCCTTAAGCAATGGCTCATACCCCCGTAAACGCGGCCTCCCCATTACGACGACAGAAAATTGAAATTCTACGCTGGAATGATGAGCGGCAACGGAGCCAGCTTGGTAAGAAGACGACAACGACGAACGCGCGAGCAGTGGCACCAGCGCATTCGCGCGATTGTGCCGAGGGGCACCAACAAGCCAGCTTTGGAAGAAGAAGACGACGCTCGAGCCATCGCTGATGATGATAGTTTTCCACGCGGGCGCCACAGAAGCCCATCAATTAAGCCACAGACAGCATCGCTGTAAGAAGAAACTATCTTCGAAGAGGACATCAGACGACACGCACGAAAGAGAAATGCTACGAGAAATCTACGAGAAATTATAGTATTCAGCTCAGCTGAACAAATAAAACAAATACACTAAAGTTTTCAATTAGTTACGTTACGGCACATATTTCAGTGCACGAAGTGTGGCTAGTGAGTTCGCAAGGAATATCCACTTGAAACTAATTTTGATGGTGAAACCGGTTTTGAGATATACGGCGTCACACTTGCGTCAAAATTGCACTATTGTTTCACTGGCGTTTTTCAGGAAACGGCTGAACCACAAAATTAAATTAAGCGCCAATGCATTTCGTCGGACTCACTGAAAATTATTATCTCAAAATACGTGTAGTCGTCAGAATTCGTTTCTACAGTGGACACGCCTTTCGAACTCGCCAACTACAATTCGTGAATTGAAATATATGCCGCAAAGGAGGTCATAAAACCGTTAGGTATTATACTAGGGTTAATTATTCAAATAAGTATTCTAATTTTTCGTAGAATTACTGGCCACCTCGTCGAATAATCTTGCTCAAGGGTTATAACTGTGCTATCTGCAAGCGGGGATTTTTAAACTTTTGGTGCAGCTAAACGAAAAAACACCTTCTATGAGGGACAACTTTTGAATAGTAGATACGGTCTACGGTACGAAAGAATACATCTAATAAAATAATTCAGAGTGAAGGGGGGATATTTCTTTGAGGATGAGTGGTGGCGAGGAGGAGAATGCCTCGTGGCGCAAATCCCCAAGGCCAGAGCAGCGTCACTGAGCGCCTGAAAGGGTTGGACCTTGGGCCTGGGGCATAATTACCGAGAATTCTTATCCTAATTCCATTGCGGTGTCTTCAGCATCGTAGAGGGCGCTCGCTACTCGCCACTTCGACCGAAGGCGCCCTGCACGCCTCCCATCATGCGAGTAGCTCATTCCCGAGTTTCCCGAAACAACGCGAGCCCCTTCCCCATTCGGGAACATGCTTCTTCCTCCGCCTGAAGCGTATTGCATTTATCGAAGCGGCGCTTGTTATCCATCGCTCACTTTAGGCCACAGACAAAAAAAAACCTCGTCATGTCCCCTCATTAGAGATCTGGTGTATGTAAAATAGCGTTGTGAGGGAGCTCATTGATCAATTAAGCGCAGTTAAGAATGCCGCCAGCCGGCTAATCGCAATTAAACAAAATCTCTACAATGCCCAACCGTCCCTTTGGAGAGGCGTACATACATCGTTCTTTGGCTGATATCAAAGGATGGGATTCAGTGTCGTAATTATACAGCGTGCCAATGAAGAGCTCCGAAATGGGTGGACTCGGGATTTGATTTGACCGCCTGGGCTTTTTGCGCTAAGTGCCAAAGATTATTGTTGATTGCCTAGATGGGAAGATAATTTATTCCTGTCGTTATAAGCTACGGGTGCTTACAATTTTTGCTTCCCAGTTCATTCTTGTCACGGGCCTGTATTTTGCCATATTCGCTGCCAACTCGAGGCTTTCGTAGATAATGTACCAGCAAGGGCGAGGGCGATACACTGCTCGAGGTAAACTGCCTGATAGGTTTATCACTTATTTATTGAACACGGCGCCATGGTAGATAGCGTTTGTTGAGCTGGAGTTGGCGTGTTTAATGCGAACCGCGGCGGCCTTACTTTAATGCGGGCGAAATGTAAAAACAACTGTGTGCTTAGATTCAAGGGCTCGGTAATGAAGTCCGGGTGGCCAGAAAAATTATTCCAAAGCCCCCCACTACGGCTTGCCTCATAATGAGATTCTTATTTTGGCACGTAATAGCCGATATCTTATAGTGTATAGCGATATCTTACTCACTGCAGCGTATTCGCAGCGAGTTTCCGTGGTCATCAAGTGAGATGCGTTCATGTTTGCTTGTGCGCGCGTGACACCATGCTTGGTCATTGAGTTAGTATGCCTATGTTTACAAGTTTACACGACCGATAAGGCTACTATCCCTACATTCTATAGATGCCCACTAAATTGCTATCGCAATCGAGGCTTCGCCTTTCGGGCAAAACTGATACTTTTTTTAGTGAGTTTGATTCAACTTTCTGCGTTAGATGATGTTTCTGAGGCTTATACTGTGTTTTTTATGTTTGTATATATTTGACTGTTCCTGTTGCCATTCGTATGGTCTCTATGTTTCAGTTATCTAGCTGAATATTAAAGGCTACCCCCGCTCCATCATGAAACGCCTCCTCGTGGCTTGAGCTTTTATTGAAATAAAGAAAAATAAAGAAGAAAACCAACCGCATCGAAGTTTGAAACTCGTGAAAAGCATGCGACCATCTTTGTATAAAATAGAAAAATAGCGCTTAAACGAACATCCGAAAGTGAAAGAGGCAGTCCTTTCAATCTTAGTTCCCGGATCATGCAGTTACTACCCAAGGCGTTGATATTACTTCGGCGATGTCACTATACAAAAAAATCTGTGCAGAGGAAGCTTTAGCTCAGGAGTTCCTACTGGTCTCAATACATGGGAATAGCGAAATTGTTTTTCTCAGCTACCCGTACAGCGATTTTCATGAGGCTTGTTATATTTACACGAAAAAGTAAAATCGAGTGAGTATTGGTAGTATAATTTTATTGTGGCACTTTAGTTTTGAGAAAGTCTTACATGTTTAGAAATCGATCTATCAATCAGGTTTAGTACTTAGTAACAGAGCAGTGGAAAACGACATCGCAATTTCGTAAACTGTAGCTAATATTGTCATCTGAAGTGAACGAAATTGGTGCATTATACACAAATAAGAAATATAGCACAAATGTGTGAGCTGGCCTTTGGCGAAACCCTTGTGAGCAATCTAATAACTTTCCGTGTGCTACGGAATCCCGGAATCAATTCGTCCGCTTTAAATGCTCTAATAGATGTACTTTGAAGAACTCAGACGTCTGTTTTTGTTGCAGTATTACGGATTCGCAAACTTCATGTTTCAACCTTTTTTAGAGCTTACCCATTTACAAGAATATTCGCAACAACGTTTATCTTCTAAGCATTATTTGCCTTGCTAGATGCACTAAAACTCAAAATTTTCTCTCGAATATAACAGATTTTATTCAGATGGATCTGGCGGTCGTCTCATAAAAGCGATGTTTTACATGAAATTGAATGGTGTTTCTGTCATAGAAGCATCGTTGTGTTACATGAAATTGAATAGGAAAATCGGAACAACTCATCTAGATATCTGAGCATCATATTTATTGGAGGCCCACCAGTTCTGAGCACTCGGCAAGCTGACTGGCATCGTATAATGCTGCACAGGTTATACGTGAGCGATGTAGTGTTTTGCAACCTTTGTAGCACCAGCTACTCCACATTTCACTTTTTGCTCTACATCCAGTTTAGGTGAAACATATACACCCCCTAATACGTCACCATTTACGCCCTAGTGCCATGCCAGTTTTTTATCAGGCAAAGCCCTGTCGCGGTTTCATGCAATAAAATCTCTTTATTTGGTACCACACTGAGAAATTTCACGGTTATAAAATAAAACTATCTTAGAGGTTGACAAAACACCGTTATAGATGAAACCGAAAAGAACACATACGGCATCGCACTGAATTGAATGAACTTGGTCAAGATGAACCAACTCGCCAAAATGACGGTAACTTATGGGCTTCCATAAAATGGCTGTATTTTGTTATTTTCTAATTTTGCAAATTAGTTTGAGATGTCTGCGTAAGTTTGAACACCTACCACACATTGTAGAGAATGAACGTCTGGTACGCCGCAATCAGGAGTGATGACACGTTGGCCATTGAACTGTCCATAGGTCATAATATGCGAAGATTTAATAGCTGACGCTACCAGATTATGTATTCACTGATTACGTATTCACTTATACGACCTCAGTGCAGTTCTTCGGTGAGCATTGTGCAGTGAAATACTGGCACACGTGCATTCCAAACTTCTACCAACACTCCAACCTTTGTGATCTAATGCAACAGCGTCACATCCACCTACGGTCACGTGAACCAAATGAATCTTCTTATACACGCAAACTAACCTATTTGCGAGAAACATAAGCCTGAATTCACAATCGCTTGTTTGTCCAAGCAAAAAAAAAGGCATCGAAGTCATTCTCAATGTTAAAAAAGCTATAAGGCTTTCTCCACAATGAAGACGCTTCAGCTCCAAGTCCTTCATTAGTTGAAGATAAGGAAAAGTGGCTTTTTTCTATTGACCGAGCAGTAATTGGACCTTACAACACGTGTACTCAATGTGCCGGCACTTACAATTGATTGTGTCCATGGAACTACGTCTTTCTAGCAGTTGAAGTAACTTTACCGTGTCAGCTGTGAATAGGCGTTGCTTTTACCGAACGCTTGTTTTTTTTTCCTAATTGGAATGACAGAGGGTGCTAATTAAAACACGCGTGGAGCTTAAGTGAGTTTAAAGCACCAAATGTTTGACTTCTCTTCATTCAACCAGTTCTGGCTTGACCCTCGGTTACCCCATCCTAGGGCGATCTGACGAAAGACCTTCTACCACGTGGAAATTATTCTGGGCAACTGGCATCCGGCATCTACGATGCAAAAAGCCATAAACACAGTGCGTCGCTGCTTCATTCATTACTATTACTACGTTTACAGATTTAAAAAAATACTTGTTATGTTGCTGTGTTGGTGAACAGACAGAAATGGAGTAGTTGAGGCATTTGTACTTTTCCAAGCAGAAATTGATTTATAACAGAAATTCTTTTTCAATTCCTGTTTACCGCTTTTATTAATGCATATGCGTACGAGATATCTCTCTGGTCTGCTCTATATTTTGTTTTGCTGGCAGTTACGTTTTTTCGAGGTTAGGTATGCTTGCTTGTCTGCGCACTGCTTGTGCGTGTCCTATAGAAAAAGCTGTATAGCGTGAACCTCATCACGGTATCTCTGAATATCCGGCTCTAATATGGCATATATTCCCGTTTATGTAGAGTCCATAAGCAGCAAACTACAATGGCAATGTTATTGTGAATACGTTCACCGACGTAACCGAAACCCTTATGTAGATGGACTCTGCAAGTGTAAAGGACGCGCTGTTATTGGTATCAATACTGACAGCAGCAGCTGTAGAAGAGAGTCGTAAAAAGAGATTCAATTCTATGTAGGCCATGGCCACACGCCTCGCATGTTTCTATCTCTTGCCACGCTGCGACGCACCCGAAGCCCAGTGTGGCACTAAAACGGGTGACTGCCACTTTGACGAAGAGCGTTTACGACAGCGCACGAGTTCGGAGCAAACGCAGCGTGAACGAATAAGCAAGGCTGCGGCGCAAAACAGGATGAATTCAGTGATTTGAAGTATTTTGTTTTTGCCAGACCCGCACCCTTCTGTTTTGAGACTTCTATAAGAGTGCATCAACGGAAGACGGCCGTTCTATAATGTCTGTAAGAAAACGAAAGAAGAAAAAAACGTTTTCAGTATGGAAGAGCTTTGAAATAAAGGCGAATTATAAATTTAGAATATGGAGGAATTATGTATGCCTGATTGAGACTTCTAAATTTTCCCAAAAGGTGGCGCTCAGGTGAAGAAATTCCAGGAAAGCCTCGGATGGCGAGATCCTACTATAGCCCGCACCCTCTTGTACATTTTTTACAAAGCGAGGTGGCCCAGCAAGAAAGGCGAGGTACCTCAGCTAAGGCGTGGGCTCCAGCACAAACACGTCATCGTCGTCATTCTGTCGTCATCATTTCGTCACCTTCATTCATTCGTGAGCTTTTTTTGATTTAATTCGGTCCTCATCCCTCCTTCGTTTTCGCTCTATGGTCGTCGCGGCCACTTCTTCACACCGAGGTTGTCCCGCCCTCATTCCACCTTCGTAATGTCGTGATCATCCCATTTTTGTAGCGCCATGGTAATGAGTATATTCGTGCGGTTGATGTCGTTCCATTGTGGTCACGCCGTCGTAATTGTGTTGTCATCATTCCGCTGTCATCGTGCCTGCGTCGTCACGTAGTCGTCATCATGAGTAAGATCTGAATGCTCCAGTGGTGCAGTTGTACGACGAGCAAGGCGTTTCCGAATAAAAATAAGTCGAGCATGGTCGTGTCCTCCATATTTGCTATATTTTCAAGCTTTCGCTAGCAATAGCAGTGCTCCTCGCAAACACCAATGAAGGCTGGCCTAAACCCATTTACACCGTGCGCCAGATCCCAATATTTTATTAGACATTTTTTTCTTTCTTTTTACGGGAGGGTTGGAAGCTGAGCTTCTCGGTACAGATTGTGAAGACACGGGGCCAGTGTGAAAGATACGAAACAAGCCTATACGCGAAATCATACAAACAATAAGCGTTGAATGTGAGGCTCTTGCTGGTCGTCTAGAGCTCTAGGCTTCGGTCGTTCTCAGCGGTTTTACTGTTATTGCAACGTATTTCAAGTATAGCTGACCACTGTTGTTCAGGAAGGGGAAAAAACCGAAAAAATAATAAGCACTATAGGCTACTAACCAAGCTGGACATGCAAAGGATTTCTGCGATCGAGTGCTTGACGAAAGCTTGTCTTGTCGACGATGATCACGGCTCAGTTGTGTAAAAGTAAAAAAAAAACTATCACCGAACACATAAATAACACTAGAAGTTTAAACGAGGAAAGAACCAGACGTTACGACCATTGTGTAAGTTGTCGACTAAATTTGCAACTGGGTTTCATCAATTCTCCCCAATCATTTTTCAGAACAGGTTGGTGGTGTTACCGACAACCACAAGTTAGCTTTTTTCCGTTGCTGTAATCAAAACTTCAAGTTCGTCTACCGAGCCTGATTTCTCCAAAATCTAATTTGTTCAAGGTAAAACCAACTTTTGATATCTTTCCAAAACGCGCAAAACCTCTTCCTGCACACATACTTGAAGATCTCCCTCCAAATCATTTTAGTTAATTTCTGTCTCACTTGGTTATTTCTATGGACGCATCACAAAATGTAGAGAAGCCCGGTGTTGGCATTTTTTCGAGTCAGCTTAACTGGTCTTTTGCTCTCCGTCTCGCTGATTACACTCTAATATTTCTTGCAGAGTTTCTGGCAATTATTCTAGCCATCCGAAAATTAGGTCCAAAGAATTCTAATGTAATAGTGGTTACCAGATGCGCTTTCGGTCTCTGCACATTTAACTTCTAATAATTAGTCACACCTGCTGAGTATATTTTCGACACTTGCCCCGGACATTTTGTCGGAATTCCGCTTTGTCTGGGTCCCCGGACAGTGAAATCTTTTTATATGAATCAGCTGACTCGGTCGTATCGTCATCACTAAATGGTCCGGTCATAAATGTTCTCTCTGATTTATCTTTTATAACAAGATCTAGATTTAAACGCCTTTTATTGCTGAATTGTAATGAATGTAATGAATCATCCATACTTCACATAATTTTCGACATCTAAAATTTGGGCAGAACACGAGCAAATGCCTTTAATGCCAATGGGAGGTGACGTTGTCAAACTTACACTGCAGAGTTCACCGCCTAAAATTTTACCTTCATAGATCTGGTTTATCCATTACTGACCTCTGCTGCTTTTGTAATGAACCAGAAACTATTGACCATTTCTTTCTTTCTTGCCGCCGGTTCTCCTCCCTCAGTAGAATGTTCCTCATATTTCCAGCTAGTAATCTGGGTTTGACACAACACCAAACATTTTGTCTTTTGGGGCTTGTCAATTAGGCACAAGCCATGGCTCGATGATCACTGCTGTGTACAAATTCATTGAAGCATCCGGAAGGTTACGCTGCTAGGGTACCGACTGTGGGACATGTTATTTTATCTTTATTTTTGTAGTTAGATTACTCTTTAATTTTTATTTATTGAGTGCATGTATAGGCCCTCTCAAAATCTGTGTTCCACACTGGATGTTTCAATTCATCCAGTGTGGCCAATCCCCATCGTGAGTACGAGTCATGTTTTGAGGCAACAAGAACAACAAATTACTGGAGACAACTCCGAATCACTATATCGACAGATGCCACAGGAATAATGATTAGTAGATTCGTTTGTCTGGTCCTCATGCACGTGGCTTCAGACAATCTGATTGTTTGCCTGACTACGTTTTATCTGCCTTAGCTGGTGAAATTTTTGAAGCAATTTTAACTTAACACAGAATGCAAATTCATCGCGCATGCGTAATCTCTGCGAAATCCTGCGTTTACAGCACTATATTTTATTTACAACTGTCAGTTTGCAAGGTCACAAAGACGTTTCAACCCAGGAGAACGATGTTTAGTCGAATTTTTGTATTAACCCCGGTTCCTAAGCTGATCGAATCGCCACACTTCCAGTTGCCGTACACATTGTCGCCAGAGTTGGCTTCTGGTAACCTACGTAAAAAACTAAATGGTTACGACGGGTTCCCCCCAAGAGCCTTGCTCACAATGATGACAGAAGAAGTTTGCTTACTTAATACAGGCACGCAAGAACGATCTAAGCCGAGGCTACTGAACGCCAGTAGCCTCGGTGTAGGCTACTGTTAAACACGCCGTGTGAGTAGGAGAGAATGTCTCCATAATGCAGAACAGTAACCACGTTAACTGCGAAATCAATGGCGAAGTCCGATGCTAGCCATTGCAAAACATTCTTTCGGTGGCATATCGCCCGGGTGCCGAAGCAAATTTTTCCTACTATTAAGAACGTGTTACCACGCGGCCGCGAAATCAGTGTCGATTAGAACTGCGAGCGGAAGGCTGGCGATTTCCTGTTCCACTGTGCTCGAGAAACGCTGTTTGTACGCTTATGTACAAAGGCGTTTCCTTGAATGTAGTGAAACGTGATCTTTTTCTTGACATTTTTGACTTGACAGAAGAACCAAACGAAATGTACATTTTTATGTTATTTTGCTGATTATTACTTTGAATTTTCCTGTTTGTTAGGACTTGCATTTAGTTCACGTGTCCTGTGTCAGAGTGTCAGTGCTTTCTCACATTTGTGATTCACTTTTTTCGTATATTTCGTGGTTTCCTTCAATAACGTGTTTCTTTAGTTTTAAATTTGTATGCCCATTGTACCTAGAGCTCTGTCGCTCTACTACGTACATTACTCATGAATTTTAGGTCGTCGACGCAAAATGCCCGTGAATGAATGTGTGTTTCTTGATTTGCTCATTTCGTGTCGCCATTTTTCCTCATCCATGTTGAAACAAGAAATGTGAGAATGGCAACAATGGAATTTATCAGCACTTCCGATTTGGTTACAAAGTAATTAGGTAGATAAGGAAAAAAATAAAGTAATAAACAAGTAAATAAATATTTGTCCTGCAATAAAGTGCATGTGGAGGATTCACGCTTGCTCAGTTTCGAAAGTCTAGGATCACCCTGTTTCAGTCTAGGATCACCCTGTTTCTATTTAAATTGGCTTTCCCAATTTATGGGCAGTCATTATTTTTTTAAAGGGCCCGTTTGAAGTATAGTTATGCGAGGGGAGACAGATGAATGCCGTCTGAATGACGCCGTCTGAACAGACACGCCGTCTGAATGCCGTACGTTGCGCTTACAAAAACCAGCACGTTCATTCTGTGTTTGAATTTCAACTAAAAACGCTGTCTGGAGAGCTAGCCGAATTCACCAAAGTTAACATATATAGTAGGCACATGGTGTGTTCTTTTTTTTTTTTGCTGTTCTTTCAGATAACCGTTCTTCGTGCACCTGCTCTAACCTGAGAAATGAAGCTACCATTCTACACACCTGTCTGCTTTTATCAACTACAGACTACAGCGGGACTTCATTTTTCTTTCCAAACTAGCGGCTCGGTGGGAAACATCCATTATCTTCCCAATTCACACCGGCTACCACGGATACTTTAATCTCAGCCTTCGATGTTCTTGTTTAAATTTTTTTTTATTCTTCTGCTTTGTTACGCAAACGTTAAAATACCACTACAGGACAATGTGTAGAGTCATCTCTTTGAGTGGTTGTGACGTCACATTTTATATCAAGCTGAAGACGAGGACACGGAGCTATCAATTTCGAAAATCCCGAGCACGGTTTTGGGACCGCATCGAAGCTATGACTCTGACTATGTTTGCTCAGGCCAAACGGTATAGACAGCTGAACGTTTTAGTTGTGTCGAACGTTTCTGAAAGGACACGGACGAGCTGAATTTTGTTGCAATGTACAAAAAAGGTGCATCAGTAAAGACCGTATACACGGAGAAAAGAAGCAGCTTTTGAGGTCCTTGATGGCGGTTTCACAACCAACTTCATGTGCTCTGTTTGTAGGAAAAGCCACATAGTTAACATCAATAGAACTCGAGGTGTTATTTTTACTTTTTGCTTTTGTTGCTGCCATGAAGATGTCCCACATTACAAGTCAACGTAACGTTTCTTAGCATGCATGCAAGGTCACATATTTTGTGGCCTTGCGATTTTGTAAACTTTTATTCTTGATACTACGGCATTTCCTTTCTTTATTAAACCTTGTGCAAGGAATGATGTGTTGCATTTAAAATAAGAAAGGTGCTCACTTTTTGCAGGATCAGCAGGATCAGAGGATTGAAGATATAGTGGACAAGCTGCTAAGAAAGAAGGACTACGTACAAGAGGACGCGCGGTACGCTAAGTGTGTCATGTTTTGAAATAAGATCACCTCGAAAGGGGTAAGTTGGCGGAGAAAAAAAACAGATTTGAATCCAGGAAGATTGGCTTGTTGGTTCGGACGTTTTTCCACTGTGTATCTTAGTTCGACCCGGCTATGTTTGTCGCTGGTTCTCACAGGTTCCTCAAAATAGAAATGATTCCAATGTTGCTCTGTTAGTTCGTGTCAGATGTCCTGAAGTGAATGAAGGCACGAAATAAGCATGACAACTCCAGGTGTATAAGGATGATGTAATAAAATGTGTCTAATAGTATTACCCCAGTTTAACAAGGAGGACCAATTAATCAAGTTGATGAAATTGAGCAGTGAGGGTAAAAGTATAGCGGTATTGGCGTGGAGATAAAGCTTCCCTTTTACAGAAAGCCGGCAGCAATAGTTGTAGGCTTCTTCAATAGTGATTTTTTTTCTGCTGCCATCAACGATATACTTGCAGTCTCAAGCAAGTTCTGTGCATGTATATTACCACAATGAAGCCAAAGCTAAATTATTCATTACCTGCTGTGCTTCATGGGTGCGCTACATCTTCCTCGCCCGTGTCTGAGTGGAAACTTCCGCCATCACGCGACCAAGAGCTCTGGCAAGAATGCAGGAAACAAAGCCCGATGGGAAGAGGATGCTCGCTTCCGGTTTCGAGATGTGTTTTTTTTCTTCGTTTCCGGTGTATATTCTTTCACATATAGAAATGGTGGTCTCGCTCCCATATATGTCCGTTGTCTCACGTAGTCTTTTTATTTTCCCTTTTACGCGCCTTGTTTCGTGTCTCGGTGTTTCCGCGATTGTGCTGATAAGAGTAATCACAGCATCCTGTGAGAAACAGAAAGGTCGCTAACCCACATCTGCAGACACTTCCTTTTTTCTTCAGCACATCGTACTGTTCGTTCTTAGAGAAGAGAATTCTACATTCTTTCATTGGAAATACACGCAAGCAAACGGACAAATTGTATGCCATGCATACCCCGCAGAAGTAATCTTCCTTAGATTTTTCTCTGCGGTTAACTGATAGCATACATTTACAACACACTAAGAAACATGAAGTCTAATTGTCAAATCAAAACTGTGCTTATTGGCGATATTTCTGCATGAGTCGTTAGGCAGGAGCTGATGACGCTAAATATTTTATTGAAGGATGACTACGGGAATCCTATCGGCATAGTTCACACTCTGCTTCGAGTAATAGGCTGAATTTTTAATCAATATCTTTTGGCTTGTAATGATTCAACCGAAAGTAAAACATCACAAAAGCTAAAGCTGTGTTTCTGTGGCGATAGCTCCCAAGAAATTGATTCGTATTAACTTGTCCAACCTTAAATTCTTCTAAACGTCAACACTATAAGCCAGTCTAGGGAAGCACTAATATACTCGGACGCGGTTCCAGCATGATTAGGAGAAACAGCTACAAAGCCAGAAAAGTTATTAGACTAAAGCTGTTCATAAGAGAACAGGGCAGCAGATTGCGCTGTCAGACTAAGTAGCGAAGGTAGGCAGCCAGGCAGCCAGTTGCAAGCACCTCTTTCAATCCAAAAAGTTTATAAATTGGATCCATTATTATATTTCGGCGTGATAGCTATCAGCAAATGACCTCAACGATCATTCACCGCTTTCAAATCGGTGCCACCTGTATGAAATACATTTTGTTATTCTCTAGCTCTGCTAAATACCTTGTCATATATTTGACAACGTAAACGAATTTGTGCAGACCATGCAGCCCACAGATTGTCTGCAGACTTCTGCAAACCGCTTTGCCTTCTTTTAAACCTAACTTTATAGCTTGAATAAGTCTGCATACTCTCAGTGGTGCTGAGTCGCGAACTATTCTATTTCACGCGGTTTACTCTGAGAGAAAGAAAGAAAAAAAAAGAGAGGGAGGTAACAAAGAAAAAGTTTGGTTTGCTATTCTGCCTGGGGAACAATGGAAAGGGGTTTGAAAGAGACAGCAAGGGAACAAAAATAGTCTATACACGGAAATCGGCACACAACCTTTCAGCGGCATCCGTCACCATTGCAGTCTTTTTCGCAGGCCCGTACACAGCAGCAAGTAAACTAGCACTCTGGCTGCCTTTAGAGCACACATCCCCTGTGAGCGCTATTATTTGCTTTGACAGTGGTAGGTTGTCTGTTGCGGTTTGTAAAGCAGGCTGTTTCGTACCTTGTATAAACACAATGCTCGAGAGAACATGGTCGACCATAAGTTCACACGTAGGCCAGGGCGCACGTCCACAAACTTCAAAAAACTTGCAAACAATCAGAGCAACCCGCGAGTCTGCATCTGCGCGAGCTTTCATTACTCGAACTGAAGGGGGGTTGAGTCTTGGTAGGACTGAGTCAATGATAGTTCGGATGTGCGTGAATCTGAATGAAACGGCGTCCCATTAAATGGGAACTTGCGTGAGTCTGAGTCAGTTGAAAATCGTAATTACATGGGATTCCCCCAATAATAGTAATTTCGATTCCAGTAGCACTATCTAGCACAAGAGAGAGAAAAAGGCAAAGGAAAGGCAGGGAAGTTAACCAGAGAATATATCCGGTTGGCTACCCTGTAACGGGAGAGGGGTAAAGGGATGCGACAGAAGATAGAGAGAACAATAAGTGTAATAGAAGGAAAAAAGGAAAGAAAAGAAAATCACACCCACACACACAAAAAGAACTGTTTCTGTGGGCACTGTCACGCAGTCTGCGAAGGCGTTCTAGTGTTGCGTAGTGTCAACTCTATCCCGTCCCATCCTACGTCACACAGTGTAAGGTCACAATTTGTCACTGAGTCCGGTGCCTTTTAAGTAACGCAGCAGTGCCTTCAGGGCGGCTCGCGCTGTTGTTTGTGTAGGCCAGTTTCCAAGGATGTTGTTTTCCGTTATTGGGCGTTTGTCCAGTTGATCTATCGTGGCTGAGAGGGCTGCTCTATGTGGGTTGAAATGAGGGCACTCACAAAGAAGGTGCCCGATTGTTTCGTTGCACCCGCAGAAGTCACGAAGTGGGCTATTGGTCATTTCCATAAGAAAGGAGTACGCATTTGAAAATGCTACTCCAAGCCATAGACGGACTAGAAGGGTGCAGTCACGTCGTGAAAGGTCGGACGAAATACGGAGCTGTAAATTAGGGTCCAGGGTTAGAAAGCGTACACTTGTGACATCAGATGAATTCCATTGAATCAATGTTAAGTCACGCACAAGCGCGGAAAGTATTTTCGCTGCGTCGGCTCTCGAAAGAGGAAAGGCAACGCATTTGCCGTCACCATGGGCAGATCGGGCCGCTGCGTCCACTCGATCATTGCCATGTATGCCAGAGTGACTAGGCAACCACTGATATATTATATCGTGTCCTTCGTCAACTATGCGATGGTTTACTTGTCTGATCTCTGCGTCGAGCTGCTCATGTGATCCACGGCGCGGTACGGAGAGTAAACTCTGGAGGGCTGCCGTTGAGTCACAGAAAATTGACCATGGATGGGGTGGTTCCTCCAGAATGAAATGAAGTCCCGCGCGGGGAGCTACCAATTCAGCAGCTCTTGTTGATGAGACATGTGACGTCTTTAGCTGTATTTTGACGAATCTTACTGGAATCACCACCGCTGCAGCTGAATTTGAGATGTCGCATGGTTTAAACCAAGAGTTTGACAGTCTGAGTGAGTTGGTGATTCCGCTAACCTGAGTGAGCCCTAGCGATTTCAAGTCTAGTGAGCCCGAGAGTCTGTGTGAGACTGCGTGAAACTGATTTTGGTGGGTCAGATAATGAGTGCGCTTGTGTGAGTTCTGATGAGGGCAAGCCACTGCAAACCATGGTAATTCTTATCGGTTATTATTGCGCTATCAGTTATATGGACACTTCAAGCGGATTTCTGTCGTCGGCGTCGCCGTCGCCACCATGAGGTTCCGTATGAAGTCCAAGGGCGATAAAATCGTCGCCGCGCGCAGTATGTGCGACTGTCGCACATACTGCACGCACATTCTCTCCGTCGCATCCGAACGTGCGTGTATCCTCATTAAGAAACACAAAGACGTAACCAATAATTGAGAAACTGATGAACCGTCGGGATTAACCCAGTGATAAACGCCGGGGCCACACATTTCAGCTTCGGGTAACAATCTGTACGAAGTGCTTGGGCGGTGATTTTATTTAGTTATGACAGGTGACAATCTGTGAGGTTTTGCACAGGATGCTGAAAGGTAGGTTCATTGTGCCCATCTACTATAAATGCGCGTGGAATGCTTTGAACGTTTGGGAGCAGATTCCTAGCTGTCAATGTTGCATAACTGTGACGGCTTGTGGGTTCGATAGGGCGCGTTCCATGAAGCTAATATAAGAACCGAGAAACAAGAATTTGTCCTACATTCACGAAGTGGTTTTAGAAAAAATTAGCAGTCAATAGACAATAAATATCGGCTTAGTGGTTAGCGGATAATGTCACTACATTTTCGCTGCCCTCAAGTGGTGGATAAATAGATCATGTGGTTGGCAGATTGCTGTTAATTTATTTGGACAAATTGGAAATTTTGAACATCTACTTCTGCCAATATAAGCAGGAGAATAAGTGAACCTGTTCTATTCTTTTCTCATACAATCCCTTCAACTGAAAGTTATGGACTGTCAATAAATCTGCGAAAGCTTCATTCCTTCATTCCAACGCCCCACATACTCTCTTTTAGGAATGACTGAATGGTACAAGGTCACTTTGTGAATTTTGTATTGATCGAGTCTTTGTAATTACGGTATTATTAAAGTTTCACTCAGTGCAAAGTCAATCACGTCACTTTTTTATATACATACACAGAATTGAACTCCAGCACAAAGCACATGCAGAAGTAAAATATTGTCAACAGGCTTTACAAGAAGGGAAAATTGATCGCTTTGCCATTTCTGACGAAACGTGGCACAAAGACCATTCACATAATCATAATCGTGCCTTGATGCAGTAAATTGGTCGTGTGAACCAATGATATGCACACTAAGAAGGTGAAATACAGCTGTCTTGCATAAGGAGAGGAATGATTACCCACAACCAAACGGCCCCGTGTATTTTTTTCCTTGCCACTATACTAAACAGAACTCGCAAGAATAAGTCGCCTAGAAAAAAAAAAGCCGGCAGATCCCACGCCCTGTGAGAATCGATGTTATGCGAAGCAGTGTGCGGAGAGCCTACCAAGTAAACGCAGCGACCATAACATCACCAAGACCTAGGTGGCTCTTTCATGACCTACATGACACGCATGTCATGACGCATGTCATGAGTCCACAGGAGTTCCTTTAGGTACACCTAATATACCTTTAGGGGATACGGAGTTGGCGGGTGGTTTTTTGCGTCGGAACAAAAGTTAAACTGTTGGAAATGACGAATACAACAAGCTGCTTTGAAAAAAAAAAAAAGAACGAGAAACATCTTTTTTTTTTGTGATTTTCTGTTACACCTTGCCTCCAAGCGGCCGCCGGCTCAAGCTGAAATTTGACGTCATAACACCTCCCCCCCCGTGCGCGCGGGCGCGCGGTCAAGGTCGGCAGCAGCCGTCGCCATTTTTCCGGGGGTGTCGGTGCCTTGCAGCGTTTGTTTAACCCCTTTCTGCGATCTTCGCACGTGGTCTACCTAAAACATTATCCCCCCTCGACGCTCCACGCAGGTGGTGCGTCTTACATGCGCCTTCCCGCGGTCGTCGCTCGGTATTGACGTGTTCGTCGCGGCGGAAGGAAATGCCCAGACAGTGCTGTTAGAACAGCGTCGTCGGTCGTGACACACCGTCGCACATGTTTCCCAGAGACGAGAAGGTGCGTAAACTTTGGATACCTACCTGTCAGCCATCACCCCCAGCCTCGAGACCTCTAAAAAATTACTTCATTTGCGCGGACCACTTCGTCGACGATGATTATGTGACCAGCCCGGCTGTGCTTAAAAGCCTCGGAATGGCGCTCACATGGCAACGCCTAAAGCCTGACGCTGTGCCATCGGTCTTCTCACGAAAACGCAAGGCAGAAATGATCAGCAGCGCGTTTGAAAAGAGGAGACAAAAAGATGTCGGTACTGTTTTCGTTTACTTGCAGCCTTCTTGTGCAGTGTAGGGGTAAGGCTCGGGCGGGATGCCCGAAGATGGGCACGAAGGCAGTAATGCCTTTAAATATGTTGGCAAAGCATAGTAAAACAATACAAGGCTAGCGCGCGCGAGCCCTACTCACGAGATCAGTCCTACATGGCAGCGGGGTAGACACACACACAGCTCTGCTTCTCCACAGGCTAAAAGCGGGGAAAACTTGGGAGAATGCCAGACAGATGCTGCCATCTGTCGGGTGGCTGGCGAAGTGGACGTGAGAGTCTCCGAGGTACTCATACATCACAGCAGTTGCTCACGCCGACCACATAAACTACTATTCAGTCATTCACGCAGTGCTGAAGTACCCCGCAGCTGCTTCGCCTGCGTGCACTCTTGAAAACGGAAGTGTACACAGGAAATGACAAATAATTCTTGCACAAGTGTGTGGTGCAGAGCGAAATGTTCGCGCTACGGTTCGCGAAAACCTGACCGGCACTTCCACGACCGCCTGCTCTTCTTCGTCGCTTGATGCGGAAGGCTCGTAACCGTAAGCGGTAATATTTCTTGCCAAGTTGGAATGGTCCTCGTATTCAGACGTGTACTCATAGCTGGTAGAGGCACCAGAACTTGAATCCATGCTAGCGATGGCGGCGTCGGCGCGCTTCGAACGGCCGCGGCCGGCCGGCTGGCCATCCGACGAGGATGTCGTACGTCACGCCTTCCAACTCTCGCGGGTCGGGCGGTGAAACGCGCGCTCACCAGAACTCCAAAAATAAAGCCATCGGCTCAAAAATGAGCTAAGTGACTACTTCTTTGCGGTGTAATCACACAATGAGGATTCATTTTCAGCATTTTCGTAAAATTTTCAGATTTCGTGTCCGTGAAAATTTTCAGATTTCGTGACTAAGGCGGAAGCCTTAGTCATGCTGATGACTATGACTTCTAACACAATCCTTTAATGTTTCCTTCACTTCGTACCCACGTCAGAACCCATTTCAGTAGCTTTTGAGTGTTAATATTTTTCGCTGGGTCATTGTCATGGCCTACATGACACGCATGTCATGACATACGCGTATCATTTATGTTCGTCATACACTCCTGTCATACTACGCCAATCATAATATATACATATATATATATATACTATATCCATATGTCATACTATGCCAATATGGCGCTGGCCACCCTACCACCGTCGCAAGCGCCAACCGCACGATCCGCCGAGGACGCGTGGTCGGCGTTCCTGGGCAGGAGGAACTGGGCATGCCGAAGAGATACCTAAGGCTGGAATGCCTTAAGGCAGGTTCGTTGGAGACTGCGCTATTGTAAAGGAATCAAGGAGACAGAGAGACAGCACCCGTTTACTGGGCCGGCTGTTCCATTCTCTCCTCGTCGTCTTCTCCCCCTGCACCCGAGCGCGAGTGCCTCTCTTTCTCTTCATTACACTATATATATATATATATATATATATATATATATATATATATATATATATATATATATATATATATATTCTACAGAAATGAAGGAGACACCCGTTCCTGGGCCTGCTGTTCTATTCTCCCCTCGTCGTCTTCTCTCGCCCTAGTGGTCGCTGTCCGAGCGCCCGAGTGCACCTATTCATCTTTATATATATATATATATATATATATATATATATATTAATCCAACTGCCAATGACTCGGTGCGCACTTTGCTTGTGTTGCGTGGACACATGCTTCTCGCGCGCCTTGGTTTTGGTTCTTCTATACGCAGCGTGAGCCCCTACTAGTTAGCCAGCAATAGGCAGCAATGGATGGCCAGCAATCGCTAGGCAGCAACTTGAAAGAGGTCCCTCAGCACAGCGTGTCCTGTGTCTCACATCTGCTGCCCGCACCGCTGCCAGGCTGACTCGTTTGAAGGTGCATGCGCAGAGACAAGTCTGTGGTCTTCAACCAGCATCTCGTACGATGGAAAACGTTTGAAGGGGCAGTACTGAAGAATATCACAAAGCTCACGGCGACTGTGAGCGGAGAGGTGGAAATACATAAAATGTGCGAGAACTAAAGACGGCTGGGGACGCCCGCTTAAAGTCCTAAACTTTCATGGCGCCTGCTACTGTTTAGTGACCTGCTCATTGATAAAGCACTATGACATTGCATTTAAACGATACCAGCCAGGCGCGTAGCCAGGGGGGGGGGGGGATGATGGGGCTTCAGCCCCCCCCCCCCGCGAAAGTTTTTCGTGCTAGCATGCACCGCCGCCCTAAACTACCACCGACGCCGGCAATCATTCTGGATTTTGTCTACAATGACTTTTTCACGCTCGAAAAGACATTTCGGCACGAACATTGCGAACTTGGGCTGGATTTCGTGACAACGGCCTTGCACCTGGAGTCACGTAACGCAAGGAGCCCCATCCAAGCACAAACCTTTAACGGCTTTTCGATAGCGAGCGGGCGCGTTGCGGCATCTCGCAGCGGCCGCAGAATATGCGGAGCGCATGGATTTCAATTACGAAACTTTAAAAGTGTAAATTTCTCATAAACTTTTGACGCGAAAGGTGCGCTGACATTTCCAAAGGCATGCTTTAAAAGATTTTCGATTCTAGAACTTTATGGGGTTAATGTTCTTATAAACTTGGGCCAACATGCGCGCACTAGAGCCCTCCTGTCCAAGCCGTTCCAGAAATGGAAGCACGCGCTCGCAATCTTCCACACACACGAAAATACTAAATATCACCGGGACTGTCAGCTAGCAGCTGATACTTTTCTCCAAACATCTTCAGGAAGCGTGCCCAATGTGATTGATCAGCTGGACCAGGGCAGGCAAAGTAAAATATGAGAAAACAGAAGAATGTAAACAGCCTATTATTGAGTTTTTTCTTGTTTTTTTTTTTTGCGGGTGACAAGGTCAGGCTCTCCGTGGCCACAGGGACAGGGGCCCTATGGATTTAAGCAATGCCCCTGCTGAAAATACAGGCATTTTCAGAGTGCTTCTTTGCATGCGAGCTGATTGTGGAGATACATATCTGAAGAACCATTTGGAAAGTTGCCCTAGTAATGCGTCGTATTTACGCCCAGACGCACAAAACCAAATAATAGAAATTTGTGGTGACATTATCAAAGAAAGCCTAGATTCAAAAGCAGGCTGCTTCTCCATACTTCCTGACGAAACGACGGACATCGCTGGAATCGAACAGCCTACTGTTTTTGCAAGGTACTTAAACAAGTATGCCAACGACATCAAGGGAGTGTTTTAGGTTTTAGCACCGGAATAGATGCCCATCTCTCATTGCGACAGCATGCAGGTTCTATGTAAATGTGTAAATACTGCTGCAGCTTCTAGTCACCCTTCCAGTGACCACTGCCAGCGCAGAAAGAATATTTTTTAGCAAGAGTTTACTAAAAACAAAAGTTGCAGTGGCTTAGCTCGGCTATGCCAGGATATACGTAGCGTTAGCAAAGGTTCAGCTGATTATTCTTAGTTTTCCTGGTTGTCTCTTACGCTCAACCGCTAATTGCCAGGCAACTACTTCGGGATCCGATGAGTCAAGCTTCTCCGTTCTTCTGCGCTGTTGAGCAGCATTTGCGCTCTCCTTCTCCATGGCTATACCACACTGGCAAACGCCAGTCAGAAGCGCAGCGGCACCAGCGCAGTGTCAGACGGCGACTGCACAGCGAGCGAACGCGCGCCGGCGCCAGTGCGTCTACCACGGCTACGACGTCACTCCTCTGGAATGCGCAGACCGGCGGCGGTGAGTCGCGCGCGGCGGCGGCGGAGTGCGCGAGAGGTGCCGGCTCCGGTGGCTCCGGTGCGCAAGCCGTGTGACATCACTGATCCTTGCGTATGCGCACCACGGCTCTTGATGTGCCGCGCGAAACGGGCTTGGCTAGGCCAGTGTAGCTAACGCTACAAAACTACTTGCGCTCTACAATGTCTGTGGAACGCATGGTTAGGCTGGCGCTTTTATACACCCACAGAGACGTCGCCATCAACGTGTCCGAAGTCATTGACCGCTTCGCTCAACTTTCCCGCCGAGAGAAGTTTGTCCTTTAGATAGCGAAGCAGCAACAATCAATGCAAGTAAAGATCACTGTTCCTTCAGGTTCATAAGTTCTTAATTATGAAAACATATGACCGTTCATTAGCTTTTAAAACCGCAGAAATTTTCGCCGTTTATTCTAGCAGTTGGCATCATGATGACAATTATCACGCGAATACAAAAATTACGAGAATGCCAATAACCAATTTTGACCGACCTTGCTCACTGAAAGCCCGGCCCACGCGGCGTTCGCCAAAAACACACTCGGATATTGGGTAGTTCAACTTACCGCATCATCAGTGGCCTTCGTTTGTCCTTTTCTTTCATTTTCAGCTACCTGCTTTTATTTCTTTTTTCAAACGAAGGAATGCCCTCCTTTAATTTTGGGTGCAGAATAATTGTTGGCGTTGTGCAGGCAGTTAAATTACACATTTTCGTACTGATTTATGCATTATTCCTCTATTATTCTACCCACATGGCGCTGTCGCGACCGCTGCATGGCCCAAGAACATAACATGATTTCTGGGATCATAGTTATGTTCTTGCCTAGATCATCTGTATTTCTGTGCGCAAAGTTACTATCTGTGACTGAGCAACAATTTTATTTGTCTTATTTGACGCATTATATACACTGACGTTTGCTTAAATACTTAGATTTATTGGAGACTCATACGTATTTTTAAATATCTTATTGCGAGGTTTTGTGTATACAAGCAGTGAACTTTGTCTCCAGCGACTCTTTTTTTGCCCTTTAGCGAGTTGTATCTTAGCATTTGTATATTCCATTCTATCTTCGCATTTCTAATATATATTTTTCAGAAATCCCACTTTTTATTTGTACTCACTGCTGCGAGTATTATCTCGGTGTAATTACAATACACGAGTTACAGCTGCTCCTGCGCAATCGATTGCAACGAGGGATAGCGTCATTGAGGTGTCTTCCTGGCCGCTGCATATGTAGAAAAATGTAAACAAGGTTATTGAATGACAAAGATTCATCAAAATATTTGTCCTCAACTTATTCATTTCATGGCCTTTGCGTTTTTCATATAAGCTGCATGCACTGCTTTGCTGGTTTCGAACTGATATTGACCCTTTTCGCGGCGATCCCGTGGGCGCTGCCATATTTGATCACGTGGTGACGCGTCCATTGCTTGCCTCAACTGTCTCCGTTGCCTCCTTGTTTACAATGGAAGTGTATGATGCCAGCGCGGCTTAGAAAACCTCTGTTTTCGGAGATATCGTAGACGGTGACTAGGTAGACGACACGAAGCTTTGATCACAGCTTCAGAGAACATGCAAAAGCGCTTTCGGAGCTGATTAAGCTGTGTCCAAACGGCGCAAGCAGTGTATATGGTGCTTCTAAAAGCGGGGCTACATATGCATTCCAAGCTTTCCAATTATGATTTCAGTCAGCATTAGTGTGTTTTGCTCTTTGTTCTTTATTCGGCAAATATTTTGAAGCAGTGGCTTGTCAGTTTCTGACTCAGTGAAGTTCCTCGGTGCGGCCACTATCTGATTATTTTCTGCCTAATCGCTCGCGGGTCTGCTCAGTCGCGATAGATTTGTTCTTGCTGCGCACAAGGCTTGAAACGTAGCTGTTTTGTACATTGTAATACCTTGTAGCAAATTTATATTACAGCTAGTAACTTCGTTACTCTTGTGGACCGCCCCGAAACATTCAGCTTCGACCATTGGTGCGCCATAGGTGTAGTCCGTCATTTACTGTGTGTATACAGTGCGCATATATTCAACTGTGCGTCCATTCGCTTATTCTTGATACGTCGGCGATAGAGTGGGCGTAAGTTTTCCTGCAATTCGGGACAGATGTGTATAGATAACGTGCGCGAAACTTACTATGACAGGAAGCGGCGCTACTCCCTCTGTCATTTTTTAACGAGTGGTATTCACTCTTGCCGACGTTCTGGGGATGAAGCCCTTTCTTTGAAGTTTAGCGATACAAGGCTGGCGGATGAGCAAATTTCTGTATCCTCGAGGAAATCCGTACATCACGAAGTGCCAGTAACACGTTCGGACAGTTTCAGCAGCGGTCCGCGAACTTCGCGACACATATTCATTCTATTCCTTAACATGCCAGTCACTATTTTTGCAGCCAACTGCTGCACACGTCTTCAATCCACATTATTCAATCTAGGCTTATTGGAGCACAGTGTGTTAGCGAAAACTCAGTTGCATTTCCGACAGCTGATAGCACAGAAGCAAGGTAGAAGCGGTAATGGATTCGTGTTCGTGCGCGGTCGCTGAGGAGAGGTATGGTGCGCCGCCGTGAGCGCCATCTCGTTTCTCTAAAACAAACTGCTCCGTGAAAAGGGTCAATAGTTCTAAAGTTCATGTGAAGTTTTCTTTACTTATTAATTAGACAAAAAAACGCGGAAGCATTGATATCAGTTATTTCTACCACAATTTTTGGGGCATACGAATATATTCTTTTATGAAAACATACATATTTTAATGGACAGTGCATAGCGTTCAATAATTCGTTTGCAGCATCTAATATACAATGGAATTGGCAATGCAGTTATTATTCATGCATTTGATCCCTCGACAAATTCTATAAGGAGGAGGCCGCGCTGCAACATGAGCCCCCCCCCCCCCCCCCCCCGAACAAAATTTCTGGCTACGCCACTGATACCAGCATACTCAGCCTGGTTCGTTTGAGAAACACTCGTCCGAGATAAGCATCAAAAACTAGATATTACATTGAAATACGTCAGAACTATCGCGAGGTGTGCGAGCTGGTGCATTTTAGGACACTATTGTAATCCCACACTAAGAGAAAATGACTGTGGAGGACACAGTATATGTATATATTTTTACCAGTGTCGGTGCAGGACAAGGTCTGATAAAAAAATAGTACCGCAGTGAAAGTAGGCCGGCGCGGCTAACCATTTAGCCATACCATATAAAAAGAATGCAGGCACGATTGTAAGTAGAATGTAAACTATGCTGCCTGAAACTAAGGTTATTTATCCTAATGCACCGTTTAACAGGTTGTGCTTCATTTGCTCGTTTTCACATTGCCTGCTGCGAGTCAGCACACGTGTTCTATTTTCCATCGTTCTTTATCCCTACTGCGCGGTTACTGTCACGCCGGTACTGTAGTTCAGGCGCGGAATTTAAAGGAAGAGAAGTTTCGTCTTCACTTTGTTCCGCTAGTAACGAACGGGCTAGCTTCGCAATAGTATAAATATTGTTTGAAATAGTGCTTTGCCAGTGTTAACTGATGTGCGTGCCTTTTATGAGTTTGGTAGCAAGAAATATATATACATTGTGAGAAATTATAACGCAAGAACACCTTCTATTCCTCCATTACGGTTTTCTTTCTGTAAAGTGGCACGTTAGTTGACGCCCATGATTACGCCTCCAGCCGTCCTTGACGTACATCATGTCAACACGGCTGAAAGCTTGTCTCTCGACGCGCCTCCAATCCGACAACGATAAACCAGTAGGCAGGTCGGGTACAGTCGTGTCGATGCACACGATACAACGCCGCTTGGCAGAGGTTCCTGCATACAAATTTTGTTCATCCCGCACGCCTCCCGGCGCTAGCATGCAATGTGCCTTGATGTCACTGGCAGCGCAATTCCTGTGGCTACACACGAGAGCATTATTAAAGAAAAAAATATACAGAAACAAACAAACGAACAAACGAAAAAATCAACAAGAAAGACACCTAGAGAGACCAGGCACTAGCGCTTTTTGGGGAGATGATAACAGAAGAGCGCAGCAGGAAAGCCAAGCCTACGTGGAATGAGGGAACAGCACAAAAGCGGGCGGTGGCGCGGGTTTGAGGGCGTCAGAGGGTGAAGTCGACGGTATTCCTGCATGCAGAGGAGTATAGCGCGCGCCTTCCCTACTGTGCAGAAAACGAGGATGCCTTTGTGCAGAATCCAGTGGCAGCAGCTACAAAGGCAATGGCGGGTTGCTGCCAGGGGTGTCGACGACGACACGAGGGTAACAAAATAGCGCAGCCCGAGAAATATAAACCATGCGTCGATCTACAGGCAGAAAGCTGGGACGGGAACTAAGGGAAGTAGGAGAGGATGCGACAGGCACCGTTCACAGATAGGGTGAAAATGCTGTTATGTTGAAAAGGCGTGTAGGAAAGTGTGCATAGGGGGAGAGGACGAAACTTTGGGCCAGAAAAGTGAGCAGGTTAGCTAAAGTGTCGGAACGCTACATTGTCGGGATTCGTGTCGTGTAATTACCGAGCATTCTACGCGTTCCATCGGGCCACAGTGGTGCCTTTAGGAGCGCGCGCTATATGAAACGCCCTCTGGCGGTGTCTGTCAGCTCCTCTTTCTGTAGGCAGCAGCGGCACCGGGATATTCCAAGACACGTTGCAGCGCTTGGGTCTTTTTCTAATTAAAATGGTGCGAAAGGAACGAAATGAAAACGAACAGTGAGAAAGGAAGAGCGGATGAATTATTGGACAACATGGGCACTCTATACTCACAACTAAAATATTTATTGCACTGACGAGACATATAACACAAAGGCCCGTAGTCCATGCAAGGCGCATTAGCAAGTCATCTCATTCATACCAGATACTTTATTGAAGTTGAAGCCAATAGACTTTTGGCTAACACGCGACGCGAAATGGTGCACTCTACCTGTCCCTGTTCACCGCAGCCATTACGGTGCCTACCGTATAGCTATCGCAACCAAGCTGAATGGCGCATGCACGATGACAGATCCATCTTCTGCTACTGCGAATCTGCGGGCAACATCTCTCGCCACTGCCGAAGTTCCTGGCCTGCACAGTGTCGACCAATCTTTCCCGCCTACCGCCACTCCCCATTGAATCCACGCCCTCATGCACCCGGCCGCCACCTACTTCGAAGATGTGCCTCACAACGCTCTAGCCACTGGGACTAAATTGCCATCACACAGTCGCCGCTCTCTTTCGCTTCATCTACGTCGCTCCCCGTCACCATCGCCACTTTCCTACGGTTAACTAACTGGAGCAGCTCCTGGAGGTGACGCTGCTTTAGCACCGCGGCCTGATATTTATCTACTGATCCTGCCTACTGATCGGAACCTATCTGACGGGCAGTTGGTTGCGTTGCATGTTTTAGCACTAATAAACATTGGACTGCAAATTTCTATCATGAGTGCAGAGCGTTACTCCTGCTCCCACTCGTGTGCTACAGGATTCTGACGGTAGAACTCCAGCTGTGCTTGGCGACGGTTTTGATGGCCCGGTCTCAACCGCTTTGTCCGCCCCCATTTTACCGTGTGTGAAGAGTGCCAATGCCGAAAAAAAAAACTAGCTGTGCCTTCTGCTGGTCGGCTGCAGCTTCTGGACACACCGACCGACACTTTCTTTTTGCGTTGGCGCTGATCTTCTTAGATCGTTCCCTACATATAATGGCGGAAATGAGTAGATTGTCATGGCTATGGACTGTAAAACCCATTATGTCGTTACAAGAAACATACCCGCCAGCGGTGATACAGACGTCGATGACTGCTTGCTTCACGACGAAAACCTACATCCCAGCACACCTTTTCACCGGACAATACTTTTTGCCAGTCATAGAAGACTGCCATCATGTGCAAATAAACACTAGCTTGCTACAGCGCCTCACCCTCAAAATAACGGTCTTCGATCATGTGCAACAAAACGCAAGCTAAGCTTGCTACAACCTATCACCCTCGAGCTAATGGTCTTACCGACCGGCTGAAGAGGACAATAGCTGACATGCTCGCAATGTGTTTGCTCCAATCATCGCGATCGACTGGGCGACTGTTCTATCATTTATAACGTTTGCTTATAGACCGGGTGTTCAAAATTAAGCTTTACGAAATTTTTATAAATCGCCTGTAGCAGGTAGCATAATTCTTATCGTTGAGCTAGGTTATTCGAAGAGGCGGACATTAGTAGCACGAGAAATCGAAACACATATTCTACTAATTAACAAAAATCGACTAATGAACTTCTTAGTTAATTACTTTACGACATATATTGCAATTTAACACTTGTAGACGGTGAGTTTGCAAAACGCATTCATTTGAAGTGAATTTCCAGGATGACACCAGTTTCGAGATCTTTGCCAAACTGTGGGACGAAGTACATGGGCGTTCTAGTTACTTTCCTGCTTCAATTTATTAGACAGCATTTTGGTAAAAAAGTAAGTGGAACAACTGTGCATTCTTACGGCGAGTTTAATGGCACCTATCTCCGAACTGCTGTAATTCTGTAAATTCATTCCAAGTGGATACGCCTGACAAGTTCGCCGGCTACAATTCGTAAATTGCAATATGTGCTCTGAAGTAATTAACTAAGAATGTAATTAGTGAATTTTTGTTAATTAGTTGAATATCTGTTTTGATTTGTCATGCTACTAATGTCCGCTTCATCGAATAACCCACCTCAATGATAAAAATTATGCTACCTGCCACAGGCGATTTCTAAAAATTTTCTAAACGTTAAAAATGAACACCCTGTATAGTCCCTCAAGCCACGACACAGCTGGCTACATACCCTTCTACCTTTATTTCGGCCACGAGCTGGCCTTACTCTTCGAGACTCTGCTTCCCACCACGCTTAATTTGCCGACAGAGTAGGCTCATGATGCCATAGCCACAGTGGCGCAAGCATGCCAGGTTACCTATCTTCGACTCTTTGCTTCAGAGACACCTCAAATATCGTTACGACCCGCGCCATCACGACGTGGACAACGAAGCACGTGCCCTAGTTTGTATTCAGTCTCCACTTCGGCGTGTTAGTCTTTCGGAGAAGGTCCTCTATTAATACTCCGGCTCTTACTGTATCCTCCACCAGGTGACCCCTATTACATACGAAGTGTCACCACTCGATGCCGCCGTGCCTTCACCTCCTTGACATCATCCAACGCCGTCTCTAACCAGTTTGCCTTTCTGGAGCCAGCGAGCAGCTCCAATAAGCTAATTCCTCCAGCGGCAGTAATGTCACAGTCTGCATTCACGAAAGAAGAGGACACGAATTATTGTCTGGCTCAAACATTAGAATCAATTTGTAAATACACCTTCTTCATGCAAAATCTTGTAACGAGGATCGAAAGTGCGTAACGCGCACATTATTCTCGCCTGCTCGCGAGCGAGCACGCGAGCAAAATGCAGATCTGGGAAAGGCCCCATACCACGAAGGGTATGAGGAAACCATGACTTCGCACCTATTGGAAAGCATGTCACTGCTCATTCACGCTTTGTCACCAGAACTCGATCTGACTTACAACGGACGTCTATTCAATCTTGTTCCATTCGGTCACCTCTGCTCTTTCTCTATCTGCCATTCCTTTGTTTCAAAGAAATTCTTTGGCCCACGAGAGAGAGAGAGAACCAAAGAAAATGCAGAATTCCGTCATATAAGTCCAAGTAGAAGAACAACTGTGGCAACACACATAGTAAAGGAGCATCGATATCATATTTGACAATTACAATTGTTTTGCTTCAAAAGAAGGTCCAGACCTTCAAAGCACCGGAAAGAATAGTGGCGTCAAGCGTCAAGAGCAGGCTAAAATATTTACTATAATCGTGTTTCTAAGAAAACGGTTTAGGTTTGGGTTCTCAGGCGGTGGAATCTTTGTAGATATCTACAAACATTCCACACCTACATTGATTCTCCACAAGAAAAGTAGAAAGTTACCTATAAAGAAAGGGGTCAGGCAAGGAGACACAATCTCTCCAATGCTATTCACTGCATGCTTATAAGAAGTAT
The DNA here is from genome assembly GCF_013339745.2 of Dermacentor silvarum. NCBI lineage: Eukaryota > Metazoa > Arthropoda > Arachnida > Ixodida > Ixodidae > Dermacentor > Dermacentor silvarum. The sequence goes on along the minus strand of NC_051158.1, from coordinate 44,117,556 downwards.
TCAAGCTCTTAGACTGGGAAAGATCAGGGGTGAGGATCAACGGCGATGATCTCAGCAACCTACGATTTGTAGATGGCATTGTCCTATTCAGCAACAATGGGGGCGAATTACAGCAAATGATTGAGGACCTTAACCGAGAAACTCCAAGGGTGGGGTTGAAGAATAATATGCAGAAGAAAAACACAATTTTCAATAGCCTGCCAAGGGAACGAGAATTCAGCATCCCCAGTCAGCCTCTAGAGTCTGTGAAGGAGTACGTTTATCTAGGTCAATTACTCACAGGGGACCCTGATCACGAGATAGAAATTTACAGACGAATAGAATTTAATTGGAGTGCATGCGGCAGGCATTGCCAAATCCTGACAGGTAGCTTACCAATGACTTTGGAAAGAAAAGTGTACAACCATCGTATTCTACCGGTGCTAACATATGGGGCAGAAACTTGGGGGTTAACAAAGAAGCTCCAGAACAAGTTATGAACCACACAAACAGCGATGGAACGAAACATGCTAGGCCTAACGTTAAGAGACAGGAAGAGAGCGGTGTGGATCAGAGAATAAACGGGGATAGCCGATATTCTAGTTCACATTAAGAGGAGAAAATGGAGCGGGGCAGGCCATGTAATGCGTAGGATGGATAACCGGTGGACCATTAGGATTACAAAATGGATACGAAGAGACGGGAAGCGCAGTCGAGGACGGCCGAAAACTAGGTGAGGTGATAAAGTTTGGGAATTTGCAGGTGCAAGTTGGAATCAGCAAGCGCAAGATAAGGGTAATCGCAGATCGCAGGGAGAGGCCTTCGTCCTGCAGTGGACATAAATATAGGCTGGTGATGATGATTATGAATCAGGCGGTGAATGTGTCATGGCGTCATGATACATTGGCTCTCTCCGGTACAGCGATCAGTGCAGCTGCCATAAGCACGAAAAGGAAATGTCCATAGGCTTCTTTTTACAGATTTTTATGAGCAATAATAATCTCTGTGAAGGTATTAAAGTTAGTTAGGTATGTAAGGTTTTGTGGCGCAAAAGTGTGAAGGTATTAAAAGCGAAGCTTGTCTATGCATAGTCTTCACGTCCACGTCTGTTCGCAGAAACTATCATCAGCAATGGCTAGAGCGTCGTCGTCATCTTGCACAGCTGCCACATTGGCGCCCCTCGGCGCAACCGCGTGAACGCGCTCGTGTCATTGCTCCCTCGTTCGTCGTTGTCTTCATAAACAGCTGGCTCCGTTGCCATTCATCGTTCCAGCGTAGAATTTCACTTCTCTTCTGTCGTCGTAATAGGGAGCCCGTATTTACGGGGTATGAGCCATTCATTTTCTTACGTGACGGACAGATTTAATTTTGAAGCAATTTAGTTTTGAAGAATCTCAAGCGGCAATGGCGGGCGGATGCTGGTAATCACGCCACCGAGAAACTCGAGACATCGAACGCAAGCGTTTGTGGTTCGACAATAACTTGTCCCTCATCAGTAATTAGGGCCGTAATGACCATCATTCGCAATGACCGAACCCCTTGCAGTATACCACAACGATCGCAAGGCTAATCTGCTTATTTGCAAAACAATGACCGATGAACTTTCCAAAGTTCAATAAACAAGTGTTTCACTACCCGCTTGTCTTCATTTATTTTACCAATATCCACACAATGCACATTTCGTTAATGACAAGGGCACATTCCAGTAAACATAAAGTTGGTGTCAAAGGGGGTGGTTAGGTATACAAAGGGACAAGCTTCACTTATAATCCATCTTCCCTGAGTGGAAGGGCCAAGAACATTTTATGATAATGTTGTTAATGCCGGTCCGGCATTCCAAAACCAACTTATCTTCTGTATCTCTCTTTTCCAGTCATTTACTAGTTCTCTGAAAGACATTCTACAAATCGGAAAATGTGTGTCAGTGCACCTTTCGGAGAGTTAACGTGAAAACAGGTAACGGTTGAGTAGTGAGACAAAGCGTCAGTATATCAACCGGTACGAGTCGTAAATAGCGAAGCGTGCGGGCAAATATTCGTATTCGCAGCTCTGTCAATTTTCCTCGAACACCACTAGAGCTCGATGTCATGCCGACGGAATCGATCGACCAGAATGTCGCCGGCCTTCATTCAATAACAACAAGGCATGTTCCTTCTGCTCTCAGCATCTTTCAATCCCTTACTGACTGCGGAATGAAGACACGAATGGAGAGAAATTGAGTATTGAGAGCATCGGTCCCACCGCCTGTTGCCGAACGCGAGTGCGAAGCGACGGCTAGTGGGAGTGCGCCTCTGTCTGCTTCATCGCAGCAGACGATTCTCTTCTCTTCTGCTCCGCGTCTGCTCTGCTGCTCATCAAATATCCATGGCATGCGATGCTTCTCGAGTTCAACGCCACGTTGCCACAGGCTGCTATGAAATCTTGTATTCTGAGCATGCACGTCTGAAAGAGGACCGCGCGTCTCCCAAACGTTATTTTTCGAGATATTCTGAACATGCGGAAACGCCGAGGCAAACAGGGATTTTATCGAACTTCTTTGATTTTCGCAAACAGCATGCCAAACAGCGTTGATTTTGCTCGCTGTCTGTCCTATTACCGTGCGAGGAGATAAAAAAGGTAGGTATTTGAAGAAAGGATGATCACAGCATGTTGATTCGCGTAATTTTAAAGGAAAACTTTCACTCTCCCCCACTTCTATGTGTACTTGCTGCTGCTGTCCTTTCATGTATAGGGATGAACTTCAACTAGTAGATATCTGCCCGAATACGCTCCTTGGGCAACTAGGTATTTGTGGAGGATGTGCTTCAGTGGGCACTTCCCCATTCTTGGCCAATCCTTCAGCATGAATACCTGTTGCCAGGTGCATGCCCGAATATACAAGAAGAACAAGAAGCAAGAGGTGTAGAAGTCGGTAACAAATGATTGAAGAAGTCGACTGCAGAAGCAGGTGATCGGCGAGGAAGAAGTGAAATGAACAAAAGGGAACCCAAAAGACCGCATTTATTCTTGAGGAGGTTGTGGCCCTGAAGAAACACCGAGTGTAACAAGAACAGTTTTGTTAGGAAAGCGTGCACCATGCAGGTGATGAGCATTGGATGACTTGTAAAGGCGAAGCTGTACAATGGACAAGCGGAAGGCTGTCGGTTGGGAGGAACGTGGCGATCATAAAAAGTCAAAAGCACGATGAATGAAAACGTTGAGGGCTTCTCGTTACGTCTCGTATATCTCGACGCTTGCATCACTTGTCCCAAGAATAAACACAAGAAAGTGCATGACACGAGTTCACTCATCGCCTGTGCCAATCGACTCAAAGCGCAAGGAAGTGTACCACTAAAGTGTGCGCGCATGTGTGGCCCAATGGATCGACCACTCCTCATTTGTTCTAGCGGGCCCAGGTTCAATCTCACCACCAGATGCGCTAATTCATTTTGGAAAGATGCCATAAACAATACAGCAATGTGTCAGATACGATGTATGATGTATGATAACGTTAAAATCAGAAGACTTCAGAGGGTCCTCCGTCTTTGAACTCACTGAGACAACAGCAGTCTCTCACAGCGGACAGTGTCATCCTACCAAGAACAACATATTTTCAGTGCACACACGATGATCCTCGTCCACTTCAGTATTACCTTCTGCTGCCTCCGAAATAAATGCACAGACCACACGACATTCTGATTCCTTGTTGCGCGCAAAAGTGCGCGCGAATTGCCAAACGACAAGCTTCTCCACCGCGCAGTGGTTACACCGTCTCTCTCCCAACGAAACATTACGAAGGGTCAGAGTGCTATCTGCAATGAATCACCATGGTGCCATCTCCAATGTTTTTTTCTCGTTTTTTAAAATAAACTTAAGGCAACCGTAAAGCAATAAATGATGTCGTGGTGTGACGACAATCAACATAATTGACGATAACCATTTCTATATATTATGCAAAGGCAAATACGCACAAATAAATACAGCAATCCATTTTCTAACTTTTACATCAGTGGAAAAATGTGGCCCACCACAATTTCCTGCTGGACTTCATTTAACAGAATCACCTATAAAATGCTTCACCTGTTTGATGGCGCAAGGCATACCCTAAAAATAAAAAAAGAAGTACTTTCGACGTAATGAGAGAGTGCTCGGCGTGAAAAAGTGCAAATGTAGAGAGAAATTACGGGACTTGGAATGTAAAGATCAAAAGGAACCGTGTTTTCCACTCGAGACTTGGTCGGAACGCAGCTCTTAACTAGAGACACTTGCAGGCAACGTTGTGAGTCCCCGTGTTATAAAGAATGCTATTCATGGAATGATGCCACGGGGTTGTGAAATGCGAGGAATGTGTCATTATTACGAGGCGTTAGATCTAATGCCTCCTGGAGCTCCACGATGGAGGCCTTATGCCGAGACACCAAAGCTTATTCGTCTAGTTCCCTCTACACTTACAATGTTGTGCAACTCTTCCTTCAGAGGATTGTGTTTCGATGTAGTTTATTTCAAAGCATTTTTTTCTTTTCCTACGATGCATCATTGCCTACCTCTCCTTCCCCGTCCCCTCGACAAGCCGAGACACCTAGATTTGGTGTTGGGAAGTTGCACCAGCCTTACAGAGCTCTTTCTATCTTGTAGGCTTTCACTGGTTAAAGTAGCACGATTCGTGGCAAAAAAACTTCGGTTTAGATCCACAAATATGACGAGGCGCGTGCTTGGGACCTTAATAACCGAGAAAATAAAAAATCTTCGTATTATATGCGTATTCTTACGGCATTCACTTGCAAAATTTGGTCATCAATAGGTCAAGTGGCTGTTTGCATATATGTACAAAACAATGCAACCATGGCATTTCTTTTTTGTCAAACAAGACAAAAACGACGAACGTTTTCGTGGCATACTTTGTATTGCTGGGACACAGCTCGTTGCTTATGAATATGGACGACATTTAATATCACCTCAAAGGCATTGTTCCTTAATCACTAAAAGGTATTAGATAAGTATCCGGTCACAGGAAGATTCGAAATGTATGAAATGGTTTAGTTCATAAAAATAATCATATTAAAGACAAATGAATGAGCGCAGTGAGGATACGAATATCGTGCGAGTGAAACCCTCGGCCTGGCGACTACATATTGCTCGGACATACTACATGTTGCTCAGCCAGGTCAATCAGGACACAAGGTAAGCTATAAAGCAAGCCATTATTTTTTGTTGTTGCTTTCTTTACAGGCGGATATCCACTCGCTGGAGCAATAAAATAAAATAAAATTACATTACGGGGTTTTACGTGCCAAAACCACGATCTGATCATGAGGCACGCCATAGTGGGGGACTCCGGAAAAATTGGACCACCTGGGGTTCTGTAACGTGCACCTAAATCTACGTACATGGGTGTTTTCGCATTTCGCCCCCATCAAAATCCGGCCGCCGTAGCCGGGATTCAATCGCGCGACCTTGTGGTTAGCAGACCCACACCATAGCCACTAAGCAACCACGGCGGGTGGAGCAATAAAAATGAAACCAACCAAAAACAATGAAAAGCAATAACAAGGTAATACCCCACTATATGCAAAGTTCAACACACGAGTCAAGGAAGGCTCAGAAGGTACGCAGTAACGCAGACAAACACACAGAAACGTATATAACTCCGCAAAAAAATGAACGTCCAATTGCAAACGAAGGATTTGAGTTTTACAGACGGGTGGTCAGGATTTAGTTTTTGCACGCGGGTGGATCAGGGCGACCACAGATTACTAGATAACATTGCGTCACACATTATCGGGTAATGACAAACTAAAATGAGCACGATGGACACTGTTTTTTGCGTTATTATTTCATTGGTAAAAGTGGAAATGAAGATTTATTACTAGCCTGTCATCCCTTGTAATTTCTAAGAATATATATCAAGTTAACATCACTTTTCTCCGCAATATGGCTATGAGCAATGAGCCAAATATTTCTGGAAAGTTTGATGAATTTATGAAGACGAAAAAATGTATTCAGAAGCAGGAACATGGCATCTGAACAACATTCATGCCTTGTACTTACTCATGCGTCTTTGCATCAACAATTTGTAAAAAAATGGTACAGTGAAACCAACTTTCAGAGAATACATCTTCTTTTGTTATTCGGCTGCATTAATTAAACTGGGGCGCTCTTTGTGAGGAATCAAATGAGCCTAATTAATCTCTGCTATTGCTGTCGGGCAAACAAAAGATTGATGGATAACAAGTGCTATGAAAAAGAAATGATAAAGGAACAAGGCAGGCTTGGAGAGTTCTCACTCTGTCTTTCGAGTATTCTTTTTTTCTGTTTTGCCGCGGTCTTTTTAATACTCCCTTATATTTGTTCTGCGATTTAAAGTAGTGGCCGATGCCGAAGGCCATTTCCCTTTGCCCAATTTGCTTTCTGTAGAGAGAGAAAGCTCTTTATAATACGCAGATAATCTGCCAGCGTCTGCAATGTCGACTACATGCGACTCACTCTGCATGGAAGATGCGATGAAGAATTGAAAGGCCCTCGGGAAAAGAGGGCCGAAGAAAAGAAAAAGTTGTGAAAAAGATGGGCTTGGTACGTATTTACGAGTACATGTGAATTTATGATCTCTGTGCTACAATCAAACGGAAGGCTATGTGAGAACGAAGTTTGGTCATTTTATAGTGTGTATATATAGCGTTTTATAAATTTTGCCAAGCAAGTCCATATCTCGAAGACCACACGCGCGCAAGTGCAGTACCCTAAATAACCGGTTACGAAAAAAACTTCGTATGACTGTTGCAAATGAGGCAAGGAAGGAGGAGGGCAGATCATTCATGTCGGCTCGTTCGATGCTTCAGGTAGTCAGATTATTGTTTTCAGTCCCACCTAAGGGAATAAGAACGCCCTACACTCCTACTATAGGAATCCGTGCCCACTTTACGATCATTTCAATGTTATTTGCACGAGGTCTCATTGCGCAAGACCAAGCATGTTTGCACCACATCAGGGTCGTGTGATCTGCGGTACTGTGGCGAGCTGGGTGACACAGAAAGTCTGTACTAGATGAGAAGCTTAAAATAAGCAAGAAGATCAGTTGATGTCCTCAATTCCTTTGGATATGAACACCTTTCCTTTACGGTGACATCAGCTTTTCGAGCTGACGGCACCATCTTAATTCAAGAAAAAGTTCCAATTAACGAATGGTCAGGGTGATATCGTATTCATATTTTAGTATGAGCACGGTTAGCCCTTTCTGTACCGCTTACGAGTATACTCGCATTATGAAATGTATCTTTAGTGTGAACAGATGATGATAATATGAGTCAATTTGCTTCTAGTTTCAGTTTGTTAACGCTCGGTGGCGTGTCTGCAGCCTATTTTCTTTATTTCGGGGTGCTTACATGCTTGTACTTTAAACGTGGCTTGCCTGCGCGCAACATTTCTGGAACGCTCATACATTTTTTTTAACTCCTAACTCGAAACTGTGTTGGCTCTACCATTCATTATCATCAGTCACCATCAGCCTATATTTATGTCCACTGCAGGACGAAGGCCTCTCCCTGCGATCTCCAATTACCCTGTCTTGCGCTAGCTGATTCCAACTTGCGCCTGTAAATTTCCTAAATTCCTCAGCACACCTAGTTTTCTGCCGTTCATCGACTGCTCTTCCCTTATCTTGGCATCCCATTCTTTAACTCTAATGGTGCACCGGGGTTATCCATCTTACGCATTACATGGCCTGCCCAGCTCCATTTTTTTTTCTCCTAATGTAAACTAGAATATCGGCTATGCCCTATTGCTCTCTGATACACACCGCTCTCTTCCTGTCTATTAACGCTATGCCTAACGCTCTGCCATTACATCTCTATTTTTCTGTTACGTCGTCGTCGTCATCGTCATCGTCATCCTCAAACTAAGAGTAAAATATGAAACTTTGCCCACAACGGTCTCCTAGGTTTGATTTCGATCGTCGTGCCGTAGTATTGAGTTGGGTGCCGGACGCGTTGAGCTATAGACCTCACAACATCAGCCAGGTAGCGCTACTGCGCTTCGTGAGAAGCACCACCAATGTTAGAAACATTACATTTATGGTCCCGTCATGGCGCCACTATGTGTTGTCTCTACGGCAACACGCGATCTCTCTCTGTCTCGTCACTAGGGGCGCTGGCGCTGTATGTTGGCTAGCAGCGTACATACAGGTTCGGAAACGGCAATGCGTAAACAACAGCGCCGTTTTCTTTAAAAAATGTTCAATGCAGAATACCTGTTTCCTGACGAGAACACTGCAGAATTGCGAGATGTCTGCTGTGCCTACAATTAAGGGCATCGAATAAAAATGTCGATAAACGAAGTAATTACAAAGGCCAAGTATGTCTCGCACAACAGCAACAAGATCACCTGAAACGTGAACTTTCAAATATACGCCAAATTCAACGGAAAAGGAGCCACTGTGCTTAAAAACATGTCAAACAAAAAGTAGTACTGCTTCTTTGTGCATTCCCAAATTGAAGCACACTAATAACATCCAGGGGGTCCTGTGTGTCATTCATATTGTTTGGTAGCTGTATCTGTATGCAATCACTTTTTCGGCTGCTCTGTCTCAGAAACATGAACATGGGCCTGATGTTTTATGCAAATCATTTCAATAAATTTGCGGAAAGCACTCACATGTCTCGCCAGTCCATAACACTTGAGGAAGAAAATTTTATCACAGAAATTTGTCTTGTTTCCACATGTTAAAAAAAAAAGGAAACGTTAGGCATCTCGTACTCTTGACTTAGCGTTGTTCACACCCTATTAGCAACACCTAGTAGGTTAATGGTACATTCAAAATACAGGTAATTGGTGTTCACTTCGGCAAAGGCTACGAGCAATTATTAATGCAAAGAATTGCAAAGCCTTACGAAGAATAAAATAGGTGCTTTGTGATAAACAGTGCGCAATTGCAAATTGTTTAAACTACTACAACCGTTGTTCTGTGACGCGGCCGCCTCACAGGCTCTCAGATCACGGATAGAAACTTCGGTAAACCTCCCAGATATTTTCCTTTTTACAGCATAAGCTTCTAGTGGGCTCATTCCAATTGCCGTTTCGGTTCGCGATGGTGTCCGCCGCCGCCGCCTTTGCCCGATGTCCAGTGACCATAACCACTATCGCCGGAAATGCGAATAAAACTACCCGGTTCCCGCAGGCATCGAACCCGAGCCCGCTGCGCGGTATTGAGATACTTTACCACTGAGCCACGCAGGCGCTTGGTATCGGGTAGCGGTACAATGCCCTATAAACGCGCCCTAGGCAGTTGCGCCGGCGCAGACTGACGAGATGCGATTCAGACCAGGCGTGCAATCAGCGCCATCCCGAGGCTCCGCCACTATGGTGACGCCGTCTAGTTAAGGCGCCTGCAAACGCAACCTACCCGTCATTTAAGTTGCATGCTGCATGTAACCGGAAGTAGTTAACTCAAGCAGGCTAGGTGACTATTTGTCACTAGCCCGTTTGGAAGATTCCAATAAAAAAACCATCATCAACAACATCAACAATGTACCGTGCCACGGGTCAAGGGATGTGAGATGTCAGCCATGTATTCTGGATACATCCTCGGTACACGTTATGGCGTCTCCTCGCAAGGTACGAACCGCTGCTGAAGAAGCGAATCGTAGAGCTGCGTGCGAGGCTACAACCAGGCATCGTCGGGCTCAGCAGACTGCTGTGCAGAGAGCATTACAAGCCGCAGCTCGCCGTCTACGCCGGGCGGACAGTTCAGATCGTTCTCGTCAAAACGAGGCGAAGGGACTTTGCCGCGAAGACCCTGTCGTGCGTGGTGCCGAAATGAAGCTACTCTTGAGCCGCTCCATCAGCTTACGCTGTAACTGTGCTGCGTGTGCCGCGCAGGCCTGTGACTTTTTTCAATGCTGCCAAAACAGGCTATTGTAATTACTGCCCTTTCGCACTGGCCACTCAACAACGACAATGTTTCTCATCAGCTGGTCCTGCAGCACAATTCTTTCCGAAAGGCGGAAGCATTGAGTGAACGTGAACCGTCTGTAGGAAGCTTCTTGTTCTTCATACCTACCCACCGTGGTGGCGTAGTGGCTTTGGCGTTGCGTCACTACGTGACGCAACGATGCGGCGCAATACAAGAACGACCATGCAGTGAGCATTTGGTGCATGGTGAACAGCTGCAGGGGGTGAATATTACCCCGTGATCCGCCCCTACGGCGTGCCTCGTAATTATATATCGCGATTTGTGGCACGTAAGACTCCAGTATTTAATTTTTTACTGAAGTCTATCGCTGTGTGTCTAAGTGCCGCTCGATTTATCACAAGCGCCATATAAAAAGAGTGCAAGCGAGCAGTAGAATGCGTGATTTCAATCTCTGTTGAGTGCAGCGCTTGTATGCATGATCTACGAATTTCTCCGTAATAAGCAGTTCCCCGAGCTGGTAGTGATACTTTGTCTGTTCGAGGCTCTTTGGAACTGAACGACAGAAAAAATATTGTGTACCGAGATTGCGGGAGGATGAGGCCGGGCTTGCCAACGTGCAAACAAAGATCAATGGTAGCGCACGCTTTAACGCAAACGGGTGCGCAGCTGCTCCAACTAGAAAGGAAGCGACCGTCTACGTTCGAATCTACCCGCTAGAGGAGTAATCGACGCTGATGTGGCGTGCGGAGAACTTGAGGCTGGCTCGCCGCCTATTGAGCAACATGCGCGCTCGGAAATGTAATGGAGTTTTTCTTTGAACCTAAGACTTTCCATGTGGCTATACTCTTGATTTTGTTACTCAGAAGTTTCATTGGGTGTGTGGATCATTTCTGCAAATATGTTCCACTTAGTGGTTCAACCTATGTGGAACGGTATGAAGTGAGACATATAGAATGATAATGACAAGTAGGTCAAGCGAAGGAAAGGCCGGCGGTCAAAGAAGTTCTTTCCAAATAGGTCCCACTAACTATTCGTAACTTTTTTTTTTTTCAAATAAGCTGCAATCACTTAGTGGAACCTATCTGGGACGAGATTAGGAGTGTACAGCAGGCAATTCACCGAATGAGGATGCAGTCAGCGCAGTTTTCTGCCTTCTATTTTCCCCAATTAAGTAGTAATTATATTACTATAACTGTCGGCTCCCGATAATTTGAACTCGGGTAATTTGAACGCACTGGAAAGTTCCAGAGAAAAACCATACACTGGAATGTAAGAAAAATCTCGTTAAATTCAAACTCGAAACCATGCCGCCTCGTGTAAATCGACCCACACGTGCGCCCCCACCCCCCAAGTGTGCAGTGGCTATTAAAAGCGTGAACATAAAACAAATTCCGCAGCCGGTGCTACTGCCACCCTGAGCGCAAAGCTTATTTTAAATTTATCCTGTCTTTTAATAAGTGTCGTGTCCTTCTACTCGTGGAACCATTCATCCCCACTCGTTTCAAGCCGTGTCACGGAGAAGCAGCTGTTCAACATCTCAGCTCTCCTCGGCACATGCTGGTTGAGACACGCATCGAGAGGAAGAAACAAAAATACAATTCAGGCAACTTCCAGCGACACAAAAATATTTGAACTCATTAATCTTGCCGCGGTTTGGTAATTCGAAACTTCTAATATTTCGACCAAATTTTGCCGTCCCGCAAAGGTAATAATAAAGGAGTCAACAGCATTATTCATCTTATTATTATTTCGAATAACCATAAGACTTAAGGAGGGACGAAACTTGTAATGAAACTTGAAAGTGTAATTGGTATAATTAGAGCTCGGCAGGATGATGAGGTCGAGCCATTCACTGTCGGAGACTGTTGCAGCTCAGGCCATATCGTGACGTCGACATTGAGAAGATGGTTTCCTCTGACCTTACACCTGCTCAAGCTGAAGGCCTCTGCCGCGTTCTTGAAGGCTATCGCGACATTTTTAACTTTGAAAATCGGTCACCCTTAGGTCACACGTCTGTCATGACCTATCGCATAAATACAGCGGTGCGAACCCTATTCACCGACGTCCATATCGTGTCTCTGCGTCGGAACGAGCTGTTAACCAACAGGAAGTAAAAATATGCTTGAAAAGGACATTATCGAGCCTTCCTGTAGTTCCTGGGCTTATCCCGTCGTACTTGTCAAAAAGAAGAGTGGAACATGGCGCTTTTGTGTAGATTATCGCCACCTGCACAAAATCACAAAAAAGGACGCTTACCCTTTGTCACGTATTGATGACGCTCTAGACTGCCTGTACGGTGCCACCTATTTTTCTTCTATCGACATACGGTCCGGCTACTGGCAGATATCCGCCGATGACATGGACCGAGAGAAGACTGCATTTGTTACCCCTGACGGTCTTTATCACTTCAAGGTGATGTCTTTTGGTCTCTGTAATGCGCCCGCCACCTTCGAACGAATGATGGACTCTTTGCTTCAGGGGCTCAAGTGGTCCACCTGTCTGTGCTATCTGGACGACGTCATCGTTTATTCACCCACATTCGACACGCATCTACACCGTCTTTCACCGATTCTTGACGTGTTCCGCCGGGCCGGTGTCCAGTTGAACATGTCAAAATGTCACTTCGCTCGCCGCCGTATGACCGTCCTTGGAGACCTCGCGGATGCCAGAGGCGTGCGCTCTGATCCGGACAAAATTTGTGCCGTTACGAACTTTCCTGTTCGGAAGTCTACCAAGGACGTTTGTAGTTTCGTAGGGCTGTGCTCTTATTTCCGACGCTTTGTAAAGGATTTTGCGACCATTACACGTCCCCTTACTGCCCTCTTGAAGAAAGACGTCCCGTTTTTGCAGGGTCCTGACCATGCCGCATCTTTTTTTCGCAGCTCACTACTCTCCTTACCATGTGTCGAATCTTCGCCCACTTGGACCCGTCTGCCTCAACGGAAGTTCGAACTGATGCCAGTGGTCACGGCATAGGAGCAGTGTTAATACAACGCAAGCGTGGACATGATCACGTTATAGCCTATGCCAGCCGAGTTCTATCTTTCACCGAGCTTAATTATACAATCAACAGAGCGCGAGTACCTCGCTCTTGTGTAGGCTATTGCGAAGTTTCTTCCATATACTTGTACGGACGCCCATTCTGTGTCATCACTGATCACCACGCTCTCTGCCGGCTATCCTCGTTCAAAGACCCCACGGGACGACTCGTACGCTGGGCTTCACGCATGCAAGAATATACCTTCCCCTTGGTATATAAGACGGGACGCTTGCACAAGAATGCAGATTGTTTGTCCCACTACCCCGTCGACGAACCGGCTGATGCGCACGCCATCACTTCCGTTTTCTCTGTGCCCCAGTTGCTTCAAATCGGCGACGATCCACGCCGCGATCCTTCGTTACGAGTCCTCATCGACCGCCTGAAGTCAACGCCTGGTGACGCCTCTCTCCGGATGTTTCTCCCCAAGGAAGGGACATCATACCGCCGCAATTTAGATCCCTACGGCCTTGACCTTCTGCTCGTAATTCCCTCACACCTGCGTTCGATTGTCCTCCGCCAACTTCTCCACGCTCCCTCGGCTGGGCACTTGGGCGTCTCGTGCACATACGACCGTGTACGCCGTCGCTTCTTTTGGCCGGGTCTCGCCCGCTCCGTGCGGCGCTACGTTGCCGATTGTGAGCCCTGTCAGCGTCGAAAGAAGCCCTCCACACTTCAAGCTGGAGGTCTCCATTCAATCGACAGCCCGCCCGAACCCTTTTTTCGTGTTGGTCGAGACCTTCTTGGACCATTTCCTCTCTCTGGCTCCGGAAATAAATGAGTCGCCATCGCTATTGATTACGCTATGCGGTACGCAATCACAAGAGCCTTCCCGACAATTGTGCGACTGACATCACTGACTTCCTTCTCTACGACATCATTTTAGTGCACGGTGCTCGGCACCAATTACTCACTGATCGTGGCCGTAGCTTTCTTTCGGCAGTCATCGAGGACATCCTCCGCTCCTGCTCGACAAAGCACAATTTCAGCACGTCTTGCCACCCACAGACCAACGGCCTGACTGGAGCGCCTCAACCGGACCATCACCGACATGCTTTCGAAGTACGTTGCAGCCGACCACCACGACGGGGATATTCATTGATCATATGTGACGTAGGCGTATCATTCATCGCGTCACGACACCGCCGGCTATTCACCATTCCATCTCCTCAATGGTCGAGAACCGGCGTTGCCCTTGGACACTTTGCTGACCTTCCCCGCACGTTCGGCCACTAAATACGCCCCGCGACCGGATCGCACACGCCGACCACGCGCGCCAGCTCGCCCAAACCCGTCTCGTGGCCTCAGAGGAGCATCAGAGACCCCTCTATGATTACCACCATCGCGACGTGCACTTTTCTCCGGGTTCTCTCGTGCTTCTCTGGTCACCCATCTGCCGTGTGGGCCTTTCTGAAAAGCTGCTGTCGCGCTACACTGGCCCATACAGTGTGGTGCGACAAGTGACCGATGTCAACTATCAAATCATCCTCGGCAACTTCTCAGCGACATCGTCAGCTGTAAGTCACATCGTTCACGTAGCGAGACTAAAGTCATACAACACGCCTTTCCCCGCGGATCTGTAGCTTAAGCACCGTGACCGTGCTTCTATAATGCCGGGGGGGGGGGGGGGGGGGATGATACAGAAAAGCCGCCACAGTGTGGCTGCACTGAAGAGGCGGAAGACGACGTGTTCCCATTTGATATAGCGTCGCCATTTTGGCCTCCGTTAGCTTCCCCGTAAATAAATTGTAAATAGCCTTGGGCCCCCCATCAGGTACACGTAACAATATAAATTAAAAATCGTAAATGTTATGGGCAGAGAATGCTCAAGTACCGCTCGTGTTAGAACCAATCACCTAAATAAGTACACGATGGCTTACTTGTTATTTTCTCATGCATTGTTTGTTTTCTGTAGGCTTGCATGGGCACCTTTCCTCATTTCCCACAGTTGGTTTGCCATATCTTCCCGTAGCGTCTGCCTCTAATTGGGCGCCGCGTTTCCTACTTCAAATAAAATTACCAAAAGAGACCGATATTACCGAATCTAAGCAAAAAGCCCGGTTACTTTACCGAGACCAGCAGGATGCATTTGCATATCCTCAGTCGTACCGCAGTTTCTACGCATTACTTGGTTATGACTGTTCTTTGTATGCTCGTTTTTTTTTTCGTGCATCGCTTCACAACGCGGAGCTCGCCTAGAATATTTGCATATGTACGTTATTACCGTCTACCAACTGTTTCATATGCGCGTCGCGAAGCCTTTATGCCGAACGAATATTTCATAGAAGTCAATAGACAACGCGCTAAACAGGTAAAATGTAGACGGTTTTGACGAACAAGAGTCTACTGAACAAAATTCACTGTCTTTTTTTTTCAAAGTTTTCTTTGGAACATGCTCCCACACCGCCAGTCTAATTTTATGCATCGCCCTATCATGCAAAAAGAAACAAAACTAAAGACAGAAGCTCCAAAGAGAGCATGTCCAGGAAATTTGCCGTATGCAAAGCCTTAACTAAGCGGATAGTCTCTGGTGTATGTAGTATATAAAGGTGTATATGGGGATTCCTATGGCTTTCTTGTTCCAGCCTGTGTTTTCTTACCTTTGTTTCCTGCTGCGGGGGGGGGGGGGGGGTTAGGGGGGGGGGGCTCGAGCTTCATTTTGTTTGGCACGCCATCGTTTGCTGTAGTTTTAGTAAAACTAGGAAGCAAGGCTTGTGCGTGCAGTAGTGCTTCGCGACTCATATAAAGGCGATAGCCAATCCGAACGCCGTGTCAACAACGAAGTTTATTACAACAGTACCCTTCGCCCCGCTTCAATTCCTTGCATCAGCAATTCTCAGAATCTCTGTATATGTTTGCACGACAGTCAATGTATAGATTTTAGAATGTTGTACTGTAGCTTTGCACGTATAGTTACGTAGCATCGTATAAATTTTACGTGCTGCGGAGCATCCACTGGGTCAAATGGCTATCAGAAATAGCGACAGGCACAGTTTCTTTTTTCTTTTTCTTTAGTAATGAAAATAACAGGCACGCAAATTGTTTGACTTCTCAGTGGATATTAGCCTGACAGATCACCTTTCACGTTGGTTCAAGTGCTCGGCGATATGGCATAGACAGCGAGGACAAAAAAATAAATAAAGAAGAAAGAAATACAGCTAATGCACCCACCGACACACACACACAAAAAGAAAGCTATTCGCAAAGGTTCGTTAAGACCCGGGAAACTTGCAATAACCAGGAGTACTTTCGTAGCACGCGGGGAAGCGCGTAGCGCGTCCCCATCGCATGAGACATTTGGTTAAACGTCCACTTCACTTTGTTGTGCTAAAGTTTCTAAGGAACTAGCTTCTCCGAATATGAGACTGGGAAGCAAGAACACTTGGCTGAACTGCCCATCAAGGTAAATGCACTTTCTGGAAATCAATATCTGAATATATAAACAATGCCTCGGCATAATAGTTGTGTTTTTATACATTGTTTAAGCAGAATACATTTATTTGTACCTAGTCACGCAATAACACTATAGTAGAGAGTTCTAGAAGAGCGTTTTCCGTCATACATAAATGCATAACATACGTAACGAAATGGCGTTGTCCTTACTGCGCATACCACGAGCGTTATTTGGTTTCTGTGGTTTACGCGCGCCAAGAAAACGCACGTTATTTGGCGAGTTTAACGTTCGTAAGGTTTACAGACGCGAACAAATAGCGCTGTCAAACATGGCGACACCGATGGCTCCTACATGAGTGTGAATTCTCGTGGTGGCTACGCTCTTGCTCTCGTTGGTCGCCAGTAACTATTAAAGTAAGCTTTTAATTCATCTAAACGCATCTGAAAAATTAGTTATGAGCGCATAGACCGTCCAATTTCTGTGATCGTCCGGCGATTACGGCGTCCGTAGGCCTAGCGAGACGCGTCCTCTCGGAAACAGGATGGTTGCTACGAATAGCCTTGGCCTGGATATGTTTGGCACGAGGCACCAGACGGCGCCCTGTCTTCTAACGTCTTCTTCACGTTTCCATTCCCCCACGATAAACTAAGAGTCTTGAAGGGACCCGCACCATAACGTCCTGCAACGGCGCTGGTATTTACCGTACGTAAAGCGACAAACGCTATTTTAAAACTGTCTAATGCTCGGCGCCTTTCGTATACCATGAATTCTAATAGTACGTTGTCGGATGCGCGTTTTGCGTACAGCAACGCCAGCGTAAACAAAACTTTAGCCGACAGAGCGTCACTCGTGACCAAACTGCCCCAGTCGAGACAGTCATGTCATGACACATCCAACCGTTCCGACGCATCTCATGATACGTACCGACAATGGTATCACGAAACGATCTTGAAAGAAAGCATTTAATTGACCACTGAGTAGCGATAAACGACAACGGGAGCGTAGCCATCGAAGCGCTGAAGTGGCAGTAACGCGTATACCACCTCGTTTGACGACGCTATTTTATACCATACGCAAACATTACGTACGGTAAGCTACCCAAATAGCGTAAGATAACTTAGCCTACGTAAGTAATTCAAGCCCGATACAGTTCGAAACATGCGCAGTGAAGATAAAGTTCCATCTTTTCTTACATAAGGTCATTGACAGTTTGCTTGAGAACGCTGTTCTAAACTTATTTGTTTCTAATATGTGAAAAGCGCACTTCCGTTGCCCCGCTGCCACAATCGACAGCACAGCTCTGAGCCAACGTGGCCTGCTGAAGATATGAATTTTAATGAGCGCCATTCCCTCTAAAATGGACGCCAGCCAGGCAACGCTAATTTAGAGGGAGGCCTGAAGCTACGCTATCTCCTCGCCACATTGACTGCTTCGCTGCGCTACAAGCGGAATACTAATAGCAGGCTTCCGGGATGAGAAAGAAAACTAAAAAGCATTCTGGGCTTTGTGTCTCCGCGATAAGGCCAGGCCGCGATTATAATTTTGCTATAAGAGTACTTTCTTTTTTAATTTTCAGCGTTAGAGATTTTGCATCCTCCGCGATTATGCAGCTGACCCATAATAAACATTGGGGGAATTGTGCATAGATTTGCTTAAATTATACTGTTATTTAAAGCTTGAACGTCGTTTTTGATGCTCGTTGGTCATAGCGCATTCTAGCGTTGGTCTAGCGCATGGACATTGATTACCCTTGATTGGTCTTTGATCTCGATAACTTTAAAATGTCACGTTTTAAACAAAAATAACGCTTTCCATACTGCGTGTATAGGTGAAATAAATTTCGCATTATGCCCTTCCAGCTTAATTGCCGCAAAAAATTGTGAAGACTAAGATAACCCTAGAGTTATACTAAAAAAGAAAAGGAAAGCAAGAAGTATCGACTTGCTTGTATCACTTTGTATATACAGAGTGTTCTTTTCTTAGATGAAGTTAGCTTTTTTTTTTCGGGCTTGGGGGTAGAATTTTGTGTGTATCAGAAATATACAACTGAACTAGACTGCTACAAAAGGTAGACATTACGGTTAAGAGAAATCTGAATGCATTTTCCACTAATTATCCAAGTTTTGCCATTAGCCTTTAAGTGGATTCTTTATGGCATATATTCAGATTTAAGAATTGCAGAAGTTGAGATTGCAAGTCATATTAATCTTAAACAAATCTTGCGCATGACATCAGTTTCGAAGTATATGCTCCCTGTGTGTGAAGCAAAATATTTTATGCTTTAGTATTTTTTTCAACTTTAATTCATTACACAACGTTTTGTTACAAAAGGGATGGCAACAACGGTGGCCTTTTACGAGAGGACTAAAGGCGCTTTACCCAAGACTGGTGCTAGTTTCAACATTCGTTCGAAGTGGATGTGCCTAGACACTAGCTTGAGGAAGGAAGAAAAGAGTGGAGAAGGAAAGGCAGGGAAGGTTAGCCAGTTCAGCACAACCGGTTTGCTACCCTACACATGGTAGGGGGATGAGGGGGAATGAAAGATGGGGAGGAGAGAGAGAGAGAGAGCACATAGCACAGCACACACATCGTCAGTCACAGTCCGTCACTCTTGCGTGGTACGTGACATCACTGTCACAGCCACTTGTCCAAGCCCGTTTCTTTTAAAAACCTAAGTAGTCCCTTCGTCGCCTTCAGCTGCGATGTCTTCTGTCGACGACACGTGATAATCATTTCAATTGACATTGGTCTATTGTCAAGGTGCGCTAGAACGAACGCCAGGGACTGTCTCGGAGCATTATATTCAGGGCAGTCGCATAGTCTGTGTTCTAGCGTCTCCTCGCAAAGACAGGCATTTCAAAAACCGTTGTCGGGCATTCCAATGAGAAATGAATAAGATTTCGTGAATGAGACACTAGCTTAAATTTCGTAAATTGCAATATATGCGTTGAATGAGAAGAAGGGGTTGTCCTTTTTCTTAGTTAATCGCACGAACCTTATAGACAGTTCAACAAAGTATCACATATGGTAAGTTACTGGCTTTTCGTTTTGGCGATCTTTCTGGTGGAAACACGGCCTCTTGCGTGGGCAAATCCCGGAGTTCGTGAACCGCCACGCCAAAAGAAATTATCACATCGTTTTCAGGCATTTTATTGTTCCGCACTTATAATGTTTCAATCTGAGACGATTTAACATAAAAGGCACGCACTGTCGGTGTTTTGTTTCACAATTGTTCGTGGGCCGTCATTCTCAAAATTTCGCGGAATAACTTTGTGAAGAATTAAGGACAAGGTATGAGCAACTATTATGATATAATGGTGTGACAATAGTGGCCAACCCACCCTTGGGTTGCCCTTAATGCTATTACGGTAAAAGACCATGCATCGAAGTCAGTAAAAAAAAGGGAGCGGGGAGAACAAATAGAAAAGGCAGCACAAGACCCGTTGACATTGATCGGAGCAAATATCCGAGAAAACAGCCAGTCCGACTGCTGCAAGTGAAGGTCGACAACAGATGGCTTTGGTTGCCGTTCCGCTGCTCCCCAATACTGAAGCGTCGAACGCTACTCGCCTGGATTTATGGGAGCAATCAAGCGCCCACCAGACTTAGACAGCGCTAAAGAAAAATGGGTGAGATGGCTGGACGGTTGGGGTGAATGTAGTTGTACGTATAGCCCACTGACCAGAGTCCGCACAAGTAGAGATCAAAGAGGTGCTGGGCGCAGTTTGTTTCCTGTCTTCTCGACTGCTGCTGTTTTTGTAGACGTTATATTATAGCCTACTTGTTCTGCTTTCAACGCTGCCTGCTTCATCGTATCCCTGTCCCTTGATCATGTCTTCATTCAGTACGAGTTCGAGCCGCGTAATGCAGCGTGAAAATGGGCTTAGTGTGACGGCACTTGTGGTACCTAAGGCGTAACTATGTAAATGATGTTAGACAAAAAATCGACTCGCCATCTCGGCCCTGTCAAAGCGGAAGTCCAGCGAAGCTGTTGAAAATCACCACTACAACTGCTGAGGGGAGTATGCAATGCGGTATGGCTATGTAGTAATGGCAGTAATGGTAGTAATGGTAATTTTGACAGCACGCCGCCGCCCATAGCGGTACTTTTTATTTATTTATACACATACCTCACAGGCTCCAACTGGAGTGTTGCGTGAGGGGGTAAGAGAAACAACATGTAACGAAAACAGGAGATCATAGCTTACAACAAATCAAACAACTGAAGAAAAGACGCCGTTTAACATCAAGAAAACGACATTGAAATCAGTTGATAAGCTGGTTATTTTATATACGAAGCGCTAGGGACATCACTCCCTACGTCGCAGCAGTAATCTTCACTGGGAAACGTGTGCGAGGAGCGCTACGTGCTTCGCATTGCATGTAAGCACAGGAGCGCCTTATCATCAATTTTGCGGTGCGGATGCTTGTTTTGAGCTTGTTCTTTATTGAAACGCATGCTGTTCTGTATGTTGTATGCGTGGCTCTAAAGACTGTATGCATTGTTCACTTCACTTTGCTGAGTGCTTGTAGCCTCTGTCTTATGGGGGCATGAGCCATTGCATTTGGGAGTATGAGCCATCGATGATGACAGTATTGTGTCGATGTTACGCCATGAAGAAATGCCGGGATTCTATGCACAGACAGCTTCATTGTAAAAACAGTATGTAGATCCAAAGCACACGTTGGAATCCGTGTCAAGCGAAGCTTGTGAGAAGCGGTTAATGAAATGCTACAAATGCCCCCATTTCATTCCTGCGTCTTCGTCCTGAAGGCAACTGGCACGCCCACGTGCTCCCACGTACCCGGGGTACGCAATGTGACAAATCCTTTAGTGGCTTGTATTCCTTCAATTCTTTTCATTTGTTTTAGGTGTACCGGCCACTTCTTGGCCTGTCCCCCGTTGTTGGTATATGCCATTGTACCGCCAGCTTATTCGGTATGTGCCATTGAATGGGAACTATCATCCGGCTTATCAACACGCGGACCCGCTTCTTCACCCGTCCTCCGTTTTGGGTATGTGCCATAGTGAGGAAACTATCATCACGGTCAATACGTGCCGACCATCTGAAAGGGTCAGTTGGTAGATGCAGATGTGGATCCTCGTGATATACTGGCAGGTATATATACTCACTCAGCGCCATTGGCCAAGAATCAGGGTTGGTCAAAGTAAAGCGCGGAATAATAGGTCAAATTGTTCATAATAGATATGTTAGAATCGAAAGATAGTTATTGGAGAACTTGTATGATTTTATGCTTGTTTGTATTCGCACGAGCGATGTATGCCTGCGTTTGGGGCCTAATTGTTAGAGCATCGGGCTGCTGGGCTGGTGGGCCAAGATTGGCATCCCGCTGCCGGCCGCACCCTTAATTTTTTAAGATTGACATTGAATCTACTCGGCGAGAGCCAGACCAGCTACCGACTGACAGACCGACCGACAGATCCAGGTGAAACCATGAGATGGTAGCCAGAGGAAAGCTGCGCTTTAGAAAAAATGTGTGTTTTAGGGGCAACACCAAAATATTTTAGGTATATATGTACGGACTTGTTGTGCGGAGATCTTACGATGACGAGCAAGAAAGCCAATGCAACTTTTGTATTTATTTAGTGATAGAAAGAGAGAAAGAGAGACGAGCACAAACAAACCGCATACACTATAGAGCGGTAGGGGGCACCGTTGTTAAAGTCTATCGTGAAGTCCCATAGACCGCAGGATGAACCTTTGTAACGCGAGTAAGGCCTTCAGCGCGGATGTTCTGTCGGAGCACTGACCTAAAGCTTTTAGTTTCGTTAGTGGACGATTGTCCAATTGGTCCAGCACTCTGCGCAACACTTGTCTTTCGGCAATACAGCTCGGGCAGACACAGATAATGTGTGCGAGCGTCTCATCACTGTTGCACATGTCGCACGTGGCGCTGTTGGCCATTCCAATAAGGAAGGCTTATGACTTTGTAAATGCAACGCCTAGCCACAGACGGTACAGCATGGTCTATTCACGTCATGGTAATCCAGGTGGTAGATGCATCCGTATATATCCGCCAACTTGGTGTCATGGATAATAAATGTATGTAGATATGAGTTTCCTGCTGTGAATGTTACAAGAAGATCGCTGTGGCGTGCACCGGAATTGCAAAAAAAACAAAAAAACTCAGGAGCAATAGGAGCGGAAAAATATTTCTGGCGCCAAAGATATGTACAAAGGAGGAAGCAAATGAGCACACGAAGCATAAACTTGCCGACAAAGACCTTTTGAAAGAAGAGCACCGACTTGTTGGCTGGCCCTCACATCAGTTCTTTCTGTTCTTCTTTTTCCCTTTAGCTGTATGGAGCCTTCTTTCCATGTATATATATATATATATATATATATATAATATGTTTTTTTTTTTTTCTTTATGAAAACACTCGCTTCCGCGAGTACGACAAGAACTCCTGGATTATATCTTCAAGCCATGCGCAAAAAACGACGCGCAATATTTTCGCAGGTTTAATCAGCGTCAAACCAGGGCTGGCTCAACAAGGCTGCCAACAGTGATATATATACGTTTAATTTCCAACGCAAACTACCAAAGGAAAAGCTGCCATGGTCGGTTGCCCAGAAACTAGAGTACTCCAGAGAGAAAAAAATTTTCTTCTTTTCTGCTCGCGTTAACTTTGAATATTAATAAGAAAAAAAACACTTTCAGGAATCTTTGTTCTTGCTAATCAAATTTACCTTTCAGTGTAAGCGCCATTAAAGAATCTATTGAAGCAGGATCACATTTCAATGAACAAAAACGAGGTCTTTCAGAGATTTCTGGTCATAATGTTTGAGGAAAATTTCTTTTTCTTATCTTCATGATTTCAATAACTTTCTCATCACCGCGATTCTTTCATCTTTACCTTCCGCATGGTAACAAGAGCTTGCACGGAAGAGAGAGCATATTGTCATCCTGCAACGCCGTTCCTAAGAAAGATTGCTGTACACAGCGAACATTCCAGTTCATTGAACAAACGAAATAAACGCAAACAGCCCAGATCCCTTGACTGGGGTGCTATTCTGGACTATATAACATGCCGTGATATTGTCGAATTTTGCAATCTTGTAAGCTATCATTGGCCCAAAGAGCTTCTACGACATCTGTGATTCGCTGAAAAATGCCGCCTTTAGAGAAGTTCACTATATGCTTGAATTTAAGGATGTACACAACAGCCCCTCTAGTCTATATCTTTATCTCACTTGTGCTAATCGCTATGGTAAAAAATAACCAACCACCCCAGCTTTGAAACCATAGAGGGCGTATGGTGAATGCAATCTCCGAAACCATAGAAGATTGTGGAAGTTTCATGACATAGATAAGTTGTTATTCATCGATTAGATGTCAAGTTGTTTTTTTCCTTTCTTGGAGCTTTCTCTAACTTTCAGAATCACGCTGAACTCTACTTGCCGTATTCACTGTCCCCGAGGTTCCAGTTGTCGATTAATTGCTCTCCCCTTGTATCTTCTAGCATCCTGGGGAGAGGGGGGGGGGGTATTCTTTAAGAGTCCACCTAGTGAACCGTCCATTTCGGTGGTCGCCGATTGACTGGAGAAGGAGTCCATTTAGGATGGAGAAGGAGACTAGGTGGCTCCTTCTCGCTCGTGCTGCTGGAGCCAATCGCGACAGCCGAAATGGACAGTCCACTAGGTGTACTCTTACAGAATACCTCTCCAGGTTAACCCTTCCTGGTCGTAATTTTGTCAGTGCACTAAGAAGTTTTGTGTTAGCACACCTACACGAAGAAATACAGGAAAAATTAAATAAAAAAAATTGTTGGGCCGCAACATTCATATAGGGACTGATTACGAGCGAAGCTGCTGAGGCTGCATACATGGGCTGCATAGATTATGAAATTATACATTTGTTTTTCGCACGGCACCACACTACGCCGACACAAGCACCGCCGCGTGCACCGCACCTCCCATGCATCTGCCGCAACCGCGCTGCAGCCGCGCCAGCCCCTCCGACGAGCGTAACGTTATACCCACAGAAGCGCTGGCCACGTGCACATGCGCCGTCGCCACACTCTTTCACCCTCTCCCCTACCCGTCTCCATTCCTGTACACACGCTGTGATAACGAGGTGAGCCGCCCATGGTACCCCCCCCCCCCCTCCCCTGGGGAACGCATGCGGAGGATGCATACGGGGGCTAGCTAGAGGGCAACAGCCTCGCTGTAAATGTTGCGATGCAGATTTTGGCAATGAATCAAACGTTTTTCTCATGAACTACCAGCAACTCAAGGTGCATTAAACCGCGTGCGGTTATTCAGAATTCTTAATTCCTAATCCTAATGGTGTGAAATGTGTCCACAGAATATCTAAAGACCGCCGTTGTGCCACCCGAGTCACGTGATATGTATTGCACAGAGGCCTATCCTCCGCTGTATGCTGTGCATTGCCATTTGTGAAATATCAGGGAGAGTCATATTGATCAACGGCAAGAAGCTGACGAATCAGGTATTTAGCATTACTGCCACTCGCATTTCCAATATTACTTTTTTTTTTGCTTGATTTTCTCGATGTCGCATGTTTCCTGAAAAACATTACCACTCCATGGAAAGACTGGCCCATAAATGGTTAACCAAGTGGTAGAGCGACCACCCTGGAAAGGCATTCGTCCCGGTTTTAATCCCAGGGCATATGCGAATTTTTCTTCAACAGCAAAATTTTGTTTCTCAGAAAATCATATGAGTTTGCTTTGTTAATTTATGCTATAATTGGGCGGACGACAATATCTTTTTTTAGGGGCGAAGCTCCTTATAGCGGCACCCGTTCCGTCCCCGTCGTCGTAGTAGTAGTGTGTAACCTGTAGTGTGTAACCAGTCTGAGAAAAATGAGAAATTGTGTCCGTAGCGCGGAATCGAACCAGGGACCCCTCGCTTCCGAGCGCGCGGCGTTAGCCCACTACGCCACGAAGCACACATTGACAGTAGTAGTAGTAGTAGTGATTTTATTGAGGAAGAAAAATGACGCTTATTTCTGCTGCCCAATAGGGAGCACGGCGCAGCGTCAGGGGAAGGGGAAAAAGGAGATAAAGATGTTGAAAGGAAGGGAAGAGCATTGACACACGCACCACGATGGCAATAAATACCCAACATTAACGAAAGGCCGCGTTTCTAGCGCGTTCTAACGCGTTTGTGCTAGCGCGTTACGGCCCGTGTAAGAAGCTGGTGTAAGACGCTGTGGCCTCTCCGCCTTACCTTCAACGTGTTTCGAACGCGCTGCCCAAGGCGGTGGCAAGTCAAGTCCAAGTCGAGGAGCGTTTATGAATACGGGGGGTATACTCTCTCAGCAGTCATGTGATGGCGTCGGCAAACGCGGTGCACGTTCCGGCATGTGTAAATGGCTGCGTAAGACGCTGTGGCCGCTCCCCCTTACTAGAGAGTACTGCACGTTTCTAACGCGTTTGTGCTAGCGTCCCCTTAAGCGGGAGATCCGATGATTCCCTCCGGAGCTTCGCCCACTCATCATCATTCACCCCGTGGATATGCTGTGATTTTTTTTTTTCTTTCAAGAGGGCACACGTAGAGTGGTTATTATGGCCGGAGCTTGCACCGAATACTCTTCCTCTCACCGAGTGTAGAAAGAAACATCAATCAGATTTTACCACACAATATTCGTGTTGTCTCCCTGTCTATCTCATCGTGCGCTTGCACGACGAGATAGCCTCGCTCTTGCTCATGCATGAAAGAAACAAAACAGGAGAGGCCCTGACGTCACATTTTTAAGCCGGAAGTGCAGCCATCTTGGTGTGCCATCTGTCTTTGCGCCACCAATCAGCACGCCGGAGCAGATAGGCGCGAGCAGGGCACAAGCTTTGAACTTGCATTGCTACCAGCCGCCGGAAATGTGTTTTGCCGACGCGCGTCAAAACAAAGCTTACGAAACTTCTGTAGCAGATTTAGTGAAGCAGACGCGCTCTTGTGTTTTTCTGTGGCACGTTGAAGAAGACGACGAAGACCCGCACCATGATTGCCTTAGTGTATCTGTTGCTGGCTGACACTCACACTCACAGACCCAAAACACAACTTTCAAGCTTACACACCATACCCCAAAGTCAGCTTTTCTCGCAAACAAAAGGTGCTGCGAGAAAGGCACCGGCGGGAAAATCTTATCTCACTTTTCAGAGACCGAGTGCAGCAGCCAAAGCTTCAGGAGTGCGGTTGCTATGGCAACGTGGACATTTGGGGTACCCGTCTCAGTGCTCTTTTGCGAAAAAGTGACTTCAGCAGCACTTTCTCCAATGCGTCCGTGCTGGCCGGGACTTCCCCTGGGTTTCCTTCCTCCATGCTCTTGCCTAATAATTAACGGCTTCAGAAAGCAGCACTCCAGCCAGTTGGTCATTGACAAAGTTGAGGCAAATATTGGTGCCCGGAATCTGAATCAACCTTTCTGGTTCGTCTCACTCGCTAGCTTTGTCGGGTGCACACATCGTTCATGCGTAATATTAAAAATATCCAGTTAACAAGGGAAGATCTGAACTTTTTTTTGTGACGTTAGGAGTTTGTGGCATACATTGCGTTCCGGAGGTGTAATTCTATTCTCGTTACCTAAAAGCACAGCAACCTCTGGCAAATTTACAGATGAACAATGCTGGAGCGGGACGAGAAAGGAAGACAGACAAAGGTGCTGTAAACTTGTCGGTTCAAGACTGCTATGGACATCTCAGATCAAACCAAAGTGAAATGCCTCGAACTGCGTGCTCGCCCGATTCAAAAGTAAACAGAACACTATAAGCCAATAAAAAAATATGCCACTCGTTAAGTCCGATAACCCTCCAAAGGCATTCCAATAACCCATTTGCCGCTCCGTCAACTTATCGGTCAATCATCCTGGGTAGGTGTGCATCATCATCATCATCATCATCAATAGTCACAACATTATGATCCACACCAGCGTGGCATTGCTGTGTAGGGAGGGAACAATCAATAAACGACAACCATTAGAACATAAGCTACCAGCATACTAATAATTGCTGCAAATTTAAATCAAAATTAAGCTGAACGTTCGTGTATACCATAGGCCAGAACGTTCACCCTTCTTCTGCACGCACCGCATGCACACACTTTACCACGACGAGCAAGATCTCTCAAAAAAGCGACGTACAGTCGCACCAGCTATTGTCAGGTTAAACGAGTCGCTATATCGTGCCTATTCTTTACAAGTGTAGCAATATCACGGCCCTGTCATATCTTGAACCTCCTAGACAATGTTGCCATATGTTTCCCACGCCCGAGTGCAGGGGCACGTATTCTGGCACGATCACTTTCGGCGATGCCATCGCTTTCGCGTGACGTAGTGTGCAACCAGCCAATCACCTCATCCGCTTTTGCTCAACCAGCCAATTAGGTCCGCTTTTTTACCTGACGCCAAACGTATGTGCGTGTTTGAAACAATCGTTTTTGTTTACTGTATAAATCGGTCTTCGCGTCATTTGTTTCAGGAATTAATCTCAATATGAAGGCAAACCTTATTTGCGGGGACAGGGGGGAGGATCTCAACATAACTGCTTAGCCAAAGGTAACGCTTAAGCTTGAAACAATTAGCTTTAAGTTCCAAATTATCCTGTCATTTACAGCAGCAGAGCAAGGATATTAAGCTGTGGTTGGACTCCGCTGACTCAGCTCTCTTTCACAGGTAAAGAACAGGTGCACTGCGTTTTCTGTGGGGAGCGCTTGTTTGGAATTCTTACGTTGGTCTGTCCGACTACATTGTGTGCATCGGAGTGTGGTATGCGCACAGCTGCCCAACAGGTACGCTAATGCTGCGCTAAAGCGCTAAATGTGCTAATAAATGCCAGAACGGCAGAGTTTATTGAGCGCAGCGGGATGGTACCAGCACCCGGCATCGTCGCTTTTGCTACCAAACGCATTCCGCGTCTGGGGAACGCTTTTACATCTCGAAGGCCGCACATGCGTATTGATATTGTGACAGACACGATGGCGACAACGCCAACAGCAACGGAAATGCGCCTTCACTGTCCATATATTCGCTATGTGAATAAAAGAGTGGAGCACAGGACGAGTCGGGACCAGCAAATGGCGTTTCAGATCCGGGTCTGAACCCCAGAAAGCGAACCTCCGAACTTTCCGATATAACACGCTGCGTGTGCTCTATCTATACCATTCCGCGTCAGTTCAGCTACAAGGCAGCGCGTTTAATACCGAATAAAGTTTAACCAACTTGCTAATTCAGCGTTGCAGGGTAAATGAACAGTCGTGAGATGATGTGTGGTTTCGCCCAATTGATCACTCAACCACATTTCTGTGTTGCTGAATCCACGCTAACTTCTACAAGACGTTAATCAAACACAACTTTTCTTTTCCTTGTGAAGCATTGAAGTTTCTTAATAACGGCTGAAATTGCCTTCGGAGCAAATTAAGGTGACAAAGTCCTTGAGAAGTACCCTCCTCGGATTTCCTTTTCCAACTAGCCTGCTCCCAAGCCTTGCTAAAGTTTCTTTTGCTGTTTGTTTTAGAGCTCAGTATGCAGACACGATGTGACCGTACCGACCAAGGTGGTCACGCGGCAAGGCATACTGAGTAGCCATATAAGTGATAGCAAAGTATAAAAATTGTTGGACGCTTAAAGATTACAAACGGGATGGAGGAGGCACTTGAAAAAACGACTTTAAGTGTGACAAATTGTCCGAGCGGTGGCTTGCTCGGAATAATTAACGGGAGAAAGGTAGGTAGGAAGACGGTCGATTATGGTAATAGCCCCGAACTAGGTAGACAGTGCAGAGCATTTCGAAACGATGCTCCCTTGGGGAGGAACACAACAGAGAACTTAACTGTATCGATTTTATCAAGGGAAGCGCGACAGCAGGTAGCTCGCATGCCACTATATGGTGTATATGAAAATGAGTTCGTAATTATTGTAAATATAGAAGAGAGGTCATAAAAGATTTTTTTCAATTTGCTTTTACGACCGATACCCACTGGTTAGTGTTGTTTCAGGTGATATTTACGCAATCATTTTTCGGAAAGAGTCAGACGGTTGATCCTAATTGAAAGCTTGAAACCCGCCTTCCGGTTTCGCGACGAGTTGCGGAAGTGCTCGAAGCTGACTCTGCTTATTTCTGCAACGCACTTAATTACGGCCAATTTCACCCATTAAATCGAACCAGAACTGTCGAACACAGCAACCATTAGCATTTTTGCAGACACGTCTGAGTGACATGAGTGTTTACGCTTCAACCTCCATGAGCATGAAGAGAGCGAGACCGCGGCTTGATAAGGCCACCTGCTTCATGTCTCTTTGCTTATTTTTTAGTTTAGAAAGTACAGCAATATATCAAAAATGGTGTAGTGACAGCGAGACAATGAAGAATGTTGCGTATATAAGTCGCAGAAACCCTTCTTATTGGCAAAAAAAAAATGTCTATTTTCTTCAATCTCGCATTATTGATGACTATCGAACACTTCACTTATTTTGTATAAAATTTCTGGGCCGCACAAACCAGGAAAGTGCGTTGACATGTCTGGCTTTTACTGCTATTGATGTTGTAGCCGGATTTCACGCGGTACCTTCAAAGTGGAAACAAACTCGACTAAACGGTAGGTCTCAGAAATAAGCTTCGCCTAATGTTGTGATTATGATGCTTTCTTCCGGCAGTTATAGTTAATTTGCCACTTCTTTTATGAGAGAATACAGCCCATGCTCACGGTGAACGTGTGCGCTTCTCTACTGCGTTGTTTTTAAGACATTCCTGGTTTCTTTCGTTGCTTAGTAGTACACTAAACCACTTTCGTTCAAATGACTGTACAAATTTCAAAACTTGAAAACTTTGTATGTGAGCTTTTGCGCTGTATTCACTATTCAGAAACGTAAAAAATTCATTTGGCGCAGGTTACCATAGGTGGCGAGCTTACAAACACTACGGTAATTTCAATGCACGCCTGTTTCCTTCCGAATCAACCGACATTGCCCACCGCTTTCTTATCATCATCAGCCTATATTTATTTACACTGCAGGGCGAAGGCCTCTTCCTGTGATCTCCAATTGCCCCTGTCTTGCGCTAGCTGATTCCAACTTGCGCCTGAAAATTTCCTAACTTCATCACCCCACCTGGTTCTCGTATAACATGGTGCATAAGTCGGCTATTTCGAAATCTCTGCTCAAAGAAGCGATGGTTTCCGCTCAAGCACCGTATGTGCTGATGGTACACTAGACAGAGAAGAACGCGACAGAGATAGTTGATCACACGTAATCCGTAAAAGCAAAGTAATGCTCGTTGAAGCGGCCAAACAGACAGTAATGGGAGAGTGATTGCTGACACTGATTCGAATACAGTTAGAAAGGGTGGAAATAACGGAGCAGTTTTTCTACATGTGTTGCGTCTTCTACGTATCACGTCGGACAACACGCATGCCAATAAACCAAACCATGAACGTATATAGTTTTTTTTCGCTTTTTTTACGCTGCACAAAATGTTTAAAAAATTGCACGTTGCACATTGGAGAATCCAAACGCTTGAGCTTAGTAACTTGACGAGGTGGCCATTACTTCTGTAGGAGATGAGTATTTACCTCATTAATTATAAAAATTGCACTATTCAACTTTTTAAAAATAATTTACGGCACATGTTTTAATCTACGAATTTTAGCTAGCGAGTTTGCAAGGCATATCAACTTTGAACGAATTCTGAGGATGACAGCGGTTTCGAGATATGCGCCGTCAAAGTTGCACTAAAAGTGCTGTTTTCCACTTACTTTTCTAAGAAAAGGTGTTCATATGCATTGAAGCACAAAATTATCTGCAACGCCAGTGAAGTTTGCCGGACACATTGAAAAGTAATATATCGAAACTGGTTTAGGCCTGAGAACTTGTTCTATGTGGATGCATCTTTCGAACTCACTGGCTACAATTCGCAAATAGAAATATGTACTATAAGGTAATAAATAAAAAAGTTTTTTGGTATTTTATAAGAAATATTCAATGAAGCCTGAATTATTTCTTATGTAAGCAATGGCAACATCATCGAGTGATATACCTAAAGGGTATGGATTTTAAGCAATTGTAAGACTTTTGTGCAGCTTGAAAGAGCATCTGGTATTTGTCATTATATTCTTGAAGTATTGTACTTTACCAATAGCTTTTATTACGGCTCGTGCGCGCTACCACTGTTAAGACTACTATCAAGAGCAACGACTGTATCCCCCTGCTCAATTTTGTTACAAATCGGTTGCTATATAAGTTATTTAGGCAGGTAATCATTCGGTTAATCATTCATTACGTGAGCGAAAAAGAACTAGAAATAATAACGAAGACAATTATACTAAAAGATAAAGCTGGCTCTCGCAGCGTTGTATCGACATCTGCACCACTGCAGAAATGCGGGAATTGTCAGGTTGGCTAGGCTTAGCTCGTGTTCTATTTTTTTTTCTTGCAGAGAGATATTCAATATCGCCGGTTGATGACAAAGCTGTGTCGCACAAACAGTGCAAAAATTAGCAGTGTCTTAGCTCGGCTATGCCAGGATATACGTAGCGTTCGGCCACATCGTTCAGAACCGGTAGACTTGGTGGCATACCGGGTAAAGATACCCATTGGTAACGCTAAAGAGTGGAATCTTCTGCTTAACGAGAAAGTTCTTGCACGTTGTACAAACTCGCGCCACGGTTTCACCCCACTTAGGCGGCGCGGATAATCTCACCTTTTCACGCATGGCACTACTTACCGGCGTCTAGTCTTTCATGTGCCACAGTCTTTCACACACGTTGCACACATATCGAAATGTATTGTTTACGAAGTCCGTCTCGAAGGTCCGAGTCGCACTGGCGCTTTCGCTAAGTTTCACGGTATAGTCAGTCAATCGGCGAGCCTTGACGTCATCGACGGCGTCTTGTTGTTGCTGCTGCTGAGATGGTCGGGCACGTCGCTCAGCCTCCTGGCGACACCCCTTTGCTAGACGTTCCTTCGTTTTCTCCGGTGTCTCCGCAGCACGTTTAGCCTTCTTCTGTTCGTTCTTCCTACGCTCAACCGCCAATTGGCAGGCAACTACTTCGGGATCCGATGAGTCAAGCTGCTCCGCTCTTCTGCGCCGCTGAACAGCAATTTCGCTCTCCTTCTCCATGGCTATACCACACTGGCAAACGCTAAGCGCAAACGATCAAACGCCCAGCGCATACTATCAGCGCAAACGCCGGGCTCAGCACAAACGGCGGCGAACGCCCGGCGCGCCAGCTGTGCGCCATGTGAAGTCAGTGCTCCTCGCGCATGCGCAGCACGGCTCTCGAGGAGCCACTGCGGAACTGCTCAACCTCGGCCAGTGTAGCTCGCGCTACAGAAAAAAAAAAAAAAAACGTCTACGCTTGGCTACCAGACATTCCGAGTAAGACGCCATATCCAGTAATGGCACTGTCGACAGGGTGGAGTTGCAGTCGCTGAATCCAGCTTTGGACAAAGACAAGAGGAAACCACATAGTGTACAGACAAGCGAATGCTCTGAAGAACAGCTGAGGCACCCGGGGCCAGAAAGCATGGCTCCAGACTTCTTCACCACGCACCGACGCCTTACCACAAAAAGAGGTCCCTTCCTCTCTCTAGGCTCAGGCTCAGCACTTCCGCGTCAAACATATTTTTTTTTTTTCTCGTATAGGCATCGGTGAGGAACGCACTTGCCAGTTCTCCGGCTGCTCACTGTCAGTGAATTTCGGTGGGCGTCCTCCGTGTCTTGTTGCCGTGAATTCCTTGCGTTTATTTTTCGTTTATTTAGGCACCTTCTGTCTGTTGTTACTCTCGTTTACATCCATGAGGTTTCTTCTTTTTATGTGAATTGTGACTGGTGTAAGTTCCCGTACTTCCTGGGCGAGAAACACAGAAATCAGACTTCTACTTTCATTTTTACCGGATGCAATCAAACATTTGCCGGCTTGAAACGTGGATTTTCGCTAATTATCCGGTGAACCTCAAGTTATATCAGTTCCCCTATACAGCGCTCCTTAATTTTTAACTTAAAAGTAGAAGTCGCAATTGTACTAGGGTCGTACTCATAGTATTGAGCAAACAACTTTTCGAAAAATAATTGCGTAACATTACTGAAGCGGTACCAATTGCCACTGCTTTTTTTTCAAACTTTCCTTCTATTGTTACATAGTCTCTATTTGGTTGAATACAATCTTCCCTACCGACTGGATAGCCGTAAAATGTATATTTTCTAGAACCCCATTCCAGCCTTACAGATGTAGTCATACGCGGTTCCCGTCGCGTCTCACATCGTCGTCCTCGCATTTGATTACATTTTAGGCAGGGTGTAGAAAAACTTATCTGTCCAATCCGTAATTTTCTTCTCTGCTAACTTAAGACTTGCCCCCCACAGCCGCAGAGGCGGATGCTCGTCAACAAGGCCGTCTGTGATTGGACAAGAGGCGCCCAGAGACAAGTCCTGAAATCTCTAATGGGCCCTCTTTCGAGACTATCCCATGACAGCCGAGCACCAGGCCAGGGGACATCTCTACCCATTAGAAAAGCCGGTGGGTTCCCGGCGGCACCGGGATTTGAACTCGGTACCTCCCGCATACGAGGCGGATGCTCTACCGCTAGGCCATCGCTGCGGTTACGGCTATGGGTTAAGGCTATGGGTGCGATTGCATTAAACTTCATTTTATGCAACGTGTAATCTCATCCGATATTTATGTTCGCCCAACACAAAGGTTACAAGTTTAATGTCACGCAATTTTCAATGTTTATGCACTACACTGCTGCTATCAAGCTATGCCAAAAATGCACACTCCCTGTCAGGCATCGTGTGATACCTCTACACAGCGACGTCACGAGGACCAACGTGATGTAAGGTGATTGCGGTGGAAAAACTGTAATGAGAGGTCTTTCATAGTATACGTGTAAAAGAAATAATGTGATCGTACTGAAGGTTCCATGTTCCATGTAACTTGTGCATCTTTTTGGGAAATGAAGGTGGCTAGTTGTAAACGGGCGACACCTACGAAGGCATATGGTTGGTATATGTCTCCAAAAACTTATCATGCTGCTATAACCCGCTTAGTCGGCTTGTTAGCATCAACAGTACATATACATTTCTTTAGATTTGTTCAGAGTAGTTCTTTTTATGTAGATAGTGAAACGTTGTAAGGAGAAGGCTTCTAGGCTCTCAAAGGAGGCCGCAAAGTATACAAAATTGATAACGATGCCAGGCTGCCCGGAGAGGAGCAAGTAAAACAAGGTTTACGCATATTAAGACAACTCCCAGAGGAGTTTCTGCTTGAATTTCATTTGTAGGAAATAATTCAACAGCACTGTTTTGGGCTTGTATTCACAAAGGTTAGCTTAAAGGATATGAAGACATCTTAATGAATTTTCTGATGACACCGTTACGTTAAGTTTCTTTGTAATGCTAATTAGTTATGCAGAGAAAATACGCAGCGTAGCTAGAGCAAGCACGGAGGCTCTTAAAGATAGCGTTTCTTCTCGGTGGTTGCAAACATTTGGCTCCGTCGACAGTTTATTGCCCATTGAATTGGCACAGCACCCTATTAGGCGATTTGCGCGCAGGCCAGACAGACAGACAGACAAGAAACTTTATTTTGTCCTAAGGGACTATGTCGTAGTCGCGGGCCGCACCTGCACCGGGGGCGGAAGACCGTGATCTTCGGCCCTTTCGCAGGCCCTTTGGACAGCCCGAAGCTGGATTGAAAGGTCGTCGCTCTTGACGGCTTCTTCCCAGTCTTCTTGCCTGTTAAAAGGCGAGTGGTGCAATGCTGAACATTGCCACAGCATGTGATTAAAGGTGGACCTTTCCTCGCCGCAGTCGGGGCAGCGGGGATCCACACCCGGAGTGTAGTGGCTCAGCCTAGATCGAGACGGAAATGAGCCCGTCTGCAGCATTCTCAACACCGAGGCCTGGGGTCTGCCGAGCTTCGGGTGAGGAGCCGGGAACTGCCTGCGTCCCAGCTGGTAGTGAGCCGTGATGTCGTGAAAAGTAAGCAGCGGGTCCGTGGTCCGGTCGATCCCCTGCGAAGCCGGGCCCCTCAGACCGGCGCGGTTGACGAGACCTCGCGCCTGGTCGTGGGCCAGCTCATTGGGGTTGATCGAGCCGGGAGAGACGTTCCGGCCCATGTGAGCCGGGAACCAAGTGATGACGTGACGGACCGTGCCTGGCTTGCGGGTCCTAAGCACCGCCGCAGCCTCGGCCGAGACCGAGCCGGCGAGAAAGGCCATCGCCGCCGACCTGGAGTCTGTGAAGATCTGGGTGCGCCCGGGATCGCACAGAGCCAGTGCCACTGCGACTTGCTCTGCGACGGACGCCGTCGAGTGTTGGATGGACGCTGCGTTCAGGAGTTTGCCCTGGGGGTCAACCACCGTGGCCGCGTACGAGTTTGATCTGGGATACTGCGCCGCGTCGACAAAGGACACGAGCTCTGGGTTCTGCAGGGCAGTCTTGATGAGTGCTCGGGCCCTGGCTGCGCGCCTGGCCTCGTTGTGTTGTGGGTGAACGTTCCTCGGGAATGTGGAGACTCTAAAGGCGTCCCTTTCTTCCTGTTGGAGGGGGACGGCGCACGACTCCGCGGCCATGGCGGTGAGGCCCGCCATCTCGAGTATTCGGCGGCCGGACTTGCTGGCAGACAGGCGAACGATCTGTGCCGTTTTCTGCGCTTCTACGATTTCGCTCAGGGTGTTGTGGACCCCGAGCTGCATCAACTTATCCGTGCTGGTCGTCACAGGGATACCGAGCACTCGTTTAATGCTCTTCCTGATGAGTGCGTCAATCTTGTTTTCCTCAGACCGTGACCAGTTTAGTGCGGAAGCCACGTAGTTGATATGGCTCATGAGGAAGGCGTGGTAGATCCTTAGGAGGTTGGCTTCGCTGATGCCACCCCTCCGGCTCGTCACTCGTGAGACGAGTCTGAGCATGCTTTTCCGTCTTCGCCCTCAGGCGCGCGATTGTTTGCATGTTGCTGCCCTTTGCGTTGATGACCAGTCCGAGCACCCTGAGATAATCAACCCTCGGGATGTGCTGACCCGTCTTCGTTCTGAGATCGATCGGTACTTGATCCAGCGGCATGTCGAACTTGCGGCCCTTTCTGTCGGGCCGGTACAGCAAGAGCTCCGACTTGGTCGGCGATAGGACCAGTCCCGTGCCCTCGAGGAATTTTTCCGTGACGTCCAGGGCCTCTTGCAGAGCCCTGCTCCACCGCTGCGTCCGACCCGCCCCCGCACCAGATGGTGATGTCGTCCGCATAGAGAGCATGATTGATATTGACGCCCCCGATTCGGTTGAGTCGGACCGATAGGTCTCTCATGGCGATGTTGAAGAGTAGTGGGGATAGCACCGCACCCTGAGGCGTGCCGCGGGCTCCCAGCGCGTATCCGTCCGACTTGATCTCGCCCAACTTGATCGTGGCCTTACGATCCCTGAGGAAAGAGCTGACGTACGCGTGAAAGCGTTCGCCGAGGTTCAAACTCGACACAGAGTCGAGGACGTGCTTGTGTTTGACGGTGTCGAAAGCCTTCGCGATGTCCAGCGCCAAGATGCCTCGGACGTCTCTCGTGACCACGTCGACTATCTGCCTCTTGATCAGTAGCATGACCTCTTGAGTGGACAGCGAGGGTCTGAAACCGACCATGTTCGGCGGGAGGAGCTGTCGTTCCTCGACATACCTCGATATTCTGTTGTGGATGACATGCTCCGCCACCTTGCCCACGCAGGACGTGAGCGAAATGGGTCGCAGACTGTCTATGGCCGGTGTCTTGCCTGGCTTCGGAATTAGGATCACTGTGGCTTCCTTCCAGGCATCCGGTACGGTGCCGGCCGCCCAGGCCTCGTTGATTTCATTCGTGAGCAGTTCGATCGAGTCGTCGTCCAGATTTCGGAGGAGTCTGTTCGAAATTCCATCCGGCCCGGGAGCCGATCTTCCGTTGAGGCCTTGAAGGACCTCTCTGACTTCCGAGACAGAGAAGGGGGCGTCGAGGTCCTCATCTGCTTTGCCGCCGTAGGCCGGGTAATCTTCCGGCCCGGACTGCCCGATGGGGAGGTAGCGACGCGCGACTTCGTCCATCACTTCGTTCGTAGATGCGCCTTCGCTACTGAGCTTGTGAACCAGCCTGTCGATGGCCAGAGTGTGGTTTCTCTTGGACTGTGTGTCGTCCAGTAACTGCTTGAGGAGGTTCCACTTGCCTCCCGCGCGCATTTGTCCGTCGACCGACGCGCAGATTTCGTTCCATTGCTACTGGCCGAGCTCCTTGCAGTGCGATTCGATCTCGCGGTTGAGGGCCGCGATCCTCTTCCGGAGGTTTCGATTCAGCTTCTGCGTCTTCCATCTGGCCGTGAGGGAATTCTTGGCTTCGACCAGGTGCGCCAATCGAGCGTCCATGCGGTCGAGCTTTAGGTCCGTTTCGACGGTCTTGGTGACTGCAGCCACGTCCTTCTTGAGCTTCGCTACGAGGCCCGCGAAGGTCTCGTATTCTTCGTTGTCGTCCTTCCTTCTCTTGCGGAAGGCGTCCCAGTCCACTATTTTGAAGGCCCTCTGCGGGGCCGCGCAGACCGGTAGGGAGATTTCCACGATGTAGTGGTCACTGCCTAGGTTCTCTTGTAAGTTATGCCACTCCGCTCTCGGCGCGTTCTTGACGAAGGCCAGGTCCGGGGTGGTGTCTCTCGATATCGAGTTTCCCATGCGCGTGGGGTAATGGGGGTCGGTGATCAGTTCTAGGGAGCTGTCTGTTACTGCCTGCATGAGTCTGCAGCCTTTGGTAATGCTTCTCACGTAGCCCCAGGCTTCGTGCGGCGCGTTGAAATCACCGGCCATAACGAGCGGCGTCTCTCTCGCCTTGGACGACGCCTTGGTCGTTAGGCTGTAGAAGGTCTGCCGGTTGTCTCTAGGAGAGCAGTACACATTCATAACGTAGACGCTGTTCTTCAGCCAGCTGTTGGGTATTATCTCGACGAGGGACGCTTCCAGCTTGGTGTTGCCAAGGCGCAGATCGTGCTCCTGGAAGGCACACTTCTTTGCAATGAGTGTCGCGATTCCATGCCCGTTCTCCGCTAACGAGGAGACGGCTCGGTACCCCGGGAGGGTAATTGTTTCCATTCCCGTTTCTTGTAGCAAAATGACGTGGGGCCTCTCTTGCGGCTCCCGGGTCTTGATGAACTGCACCAGTTGAGGCCTGCGCCTCCGGAAACTGGCGCAGTTCCACTGCCACACGATGAGCTTACTGTCCGGTCGCGCCATGGTTGGCTTGTTGGACCGGAGGTGGGCTGGCATGCCATCTTGCTCGTCAGCCTGCGACTGCTGGTTGTTTTCTAGCATTTCACTGGACATCGCCTCCGGCCTGGCGGCGTCGCCGTAGTGTACGTCACAGCGCTTGGCAAGCTCGTTCTCGAGCAGTTGTACTCTGAATAGAAGGGTCTGGTTGCTCTGTACCAGCTCGGTAAAGGATTTCTGCATGCGGTCCAAGGACCTCTGCATGGCAGCCTCCGCCGTGCTCACGTCCTCAACCGTACCCTGGGAGGAGGTGGCTCTGCGCTTGGCCGCCCTTGCTGTGGCTCCTTCTTCCGCAGAAGCTTGCCTTGCCGCGGCCGCTTGGGCAGCGCTGGCGTTTCGGAATGCCTCGAAGTCGGCCTTCATTCTCTGGATTTCCTCCTTGAGACTGGCGTTTTCATTCATCAACTGCGCGATCCTGGGATCGTGCGCCCGCTCGCTCGCCTGTGCGGCGGCATGTTTCGTCTGGCCCGTCGGCTTCGTCTGTTTCACTTTGTCGGCCCAGGTGGAACCTCCTGGGATGCGCGCCTTAGACTTGGAGCGGCCCCTAGACTGAGAGCGCCCTCCTTGCACGGAGCGCCCCCGCGAGCGGGAGCGCCCTCTGGAGCGGGAGCGCCCCCTCGAAGAACTCCTCTTCCTTAGCGCTGACGTCAGTGCCTGGCTCTCCTCGTATGCCGCGTTGGCGCCCTTCTTGGCGGCGGCAGTTTTCTTCCGCCGGCGTCTTCGGCGTCTCTGCCTAACGACATATGGCGTTTGGAAGCGATGCTCGCACTTACGGTCAGCCGTTGGGTGAGGGCCCCCGCATATGCCGCATCTCGCCTCACACTGATGGTCTTCAGTGGGGGACGCTGCTCCGCATCCCCTGCACTTCTTCACACTTGGGGTCGGACATACATCGACCCTGTGGCCCAGTTCCCCACAACCGTAGCACACATCCACTTGCCTTTTGTATAGAGCGCAGGGCAGCATGCCCGCGCCACACATGACAAAGTTCGGCACCCTCAGTCCGTCGAATAGGACGATAACCGTGGTGGTGGTCTTGATGCGACGCACCTCCAATGCGGTGGGGTTCCGGTGGTTTACAATCATTGAGTGGAGCTGAGCGTCGTTGAACTCAGCGTCGACTCCCCTCACAACACCCTTGCACGTATTGTCCGAGGCGGCCATGTACGCGGCCACCTCAAAGACCCCTTCGCGCAGGCGGATCTGTTGAACTATCGCGTAAGCACGCGCATTCCTTTCTTCTGGTGTTGAGACAACGTAGATGTTTTGCACGTTGTTAGGGCAGACGATGTCTTCGCCTACCTCGTCGGGGGAAAGCGCCGCCGCCATAGCCAACGCTTGTGCCACCCTAATAGTGCTGATCTTTTTCACGTCGAGGCCACCCCGTGGCCTAACGATGACTCGAATATGGTCCCGAGGCAGGTTCGGGAGCCTTGAGGCGGCGGCCAGCTTCTTCAGCGCGTTCCGCGGGGCTGCCGTGCGGCGGCCGCCCCTGCCGGCTCCCTGCTTTACCGGGCTCGGCGTCGACTTGGGAGCCTCTTGCCTTGCCTTCTTATTCTTGCCCGTTGCCGTGGTCCAGCCGGGGTACCTTGCTTCTTCGGGGGTGATTTCTACCCCCTCCACCATCTCGACTTCGGGCATGATGCCCCACCACCACCGAGTTAGGCCGAGGCCTAGCCTGTTCTCGTCACCGGTGTTAGCCCGTTAGGGTTAGCTCCGCACGGCGTCGCGAAAAGTTCGAAGTCGTATAATAGTTCCAAAAAAGCACCTACCGAAATAAATCCGGTATCGGCTTGATCACCGCAACAAACTGCGTTGAATGGTGCACAATAATCAAGGGTTTTCGCGGACTTTACCACCGAAAACATTTGAGGAAACGGGAGCCGATGTTTGCGCTTCCGCACTTCCCGGCGGACTAGTCCGCCTCCTTGCGCGCAGGCAATTTGAAATAAGCCCCAAATAGTTAAAATCCAGCGCTGATGCAGCTCCACTAACGTGAAACCTGGCGAAGTGCGAAGCAGTGATGCGCCGGTGCGGTGGTAGCGCTGGGGGGAGGAGCAATCGAGCGCTTGTGGGGTGGTGGTGCCCTCTCTTGTGCTGCGCTGGTACCAGTCTGGCATTTCGGACCAGATTTTAACGAGTTTCTGC
Organism: Dermacentor silvarum; assembly: GCF_013339745.2. Lineage (NCBI taxonomy): Eukaryota > Metazoa > Arthropoda > Arachnida > Ixodida > Ixodidae > Dermacentor > Dermacentor silvarum. The sequence continues at coordinate 44,076,877 of NC_051158.1, read as the reverse complement.
TAATCAATGCTCTTCATCATCATCATAATCATCAGCCTATATTTATGTCCACTGCAGGGCGAAGGCCACTCCCTGCGATCTCCAATTACCCCTGTCTTGCACTAGCTGATTTCAGCTTGCGCCTGCAAATTTCCTAACCTCATCACCCCACCTAATTTTCGGCCAGTTCTCGACTGCGCCTCCCTTCTCTTGGTATCCATTCTGAAACTCTAATGGTCCACCGGTTATCCATCCTACGCATTACATGGCCTGCCCAGTTCCATTTTTTCCTCTTAATGCCAACTAGAATATCGGTTATCCCTGTTTGCTCTCTGATCCACACTAATCTCTTCCTATCTCTTACCGTTAGGCCTACCATTTTTTTCCATCGCTCTTTCTGCCGTCCTTAACTTGTTCTCGAGCTTCTTTGCTAACCATCAAGTTTGTGCCCCATATGTTAGCGCAGGTAGAATGCAATGATTGTACACTTCTTTTCAATGACAGGGGTGAGCTCCCAGTGAGGGTTTGGTAATGCCTGCCGTACGCACTGCAACCCAATTTTATTCTTCTGTATTTTTCTTTCTCATTATCAGGGTCCCCTGTGTGTAACTGACCTAGATAAACGTACTCCTTTACAGACTCTAGAGGCTGACTGGCGATCCTGAATTTTTGTTCCCTTGCCAGACTATTGAATATTATCTTTGTCTTCTGCATATTAATCTTCAACCCCACTTTTACACTTTCTCTGTTAAGGTCCTCAACCATTTGTTGTAATTTTTCCCCATTGTTGCTGAATAGGACAGTGTCATATGCAAACCGAAGGTTACTGATATATTCACCGTTGATCCGCACTCCTAATCTTTCCCAGTCTTAAAGCTTGAATACATCTTCTAAATAATGCTAATAATGCTTTATTATTCCTTTCTTTTCAATTATTCTGAATCATGTTAGTTGGTTTTGAACCGGTTTTGATCACTTCTGCACTTGTTTTGAACCTCCTGTGAGCACTTGTTTTTGAGCGTGATCACGACAGATCCCGCGCGGCGGACGCCAGCAGCACGGGCCCATAAAGTGTACTGCACTTAACACTCAAGATTTTAATACCGCTTGTGTCACAGTGACACATACACATTCTAGAAGATTCGTAACAATTCTGTAATGACCCTCTAGCTTTTTAAGTGTTTCGGAAGAAGAGAACTCGTCCTAGCCAAAGCGTCCCTAAACTGTTTTGGACAAGCTCAGCTCGTCCTACCAGAATGGGTTCTCCTCTTGAGTGTTCAACACGAGAAGCCCTTGTCTACGGCCTACATCGCGTGTTGCCCAGCAGATGGAAGCACTTACCTGTCGATTTCGGTATCTCCTGTGGCAGAAGCGATGCTTTTTTTTTTTTTTTACATGGCATCCGGTGGTGGCGACACATGCACAGCTGGCCCCTAAACCCGAAAAAGATGATTCAGATACCGATATTTATCTTGTGTCCTGAAGTGAACAAAGCAATGTCGCTGAAATGAGCAGTTCTTCCGGTGGTGATGAGAACATCTCTGAAGCGAACATTGCGAGTACTCATCAGTGGGTGCAGCTTGATGTCGACAATCGTGGCGCGAAGCCCCCTCGGTTTCCATTTTTGGCCATTCCAGATCACCGTATGGAGTACATACAGGAGTTCGCGACGATCAACTCATTACACTAGTAGTCGATGAAACCAATCGCAAAGCGGCTGAAAAGTTAATTGATTTGACTTAGTATGTGTGGTGCAAATATTTTGTCAACATCGAGTAGTTGCTTTTTAGCCTAATATGATTCGAAATCGGCAATAAAAAAATCGTCACTTTTGGTTACGAAATTTAAAAAAAAATAATGCACTTAAGGGGCTAGAATGGTTGTCATGCCGTGGAGCTGGAACTAAAGATAACGCCAGAAGGGAATATGTAAAGAACACAGAGCTCGGCTTTATGGTTTGGTGCACGACACTTCTCCCCTCACCCCTTGGTTCACCCCAATGTGATGTAACGCCACTGAAAAGAAGAGAAAGGGTAGTTCGACGAGACGGTAGACATTAATAAATTTAATTATGGGGTTTTACCTGCCAAAACCAGTTCTGATTATGAGGCATGCCGTAGTGGGGGACTCCGGAAATTTGGACCACCTGGGTTTCTTTAACGCGCACCTAAATCTAAGCACACGGGTGTTTTCGCATTTCGCCCCCATCGAAATGCGGCCGCCGTGGCCGGGATTCGATCCCGCGACCTCGTGTTCAGCAGCCCAACACCATAGCCACTGAGCAACCACGGCGGTTGACGGTAGACATCAAGAAACATCCTAGACTTCTGCAAGGGTGACAGAGAGAGAGAGAGAGAGAGATTTATTATGAGAGAAAATTTGAAAGCTTGGCTGGATAGACATAATATGCTCTAGCTGGATGCTTTGCGCTGGAGAAGGGGAAAAGATAACGAAAGGAAAAGGAGAAAGTGAAGATGATGATGATACGAAAAGAGAAGAGACTGCATGAATATGAAAATACTAATTGCGCGCGAATACATTTATTCAAATCCTGTATCCGGTTCGGCGTCTCTGAAAAACAACAATCGCATTTATGGCCTGACACAAGGAGTATTTTGGCCATGGGCCTAAAACAAGCCTTCATGAAGTGGCTAGTTATGGATGCTGGTGAAATATTACGGCATTGATTGTCTTTCTCACGGGTAAAGAGGGTCCACATAAAAGCACGTGGTCTATAGTCTCCGGCACGGCGCAGTTCCCATAGTCCAGGCTTCTGCGGAGCCAGTAAGATAGCGATGGTGTTGCGTAAAGGTCCCACCAAGTTTTAGTTGGTCCAGAAGGCTTCCATGGTTCTGTGTATGTTACATGGTTTCCTCAATCAAAGCCTTGGATCTAGTGACTGAAGGTGCCACCATGACGGTGGTCTTTCTGAGACTAGTAAGTTATCTTAGTGACGCGCAAGATGTCGGTTAGCATAGCGTTGGCATCGGTCCTTGTAAATGGTGCCGAAATTAAATATGAATTGCGAAAAGCCAACTTTGCCTCTGAACCGGCGAGCTCATTTTTAATAGCTTCCATTTCTAGGAACCCACCAGAATATTAAGTGGTGACTACTTTTTATTTATTTATTTATTTATTGAAAATACTTTCAGGGCCCGAAGGCACTACAGAAAGGAGTGGGGAAAAATGACAAGATGTGCAACTAACAAAAATGATACAAGGCAGACTCGTAAAGTTTAACCACTTTGTTAGCAAGTGAGTTATTAAGCCCTCGTCAAAGCTCTCAGTCGATAATATGATTTCTGACGTGGACCATAGATTCAGTCTCGATAGGGCGGAGCCCAGTATGTGCTGTTACTGAACTGCGGTCACTTGGTTGCCAAAATGGCTCTGGATGCGTTACACGCGTTAGTAGGTTTCTTTGGTCAGAATAAAAAATAGGCGGGTTTTAGACAGCAGAAAAAAAAGTGAAGAAAGCAGCGGCTATATAGAAAGTTGTGGAAGCAGTTGAGTCGGAACGTGCCAAAAAAAAAACAAGAAAGCAGTGAAAGGCATGCACAACCGACAAACTTGTTTATTTGTGTGTTGTGGCCTTTACGTGCGTTCTTGATACTCGGCATGGTGTTTCGATTAAAATTTACAGCCAACTAACCACAACTCTAGCACCTCTTATGCCGCAGGCTGTGGTGTGTTCTGAATCATTCTTATTTCTCCAGCTTCACAAACCTCCAAAATATTGGGTTACATTTGATGTCTTTGACCTGCGGGGAATGTAATAATTGGCATACCTGCAAGAAGAAACATTCTAGCCCATTTCTTTGGTATATGTTTGCTTTTTCTTGTTGTAGTTCTGTTTCTTACTCGAATAAATATGCAAATATGTATTTCTTATGGCTAGAAGGGCAATATAATATAAAAGGTAGGTTCACCATAGGATCCCGGAATGAAGGAGCCACCCACGACGGTGGGGAAAGCCCTGGTGCAATATTGTATCAATAATGTGCCCCTCTCTCTCTCTTTTCTTCTCGGTTCTGTGACCTTGACACATTCGATAAATATTCAACTCTGGATCACCATACAGCACTTCGTCCTTTTTTTCAATGAACCATGCTATTTGAACAAAGTGCCCTGCCCTGCCTTGCCCTGCTCTGCCTTGCCCTTTCTTGTCCTTTCTTGCCCTGCCTTGCCCTGCCTTGCCCTGCCTTGCCCTGCCTTGCCCTGCCCTGCCCTGCCTTGCCCTGCTTTGCCCTGCCTTGCCCTGCCTTGCCCTGCCCTGCCCTGCCCTGCCCTGCCCTGCCCTGCCTTGCCCTGCCCTGCCCTGCCTTGCCTTGCCTTGCCATGCCCGGCCCTGCCCTGCCCTGCCTTGCCTTGCCATGCCCTGCCTTGCCTTGCCTTGCCATGCCCTGCCCTGCCCTATCCTGCCCTGCCCTGCCCTGCCCTGCCTTGCCTTGCCTTGCCTTGCCATGCCCTGCCTTGCCCTGCCTTGCCCTGCCTTGCCCTGCCTTGCCCTGTCTTGCCCTGCCTTGCCCTGCCTTGCCCTGCCTTGCCCTGCCCTGCCCTGCCTTGCCTTGCCTTCTTGTCGCGCGGTTGAAGTGTGGCTGAAGTGCGATTGAAGGGGGGCAAACTAATTTTTTTGGGTCAATGTTCGACGTTCGAATTTTCTTGCAACCTTCTGTGCAAATATTATAAGTACAATTTATTGCAGAATAATTACCACTTCAAAATGTACTGCGTTCTTTCGTATTGTGAAACGTATTAGGGCTTTTATTTGTATAGCTCAATGTCATTTTTCATGTTACTGCGTTTCAGTGGCCTACGGGCCTAGTCAAGGTGTTGATTCAGCTTTGAATCCTTATTCATTTCTATCACAATTTGTACAGAAAATAAACCTAAATTGGTGTAACTAGTGAACAAGATTGATCTCCGTTGCAAACGCCAGGAATGAGTCAGGTAAAGGCATCTGGTTCCAAAGCAGCTGCAAAAACTACTTGGAGACAAAGTTTGTGGTCGTAATCTCTGCAACTGCTCGACGCCTCCAGCAAGCAAGTGAGAGATCTGCACCATCAATTTCTTGATAGAGTTCGTTAGTTGGTGACCGGTGTCGCTATGTTCTTGTCACGGAAAGAAATCCAGATAAGTACACGGTTCTGGGGGCTGTGGTGACACAAGACAAAACACCCCACATTAATCAAGTGAGGGCCGCACTTGACAAACATCATCCCTTAGAACAGACAAAAAAAAATGAGCATACAAAAAGGAAGACGCTGGACGGAGCTGACCACAGCCGAATGAATCGCAACAGCTGCTACTTGCGATAAACTGTCGGGAAGCTGTTACAGATTCGGGGAAGATAAATACATCCTGGCATTGTTGTTTTTTGCTGTTTTTTTTTCGCCAGCTATACTTCGGGGTGATTTATTTCGGGAGCACTGTGGTGATGTTCTATGTGGCCTGCAGAAGTTAAGAGATAGAGAGAGAGCGTGTAGTTGAAAGAAGACAAAGTTGGTAGCTTGAGCCAGCATATTCTAGCCTGCTACTAGCACAAGGGAAGATGTATAGAACGAGCGTGGCGCTGTAATTGTGGTGTTGGTGGCGATGATGATGCTACGGCTGCTGCCGCTGCCTATTACACCGGACGCCCAGGGTTGACACGGGCAAATTCAGCACTTGCAGATGACTTGTTACAGAAAGAGCCCGGAACATCATAGCGAATGTAGTTGTCATTACGAGCGAATTCCACACTATTCAAGCTACATTATTCCGAAAGAAATTATCTTCAGTGTTACGAAAGGGATCAGCTGGAATATACCTCTGGAATAAATAACATTGATATTGTAGTTGAGCTTCAAATACTGCGCGATAAATTGTAAAAAAGGACGCAACACATGGTAGCAGACATTGTAGTATGCCTGCAACCTAACTAAGGAATCTCTGTTTCTTGTATTTCGAGAAAAAACCTGACACAATAAAAGTCAGAAAGAAGTTTAACAAAGCCCAATCTTTGTGTTATAATTATGGCATATTCTAATAAAAATCTAAGCATAGATTTATAACGTGTTTAAAGCAAGTAATATACACACAATTTATATGACATGCAGTGCCACAGTTTATAAGTGCCACAATTATGCAAAAGTGAACATAATTAGAAATAGTAAAAACAATTCAATTACGCAAATATGCATTTTTTTATTTTTCTTCTGGGTCAATTTGTAGTTCTGTGTGAAAGTATCACAGACACCAGTCCTTTCATAAAATATGTATGTATTGGCCAACTTCGTGTGACGAAATGCGACTACAACAGGCTTTTTAATTACTAGAGTAATACACTTTAAAGACATCGAAAACATAAGAAAGGCCGCAATATATCAATCGACGCTTCGCAAGAAATTGGGGCATAAAGATCCAATGAGAGGTCCACAGGACAGATCTGAGCAAGGTGTAAGAAGAACAGGTGCTCCGACGACGCGGGGGCCGCTGATGAGAAACGCGTCTCCCTAATGGTGGTGTTTCACGACTGCATCGCTGCACGGCAGCACAAGTTAGGAGGCTGAAATAGCGGAAAATTTGATTGTGTAAGTAATTGTAACTGTACGTAAAGTGCGTTGAAAAATGTAAACTGCTTTTTACTCTTTCAGTTTTCCGCTATGATAATTCAAGTCCCTCAAGCGCCGAAACCGACGATAATGACTCCGACACTGCGATCGCGTCGCGTGCTCTAGCAGACAGCGTGTGTCTATCCTTGGAAGCGGTCGCCGACAAGCGACGCGGGCAGGCGTGCGATAAGCTCTTAGTTTAGCAACGTTCACTTCAACATTGAGCAATCTAACATCGTCGTTCTTGGTAAGCACTTCAAAATACAAACAGTCTGAATCTCAAGAGAGGGAAGGGAGATCTGCATCTCTAGCCGCGACGTTGCCTGAAGAAGACGGATAGTAGGCAAGAAGTGATTCACACCAAATTGCAACAGCGGGTCTGGAATGTGCACAGAGTTTTCACGCTCAGTGAAAAGAGCCGACTGCATGGTTCGTAAGATGCTCTTGAACCTGGAGACCAAATCCTGCTACCAGGAGAGTACCGCTGGGAGAAGCACTCTGACCCGGTACGTCACAGGTTCGTGGACAGCAGTGCATACTAAATTTGTTCTCTTCAGCACGTCCAGAAGAGCAAACTTGAGAAATCTGGCGAGGCTCGTCCAAAACTATGCCACGAGATAGGCCACATGGGTACGTACGTGCCTTCTGCCCATCGCTTGACATCTTATTTTTTTTTTTTTTTTTGGGGGGGGGGGGTTGCAAGTTGCAGTTATAGTGCCTTTTCCGTCTTGAATGTTTAATAACTATGAGTGCGGAACTGACAGAAATACTACACTCTTTTGCTTAGACAAGGCAGCAAAGCACCTCAGCAATTAAAAATCCCATTTTGATATCTTGTAACACAGAGAGAGTGGCCTAAGGTTTGTACTTAAAAAAAGTCACAGGCACTCTAAAGAAGAGGCTGCAAAGCGCGCTCCCAGCACGGTGGCCAGGGAATGTTTTGCCCTCGGCGACCCAGCCCCCTCCAGCCCCCTAGTGGCGTGCGCCCGTAGCGGCGTCCCATCATTAGTGAGACGCGCCGCGCGCTTCCATCGGAGTACATGTTCTTCTTACACCATGGATCTGAGCTCTAGGCGCAAGTAAGGTGAAAGTTACAGCAGTGAAAACATTTCAGAATAATATCCTCGTCTTTCACTTGACACGGGAAAATGTAACATTGACAATTGACAACTCACCTGGACCACAGATAAATGTTGATTGAATGCCGTGTCGCTGCATCCCCCGCTTTATTCGCCCCCTTTATTTATTGTTGTGAAAAAAAAAAACAGGCAACTAGAGTAGCCGATGCACTTTACATATCTAAAACACAAGTCACGAGAAAATGACACATGTCACAAGTGGAACTTGTATCCCTTTTCTAAGGCTCAGGATTCCACACGCCAACGGCGTTATCTCATGGAACAGTCATCAAGATACAGCGAATTGGCTGTTGAGCACGTTCTGTTAGGAATCATGGTGATGACGATGAAGAATTCGAAATTTTTAGAGTCGATACTGGGCATTAGTATTACTTCGTTTTAACCCTTGCACCGCCCGATCTACAGCAGATCCCCGGAGCCGTTGCGCCAGGTCACTAAGGAACAACAATAACAATTGTCCACAGAGACCGCGGCGAAATATGAATAAATATAAATAAGTAAATTTTAGAAATCATAACGCGCAAGTGGAACCAGATGAAAAGTTTAAGTAGGCCATGTTCGTTTTTCATACTTAGTTACTACAGCTGTATTAAGTCAATGCCACAAAAAAAAAAAAGAATGGCCTCAGAGGAAGACTCTCAGGCCATGGGCCTCAGGGTTTACCGAGGTGGATGGGACTGCGCTCGAATACCGTTTGGACACGCATCAAACGGCCGGTTTCAGAGATTTGTCACGGGTATCCTGGTATAGAGCCATGAGCGTGGTCACTTTGTCAGCCACTGTGATGGAATCTTGGGCCCAGAATCTTTACAATAAGTGGCACGGCAGTCAGGAGAACACAAATAACACAATCTATACTGCGATGTCACACAACCACTGCAGACACATGACTATCACGCACATGGCACCTTATAGTTCCGGGTCTAACTGCCTTAACTTAGCTAAGTGCGCGACTATACATGAAGACTCGTACAGTTTATGTCACTGTAGAGCTTACGATTGACCGTGAACGTAATTTACAGCTACCATGTTTTACGATGTGACTCCATTGCGGCACACCGAAGCTATCGATTAAACGCACCCGAGTGGGGCTAGTAGCAAGCCGGCAGCAGGCAGTGCTCAGGAACTCAGGAACCGGTCCTGCTCACCCAACACCATCGGGCCAGTAGAGAACACCAGGCCACAGAGGTACAAAGGGCCGGTCGGAAGAACCAGGCCCCAACAGGACACGGAGGTGGATGCAGGTTCAGTAGAGCGTTCCCGAGCCACCGCGAGAAACTGGACCAGGCCAGCAGATAAACCTGGCCGCTTCACCATCGGAAGACCTGATTCTTCTTTGAGAAGAGGCCTTGAACTTGACGTCCAGCCGAGTTAGCTGACTTCCAGCACGCGCACCTTTGCACTTTCTCTTCTGTGGCAGTGCACTGAGTGGGCATTGCATCGCATTCGCAAACGCTTCGTTACGCACTTCACGACAGCAAAACTGTGTCTTTTTGCTGCAGCTGTAGGTTAACGCCTGAAACTGGCTTTGCTGCGCTCGTCTGTCTGTCTGTCTGTCTGTCTATCCTTTCCGTCGCCATATGGCCGTCATTGTCATGTTTCAAACGTCATGGCCACCTTCTCATCCCCTGCTTCACCCTCATGTGTGGGGAGACGAAGTAAAAGCATTGACTGCCGCCGTCGACTGGGCTCATGCACCTGCGACAATCTCCATTCAAAAAGCCTACTCGGAAACTACTGCGAAACTGCACAAAGATGAATAACGGGAATTTGTTACTTGTTCAGGGATATGTGGGTCTCGCAGAAGTTAAGGGTTCTGGCGTCTATGCACGCATCTTGGAGGCCACAGCGGGTAGCACTGTAGCGAATGAGCACGACGTGAAACGGATTTGCAAATTGAAACAAAAAAAAATCTGACAGATGCAACAAAGATCCGTTTATTCCCCTACTGAATTATTGTGATGAGCAGTAAGCACGCATTTTTTGGTTGTGGTACTGGTTATTTTCGAGCTCCTGCTACATCTGCGGCCAAGCATTTTCGAGGCCCACGGATGCGCTCACGGATTACTGCTTTTTTAACATAAGTCGACGCAAATGGTCGCTGGTGTGGTCCTTCATAATTCGATACGATAGCAAGCCTCTCCTTTCATTCAGACCACCCATACAGCGAGAGCCGGTGCGAACTGTTTTTAGACCGATCTCTGGTCTCACACCCACCTCACTTTTGACCTAAGAATAGAATAAACATTTGTTTCAATTACCAACCCTTTGCAATTCTGCTCCCTCGTCAGACGCGCCACCACTGATCGATGAAGACAGCAAGAATCTGTGTTCATGTCTTCTACACTCAGTTACTGCGCCATGTCCGCAAAAAGAAAATCGAAGCTGGTATCTAGATGCCTGTACTATCTACCCTCGCAGTATTAACTATCTTCGCCTATAAAGCCACGGACAACTCATCTATTATTATATGCGGAAACCACAGCACGCCTGATTTCTCGAAAGGAAGTCACCGATTTCCGGCCCCACTGCATAGAAAGAAAAAAAAAGATAACAAAGAAACAAACAAAAAAAGGAAAAAGCATAATCTGTATTTCGCAGACGACTGCTTGAATGGGTGATACATGCGAGCAGACAAAAAAAAATAGAAATGTCCAGAGGAAGTCGAAACCATAAATGCTACCACGCCCGTATATGCTTTCATATTACAGACGAGGCAACAAGCTTTGCCGCAGTCGCGATGGTATAGGAGTTCTTTTTGCCCCGGCTCCTCTGTGCGTTACTTTTTTACGTCTTATTGCTGACCAAGTATGTATGCCTTATCGTTGGTGTTGGCATCGCTAGAGAACTTTCCCCGACTGCTCCTCATTGCATTTGCAATTCTATTTGTCCCTGCGAAGCCGTCCCGGATTATTCTTGCACTTCCTGGGTCGTGTGCAACAACTTTGCGAATGAGATGACCTTCGCAAGTGTGAAGAACATGGCTGTGGGATGTATACGGAAAATTGTAGGGGCAGGGTAAATTTATCACCTCCCTAACCGAACAGCGGTAAGAAAAGCACTAAATCAACCCTATATTCTAAGTAATATATTCAAGAAAATCTAATTTATTATCTTTATGTGTTTACTACCTTCACGCGACAAGTAGATGAACCGTCTTTCACTTTTCTGTGCAGCATATTCATTCATTTTTTTTTCAATCAAACATTTAAATCCCAGAGGTTTGGGTAGCGTGAGTACGGCTTCATTTACCTCTGAAAACACGCTATCAATGGTCTCCGAGCGCCTTTCCAAAATCTGGATCCCGGCTTTCCACGTGTCTGTTACTCAAAGCAGGCAGCTAGTAACGCCTGGCAAAGCATGACCTCTGAAATGGGTGACTAGCATTAGAATTTCTACGTCAGTGACACCTAATCGTCAGAGCCGATCTCACTGCGCAATAATTGTACAACACCTTCGTACGCATATTATCTATTAGGCTAAGGAATCTGTTGTGTTGAAGCACACGTCATTATCGAGATTCTCTAGAAGGGGAATCTGAAACGGCCGATTGATTCAATTCGCAGAGTCCCCCAAAAAAAAGTGTGCGGTCATTGCAACGGCGACTACTTTCGACGGCCACCACTTCTAAAAACCTGGCTTCTAAAATTAGTTTTGAGTAATCAGAACGATCTGTTGCAGTGGGTTGGGCCGCCACTGCAAGAATTAACACATTCGCCGTCTTTTCCCCTATGACAATTATGAATCATTTTTACAAAGGTGTTTATCTAATGAAAGAGATTGGGATAGTTGTTTCTGCAGAATATAAACTGTAGTCATGCGTTTAATAATTATCCTGAGTCGAAAGTCTGCTCAACGTGTTTGCTCTTTAGTTGACGTCCTTGTCTCAAGTAGAGCTCTTGCATTTCCAGTCACTTCTCAAGGAAGCGAGCAGCCTCACAAGAATCCATATTCACCAAAGTATGTATAAGAATGCACCATCCGTTTCATGAAATATTGGACTTTGTGCGGCTGCCTTAGTAAAATTAGGCAAACAAAATTAAAAATATAGGTGGGTACTGAAGGCTACTTTTATTATGCGTCATCAACAACCTAGAACAGCTGACTCATAGTTCGGAAATGACCTTGTTTTTTAGGAGACATATTTTCAGGACATCCTTGAAACGAATAATTTCGAGGAACAACAAATGAAGTCGTTAAATGGATTGACATAGGAAATACGCAAATTTTTCTCGGTAACAAAATAAATAAAATAAAACAACATTGTTCACAAACAAGCTTCACTTCCATTGTCGCTACGACTCATCGCATCAATGTGGGTTTGTTCATAATCATTACCTCGTCTCTTCGTAATTATCACGCTTATTAGCACTGGTCAGATAAGCTTTTTTAGAAAAGGGCCGCAGCATTCGTTAACATGTTTTTTTTTATTTGGCTATGCAATAAAAAATGTACAGTTAAACCAAGAAAGCCTTGTACAAAACGAAGTATTTCTTCATAGCTTCTAATGTCTCAGCGGATATGTTACATTTTTTATGTGCTTTTAAATAGCACTGTAGCACTAGAAAAATTGTTTTGGCTCGATGTTCTCAGTAGTTTTCTTCCCAAAGCTTTGTAGATGTAAATTTTGTGAGCTTTAATACCGCGCTGCAAAATATAAACTGTGGCCATAAAGCACGCACGAGTTCATTCTGTAGATAATGATGGTAATGACCTCGCGACAGCTGCAACGATCAGCAACGTCGCCAATAACAATTCCCTCTCTCGCACTTCGAGACAAAAACAGCCCTTGGTTAACGACTGCCGTCTCTGAAATGTCTCATAGCGTCAGCATGGAACAATAAAGGCACAGAAAAACACCAAAAATAATTCGATTTAGACTGGCAAAGTATTCTTTCAATATAGTGTTGTTCATTCACTTGGTTGAACACTGATGCTTATTCCTGCAGAAAAACACGGTCAAACTTGTTTTTTTTTTTTTGTTCTTTCCTGTATTTTGTGAGAAAATCTATGCACTGGCCAGACAATGCGACGTCATGTATTTCAAAACCCCTTTTAGTTTTACCAGTTGTTTTGGTGGCGAAACGTTTGTTCTCGAAACTTGCTAGGATGTGACTTATTTAGAATCTTGTGGCGTCTTCATTTGCCAGTAAACCTTTAACTATAACCGTGTAGATTTTGTCACAATCTATCCTGGAATGACGTGACGGCGTCACCACCCTTCCAGCGCACTCGCGATGTTTTTTTTATGGTTTACGAAGATTTCCCTGAGCATAAGAGTATCGATTTTGATATTTCGAGCCGTAATTTATTAATCAGCTTCAAATACACTTTAATGTTCCTTTCACAGAATGTCATTTTTGATTATGCTTGAGCAAAGTACGGCTTAAAATGCGGGATGAAAACAAATGAAAAAGCTTTCTTGCATCTGTCGTTCAACGCTAATCAATTCGCAGGCATTCCGGAATATTAACAGAACATATAAATTCTGTAGCTCTTTTTTATGCATTCGCCTTATGTAAAAAAAGATATGGCTAACCCACCCTTGTTGCTATCCAAGAATGCGTCTAGCGTGCTATGGGATGTGGTTATTTGGGGCGCTACGCTGCACTTTGTGTTAAGGGCGGTACTCCTCTTCACCACCGTGCCAATCGCTACTACAAGGGACACTTTGTCAATGACTAGTAGGTAACACCGAGCAGGGTTTGCGACAAGACGCACACAGTTCGAAACTTCAACGCCTGCGTGCTTGATCAGAGGCGCCGCGTCTAAACGACAGGATCTGACAGAGCGTTAAACACAGGTGGTATCACCGGTACCACGGTACGGTTTTTTACCACTGTGTTGAACTGCAGTATCTTCGGGATCAGCCCACGTAAACAACTGAAAGTAACGAGAAATCGCATTTATTGCCAGAGAATGTCAAACGCAATAAAAGAAACGCCAATAATCGTTACCCAGGAAAGTACATTAGCGGGCCAGTAGCCGCGATCAAATTGGCAGGCAATACGTAAGACAATCAGCGTATTCCGACTGTTATTTATCAACCTCTGGAGTGACTTCCAATCACACGACCTATGCACCGAGCTTCCTTCGCTAAGATTAGCGGTAACAACTTTTTTTTTTAATTACGCAGGCATCTTTCGCTACACGAGCACACACCAATACACACCAGAGCAGTCGTAAGACGCTACACACCAGAGCAGACGTAAGTAAAGCCGAAGGATGGCCTTTAAGTTCCCCTGTCTAACTGGCCGGGACGGCACGAGATTCCGATAGTGTATGCTCGAGAATAGGTAATAGTTTATTGACATCCTGACGGCTCGCTTGCTAGAGCACAATGGCACATGTTGCAAGCATGAATACGCATTACCTGTTATGCTCTTCTCGGGATTACAATAGTATGTTGACTGAAAAGAACTTTGAACTATCTTCAGATGAAAATTCATGAGGCGACATAGTAGAAAACTTGTCGATAACGAACCAGACAGGTTCGCCAAAAGTTCGCTGCGGGAAAATATTTACGATGCTACTTATTAAAAGAAGACTTCATCTGCTTCCGTGTCAAACAATTTTAATAATTGTGTTCGCTTTCGATTAGAAAAAGAACATTATATTTTGCTCTGCACTATACAGTATGATTTCTTCCTATAATTACGTCTCGCGCAACAATTAGCAGAACCCCAGCATCCAAGTCAATAAGCGTCGAGGTTATGAAGTATGACTCCTTGTCAGATACATGCCAACAGTCATCGTCAAAAATCTTTGTAAGTATCCACGGGCGACCATGGTCGAGGTGAGACGTCGTATGACTCTCAAAAGGCGAAATTGGTCTGGTGAGCATTCGCTTAGCGCGACTGGCCGCTCTATAGGCACTTTGCGCGTATTCGCGGGCTTCGTTCATGCTTGGAAACACAGTATGATGTAGCACGTATTGACCAACAGAAAGCTTTATCGGGAGTTTTTCATGTTGCCCTACAACTTCCTCATTGACACGTTTCAACTAATAATAATTTTTTGAGACGTTGAATAAATAACTAAGACAAACTATGTAATTAGACGGTATGGAAAAAATAGTCTGAGTATCTCCAAGCGCCGGCAAACAGCATTGCCTTGGTTCTGTCCAGCAACGTTGCCATTTGCACATTCTTAAAGCTTCGCTCAAATTATTTGGGGCACTCTACATATGTGTGTACTACATACCAGTTGTTTCGTTTGTTGCGGAACACATTTCTTAAAAAGAAACTGTCACATGTAGGTCCCTGTCTCTTACTAGCACCACTCTCGAGACATTTGACTCGTCAACAATTTGCTACCATTTGGTTTCTTCGTAGGCTGGTGCACAAACACGCCAAAGTCGGCGCAGATTTAGAAATACGTATTTCGGAAGCTCCGCTGAAGGAGAAATCGCTTAGTGTTGTCCCGAGCTATTTTTCTTGCGCGTCGCAGAGGAGAAGATGGGGGTAATAAGCATTAAAAGCCATTGTGACTCGTCCACTGCCGCTTACGCATCAGTCTTCATCGAGCGTTAAAACCACCTCTGCTGGACTGCTTCTTTCAAGCGGTATTTTTCAACCTGTTTTTATTAGCAGGTGGGAAAAAAACTAAAAAGGGAGGCAGGAAAATAATCCTATTCAGAGGTTGGCTTTGTAAAACTGCGACTAGAAGTAAAGGTCACTCGTGAACACGGTAAAAGTTATGAGTCCCTTCGAGCACTGTAAAGGTGGACACTAAAATTGCTTTCACGTTCTCTTCAATCAAGTTTCCAGTTTTCCTTACAAAATAAGAACACTGAAAGTAAAGGTCTAAAGTCCCATAGCTGAACCCATAGCTGAACTTGACAGATTAACTTAACACAGCACAATATGTACTCTATAGACAGCATCAGTGACGTCATGAAATACATTGTGCATATATATTGATAAATAATATGGTACGAAACAGTACTGAAGAAGTTATACATTGCAATAACCATAACTTAACGTTATTTAAAAACGAAACTGTCAATTACGTGCCAAAACATTGATCTGATTGTGGGACACTTTGTATTAGGCCGACTCCTGAATAGTTTTGACCACCTTCGTTTCTTTAACGCGGACGAGTGTTTTTGAATGTTGTGCATATCGAAATGCGGCCGGGATTGTATAAGTTCAGCGCAATTCCGTAGCCACTAAGCTACTGCCGGTGGGTGATTTCCATGATAAATCAATTTCAATACTGAACGTATTTCCCATCCAGCAGTAAAAAGAATTTATAATTTTGTCTAAAATGCTGAAACTTTTATTAACATGTGTCTAGGGGTTATCTCAGAAATACATTTCTACCTTTTACATGTATTTCAATAGGTGGGGTTGGAGTTAGGGCCGGACTAAAATTCCATTAATGCACATTTCTGAGTTAGTGTCTGAGTTAGTGTCTGTTATTGTTCTCTTAAGGGGCACTAAGCAGGAACGTTGAAGGGTGGGCCTGTGAACCGCATGTTTAGCAAACCGGTGAAACGCCACTTTCGCAGTGGACGATCTTTGTAAGCCAGAGCAGACGCAAAACCGAAGGACGGCCTTCAAGTTCCCCTGCCTAACTCGCCGGGACGGCACGAGATTCGGATAGTGTATGCTCGAGAAAAGGTAATAGTTTATTGACATACAAGAAGCACGTTTAATTAATACGAGGAACAGAAAACTGAACTCGGTGTATTTTGAGAACTTTCCGTGGAAAAAAAAGCCACGCCAGCTCGCTAAACACGATAAAATCCGTGACGTCATGCAAACGTAGCAGTGCCGAAACCAAACAAACAAAACATTCAGTGGTGATTTAGCACGGTAAGCGCGAGAAAAAAATGCATTAGAATGACGCAGCACCTCTTCGATGTCGCGGAAGCACGACCTAAACCACGTGCACCACATTGCAGTGTTTTGCACCACAGTGCAAAATTTTGTCATTGACGCACCTCCTGCTGCTTTGAGGAGCGAAGTGCCACTGACACGGTGGTCTGTAGCCGACCACCGTCATTTGCACTACTATATATATATATATATATAACATGTACATATTATTATATTTGTCACGTGGCCGGCTTCCCACAGTTCACGCAGATGCACCACTTTTACCACGTTGACAACACTCCTAACGCCAACGTACTAAAAGAAAAAGAAGCGTATAGTAAGTGGGCCCAACCACTACAGACCACCGCAATCTGTGCAGGACGCCTTTCTGTGCGGACAGAGAATGACGCAAATACAGCGAAGTGGTGACCGTCTCTCGGCGATGACCACCGCATCGCAGAGTGGAGAACGCGGAGATAATAGAACATGGACAGGAAAAAAGGAGCAGAGAAAGACAGGCTAAGAGGCGCTTTAGGGAAAGATAAAGAAGAAAAAAAGCAGCTCGTTTGCTGTATCGTCGATTATGGGAAACGCGGAGATGAAGCTGCGAGCGACCTTCTTTCAGTAGCGGACAAACTTTCTCTGGCAAAGAAGTCGGAGTTACTGAGGCAGAGCGCTCGCAAGTAAGAACGCCTCCTGGAAAAGTCTTATTCTCTGCGCGCAAGTTTAACGTGGCGAAGCGAAAGCATAAGCATCTTTTATACAACCGCATTCAAAGACAATGTAAAGACCAATGGATGGTAAAAGTGACATTATTGTTTTGGTTTTGTTTTTTTGCTTTTCTTGCTTGTTGGCAAATGCGAAACCGTGATACGTGGATGGTATGCTAATTCATTGTCTGTTCCTAAAAATCAGAAAGATAATTTACTAGAGGAATGGCCATGAAGCCAAGAACTTTTCAAACGCTGCCGAATATGTTGTCCGTGTGGAAATAACTGTTGCCCGTGTGGACACTTTCTTGAAATGACCCAGCTCGGATGCTGCTTAAAGCAACGCCTGGTATTTATTCCACAAAGACAATAATTAGTACACGTTACCAATCCGGGGCTGTTTCCGTGCAAGTCCACTTATCCATCTATCTGTCTATCCATCTATCGATCCATCCGTCCACCTATCTATCTATCTACTATCTATCTATCTATCTATTTATCTATCTATCTATCTATATCTATCTATCTATATATTTATCTATCCTCCATCCATCCATCCATCCATCTTGCTTTCTTTCATGAGTCCAAGCTAATACCTGAACCTTCACGCACACAGCGAAAGACGTCGTTGCGGTCCTCATTAGCACTACTGTTTGCCTCGAGGTCGGTCTATGGATTGGCGCACATTGTCTGCAGCCACTGGGGTAGCATTTTCGCTGCAATTTAGAGACGACGGTACAGCGCAGTCTGTTCGCTGTAATTTGCAATCCGCCTCTTGTATGTGTGCGCGGCCTCCCATATGGAACCCGTGGAAACACAGAGGAAGGAAATAGTCTATAGCATGGAGCATTGCGTAGCGGAGCACATTTCTCTCGACATGATTGCGCAATTAGCTTACTTTGCAACGTATACATTAAGCGTATTCTTCGCAACCTACTATGTGGCAGTCACTAGCTGCTGTCTGTTCGAAGGAACGTGAGCTTAGCGCGGCTAGCCCGGTGATAAATACTAATGTTTATCGCGACACAAATTCGTTTTTGGCCGATCCTTCTGGCTCGTTACGTACCGCTCTCTCCATGTACTTTCTTTCTTCCATGCTTTGGACACGTGACTGGAGGGGCTGGGCAACCATGCTGCCTCCCTGTTAAGTTAGGTCCACCCTTGCTGGCACCGACTGGAGCGGAGGTTACGAACAGTACCCCCGCTGCCTAAGTCGTGTCCCACAAGCTCATCATTCTGAAATAGTAGTCGTGGGCGATAAGAGAGAGCTTAGAAGTGTGAGCTTGAGAGCCTCACACAGTAAGCGTTGGATGGCGGTTATAAGCGGCCCCGACAGAGAATATTACAAACACTATCGCTATAGGTAGCAGCAGGCTACTGTTCTTTCCCTTGCGGCTGCAACACCTCATCATCGTCATGAGCATATTGCTATGTCCACTGCGCTACGAAGGCCTCTCCCAGTGATCTCCAATTGACCCCGGTCTCGCGCTATAGCTGATTCCAACTTGCGCCTGCAAATTTCTTAATTTGATCAACCCAAATCACTTTTTGGCCGTCCTTGACAGCGCTTGCCTTCCTGTAGCACCCATCCTGTAACTGTAATGGTCCACCGGCTATCTACGATGCGCATTACATGGCCTGCCTCGTTCCATTTTTTTGTCCTAATATCAACTAGAATATCGGCTATCCCTGTTTTCTCTCTGATCCACACCGCTCTCTTCCTGTCTCTTGACGACCCCCTGTTGAAGTGGCAACACGGGGTCGCAATCCTTTCAAAAGGACATAAGATACGAGATATGGCCACTTGTGCTTCTCCGTTTGGCTTAAGCGTGTGATTCCATTAAAATGTTATAGTTGTTGGTGAATGCCACATGTTTAAAAAGGTTAGGATATAGGAACGTTTGTTTCTTACCGTCTGTGTATTGTCGCGTGTGTTGAGACGCATGTTGCTGATCTTTTAATACCAACTCGCTAATCATTGAATACTTTCATTTTCCCGCTTAGTCCGCTTTCGCTAGTTTGATGTGTATTGATGTATTCGATTATATTATAGCGATAGCTTAAGATCCCCGTTACGCTGAAACTCCGGCGTCATAGGCATTGTTCGTGCGTTGGACGTGCGTTGGACGTGAGCGAAAAGTCTCTATGGAAGTAAAGAAATAATAAAATTCGTTAAGAGGTCAAAAAATGTTCGTATTGACGCCAAATTTACCAGGGATCGAGGTTCTTGAAACCAAAGGAAAGTAAATGACCTGAAAGGAAAATTGGTGTTAGGAGGAAATCAAACCAACGACATTCGGAAGGCGAAACGGCCACAAAGGTTCGTTGGTTTAAGCTTGTTAGAAGGGCTCATAGTGAATGCTTTATGGTCCTTCAATTAGTAAAGTGTCTTAGAAAAATGTACTGTTGCGTGCATAGTAATTATGAGTATGGTAATGACGAATGGGCTAATAGACTAAAGGGAATGCGAGTCTGGGGTGGTTCATTGGACCTAAATTATTGTGTGTGTATGTGTGGTGTATCGATAAGCAGGTTGTATTCTGACTTTGAAAGTGTCTTAAGAAACTTACTGACGCGTACATGGTAATTTTGAGTGCGCTAATTAGGAATTAGGTAATCAGGCTAAAGCAAGGCGTGTGGTGGTCATTGAACTTAAACTACTGATGCAGGGTATGGCTAGAAGGTTTTGGTCGAGTATAGGGTATCGTAAATGGGCGTGTATGATAAGTAATCATTAGAAGCACTCAGGGACCCTTTAATGCTATCGCGTTCTACTCTTAATGGGGAAGCTTAAGCATCCCTCAAGTTTTACGGCAAGAAACTGGGTGATCGATCATTGATCTTTTGACTTACGAAGGAACCTTCGAACTAGTGAGCCCGTCGACGCTGAGCTTCTGCAGCCCTCTTCACACCTTAATCGGCTTAGTGCTCAAGAGCTCGTTGCCAAGTTAGTGAAATTTCAGCTTCCAATGAAGGAGGGCCAACGAGTGGAACACTCCAATTTATCCAATAGGTCCCCAATCATAAACTTGCCTGCTTGCTCGACCACTATAGTGCCATAAAATTGAGTTAGGTGGCTAGGTACAGCTGGCATTCGTTAACTTCGTATGCCTCAGCAGGCTTGCTCCGATGAAACTGATGCATTATGCATATAGTGAGTGTGAAGCCTGCAAAGAATTATAAGTGAACAATACGCTTTTAAGCAACGGAACATCGTACCACTCCCTTTATTATAGCAGTTACTAAACTTTCTCTTCGGTTCAGCCTGCTAGATCCCGTAGGTTAGAGGCGGGAATAACTGCTCTTTTAAATATTATACTTGCTTTCTATTCAGAAGCACGCTCAGAGCTTGACTAGATTGGTAACTTCTGCTAAAGTGTTATATTTTCACGGGGGTAGCCATAGGGTGCAGGTTAGGTTAAAATTTAAAGTTACAGTTAAGTCACACTCATAGGTAGCGTGACGTAATAAGAACCGAGTCTTTTGTTTCATTGAAATTTCATTATGCAATACTTAAAGCTCCTTTATTATCAATAATGAAGTTTAAGGCTATGGGTAGACCCGCATAAGCTAGGAAATGCAAGTAAGCAAAACTAAGCAAGAACGAAGTCACAGCCGAGCCGCACAACGCTTATGCATTAGTCCAACGCCGTTACCAACAAAAAATGCTCTGCAAAAGCTTGTCACAACTGACTTCGACCAATTAAGTGACTTTAGCTAGCACCATTGGAAACCAATGTAAACGACCGTTCCCAAGCGAAGCTCTCTTTGCCTCCTCGGGATCTAGCGTTTGTAAATTATTTTCTTGTCGAATATATATTGCCACGAGGAATATATATTGCCATTATATATTGCCATATATATAATGGGTCACTTGGGGTGGGCATATATTACAGAAAGATACTCCAAGCCACCATCAGCAGAGCACAGTTCTTTGAATTCAGCAGAGAATCCAGTTTGAAAGCGGAGTCGGAGGGATGGCTCCAGGTGGCAACAATGGCTATGCCAGAAACCTGGAGTGCTCCACAGGGACCATGTAACACGCACTAGCATGCGAAGCTTTGTTGCTGAACCTGTTCGTGATGGCTGGATGAGTTTCTCCATGCCATCTTTGTGAGCAGGTCTTGCAGCATCAACGGCATATGTAGTTACCTATGATGTCGCAGTGGACTAGGAGCCAAATAAAACTGAAGTGGGGACCTTTCTCGCTAGCTGTTTCATTTCCATGAATATTTGGTGCTGTGGTACACGAGGTATCGCGGGTAGCAGACATCGCAGGGCAGCCTTGGAAAGATCAAGACGATCCATCTTTAGAGTGGTTCTTCGTGAACTACACGAAATGCGCTGCGAAGTAGAGCAAGCTCCACAGCAGTCAGCGTTTTCCGGTGAGAAGTTTCAAAAAGAATGTAGACGGTTTTTGCGGCAAAGATCACAACTCCTGCCGATCCGCCCACAGTTGCCGAGCCATGGTAAATCTTGAGATAGTCCTTGTATATCTCGTGCAGCGTGAGTAAAGATAGCGGCTTGAGAGCTGGGGAGGAGAATGCTGCTTTCGTCCGCATACCTGCGACCGAGACTCATACTTACAATCGAGCCAAACAACACGGAGGTCCAGCAGCCTTTCGCAGGCGTATAATCTGGCGGGGTACTCCGATATCTTCTGACACAGGGCTTTATTCTGGCAGTGAGGAGATGTAATGGGGTGGGCGGGCAATGTGCCTGATGTTGTGCTCTCCGCACTTCAATACATTGGGTCGTTACTGGCAATTCTAGTTGAAACTGCAATGACAGGGGGATTGCAAGGTTTGCGCTGTCGATGTGCTGTGCCTGCACCTGAGCAATATCAATTGCCGCGGATTGTACTTCTGCAAAGTATTCGTCAGTACAGGTGAGCTGTATCTTATCTCGGATATCCCTAAACACCGTCTTGTTAATAGCAACATCGTGTGTACTGACGTACTCCCCATATTTCCATCATTGTCTCGGCGCCGTCAACATACAGTCGTCGTCATGCCGTCAAGCTCATGGGTGATATTGGCAAGCGACTGCAATGACAAAGTTGGCCGTTAGCGAACACAAAGAGCCGCCGAGGTGGCGAAGTAACTTTGACACTGCGCTGCTAAGCACAATGTCGCGGGATTGAATCCCGGTCGTGTCCACCGCATTTCGATGTGGGCGAAATGCAAGAACGTCATTTTGTACCCAGAATTTTTGTAGCGTTAGCTACACTGGCCTAGCCAAGCCCGTTTCGCGCGGCACATCAAGCCGTGCTGCGCATGCGCAAGGATCAGTGATGTCACACGGCTTGCGCACCGGAGCCACCGGAGCCGGCACCTCTCGCCACTCCGCCGCCGCCGCGCGCGGCTCACCGGCGCCGGTCTGCGCATTCCAGAGGAGTGACGTCGTAGCCGTGGTAGACGCACTGGCTGTCCAGTCGCCGTCTGACTGCGCTGGAGCCTCGGCGCTTCTGACTGGCGTTTGCCAGTGTGGTATAGCCATGAAGAAGGAGAGCGCAAATGCTGCTCAACAGCGCAGAAGAACGGAGAAGCTTGACTCATCGGATCCCGAAGTAGTTGCCTGGCAATTAGCGGTTGAGCGTAGGAGGAATGAACAGAAGAAGGCTATATACATGTGCCACATAATACGTACACCGCGTGTGTGTCATTGGAGCAGCAGTAAGCATGACAATCAAGCTAATCCTAGACAATCTAGACAACCAGGAAAGCTAAGAATAATCAGCTGAACCTTTGCTAACGCTACGTATATCCTGGCATAGCTGAGCTAAGCCACTGCAACTTTTTTTTTTTTTTTGTTTAGGGCAAACTATGTATTTCACATGCAGCCAAAGCTACGGAAGTCTTAGAATCGCCGCTACTGATATAAATAGCGGAACTTCAATACGGTGCGCTGCTACATCGCTTGAATGCTAATTGCATTACCGTCTACAATGTTCGTGAGATGACTGCCACATATATTTTTACTTCGCTGGCAGTACAGGCATTAGGACGCACTGATTTGCTAATGAGCTATATTTTAACGCGATAGGGTTTAAAGGCCCCGTGTCGTAGAAAATACGGCGTTGGTGTCGGCCTGGGTGTCGGTATCCGTGGCGGAAAAAGTCATCCCCAACCACCCCGACCACGCAGGCCCTCCGCGTGGCGCAAAGTGTTAGCGCAGGAAAAAATCATGCCACCCCCCCCCCCCCCCCCCCCGCCGACCACGTGGAGGGCACCACGTGGTCCGGGGTTTGGTGAACGAAAAATGAATTCTCGCAGTGAAATCCGTCATAAAATGGTAAAGTACGACGTAACCACAACTTACAGATATGGTGGCGTCGTACTGTTTTTTGAATGTACGGGAAAACATACTTGTCTTACGAGGAAACTCAAACACAAACCCCTTTTCCAGCATGTCTACCATCCCAACCCGGTGCACTCGGGTAATATTCTTGTGAAAGTGCTATCCAGAAGGCGCTCGCATCCTCGGCAGGTCCACTTCGCCTGTTTAATGCGTTTTTGGCACGCGCGCGCTTCGGGGCAATAGCAAACAATTATTAGAATAGTAAAAAAGTGCTAGTGCCTTCACATTTTAATATAAGACGACTTATATTGCCCCTGGAAAAACTACTTCCCATCAATGTATTTCTGTTTAAATGTGAAGCCGACTTTCAAGGAATTGGTGTAAGCTTTGTGTTTGTAAGCTCGCTTTCCCGCATTCGGTGTTGTAGTGTATGAAGCCTACTTGCCAGATAGAATGGGTCCCGATAACGCTGTCGCGTTCTACTCTTAAAGGCGAAGCTGAAGCGTCTTATAATTTTTTACCTCTTTGCTTGCCCCAAACTTGTTTCCGCGTGACTGCGGCTTAGCGCTTCTAGAGTATTCGTATATGTGTGTGGGCGGGAGGATTGTAAGAAGGGTACGAGCGCGTTCTTTGTTTTCTGCTCTTTCGCAGAGTGGTGGAGTCATAGTCAGGAGTTTCCTTCACGTTATTGCGTTACTCTCAAGCGAGCTAAGTTCGCGCGCGAGAACTGTTGTACTTTAGGCGGACGCGAAGTCAACGGAGGGAAATAGGGCGCGTCAAAGGCATCCTGTGCTCTGTCTCGTATGGCGTCAACAGAAATTTCCCAATGCTCATTTCCTGGGTACCCAGCAACGGGCTAGCGGCTTCCTCCGGAATCTGCGAGAGAGAAATAGAGAGAGAGAGAAAAAAAAAGAGGGGGATGCAGTCACCGATCTCATTTGCCGCTAAGCTTGCCTTTGTGAAGGGAAACACGACCCATCTGTTTTGCGTCAGGTCGACTGAGCGACCGGCAAATGACAGCGAAAGGACGCCTTTGCCATCCAGCGTATCGAGACACAAAGCGACATTGGCGCTTCTTCGGCACCCCTCGAGAGATTTCCAGGCTGTTCAGCAGGACTGTCCACGGTTGCAGTGCGGCATATCTTGCGCTTCTGCGCTGGTCAAGTTTCCTTTCACCCAGTAGGAGTGCTCCTAAATGTTCCAAATCTCCCAGGCAAATAACGATACACGATGAATAGCTATATCCACTGAGGCGTCTCGATTAGAGTGTAATATGAAGGGTCACTAAAGTTAGATTTGGTGCCAATAAGAAAGCACAATGTGGAGAGAATCCGATACACCTGCAGCGGCGTCTAAGGGAGCCTACTGCTCAAACCCGGTGGCTCTCAACCTCTGCCAGATGAGTAGGTGGTACTCCAATCAACACAGCATGTACGAGATTTGCTGACCCGCGTCCAGCCAATGACGTTGCCGTTAAGACGTTGCGCATCTGTGCACGAAGTCGTGAGTTCGATCACGGCCGCGTCGACCGCATTCCTATGGGGGCAGATTGTAATAACACTCGTGTACTGCGCATATGGTGCACACTAAAAAAAAGGACGGTGTTTAATGTTATTCCAGAGTCCCTCGCTACACGGCCAGTCTCATAGATACACCATATAGGTTTTTGGCGCATAAGACCCTTAAATTTACTTTACATTTTTATAAGCTTTGCCGACACACGTTTCAGACCGCTCTAACCAATTCAATCTTTTAAAATTAAGCAACGTAGCATTAGCTTATCGGTGGTTCTTGTGCTCTAAGAAGGCTCTATGAAGTGCTGTAAGAAGTGAAGTTCATGAGAAGCCGGTTCTTAACGATCGCCGAGCACCCATGCTTTATGAGATAACGGAGCATACTCCTTTTCGTGACCGCATGTAGCGTAGTATCCCCGAAGTGCGGGAAGAAAATACACTATCTTTCTCCAACCTTCTGTCATGCCCTACGGAGCTTTGCGCTGCATTCATGTCATGAACATAGACCAACACGACAAAAATCACTATCCCTATTTAATCCATGCCATACTGCTACACAGCTGCACCACATGAATAAAGTGACTTTCAGTTACCGCTCTGATGTAATACCACATCGAAGATACAACTAAGCCTAACTGGCTCGCATTTGCATGAACTTTGTTTTCAGTGACATTCTGTTGTTAATTTTTTTTTGAATCGTGTGGAAAACAGCTAAGCTTAAACGACTTTATCTTAACGTTGCTGTTTGCTCGCTTCTGAACAGGGAGTGGTTCTGTGGGGGCTCATTTTCTACAAGCGAATCTCGACGTTCATAACGTCCCGTGCGCTTGGACTGTCGCGAGATCAGCGATTCTAGTTGTGTTCACTATTAGAGTAGTTAACGGATGGGCTGAGCATCCCCACCCACAAAATTTACGCAGCGAGCACGATGTCCTTTTCAGACCCCGCTTCCACATCGCTAGGAAATGAGAATCGCATGAAGGCGTTTCCCGGATGCTATATGTCCCATGTTATGACTCCAGCCTGACTGCTAATCAGTTAAAGACAATTGAGATAGCGCGCCGAGACACAACGTTATAAGAAATCTTTGTAGAGTGCTGAAGAGCGGCAATAGCTTAGGTGCCCGTGAAAGCCGTCGCTGACACTTGGTGGCGCCGTCGGCAGTCAAGTTTGTTTGACTTAACCATTACAGTACCACACCCCTCGTGCATGGGGAGAAAAAGAGATGAAGTGAGTCCTTTTCAGAGCGAACCACCAGTGCCGGTTATTGCCGCAACAGAACATACTGCCTAACTGCATAGCGGACCGTGAATGTTTCAATCAGGCACAAGTGTAGCGGAAGCCAAGTCGTCAGTGCAATAAAGTACTTCGCATGGGAAGAGTGTTCTAATTGTCGGGTTTGTGTGGCCCCCTATGCAAAGGACATTTATTCTAAATTAACCGGAAGCATGGGCCTAAACTTATTGCAGGGAGAGCACCGAGGCGCAAGCACTTTGTCAGCCTTTGACTGCGTCATTCTATTTGTAGAAGCGCCGATGTGCACAGAGCTGATGCGTTATGCTTATTTAATAAGCAAGTGAATTAGGACAATATGAATAACGAGCGAATAAGGAAGGGAACATAGTGGCCCCATTCATTGTCATATCATAGAAGAACAAATGTTTTATTGAAACAATGACTGAATGCACAAGTGAATAAAGAATTAGCGAACAAGCGAGCGATCCAGCCGCCGACATTCTCGGAATTTCATTATAGGACAATTCCGATGTCGAGCAACTCATATAAGTGCTGACGTGCTTCGTCACAAAACTGCAGTACTGTCCTTTGGTTACTCAGCAGCTAGAAACCGAGTCCATAATTTATTTGTCGTGCCCAAGCTCTTTTCTTTGGCGCTGATCAATATGAGTCGAATAGTTTATGCTATTTAATTCGAGAATTTGCTATTCGAAAATGTCTGATATTCGTTTCTTTCGAATATTTTAGTCGCGAGGGACAGAGCGTGATGGAAGACAGGACCAATGCCAATAATTGCGCTGCAGGACAGCTGCGGTTGCTGAGAGGTAAAGGAGGAGGAGGAAAAGAAGGAAGAAATGGTGGGGAGGCCAACTAGACGCACGTCCCGTTTGCTACCCTACGCGGTGGAAGGGGTTTAAGGGAGAGACATCAGTGCCTGAACAGATGATGACTTCTGCTCAAACATTACCTGTCATTCAATGAGAGTGCCTCGCTTTAGTCAGCCTGTGCGCCAATTAGTTATTTACAATAATAATTTGGTCAGTTCTATCTTTTCTTTCACTGTTTAGGACAATATTTATTTTATTTGATTTTATTTACAAATACTGCGAGCCATCGCTCTGGCCCAAGCAGGAGGGGGACTATATACAACAGAGCAGGTTTTCTGCGAACATGCCAACAGAACAAATTAATAGAACTTTAATCCAAATGGCCTTCGGATTGCGGCCATTGTACATTTGTACCGACATTTTTCATTCCCTACATACCTGAAAACAGTTGTTGCACATTTGCAAGCTCCTCAGTTTTTCGAATGTCCAATAGCGATCGATATTTACACACATATGGTAAATAAATCTGCATAAGCCACAATAGATGTTGCCGGATTGATCAGCAGCTAATTGCGTTAAGTCAGGCTATGCGTACACATAGAAACACATCCTCTCCGACAATAAGCACAAGCTAACTGCACAAGCGAAATGCTAATGCCTTGCACAGCAGCGCACGCCCGACACAATTATGCCCTGAAACTGCCCAGTACACTTTGAGATGACCAATCAGAGCCCGCCGCTAAGATGAAGGCACCCGCCATCCTCGGCTATCAGCTGTGGCTTCGGGCGAATTGGCTGCAAGAGCACGATCCATCACTCCCGTAACTCCATCATGCTCGAGTGCACAAATTGGCACAGATTGACATACTTATGCTAACAATACTGCCACCCTCTTTTGTAGAACTTGTTTGTTACTGTGGCAAATGCAACAGCGTTCAAGTTTTGTCAGTCGACTTACGCCAAATTTAGGCGAATTTCGGAATTTCGCACCAGTGCCACCATTGCATACACACCTGTTGTCGTCTGCAGCGGTAGTTTTTGCTGCGGTGAGCATTGTAAGCTTTATCATCTTACGAACGTATTTAGCTTCGTGAATGTGCGATTTTCTAAGGTTCTTCTTACTCCAAAATTTGGTCGTAAGTTGGCTTTGCGGATTCCGCCCCAGATTTCAATGACCGACGACTGTGCTCGCCACTATTGTCTTTGAGTGTTGCTTTTATTTCTGCGCACAAGCTCGCCCATCAAGAACCTTGCCATTACCCAGCGCTTTTGGAAGTTCTGTTCTTACCGTCACTTCAACATGGCGATATTTCATAGCCCACGTTGTGAAGCGATATCTCGATAGTTGCGCTAGCTGTCAGTAATTCTGTAAAGTACACGTGGCATGGCGACTTTTACGTAAACGCAACGTTCGTTCCTTCAGCTAATGCACCTGGAGAGATGATGTTGCTCCATATGATCCACGAATTTTTTTTAGTACATGTCTTGACAAAAGCAAAAGTATTGCGGCTCACTGATGTTTCGCCCATTCGCAAAACACTAGCAAATGCACACTAACGTGCGCAGCACGTTGATGTCCTTTCTCCTCGCTCTAGTACTTCTGAACTTCTCGACTTTCACGTAGTGTATGTGTGACATCTAAACTGGCCTCAGGCACGGATACAGTTCTCCTTTATTTATCTAACTCTAAGGATGAGTGAAATTACGAGGACGCTCCCATTCGTATTCTTAACTTGCGTAAGCGTAAATAATCATATCAATTCCACGTTAGAAAAAAAAAACACTGAAGATCGAGCGGAAGGATAGGGAGAATAATTTTGAATAGGGCCCAGCGTTCCCTAATTGTGGACCAGGCGTGCAATGGACCCATGGTTCGGGGGGGGGGGGGGGGGGGGCCCCATTAGCAATTCTATTGGTATTATGAGGCCAGAATATTCCGCTTCCGAAAAGTTTGGAAAGGAATGTGCCGTGCGGTCTGGAAATGGCCAACAAAGAAGATAGTCCCTTATTTGCGTAAAGCCTGCAGCAAAACTTAAATTAAGCAGATAAGTGAATGTCTCATTAGGCTGCCTGCTCAGGTGAACTACAGCGGCCAGGATTACTTGATTTATCCCAATTTACAGGCTTAACCAAAAATGAATGGCCCCGTCGACTTGACCTGATTTCCCGAGAACTTCGTGAATGTTCCACAAATTGCCGACCCTGTTTTCAGGCTTTAGTACATGCACGAGAACCAAATCAGGAGCATTGCTTCCTCTCCGGAGAACTTAGAATACGTGCCGCAAATGGCCAGGCTTCATCTAGTGAGTTCGAGGTAGCGCATGTTGGATAAGAAAAGGAGCGCAATTGCAAAATAGGTTCATTCCGGCTTAAACCGCCGGGTTCCTTCAAGCTGCGGTATTGCACGGTGGTTGCATTTTTTTTGTTTTTGGGGTGGATGCAAATGAATTCAAAGTGTGGAGACGTGTATCGACTCGGATATTTCAACAAGAGTAAGTCACAGACTGCTCAACGTCGTCTGTCGTGACAATAAAAGAAAACAAAACACGCAGGTTCAATGCAATGTTGGAATCTAAATGACGCGAACGTTGTTCGAGTTAGCGAAGTAACAGCCGTGGTCCATGACTCAAGCACGGCTTCAACGCTTGTAGCTGTTAGCTGTGCGCGCCATCAGGAAAAAGGTGATGTGTGATGCATGGCCGAAAAAGCTTTCCCCTGCTCCTGTGTACGGTAGCAAACTGCAAAAAAAGTCTAGTTAACCTGTCTGCCTTTGCTTCTTTGCTCCCCTTTCTTCTAGAAAAGAAAACAACGTTGGCGATAGATGCTTGTGCACGCGTAAGTATGACACATTTAAAAATAGGTGTAAGGCTTCAAACATGCTCGGGTCACGGCGGTCACATCGATTTTGGGGGATTGACCAAGAGGGGCATATACCGCATGACACATACCTTTAATTCCCCATAAACCTAGGTCCTGAAGTTGTCTGTTTGGGGCACACATCGACTCCCACACAATAAGTGACACAAGTTGTTTGCACTGCACGTGAGAGAACAGCCAGCAGATTTGGTCACATAACCAACGGCTCAAGTTGTCTACTCGGAAAGATTGCAGCCAGCACATAGCCACTGGCCAAAGTTGTCTATATATACGTCCACAAAATACCTGACAATCGAAGCGGTGACCAACGCCGTACCCCTGAATAGAGGCAAGAAAGCTTCGCTGTAAAAAGAAAGTGTTGATGTATGGTATTGCTGTAGCGCTCAACTCAATACTGCTCGGCTTCGTATGAATTCTTCGTGGCGGATGTTAGGTGTGTGCCAATGCTGCAGATCACGTCTGTGTCAAGGACGTCTGGTTTGTTGTATACTTATGTTGGTGATGTTGTATGCCATTTAGTTATATTTAGTTTGCGTTAGTCCACTGCTCGTAAAAGTGAAATTTCACTTGTTTACCTCTTCATCGCGCACACCTTCGTTTATGTTTGTGTGTGTTGTTCCTTGTCTGGGCCTTCCTGAAGTCTTGTGTAGGTGTGAGTGCATCGTCTTGGACTTTGTTCACTGTTTTGGGCGCATTGCGTATGTTCATTGTTTGTGTACCGTGCGACTAGCTATACTGACGAGCCACTACTACACTCACAGGAACACATCTCTCCTTCAAATATCAAGGACAAAAACCATTAGAGCCGGAAGTCGTGTTTTGATTCATTTAACCCACTGTGACACAACAGGTCCGAGCCACTTTGAATGACCCGTAGATTTGTTCCTTGTATACGCAGCCAAACCAACGCAATATTGGTCAAACGATTATTAATCTAATTATTAATCATTAGTCGCTAGTCAACAAGAATAATCTCAGTAGGATAAAAATATTCCGACATAACGCAAGCTTGTGTCTGAATTATTACGAACGCTTCGCTATTGCGTTTTTTCATGCCGAAACAGTTCTTGCAGTTCATTTAACATAACATCTAATCTTCACTTTATTGTGTCTACTATAACTTGATTGAATAGCACGCCCAACGCCATCATCCCAAAAAACTGGTACTTCGATTTTTTCCGTGACTGAGAAAGAAACTTGATGAATATGACAGGAAGGAGGACATTATTGTGACCGTCTTGGGACAATTTTTCTGTGCTGTTCCCTTCTTCTCAATTTATGCGATCACGTTGCTCCCCCCCCCCCCCCCCCGCCAAAAAAAAATTGTAGAAACAGAAAATCGCCGCGAAAGTCGTTTGCTTCAAATTATTCGTGTGCCATTATGCAAGCTAAACATTTCGACAGAATTACCTGTCTGGTTGGAAAATTGATTAAGACTTAGATTGACTCCAACCAAATAGGAAATTACTAGCCCGACGTTTCGGAACCAATTCGGCTCCTTCTCAGGGGGTATTCTTCGGAGGTGGCGGTGTCCGCTTTTAAAAGTCCGTCGTAACAAAGGAGAGGAAGGGGAGAGAGCGTAAGGTGCAGACACTTGGCAGGGCACCTGTTCTAGACAGACAAAATAGGTGGTGGGGGTGGGCGCCCTAAATAGGTAATGGGGGTGACCGATGCTGGGCGCCCTAAAGGGCGCCCAGCATCGGTCAACCGAGCCGACCAGCGACGCCGAAGCCCCCCACCCCACCCCCACCACCTATTTTGTCTGTCTAGAACAGGTGCCCTGCCAAGTGTCTCCGCACCTTACGCTCTCTTCCCCTTCCTCTCCTTTGTTACGACGGACCTTTTAAAAGCGGCACACCGCCACCTCCGAAGAATACCCCCTGAAGAAGGAGCCGAATTGGTTCCGAAACGTCGGGCTAGTAAATTTCCTAATTGGTCGAAGTCAATCTCTAAGTCTTAAGCCATTATGCAAATACCCGAATTTTTTTGCAATACAGGTCATTGACTACAATGACTTCATTTCCTTCACGTCTACTCTTTCTTTCTCTTCACGCGTGTTCACGAAATTGCGCGTGAACACTTCATATACTTAGAGTATATTAATAAACCAGCTGCGTCATTATTTTATGCGTTCAATAATAAAGTGATATGGTAGCTTCTTCTTTTCGTAGTACATGCATGCGTTATCATAGAAGTATAGGTGACATCACTTTAAACCTATTTTCGTAAAATTATCCGACAGCGACGTGTACCTGCGTAATGCAGATGAAAGCTTTTTTTTTTCGACATTTACCATCGGATTTCCCTACAAATTGCTATATGCAGTCACGGAAACATGAGATTCCCTTTATTTTTTTAAACACCACTACACTGCAGACCTTACAAAGTACAGTGTTTAGCAACGTTGAGTGCACCGCGACTCTATTGTTTGCGCCACATTTTGCAAAAAAAGGTGTTGAAATCATTCGTGGTTGTCTTAAACGGAGAAGTGTTATATACTTCTTCGTTTAAGACATAACCAGTATGATATGTGTACACGTTTGGTAGGTAATGTGAGATTCTATGTATCAGTTACATAACTTGGGGTATGTAGACCTGTACAGTTTATTGTATTATGCATTCTCTGTGTTACTTTTATTACAAAGCTTTAAGTGCCTATTTAGTGTTTTCTATTTTGCGTTTGCCTGTAGCATGATTGTTGGTCAGTGTACATATATTTCGTGAATCGCGTTAAACAGCAAAGAGCTGGCTTTAGTACACGAAACTTGCTGGCTCAGACACATCAAATTGCATTCAAGCTAAACATAGATTCCAAGATTTCAATTGTGAATTTGAAGGATTTCTAAAAAAAAGCTTGCGATACTTACACAGAGGGAGATATAAACAACATAAATGTTTTCTAATAGTCTTATTTAAGAGAAACCAATGGAATCCTTGTCTGAAATACCTACAAAACGGAAATATACTGTACCTGAATATTGTAAACTATGAAATATACTATAAACTGAAATTTTCAATGCATTAGATTGGCTCAAACATAACTATGACAGTTTACAGAAAGAGAAGGAAATATATGTGACGGTGCTTAACAATCTGATAAGAACTCCAGTAGTTAACATTGTAAACAGATGAGTTAGTAAGTGTGAACATAGGTAGTTAAACAAATAGATAAGTGTAAACAGATGGTGAACTGACATCAGAACTGAGAAATTGCCAAAGATACTTTGAAGATTACGTGCTAGCTATATCGATTTAAATTTGAATGTTTAATGCACTGATTCTTCTCAAACTAAAACTAGCTGTTCGTCTCGCAATAACCTTCTCTTGCCAAAGTGCTGCTTTAATGTCGAAAAAATGAGCCCTCTTTCATTACACTATAGAATTCACTTGCACGGACCTAAATGAAAGAAATAAAGCTAGGATATTCCTATTCTATACACGACTGCTGCATTCAGGCAAGTTTTGCTGTCCGTGTTCATGATGATATTCATGCCCACCAGTCATGATGTTTCTGCAATTTTTTCATTGTGAACTTCTTCATTTCAGTGTTTATCTCTAAGCATATTACTACTTGTTCCATCATACTGTCAATATATGTTCATTCAGATTATATATATATATAATATATATATATATATATATATAGCTTTCCGGCCTCGTCCTGCTACCATCCCTCCAAACGTTAGTAATGTGTCCTCATAATACAGAACGATTCACTGAATTTCACATTGACAACATCACCACAAAGACGTTCCAGTTATTGACGTTCACGTTGAAATTATTTCATTTATGTAGCATTTCATAGGCCAGATATTGCCAGCCGCGACTGGCACCAGTGGCCACAACAGCTGCCTCGTGTGAGACTCACTTTGCCGACCAGGTACATGTGTCGCAACGCAGCAGCGAACGAAGGGCTCTTCCGTCGCTGAGGCCTAATTGCAAAGAAGAGCCGCCGCGAAAGAGTCACACCAGTGCGTCCTTATCCATCAGCTTTTTTTTCTCTATCTGAAACCACGACCGCTGCAGTGACGGTGGTTCTGCTCGAGTCACTTGGAATTACGGCTGCACATATGCTACACCAGAGTCCGAATGGGAAGACCACGCATCTAGCCAGGAGAGGCATCCAGCCTGGGTTTGACTAATTATGTGGTTACATCTCCTCCTCAGACCACGACAGGAAGTCAGTGCTGCCGGCGGTTGCTGCCATATATTCCTTTTTTCGTGAATGATTATCGTAAGCTGCATGGACGTCACTATTTTTCTTCTTACCGACATAGATGCGATGAGACGACGGTGAGACGTAATGCCCAGGCTGTACCTTTTTTATGTAATCTGCAGTTATTAAACACAATCCACATAATTTACAGAAATAGTACAAAAACTCACACTTTACCAATTAACGGTTCACGGGCGTTTCTGCATTTAGCCCTCAACGAAATGCGGCCACCGCGGCTGGGATTCGCGATCCCGTGACCTCGTGCTTAGCACCACAACACCACAGCCACTAAGCACCACGGCGGGGGTAAACAGAAGCGTTTATGCAGCCGAGCATCCCGCGCAAAGCATTAAGTTACATTCGTCCGTGAAGATTTATGTATGCCGCAGTGAACGCATTCTCCTTTGGTTCTGACATAGTGGAGTTCGTTTGTTTCGTTAGCAGAACACTGCCTGCTCTAGTTGCCAGTTCTTCCGCGACAGGGTGAGTTTCGATATGAACTTGTGACTCGTCAAGGCTCTTCCAGGGACT